>NC_086174.1:87085589-88285589 GCF_023053635.1 Elgaria multicarinata webbii
AGGCAACCTCCCCCAACCTGGTGGCCTCTGGATGTGCTGGACTGCAACTCCCATCGCTCTCACTATGGCGGGGGTTATAGTCCAACATATCTGGAGGGCACCAGGTTGGGGAAGGCTATTATAACAATTACTGAAATAGTGCTTTGGAAACATTGGGAAACACTGCATAAACATTTTAAATGTTGTAAGCATTCTCTAAGCTCCCAGAGAACATAGAGCTAAGTACTGGATCTTAGAGATACAGATTTCACTGCAATCTGTAGACGGCATTGATTTAGAGAATTATTCAGTCCATAAACAGAGACCGAAACGACCCTGGATTTAGATGTAATGTTTAAGAGCAGCTTTGCCTAAGCAGACTAGCAAAACAAAATCTTGATGATTCCTTCCAATAGTCCACATTGTTGAGGAATTTGTTGATAGTGTCTGTCTGTATTTCCCCTTAGGTGCTTTGAAAATGAATCCTCTGACAGTTCTCCGTTGCTGGAATCTTGTAAACCTGCACATTGCTTTCTGTACAGCAAAATGAATCAAAAAGCCGTATAAATAGGCTGGTGATGTAAGCGTTGGCTCTGCCCTACTTTTCAAGAAATACCAAGCCGTCCATTACCACGGTTGCTATGGAAGTCTAAGAGGAGATACTGTGTAAGAGCCTGCTTCCCTATTTCCAGTTATGCAGCCAGCTATCCTATGGCCAAGGCCAAAAGCAGCTACTGGTGCAGGGACCAACCGATGGCTGCTGTTGCATCAGTGGCAGGAAGGACCAAATTCAAGCACCAGAACAAGTTCCTGGTTTTTGCAGAGACTTCATGACCTCATCCAATTCTTTTCTTGTAATCGTCAGGCTTCAGCAAGGATTAGGTTCCAGAATCAGGGCTAGCGTATTGCAGCTGTTTGGTGGTCCAACTGTGTCAATAATAATAATAATAATAATAATAATAATAATAATAATAATAATAATAATTCTTACCCACCTCTCCCTCCGGATCAAGGTGGGGAACAACATAGAACACAAATATATTATAAAATACATAAAACTGATTAAAACATATAAAACCGATACATTGTTAAAATAACGGCCAGACTTCTTAAAATTCTACTGGGTAGGCCTGCCAGAAGAGATCAGTCTTTATAGCTTTTTTATATTCAGAAAGACTGTTGAGTTGGCGGATCTCTCTGGGCAGGTCATTCCACAGTCTGGGATACATAAAACTGAATTAAAACATAATATACATTGTTAAAACATCCTAAAATCATTTTAAAAACATCCTAAAATTACATTGGATAGGCCTGCCAGAAGAGATCAGTCTTAATAGCTTTCTTAAATGCTGATAGACTGTTAAGCTGACAAATCTCCTCCGACAGGCCATTCCACAGTCTGGGAGCAGCAGAAGAGAAGGTCCTCTGGGTAACGGTTGTCAATCTAGTTTTTGCTGGCTGAAGTAAATTCTTCCCAGAGGACCTGAGTATATGGGGTGGATTGTATGGGAGAAGGCGATCCTGCAGGTAGCGTGAACTCAAACCATGTAGGGCTTTAAAGGTAATAACCAACACTTTCTACTTCACCCGGAAACTAATTGGCAGCCAGTGTAGTGATTTTAAAGCTGGTGTAATATGGTCACCCCTAGGTGTACCAGTGACCAATCTGGCTGCCATATTTTGCACTAGTTGAAGTTTCCGGACTAGGCACAAAGGTAGCCCTATGTAGAGTGCATTGCAGATATCGAGCCTCGAAGTTACAAGAGCGTGCTCTACCATCTTTAGGTCTTCCAACTCTAGGAAGTAGTTGCATGCAAACAAGTCAAGATAGGAACAGAGGAAACTGTTTTATACTGAGTCAGACCATTTGTCCATCTAGCCCAGTATTGTTGACACTGACTGGCAGTGGCTCTCCAGGGTTTCAGGTAGGATTTTTTCCAACTCTATCTGGAGATGCTGCGGATCGAACTTGGTATCTTCTGCATGCAAAGCAGGTGCTCAACCACTGAGCTACTGTTGCAAAACAGTGATTGAGGTTGAGGAGGAATAGAAGGAGGTGGATTGTCAAAACCTGGCAGGGGTTAATTGCCAGGGTAACAGTTCAGGAAAAGCAGCCAGTGCGTTGTGTGGGAGGGGCTGTGGCTCAGTGGGAGAGCACATGCTTTGAGCTTTATCACATCAGCCTTATAGTCTGCATTCACGGTGTATTCAATGCAAAGGACTCAGTTGATGCCTGAGTTATAGTCTACTTTCAGGATGAAGGACTCCAATGACGTGCACCATGTCCAGCTGGGATTGCTGGTTTTCCTTCTCTTTTGGCGGCGTATTTTGGTGCTCTGAAAGTCTGGTTCTTCCGGTAATGTGAAAGCACACCACTCAAACTGCAACATGTACTTTCATCCCTCATTTTGTATCTGGTGTTCATAAGAAGAAGGTCCCAGGCATCTCCACATAAGGCTAGGGAAGAACCTTGCCTGAAAGCTTGGAGAGCTGCTGCCAGTCAGTGATGCCAATACTGGGCTGGTTGGACCAAGGCTCTGATTCAGTCTAAGGCAGATTCTTCTGTTCCTCTGTTAGCATCCTCACCCATGAGACTATGCTTAGAAGCAAGTACTGACACTAGAGTTTTATAGGCCTGGTGCGAGATAGGGAGTGGCCCTTGGAGCCAGCTGACTGAGTGCTCAGGCAGGCTGGTAGTGCAATCTAGCAGTCAAAAGTCCAGAGCTCAGAGTGCCAGGTCCTTGAAACAGTGCTGGTGGCAAAGGAGAGAAGGTGCTAGTAGAAACTGACTGCTGGAAGCCTCAGTTTGAGACACATGCTGCCTTCCCTGTGTGCCTGACATGATTTGTCTCTTCCTTTAGAAAACTCACGTTGGCTTACTGGTCTCCAGGCGCTAATTGGATGACGATCGCCATCTATTTTAGTTTTACCAGATCATCCAATGCTCGGAACTATTGCCTCAACATCGTGGTTCATAAGATCAGATTTCAGATTCATGCACTCGATCTATGTCAGGGATGCAGAACCTGAGGCCCATTGGTCCAATCTGGCCCTCTGGCATTCCTCAGAGGGCCCCACCCATTCCACTGGCTCCACCCCCTTTCCCCAGGCCACTGATTGTTTGTGGCTTCCTGCCTTCTTTGCAGGTTTTCCACATCCCAACACGTTAAAACCCCTCTCCTAGGACTTAATTATTGACAGCCAGAGCTTTAAACTGAAATATTAGGCTGGTATATTGGGCCCTGCCCTCTTTGCCTCTAGTTACACCGCTTATGCCTTCAGCTTTGCCCATTGCTGGAATGTGCCCCACCCCCTGAGAGTTGCTCAGAAATGGAACTCAGTCCCCAGATTCAACAACCTTCATCTATGGCTTTAGCTAGACCAGGCTATATCCCAGGGCGATACCCGGGATCGTCCCTGTGCATCCACATGACACACAGGTGATCCTGGGATCAGGGAGGGATCATCCCTCCCTGGCCCCGGGATACAGCCCTACCCTTTGGCCCTGCGTTTTCTGCAGTCTTGGGCTGAGCCCGAGACTGTGGAGCATGTGGCCCTTTTCTTTGAGTTTACCTGGCTCCGTGCGATTACTCACACGGAGCTGGGAGCCGCGTATGGGGCACAGTGCTGCATCCATCAGGAGTAGGGTGGGGTGGGGAGCAGGGAAAGTAGTTAAAATTTTAAAAAAACTTACCTTTGCGCACGTGCGTTTGTGCGCTCTGTCCCCTTTAAAAAATAAAAAATGGCGGGTGCAACGCCTCTCTTCCTGAGGTCGTCACGCCTTACATGTAAACAAGGGTGAGATCTCATGTTAATCGCAACGCAAGGTCTCCCCTCCTCTCCCCCGGACTTTCAGGTAGGTCTAGCTAAGGCCAGAGTATTGAAAGGACCCATCATTGGTTTTCAAGAGAACACACGTTTTTATTTCCCTTCTGGACTGCTCCTGCAATAACTCAATTCCACAACTCTTACATACATGACTTTGTGTTTCTCTTACCTTTTAATGATACCGGGCACAACTCGTGCATCCTGAACAAGACCCAGCGAAATACACTCATTCGTTTCAATGGACCTTAAATGCAATGTCTCAAATTGGCTGCGCCTCCTCCATGAATTGGCAGGCTCATATACATATGCTTTGCTTGTGCCACGGCAATAAGGAATGGGTTGTCTAAATATAATGCATGTCTGGTTTGACTTTAAGGAGTGCACATGCTGGCTCAGAACTGTGGTGTATCTGGGATTCATTAATATTTCCACAAATTCCCAGCAGTAGTCCAAATGTTAGTGAGTCACAGATAATATGACCACATGAAACAGAGCAAGCCAAAATCAAGCATTTTATTTCCAAAAATACCAGTAGATTGATTCTCTTATCTTATCTGAGTACAATATTCTCTGAGTACAATTATCACAATGACTACATCTAAAAAGTCACTTCAGTTCCTGTATATCACACATAATCTTACTCTCTGTGCAAGTGTAATAAGCATTACTTTGAGATGGCAACATTGACCTTGCATCTCCCTGTTTTAGATCACATGTACATATTCCCCAGAAGTGACAACATTTCTCAAATGCTCATTGGTTCCAGATATTGGGCGACTTGTTTTGAGCATGAAATGAACTCTTGACTTTGACATCCATGACAAAGATACCATCCCTTGGCTTAAAACATGAATGATTGTTGACCTGCGTTAATAACATCGCTGTAGTTATGTGGATTTAAGAATAACCGCAGCAAATTTTCTTAACGTTAATTTCAAAAATAAAAATGTTGCCTTGGATATATCTTTCAACCAAGTGGAGAATGTTGCTTCCTAAAGTCTGAAATTACACCCTTTCTCTCTCCAGTTTACCATCCGCCACCTAGAAAACACTGCAAGACATTGTGCAGATGTTGGAGACTGAACATCCTTTGTTGCCAGTAACTTTTAACATTTAGCCTCATTTCACACATGACTGGCTTTAAACAAATGGCCAGAGAATGTTGTTATTTACTAGCACAGAGGGAGGTTTTCTTCTCACCGTAGAGGCACAGGAAAGCAGGCCATGACTTCCCTCAGTGGGGACATCTGTCACATCTGCTTCCTTGCAGCCTGCCTAATTGTTGCAATTGGAGTCATTTACAAGTGGAATGAAGAGTGCTTGTTTCGAAGCCACTTCCAAAGATCCATTTCCCTACCCACTTCATAAAAACATGAGTAGAAAATACACTTCCTGGCATCCGTGTCCTCATAACATATGGAGAATCTGCCTGGGTCCAAACACAAATGTGCTGTGATACACGCAGACCCACCCAGCACACACCCAGATTTTCAGAAGGATGAAATTCTTTAGGCGCACACAGAGCCTTTTGATACCAACAAACCACATGGGCTGGGCTCTTCTCTATTCCCTAGTCAGATTTTTTTTTAAAGTATCCCCCCTCCCATTGTTTTATGTGTAAAAACGTAAGTAGGCTTAGGGTGGCATCTTTTACAGTGGACAGTCCTCTATTTGAAGGCCTGCCAAAAGAGGTCCTCTATTTAAAGGTGTCCTGCCTAATTCTAGTTTAAAGATAATGAAGCATAAGGACTGTTGCCCATCAACAGTTAACACCGGGTCAGCATATTTAACAGGTAGGAATCCAGGTCACCTGGTCACCGTCTAACATAGTATGGTGAGATGTAATTTATTTCTCTTTAAATTATAATAATAATTTGTAAATTTGTATTCATACATATATACACTATCATTTTGTTTATTTATTCTCTCTCTCTCTCTCTCTCTCTCTCTCACACACACACACACACACACACGCACAAACACGCACACACACACACATTCCAGAGTAGTGAACATAGATATAAACAGTACAATAAAGAAGATTTAAAAAGCAGGTTAAAATTGTTCAATTTAAAAACAAAGCAACCAGAAAAACTGTGGCTAGTTAGCTGAGGAAGGCTTCTCAAAACAGAGCTGTTTTCAGGAGGTGCCGGAAGCAGCTTAGTGTTGGCGTCTGCCTGACCTCCAGGAGCAGAGAGTTCCACAGAGAAGGGGCCACTACACTAAAGGCTCTTCTCCTGGTGGATTCCAATTGGGCCACAGATCCATGTGGAACCACCAGGAGACTGCTTTCCGATGACCTCAATGATCAGGCAGGTTGGTAAGGGATGTACATCGTTGTTCTTTTTTGTCCTTTTTTTTTTTTGCCAACTCATAAGTGGCCACTAATTTATTTAATTACTCAACTTGTGAATTAAATTTAAAACTGTATCCATCTATTCAAAACATTTAGCAAACATAATACCCCCGGCCCCTCTCTTGACATCCCCCTTCTTTGCCCTCTTTTTCTCTCATCTTGTTTAGAACCTTATGTCTATTTAAGATTGTCAGTTCATTAAAATCAAACATTTTAAATGCTAATTGATCTCTTCCTGCTAGAAGGAAAGTATATTTTGTGCTGCATGTTATTATTTTCTGTTTTGAATTATTCTTTATTGGGGGGTATTTCAATCTACTTTTTGCTCTGTAATCCACTTTTCTGTTTTTCTGTAATCCACTTTTCTGCTTTTAATTGTTCTGAATTGGGTTTTTTTTAATCTACTTTTTGCTCTGTAATATTTGTTGATGGGCCAGCAATATTGTTTAAAGAACTTGGCCATTTCTGAACTTGGTCATTTCTATTAGATCCTCCGTGACTACTTGTCTTTTTAATAACTAAATGTATGCTCAGTTCTTTTGTACGTAACTTGGTATGCTGGAATGGTCTATTGACTGCAATAAAAAATTGTTGTTGTAATGATAAGAAAGAGGAGGAGGATCCAGAGCAGCTGGTGACAAAATGGCAGTGAGAAGGCAAATCCACTGAAGTAAGGGGTCACATGGAGTCGGTACTTAAGGCTGCCTTGCTGGGGGAGCTCCTCTGTGCTGGTGGGGTGGTGCTTCCATGAGAATCTTCAGTCCATTGGAGAATGGCTGATGGGCAGCAGGACTGCAGACCTTTGTGAGCTCAAGGATGAAAAAACATGATTCAACCAGGTGCTTCTTGGCTGCACTTCTCAGCCACTCTTCTATACCAGATGTTTTGTGAATCACAGCTTTATGCTGCCATCTTCTTAGTGCTTGATTCACGCTCGATACTACTGCGGTTTGAGAATTGTGGCTTCAGACACTTTCAAAAATTGTGCTCATTCTTTTCCCTGCCTCCCCCCTCCCCCTTTCCTGTTGTAAACATCCTTGCCTTTTCCAAGCCAAAATACCACGGTATAAGGAGATAGGAAATGACAAGTGAATGTTAATCTCTCCAGCAGTAATGAACCTATGTCTGTATTTCTCTACAGGCAGCTAG
The DNA here is from genome assembly GCF_023053635.1 of Elgaria multicarinata webbii. Lineage (NCBI taxonomy): Eukaryota > Metazoa > Chordata > Lepidosauria > Squamata > Anguidae > Elgaria > Elgaria multicarinata. Next base: position 87,092,902 of record NC_086174.1, read on the forward strand.
TTTATCAGGAGAAAAAAGTTTTACGGCCTTATGCAAACGGTATGTAATAAATCAACTTGAGGCTCAAATTCAGACCTACGATTTGTGCAAACAACTCCTATTTAAGTCAACAGACCCGTACCCTTTGGCCAAATTGAAACCTTTTAAAATGTCTAACACTCCAAAGCTAAGCAGTGTCCCTCCTAGAGTATATTAGGAGATTTCTCTTGAGGTAAATTAAAGAGCTGGAAAAGGTGCCAAAAAGGGCAACCCAAATGATCAAGGGGCTGGAGCCACTTCTCCATGAGAGCGGCTGCAACATCTGGGGCTTGTAAACTTTAGGGGGTGGAACCGTGTGAGGCTCTTTAACTTAGAAATGAGAAAGTAGGCAAGTAAGTGGGGGGGGGGTAATAGACGTGCATTCAGTTATGCACAATGGGAAGAAAGTGAAATAGGGTAAGGTTTTACTCTCCCTCTCACAATCATGCAACCTGGGAACATCCAATAAACCTGAGTGATGGGAGATTCAGGACAGAAAATGGAAATACTTCTTCGTAGTTAAGAGTGATGGCTGCCAGCTTGGGCCAGATCTACACCTTGTTTCAAATCATTATGATCCCATCATGGTAACACTATATCCCTCTTGTGCATTTATTTCTCATAGGACACACAAGGACATGTGTTGCTGTATTTTAGATTATGTGGAATAAAAAGCAGGAAATGACGAAAATGGTATATGGAATGTGTAACATGCCCCAACAGTTATCAGTGTGCTTCAATACTGCTATAAAGCAGAAGTGTAGAACTAGCCTTGGAAGCCCTTACTAGATTAGACAAATACATAGAGGATAAGGTTATGAATGGCTACTAATCATAATGTCTGAATATTACACCCTGTATCAGAGGCATATGGGCTTATCTATACCTTCAGCCCTTTCTGAAGTGGGGAGGGATGATCACAGAGTTTTCCAGTTCCAGGATCATCCCTCAGGGGCCACACACCAGCGAGTTGTCCTGGAAGTAAAGATGGCTGTTTCAGGGTGCTGTTTTTTTTAAAAAAAGAGACATTTGCGCAATTGCATGGGCACGATTCTGCATGAAGGTGAGATTTAAAAAAACAGGCAACACAACAAAGATGGCGAAAATGCTCTTCCCCTCAATGTCCATGGACTCCGCCCGCACAGCTCCGTGCCTGTTTCCTGAGCCCTGCTTCTCATGGGGAAGAGGAAGGACACAAGGAGGGAGAGCCACACAGCCTGCGGAGCTCAGGATGGTCCAGAGTGGCAGAAAAAATGGGGGAAAAGCAGTCCTAGCTATCCAGGAGAACTGAGTGCTTGTCCCCGGTTCACCCTGGGATCAGCTGTGCGTCATTTGGACACTCAGGGATGACTTTGTGACCAACCCAGGATAAATCGCAGGCGTAGATTAGGCCTCAGTCTCTCAATACCACTTGCTGGGAAACATGAGCAGGTGGTAGCAGCAGCTATTTCACTCATGTTCTGGTTGTGGGCTTGCCATAAGCATCTGGCCAGCCACTCCAGGAACAGAACGTTGGACTAGGTAGGCCTTTAGTCTGGTCGAGCAAAGGCTCTTCTTATGCTCCAATAGGGAAATGTGCTAGACTTTAGATTTGTGGCCTATCTTAGCTTTAAGGCTCAAAACATTCGGCAATTAATTCCTTGTGATACCAATATCTCAAGGAAATATTATTTCCAATTTACAGATCAGGGAAATCTGAGGCTGAGAGAATAATTTACCTCATGTCACTCAGCGAGTCCATGTCTGAGTAATGCTGATCCATACATCAGTCCCAGCTGCTATTTCTCTGAAGCCCATTTTCTTTGTTTGTTCTGAGGGACAGTGGTGTGCTAGGGTTGAACCACAGGGCCAAAATCCAAAACCCTACAATCTGGGGCGGCTGGGCAAATGACTTCTCAGAAAGCAGCAGGTGATACAGTGACAACCATCTTGGCATCAACATTTGGGCTGGCATGGGCATGCCAGGACCCACTGGGACTGATGCTGCTCACTGCAGCCACCTTTCTTCTCAGAGTCAGTGGGCAACCAGCCGGAATCCTTTTCTATTATTATTATTATTATTATTATTATTATTATTATTATTAATAATAATAATAATAATAATAATGGCTTATTCCCAGGCCAATGTGTTTAACAGCAGAACAGTAGAAGCAAACAGCATCTTTTTCTTGCAATCATGAAGGTGCTATGATTTAAATGTGTGCACATCATTATCATTAGTACCATTTCTATACCGCCCAATAGCCAAAGCTCACAAACCATTTAAAAATACATGTATACAGTTCTGGTCACCTCTTTTTTAAAAAAGGATATTATAGAGCTGGAAAAAGTGCAGAAAAGGGCAAATAATATGATAAAGGGCTGGACGATCTCCCCTATGAGGGAAGGTTATAACAGCTGGGATTGTTTAGCTTGAGGAAAAGGAGGCTAAGGGGAGACTTGATAGAGGTGTACAAAATTATGCATGATATGGAGAATGTGGACAGGGAGACATTTTTCTCACTCCCTCAAAATACTAGAACCCAGGGTCATCCCATGAAGCTGATTAGTGGGAGATTCAGGACAGATAAAAGGAAGTATTTCTTCACACAGCACATAGTTAAAGTATGGAATTCACTACCAAAAGATGTAGTGATGGCCACCAATTGGATGGCTTTAATAGGGAGTTGGGTAAGTTCCTGGAAGAGAAGGCTATCAATGGCTACTAACCCTGGTGGCTGCCTATGGGAAGTCCCAATTAAACACCACCTGTCTTAAGCTTCTTGCCACTCATTAGCTGATAAACCTGGCGGACATACCTGACAGGCATTGCTAGAATTGCATTTAATGGACTCTCTGCAGGTTGCAAAGGTGTACATCTACCATTTATCTAATGCCTGTCTTAAGATCACAAGTAGGGGGGAATAACAAGGTGAGTGAGTGAAGTAGGCTTTGCTATTTTACAAGCTAGATTTAATAGAAGAGTGGATGACTGGATTAGAAGAAGATAAAGGTCAATTGGCTTCTGCATATAACCTAGGAATCAGGATAAAAATTCACATTCAGTGAAAACATTAATCCAGATACATAATCCGTATTTCAGGTGTTCAACCAAAGTTTTATGAAGATCTAAAGGCACTACTTTATGAATTCCTTACTCTGACATGAGATTTCATCCTGGTACAGAGAAAAATGCCATTTTTTTCATAGTAGTTTATAAGCATGTTTGCGTTACTTGTAGGAACTGAACTATTTGTAATTTTGTGGTGGTGGTACTCCTGGCCTACCCTTGGAAAAAGGACAGTAGCTTCAAGGTGTTATCATTGCACTTGCCAATTCAAACAATGTGTGCTGAAAGGTTTCAAGGTCCTTGGCATAGAGATAATTTCAGGCCAATTTGTTTCCCTTTTGGCAGTTCTACAGCAATGAATGATAGGAAGCAGTGCAAGGTCAGCTGCTCTAAGTGTGGCCTTCTGCAGAGAAGGTTGAGCGATAGAGCTTTCCCCTCCCCAATGTTTTCTTGGTTCAGAAAAGTTATGCTGAGCACTCAGGGACCACACGCAATGCACTGGTATTAAAAGCCTGTCTTCTATAGAATATTAGATAGGGCAACAGCTTCCACTGGATTTACACCATAGGAAAATTAATTCTATATGTCGGGTAATCAAGGTAATAATTTCTGGAATTCTTTTTGATCATTATTCTGGCTGAATTTGACTGTGGGAGACATTTTTGCCCCTCTCTCAAAATACTAGAACCTGGGGTCATCCCATGAAGCTGATTGGTGGGAGATGTAGTGATGGCCACCAATTTCAATGGCTTTAAAAGGGGGTTGGATAAATTCCTGGAGGTGAAGGCTATCAATGGCTACTAGGCTTGATGGTTGTGTACTATCTTCAGTATTCAAGGCAGTAAGCCTGTGTGCACCAGTTGCTGGGGAACATGAGTGGGAGGGTGCTTTTGCATCATGTCCGGCTTGTTCATCCCTGGCTGATGGCTGGTTGGTCACTGTGTGAACAGAGTGCTGGACTAGATGGACCCTTGGTCTGATCCAGCATCAGGGCACTTCTTAAGTTCTTATGTTCTTGATTGTCTATGCAGGAAAAGCCTTCCCAAAATAAATATTGCAGGCATAACTTGTATGAGCAAATGCACAAGTTGACAGTCATCCCTCGCTAGATGAATAAGTCACCTATTCCAATCCAGACCATCAATCAGTTATAAAAATGTAAATTCTATACACTGGACAGACTTAAGAATATGGGTTACCTTGCGTTCAATTTTTGAGAAAAATGACAATTGCAAGTCTATAATGATGAAATAATACATGTTGGCCTTTTAATTGCCTTGGTAGGCCAGGGCCCCCATGCTGAACATACCTTCAACCTTTACAACTGAGAGAAGTCACAATGTTTTTGCTGCAAGTGTAGGAGCTGAAATGAGCCTGAGAAAAGCCTCCCTTCCCTCTCCTCCTCCCAAGCAATTGGGGAAAGGGCTTCACTAATGTTTAGTTTCACTTTCAAGTAATTCTGGCTTGTTGTGTCATACAAGCCTGAGATCATGGTTTAAAACAAATTCTGGTGAGAATCTACACTGGTGTTATTCTAATGTTTTGAATGGGTTACTGTGACGCACAGCGTCACGTGACCCTGGGTCTCCAACGTTGTAAATGAGTTGTACTTACAGGTTCTATTTTTTAGTTCCAGTGTGGCTACAGATTCATGTGCCTTGTTCTACCGGTAATTTTCCTCTCCCAACCCAGAGCTGCTGGGTTTGCTCTGCCCACTTCCTTCGCCCCGTTTGCTATCTTATCTGCTACAGCAGATAAATCACACCAGCCTTATACTGTGCAATCACTGACAATTGCATGCAAAGGACTCAGAAGTTTTCCACCTTAGAATCTGCTTTTATTGTGAAGTACTCCCATGCATCCTGCCTTAAAATTTGAATCAAATTGGGTCATTGGTTGATTTTTTATGATTTTTTAAAAAACATTTTCCCCCTCTTTGCAAAGGAGCTGAGGAGCACTCAAAGGATCGCTGTAGCTCCGTGCAGGAAATTAACAAGGGTCTCTTGCTCCCAGTCCAAAACTCATGACCAGCAGGGCTTAAATGGGGCTGCTGCTAAAACTTTTCAATTTGGTCTCCCATCCAAACCCTGACCAGACCCAACCCTGATTAGCTTCAGCTAGGGTGACCATATGACCGGATTTGCCCGGGTTTTTGATGGTGAATCTGGGAGGGGGGAGGGGAAATCCGGATTTCCCCCCAAAAAGCAGCTCTAATGGGAATTAACAAAGATGCCTATAACTCCATCATTTTTTAAGATAAAGACATGAAACTTGGCACAATGGTAACTCTTAGGAAGAGCTTTAATCATACCAAATTTGACACAGATCCGTTCATCCATTGATTTTTTAGGAATTTTTTAAAAATTGAGGTTTTAAAATTATTATTTTTTAAATCATCATTTTTAAAGTTAAAGAGATGAAACTTTGCACCATGAAAGGATTTAGGTAGAGCTTTAGCCACACCAAATTTGAAACAGATCCGTTCATCCATTGTTTTTTTAGGATTTTTTTTAAAAATTTAGGTTTTAAAATTATTTTTAAAATCGTCATTTTTAAAGATAAAGAGATGAAACTTTCTACCTTGATAGGATTTAGGTAGCGCTTTAGCCACACCAAATTAGAAACAGATCCGTTCATCCATTGATTTTTAGGAATTTTTTAAAAAATTAGGTTTTAAAATTATTAATTTTTAAACTGTCATTTTTAAAGAAAAAGAGCTGAAAGTTGGCACCATGATAGCTTTTAGGTAGAGCTTTAGCCATACCAAATTTGAAACAGATCTGAGGCCATTAGCAAACCCTGTTAACAACAACAGCCCTAAACCAGAGGAGAGCAACCTCTCTCCTGTGAGCTTAATACAGTTTACAGGCTGATCCAATCCTGCCTCCTGCCTCCTCAAACCCAGACAATCCTAGATTGTGACTTTTTAAAAATACATTATAGACACCATTTACAAACAAACATTTAAACAACCAGCACACATAGAGACATACATATATGTAAAACAAATAGTGGCTCAAATTACAGGAAGCCAGTTTCCAACTGCCTGACTGTTAGGGCCTTGCTAGACCTGCCGGCTTACGCCGGCAGGGAGGCGAGGCCGAGGCGCGCTACCGTTAGCGTGCCTCCCCCAGGCTTCCAGACAGCGGAGACGCAGGGAGGACGGAAGCCCTGCGTCGTCCGCCATTTTTTGTTTGTTTGTTTGTTTAAAGGGGCCGCGTTTGGCCCGAAGACTCCGGAGACGGTAAGTGGCTTTTTGACTTTTTTAAAAAAAATGGGGGGGGGGCGAAGGATGGGAGGGTGGGTGGCACGGGGGGAGGGCGGGTGCGATCGCGCTGCCGCCGCCCGAGCAAGCAGCCGAGCGGTGCTTGCCCGGGCAATGCCTGGGATGGGGCGGCATTGCCCGGGCAAGCGCCGCTCGCCTGCTTGCTCAGGCGGCGGCGCGATAGCACCCGCCCTCCCCCCGTGCCACCCACCCTCCCATCCTTGCCCCTGCCATCCTTCGCCCCCCCCCGCTGATGGGCACAGCGCTCCTATGAGCGCTGTGCCAGGTCCGTGGCTTTTCGCGGCTCCTCGCGAGTAAGTGAAGTAAGTAAGAGCCGCAAAAAGCCGCGGAAGTCTCCACACGGAGCTGGGGAAAAAGCGCGCCATAAGCGCATTGGCTTATGGCGCGTAAGACCAGGCCTCAGTGTGGCCTGTCTCCGGATTCCCCTGTGTGTCATCTGGACGCACAGCAGGGAAGCCGGGTCAGAAGGCGCGCTAAGGCCTCGTCTAGGAAGGCCCTTAGAGAAATATGACAATGGAACCAATTACCTCTCCCACACTAGAGGCATTCAAGAGGTAGCTGGACAGCCATCTGTCAGATATTTTTTAAGGTGGATTCCTGCATTGAGCGGGGGAGTTGGACTCGATGGCCTTGTAGGCCCCTTCCAACTCTAATATTCTATGATACTATGAATATGAGGACAGGAGGGATGGGTGAGATCCAGCCAGGAATGTGTGTGGGAATGCATGAAGGGGGAGGATGTGTGTTTGTGTGTGTGTGTGTGTGTGTGTGTGTGTGTGTGTGTGTGTGAAGGGGTGTAGGTCTGTCTGTGTTTAAACAGCGCTGAGAGTTTGATGATTCTTAAAAGAGCCTTGGTTGGGTTATAAATGTAACCCAGAAGCTTGGAATGCACTCTTTTGTGAAAGGGAAAGAGCATGAAATATCTATTCCTCAAGAAACACTGCTTTCAAGTATTCCATTTATTGACAGCTGGAAGATACGTTTGAACATGCTAATCCATGGGATTTTAAGACCTTAATCCTCCAAAGTCACCCGCAACAACTACTTATGCATAGCCAAGCATGAAAGCAGCAGAAACCGAAATGCTGCCTCAGGTCTGTCTGCCAAGAGATTTCATTAGACGGTGAAGATTTTTGCCCCCCTCAGGCGCTGCAAATCAAAAGAATACAAATTGGTTCAGTTAAGACATCTCCTGGTCCCGTTCTTTAGCTCTGTAGGCATGAAACATGGACTATAAACATGGCTGCCTATGGCAAGTCCCAGTTAAGCACCACTTGCCTTAAGTTTCTTGCCACTCATTAGCTGACAAATCTGGAGGAGAAGGCTATCAATGGCTACTAGCCCTGATGGTTGTGTGCTGTCTCCAGTATTCGAGGCAGTAAGCCTGTGTGCACCAGTTGCTGGGGAACATGGGTGGGAGGGTTTTGTTGCACCATGTCCTACTTTGTTGGTCCCTGGTTGACAGCTGGCTGGCCACTGTGTGAACAGAGTGCTGGGCTAAATGGACTCTTGGTCTGATCCAGCAGGGCTCTTCTTATGTTCTTAAAGAACCCCAGATTCTTTTGCAAGCTTTCCCCTAGCACCCACAAGTCCCAGCCCTGTGAAGCCTTTCTGCTTCTCTCTTTGGACTTCTATGTGATTTTAAGAGCAATGTTGCCCAGCAGATATTCTGTCTGGCTCACTGTTGGAACTCTGGTCTTGAGCGCCCAAACCTGCAGCGCATCATCCTGCAATCCTTTCTGGTCAGACCTTAAGGAGACCACTTATGAACTAGAATTAGACAGGACAGTGTGTTTTAAGTTATGCAAGCCTATCTGTGCAAGCCCACCAGATGACCCTCTTTCCAGGGAGGTTCATCTGGTGCAATCGCTGCTTTCCTTTCAGTTTGCAAGTGATGGCTATGTTACGCTGGAATTTGTATCCATTTTGCTGTTGGCTGTTTTTATTTGTTGGATATCTTTATTTTTGTTTTTGCAAATCACCCTGAGAGCTTCACTGGAAGAGTGGCCAATAAATAACCAAAATGAATAAGGGCACAGCCCTATGCATGTTCAGAAAGGGGGGGAAACCATAATTCTCAGCATGTCTGGCTGGGGCATGCTGGGGCTTGTCAGACTTTCTTTTTCTTTTTTTGGTCTAAACATGCATAGGATGGCATCCTAAATCAAAAGAAAACCTGGGACACAACTATTCCAGAGCAAATAATAATAATAGTAATAATAGAGAATTCTTGGAGCAGCCAGACAAATATTGCTAAACTAATTCAGGTCAAAACAGATGTGACACAGGAGATCCATGAATCGTTCCTGAGATTATTTTCTTAACTTTAAAGCAGCCAATGAGGTTTCCAGTTTTTGTTGTAGCTGCAGCATGTGGGAAGGCATAAGGAGAAAGGACCAATTTCAGTCCCCATTCCCCTTTCCTGAACCAGCTGTTAATCCTCCGGAGGTGGTGGTAGTGGCGGGTGAGAATAGAGACACCTAGGTGTCATTCTTCTCTGATCAAAAACTGAAGCTCCTTGCAGTTGCAGCTGTATTAAACAAAACAAACAAACAAACACCCTCCGAATCTCAATCCCTATTGAAATCCAGTGAGGCATCTCATTCGTCAAGATTGCTTTCTCCCTTCTTGAAGAAGCTAAGGTGAATTTTGATCTGGAAACTTTTCAGCTCATAATTTTTCACTTCTCATAATTTCAGTTTTCACCTTTAAGATCCTTTCAACAACGCATATTTGGTTATCCGGTCTCATTTCTGGTTAGAAGCAATTATGAGAGGATGATGTGAAATGCAAGCATCATTTCCAGTTTGCTTCATTTATCCTTACCTCTTGGCAGAGAAATTGAGCAGGAAATAATGAGAATGCAGGCTGAGGTCAGGCCTGAAATACCTTGAGAGAGGGGCTATTTTTACAGCGACATTTCTACTTCCTGTCTCAAGTGAGAAGCAGACAGAAGCATAACAATATTTGTGTGCATCTCTGCTGTGTTTTTGAAAACCTCACAAACCAGCCAATGCAAACTTTGTTCCAGGACTTTTCAGAGCAGTTCCTGTCATTCTGCTTGGTACGTACCACTGAAAATTCATTGGATGCATACATTTGATTTCAGCAGAAGGTATTTTAAGAACAGTGTGCTTCTGTTGCTGGCATGACATTTGGGGAATGTCTTCTTTGTACATATGTAAAGGTTACATGGTGAGGAGAACACAAGACTCATATCTGAAGGCAAATGCTTTTGACTTGGGCAAGGTGCAGGTCACAGAAAGCAAATGGTACAACCAGACTATGTATTCTACACATATCCATCCATGTTAAGTGACAGACCTGCATGTAGAACCGAGTCCTGGGTCATTTGTAGATAAATGTATTTCCTGTCAATATCTTTCCTTCTCTGACTAAAAAGAAGACCATCATATGTTGCATTTGGAGCCATTTATAAACATTAGGAAATAACATTCCCAGAGGAAGGAGCAAGGTTCCCTTGCAGTAAATGTCACAGCTGTCATTTCTATAATTGCTCACCAAATCCAACTCATGTTATTGCCATGGATGAATTGTGCTCATAACAATAGCTGATACTGCTAATGGGAAACTTAACTCCTGTGGACTCTCAGCTTGTGCTCTAAATCAGGACATCCACTCCATAGCACCATGTGTGTGTGGGGAAAGGCAATGGTACCTATGGTATATAATGAAAATGAATACATCAATTATTGTCAGTGACCATACCACGTCACATGCCAAGTTATTTTGATCAAGGGCCCACACAGCCAGGAAGCAAATGTTACAATGCAAGGAAACTAAAGTGTTACTCACACTAACTGTTTTAATTTTGAACATGTTGATATTTTATCTATTCTCAGTGTTCTTTTACTTTCTGAGGAAATTGTGTGTGTGTGTTTTTAAAGAACAACAACTAAAAGGTTCTTTCTTTCAGATCCATCCTTGGGTAAATCATATCCTATATTCAGGAGGAACTTTGCATGCTGTAGACAGGAAATCCCTACAGGACTGTTCCATTCATGCATGGATGGGAATGGAATCTCCTAAGTAAGAAGCAGCGCATGGAATTTCAGGACATTTTGCAAAAATGTTTTGCAACTGGTTGCAAAAGAGAAGAGTGCAGCAGCATCTCATGAAGACAGCACTGATATAACAGACCAGAACCAAGGAACAAATGCCCTGTGCTCTTGCACAGCAACAGCGTATACAGCACAGTTAATAGTCGCTCCTTCAGTTGACTGCAATACTGTACATCAAGAAGCCTGACCTAGTTCCACAACATATTTAAGAAACAATACTTTTACCACACTATATTTTTATATAGGGAATTCTCCCCCTTTCCTTAACAGCCAGACTAAACTCAGTCATTTTCCCTACACAGATCTAGAAGATGAAATGGAACATCATTTTACACAGCAGCATGCTAATGAAATATAGGACCCAACACCTTTATTTATTGAAACAATTATTCAAAGGGAAATAAGCAATTAATCTGGATTTCCAAAGCAGACAATGAGCGTAGATAATAACTACTGATTAAACTTGCAGTGTGATCCCAAGCATGTTGGGACCTCTCTCTTCCAGCAGGCCTACCCAGTTGAATTTTAAGATATTTGTCTGTTATTTTAATATTTTATTAGTTTTATAGGTTTTAATCAGGTTTACGTATTTTATGGTATTAGTATTTAATGTTGTTCCCTGCCTTGATCCAGAGGGAGAGGCAGGTAAGAGATGATGAAGATGATGATGATGATGATGATGTTTATTCAGAAAGAAATTCCATTTATTTCAATGGGATTTATTTCCAAGTAAGAGTGCTTAGGATTGAACTCTATGTCCAATCCTGTAGTTCTGTAGGCTGTAGTTCTAGGCATGCTTACTTGGAAGTAAGTCCCATTGAAATAGATGAGACTTATTTCTGAGCAACTTGCAACCCAATCCTATGGAGAATTAGGTACATCTCGGTCTACTGACATAAATGGGTTTAAGCATGCCTAACTATTTATTGGATTGCAGTCTTATTCAAAAGGTTTGGGCTGGGGAAGTGGGAATATAATCTATCCCCAGACCTTCCCAGTCTTCATCCCTCACCCTCTTTAGCTAGATGGGCAAAAACTTCCATCTAGCAAAAATACAGAGCAGGAGAAGCGCAGAGATGATGAGTTCAGAGTCTGATGGGCATCCAGATAGGATTTGCCCTAAGACCATTAACTGCATATTTTAAAAGGTGAAATTTAAAAGGTGAGTCACACCCTTTCTAGGGGCCAAGAGAATGGTAGTTCTTGATGGTGTGCATTCTGTAATTTGGAGGCAACATAGGAGAAAACACTGGTTAGAAGCCCACCTGTGGCATTTTGCACCAATTGAAATTTCCAGACATTCTTAGGAGTAGCTCCATGTAAAGCTCAACTGCAATTTTCACTTGGTTTTGTTTGAATTGACTTGCCTCTCTCTCAGATCTGGCAGGCAAGGCAGTAGCAGAATTGTGAATAGGCAAGGGTGACAAATTCATTTCAGTTCATTTTTTGCCAGAATTTATCCTAGTTGCACCTCCAGGAACCACATGCAGACACAAATGTAATCCTCCGTCTGAACACCATACATTTTTGAACTTGCAGTGTGATTCGTGCAAACCAAAAATGTATTTGTAAAATGCACACAAACATGTTTTAATCAATGGGAGAAACATGTGTACAATTTCAAAATGCGCATCATTGACATGTAATGTTTTGGGGAAATGCACACAAGAATATGCACACATTTTTACATGGAAAAAACCCTCCACAAAAAACCCTCCACACGATCCTATATAAACACGCATCAGAATTAGGGGTTGCAAGCTAGGGAGCATTTTCCCCATAAACACTTGTGCTGCCTGCCACCTTGGCCATCCCACACAAGCTGGGCCCTGTGAACCCCTGCTGAATGAAGTTTGTGAGCACTAAGCAGCCACCTGCCCTTTCAGCCCTTTCCCCTGCTGCGTTAATGGTTGCTGCCATTAATGCAGCAGGGGAAATTGCGCACTTTCTCCCTTGCATTAATGGCATCTTTAAGGCCACCATCAGCGCGGGAGCGGGGGAATTGTGTTTCCCAGAGCCTCTGGAAAGTGTGCAATTTCCCCAGCCTTGGGGAAATTGTGTATTCCCCCCCCCATTGATGAGGGCCTTAAAGGGCCTACTAATATTTGTGTCATGGGGGGGGGGATGCGCAATTTCCCCATGGCTGGGGAAATTGTGCATTTCTCTCCCCCATCCTCCAAAAAAACGCTAATGGCAGCTGCCATTTGCATGGAGGGGGGAAATACACAATTTCCCCAGCATTGGGGAAATCATATGTTTCTCCCCCCAAGCTGATGGGGCCTTTAATGTTGCCATTAATGCAGTGGGGGAAAAGGCATGGTCATGAGGGCTCATGAGCACTTGGCGTGGGTCCATCCCAGCACCGGGTGCATTCCCCTGGACCCATGAGGGCCAGCCACAGGGGAGTCCGCTGCTGTTGCAGATTTTTGCAACATTCAGTCAGAACAAGCTTCAAGGTGGAAATTGGAAAATCTCAATGAGCTTGGGATTTGCCAGTTCGCACATCCGTAGAGCCTGTGAATCCTCGGCGTCATCTACACTATTAATTACACCGTTGTTTAAGTGCATTGTTGCGTCCTTCCTTGCTACGTTAGGAAATGCAACTTGAGCCCAGTCAACCGAAATACCTTTTCTTCTAACGTTTTACCCCGGCACACTCTTTTTTAGAACGTTCTTCATTATGCTCATACCGTCTCTGAAGTAAACCTCCTTCTTCCTGTGACTCTGAGCTTTGCTAGACCTGCCGGGATGGCAGGGAGGTGGGGTGACGCGTAGGGACGAGGGAAGCCCTGCAGCGTTTTAAAGGGGCCACGTGCGCCCCGAAAGATAAGCGTTTTTAAAAAATTAAGCCTCTGTCCCCTCTTTCACCGCCCTCCCTCCCCCTCGTCGCGTTGTGCCAGCTCTCCCTCCCCTCATCTAGCAAAGCCCTCACTTGTGCGCCTCTGCCTTTGGCCGTTTGCATAGCCATTCACACATATTCCCTCCCCCTCTCTCTCTCTCTCACACACAGGATCACTGGGGAGAGGCTTTAACCTCCCCACTCCAGTGATCTCAACACAGCCAAAATCACTGTTCCCAGACTGCTTGGGATCGCTGGGGGAGCAAGATTAAAGCCTCCCCAACACACAACACTCCCACTTCAGCCAAAATTGCTGTTCACAGGAAGCAAAGGCCGTGGTCACGAGACATGACTTTGAAACACGGCGTTGAAAACAACGAAAGGTTGGGGCACATTGTTAGTATTAAAACGATTTTAATGGAAAGTGGAACGGTTTTAAAAGTCAGAAGAAACGTAACAACAACAGCATCACGTGACTGCTGACGTCATCTCTGCCAACTTGTTACGTTTCATCTAGACAAGTGTAGATTGTCTCCTCAAAAAGATGTCCCATTGAGTCCTGTTTACAAGTAAGTGTGTCTAGGATTGCTTCCTTTGAATAATGCACATGCATCATCAGCCACCCATCAGAAAGAAATTAGGCTTCATTAAATTCAAGTATTTAAAGACTCACTGGCTGCTGCAGAAAGTCAGTAAAAAGAGTGCCAGTTAATAAATCATTGCAGATGTCTGGAATTGAATGTCCTGTGCCACATCACATAATACTTTTAAACAGATTATTTCAACATACTGAAAAATAAGCATGGAAAAGATGCTTCTGCTTGGGAAGTGCTTGATGCATGTTACAGTCCCCCCCCCCCTCAACCAAGTTCAAGTTCTTCACCATTTAATTCTATTGTTAATGAGGGCAAGTTGACCTCTACCTGCTCCACACAGATTAAAACGTTGCCTGATCAGCACTCACCTATTGGTTGAAATGAACTCAACCGGCATGAACTTTCATTAGTTCCAATTAAAACCTGCAATTTCACAGATGTAGCATTTCTGCAAACATCAAACCCGGGAATTTCATGTCCAGTTCACTAAATTTTGGCTGCTGGCAGGACTGAAACGTTGGAAGTCTTGCTGTGATTACATGATCCTATTGAAGCGATATTACTTTCATTTGTCTGGGTTTGCTCAACAAATTACCTCTTCTCACTGATCTTGCGACCCTGAGTAGGGAGAGCCGTGTTAAACAGCATTGTAAACACTGCTGAGTTTTCCTATTCTCTGTGTCCAGCAACCAATAATACTGAACCTTTATATAGCACATTTCAAGTGTTCAAAAGTGTTTCACATCCATTATCTTGGTCATCCTTACATTACGTCCTAGGCAATCTTTACATTAGGATGTAATTATTATAGGAGATGGGAAATCAGTCTATTTCCAGCCTGTATCCCTTTCCCATGTTTTCACCCAAGAATTAATTCTGGCCTGTTTCTGTATTAATCGGTGAATTTTTTTAAAAAAAATCTGCATAAATGGGCATTCACATACATCTTTTAAAATATGTCTTTTAATATATCTTCACTCAAAATAAGCATTCTTGAACATTTGGCCCCTCAAATGTATTTTATTTGAGCTCAAAAATCCTGTACAGCAGAACATTTGGGAAGTGCAAAAGCCCAGGTTCCAATCTGCACTTTCATCTAGAAGGTGCCATTCATACTGGAATTTGCAGAGACTGAATTCCTCAAGCATCCCTAATGATTATCCCCATGGTGGTTTGTTTAAAGAACCAGTCTGGTGTAGTGGTTCGAGTGTTGGACTGGGACTCGGGAGATCCAGGTTCTAATCCCCACTCAGCTATGAAGCTCAATGGGTGAGTTTGGGCCAGTCACCAACTATCAGCCCAACCTACCTTACAGGGTTATTGTGAGGATAAAACAGAGAGGAGGAGGAGGAGGAGGAGGATCATGTAGGCTTCCTTGGGTTCCTTCCAAGAGGGGAAAAAGCAGGATATAAATGTTATAAATAAAATAACCCAGGAGGTATGGAAGAGGTGAGATTTTTATCAGAGGAGCAGAACTATATCCAGATGGGGGGAGGGACAAATTGCCCCCCACCGGGTGTTCCATGGGATGTATGACATCAGTGGCCATGCTCACTGATGTCATCATCCTGCCCCCCCTTTTTCTTTCTCTGTGCTGAAAGACGCATGGAGAAAGAGACTCAGCTGTCACTGTGAGGAACAGCCACTTCTTTGAGCACTGGCCGGAGGCCCTGGCTTTGGGTGACCTGTGTTGGGTGGCAAAGACTGGGCTCAGAAGGGCAGTCACCCCTCACGTTGAGATTTTTCAAACAATCTTATGGCCCCTGGGACATTCTCCCAATGACCATGGGATTGCTCTCTAAATAAATAAAAAAGTAATGAAGAAAGCACGTAGCCCTGCTGCAGGGCTCTGGGAAAGCCTGCAATTTCCTATCCCTGCCCTCCAGATATGTGGGACTGCAACTCTCTGCTTCCCCCAGCCAGCCATGCTGGGAGTTTTAGTCTAACACATCTGGCACCAAGTTGGGGAAGGCTGTCCTATCTAAACTAAAGTCATTTCCCCCTAAATACCAAACAAGTCAATGGAGTGGCAAAATTGACAAGTTGAACCTACCTTTAGTCTAGTCAATTACATTCGTAAGGAACATACCTTTGAATGGCAGGGCATCACTGAGATGTGTATGTGTGTGGATATGTGGAGTTATAAATCAATGTACTTAACCTTTAAAAAAAAATGTTTCAAACACAGCCCTGAAACTGCTCCAGGAAGAGTGGAATATATGTTGCTCAACGGACACTACCCAATAAATTCTGTCAACAGTTATGTCAACATGTGCAGACACATTGATTGCAGCAGTACTGGATTGGGCTGGTGAAAGCTCGTTTCATCTTTTCCAGGCTACTGCTTCAGCTGCTATAGAAGCCTAAAAAGCAAAAAACAAAAATCATTTTGACCAGAGTCTGTGATTGAAAAATGAGAATATGTGTATTGTGAACCACAATCTACAACACCAGCTGCAATCATGTAGCCAGTTTACTTATGTCGCTAAAACGGAGTTCTCTCCCTCTCTCTCTCTTGCATTAGTTATATTGCCAGTTCCAAGAGCAGTGCAGTTCATAGTAAAACATAATAATAATATCCCAGTGGTGTGTTTGTGCAAATGAGCATCAGCATCACATCACCTGTCTTGGTGAAATCCTGAGTGCCCCAGAGCACATCCAGGGACTTAGCAAGGCCTGCAAGGGTTTCCTGTTTACAGCTGTGCATCCTCTTGACCAGAGCATGCTGTGCTTCCCACATCCCCAAAGCCATACATAGATCCTTTGACATCCTGTGTGGAGTACTGTTTGCTTTCCCGTCACTACGACACATTTGTCCTGAGAACTGCGGGAAGGATTTTCTCACAGGATTGTTAACAACTGGTCATCACCTTTAAAAAAAAAAAGAAAAAGAAAAAAGAACGAAAGTATCTTGGACATGAAAGTACTGTGGGCATTAAAACCTCATTACTTACCAGGAAATCCCAAGGACAAAACAGATTCCCCTTGAGGACCTACATTTTTGTCCACTATTTGTTAGCACGTCAATACAAAGGAGAGAAAAGGCGGTCTCCCCATCTCCTGACCTAGCCACCCACACCTCCCCTTAGCATTCTTAAGGCTGCTTTTGACTTGGAGCAGGACACAAAGTCTTCATGGATCTTTCACCTATTTGGCAGATCTTTTAAGAAAATGTGATTCCTGTCCACCCCTTCCTCACCCACCATCCATCAGTGTCAGCAAAAATTGCTGGCTTGCTAACGCGGAGATTTTCAGCACAAATTGTCGGCACTGAAAGAAGGTGGAGATAGACACAGTCAGCATGATGGAGGAGTTCCAAACCTACTGTACCAAAACAGTGGAGAAAGTGTAATGACACAGGGGAAAGGAAAGTCCTCTAATTTCTCCATCAAGCTGTAATGAATTTTCAATCAATGATAATGCCAAATGTTTACAGTAGATCTTGAGTTCTTTTCAGAATAGCAGCAACAGCAGCAACAACTAACAAGCAATCCTGCCTGTGCATTGTTCACTCTCTCTGTGGGCTGTACTAGGCATGACATAGGAAATTGGTGATTGGTCCGCCCGGTGTTCTTATCTTTATCTAATAAGAGAGCCAGTGTGGTGTAGTGGCTGGAGTGTTGGACTGGGATCTGAATTCTAGTACCCACTTGGCCATGCAAGCTCACTGGGTGACTTTGGGCCAGTCACAGGCCTTAGCTAGACTTAAGGTTTATCCCTGGATTGTCCAGGGGTCAAACCTGTTCATCTAGGTGACACACAGGGGATCCAGGGCTCAGGCAGGGGCGAACCCTTTATGATCCCAGGATAAACCTTATGTCTAGCTGTGGCCACAGACTCTGGAAGCGAGAGAGCCAGAAAAGCCACAACAAAAGCAGTCAGGGATATTCCGGTATAACTGAGAGGTGGAAACAAGATCACTGCGGGAGCAGGTGAATGTCATGTGCCTCATTAGTGATGACTGTGATACACTCCTGCAATAATTAGCTGGTGTAGACTCCCCCTTAGCCTTGAAGGCTAAAACTGTTATTCCCCCACCCCTGGACTAATAGTAGTTTGGAGAAGGAACAAAAAATTAGGAAGATGGCATGAGATGTGGCTAACCTTACTATCTGTGGCTATCTGTGGCCCTGATACAATTCATCACCCTACCCTCCCCCTAAAATAAATAAATAAATAATGCTGCAAGATCTAATCACAGTTCTTCCAGATCACGTATAATTATGCTGTCAGCCTAATACAAGTCACAGGGACAAGTACCCCATATGCATTCCTCAAATATATTCCATATATCCAAATGTGTCGGACAAACACATATTGAGGTGTTAGCTGTTTATAGTTTGCAGTCAGCTAGTTAAATTGTTCAGTGAATCTAGGTGAAGTGCTTTGGCTGTAAATAGATAATAGATCTTAAGAGAAATGAAAACAGTAACTTAGGCT
Organism: Elgaria multicarinata webbii; assembly: GCF_023053635.1. Lineage (NCBI taxonomy): Eukaryota > Metazoa > Chordata > Lepidosauria > Squamata > Anguidae > Elgaria > Elgaria multicarinata. The sequence continues at coordinate 87,111,212 of NC_086174.1, forward strand.
CTTTCTACACCATTGTTTTTCCAGGGGCTCACCCCAGGTCATCCCTGTGCATCCAAATGACACACAGGGGATCACGGAGTCAACTGGGGACAACCCCGGGGAAATGGAAACCAGGGATCATCCCGGGACCGCATGAGACGTGTGGTTGCCTGCATGAGAGGTGGGAAATGGGCATGGGGCACTGTATGCTCGTCAAGGGGGGGGAGAAGGGTCATGATTTTTTTAAGTTAAATTTTTGATGGGAGTGCAATTGCGCTCATCTCCCCTATTTATTTATTTTTCAAAAAATGGCGAGCACAACATCCCTCCTTCCTCCTGGGATGGTGCATGCATGTATGAATCCAGGAGGAGGATCTTGTGAGCAGAATATAGCAAGATCCTCCCCTCTCCCTCCCGGAAGGCCGGGAGGTATAGAAAGGGCCTTAGAAAAACTAGGCCTATGATGTATGAACTCATTTCTTTTATCACAGATCATCGCTGCTAATCAGAAACAACAGTGTGGTAGAACTCTATATACACCAGGGAGACGGGTGGGATTATCTTCCCCTAACATATAAGAAACCCAAACAATACCAAATGCTTTGATCCACCACAACTGCTAAACGTCTAATCCCGTAGAAACCTTTACCCAATTTACAACATAAAAACAAGCTGGTGATAGCCAATATTGTTGTATAAGGCACGATTCCATCAACAAAAGCACTTATTTAGTAAGAAAATCCAACCACAATAGGATTCAAAAAATATGACAGTGGGGAAGCCAAAGAAAATGAGACTCAGGAGAACTCTTGCTGAAATCCATTACTGTGACCCATTTCTTTATTTGATCTCTCCATCTGGCAATAGAGTGTCAGCAGTGAAATAAAAGCAGAAGAAAAGAAATTACTTGACACAATGAAGTCTCATTTTTGTTATATGTAAAAGCATATTCCGCCCTGTAAAACAATGCATTGCAAAACCAAACTCAATGAATGTACTCAGGATTGACACATTTGCTACCAGCAATCTGCATTATGTTGCTTTGCTTACCAAGAACTGCCTAGTATTATTTTGAAAAGATCGGGGAGATTTTATATAACAGCTCGACATTGTGTGAGTCACAGGAAACTATCTGACAAACAACACGATGACAGAAAAGAGTCCCTTGATTTCTGTGAACCTGCTGGGAAAGTAAATCCCTTCCTTTAAATGGAGAGATATCATAATCTTATTGGCAGCTATGGACTAAAATGGTGATTCCAGCTCAATGCAAACTGCTCTTATGTGAAGGTAAAGGAGACACTTTGACAAACAGCTTCATTATTCTACTATCTGACTAGTGTAACACCTTTGTCGCCATGGGCACCGGCAGTCTGAGGCCTTAGCTAGACCAGGCTTTATCACGGGCAAACCCTGAGATCATCCCTGTGCATCCACATGACGCACAGGGGATCCCGGGATCAGGCAGGGATCATCCCGAATAGAGCACTCCCCTTTGGGCCCAGTTTTTGTGTTTGACTCGGCTCTACACGATTACTCACGCAGAGCCGGGAGCCGCGCATGGGGCACAGCACTCCTCAGGAGCACTGTGCCCATCGGGGGTAGGGTGGGGAAGCGGGGAAATGAAATTATTTTTTAAAACACCTACCTTTAGTGCACAAGCGTTCATGCGCTCCTCTTACTTTAAAAATAAAAAAATGGCAGTCCGACGCCTCTCTTTCTGAGGTCATCGCGCCTTGCGTGTAAACGGAGGAGGGATCTCGCATTAATTGCAACACGAGATCTTCCCTCCTCCATCGCGGACTATCAGGTAGGTCTAGCTAAGGCCTGAGGGCGAACCATACTTTCATTGACTCCGACTTATGTCAGTTCTCCAGAAGCTGTATGAAGGTTACTTTCCTTCAGTGCAGCAGAGGACTTCCTCACACCCATTGCAGTGAATGACATTTGCTTTTTCCCCTCAGGGCTCAAGTCCACCTCTTTCCTTTTTCCACCAAATTTTAAAACTGAACTTTTCCAAGGGCCACTTATTTTCCTCATCTAGTGCTGCCTCAGAGCCGCCACCCCTGCCGCCAATATGACTGCTTCAAGAGTGGTCAACTCATAAGACCTAAGGCTTTCCCTCTGTCCTCGTCTTTGTGATTTTTTCTCTTCAGGACTGTGAAGCACAGAGCTACATGGAGGTTGTAGTTCCCCAACTGCCTCAGGCTCCCAGCCAGAGCATGGAAACATACTATTTGGCTATTAAAGCTCAAGCTTTGAACTTCTTTGAACTTTCAAAATTTTCTACACGTCTATCCAGCTCAAGCTTCAGTTTAAAACAAAAATGAGCGAAATTGATCTGATAGATTTCACGTAATAGGCCTTATTACTAGGGGTGTGCACGGACCCCCCGATCCGCTTCTCTTCCAGATTCGCAACTTCCAGATCGGGTCCACTCCGCTCCGCTCTGCCTACGGCCTGCTCCGCTTCGCTGCGAAGCTCCGGATCCGGATCGGAGCTCCGCTTTCCCCCCATAGGCTTGCATTGAAATCCAAAAAAGCCTACAACTTTTTTTCTGTTAACGTTAGAAACCTCAAACTTGGCACCATGATAGCTTATCCATGTATACACAAGCATGCCAAGCCTCAAGCAAATCCAAGCATCTCCTGATTTCCGAGGAATTTTTGAAAATTGGACATCCCATTTTCAGACATGGGATTTTCTCCGACATTTTGACAGATAAAAAAACTTTGAAGCAGGCACCCTCACAGATGCCATCTAGATCCACATTCATGGCAAGTTTCAAGCAAATCCCATCATCCCCTGTTTTTTGGCGGGGGTTTAACCTTTTAACTCACCCCAAAACAAGTCCCATGCTAGAACTCTGTCAATTTTCACGTTAGAAATGTCAAATTAGGCACCATGACACCTCATGCATGTATACACATGCATGCCAAGCCTCAAGCTGATCCAAGCCTCCCCTGCTTTTTGGGGAATTTTTGAAAATCGGACACCCCAGTATCTCAGGGATTTAAAGCTGCAGATGGCCATTTCAATGAATTGGGGAGTAGATAAACCTAAATATGAAACTTCTTCCACACTTGAAAAATTTATTTGGAACTTCAAAAAGTCTAAGTGAGCGCAGGAAGGACTTATCCCCTGAGTCAAAGCAAGACACATACAAACCATCCCTGCGAGGCGGGCACAGAGGAGGAGGACTGGGAGCAAGCATGCCGAAGGCTTGTGGGCACAAACCACAAAGCCCATCATGTAGAGCAGCTCCCAGGCACCAGGTGGGCAGAGAGGCAGGCAGAGATATGCCATAGATCTATGGGGGAGTCAGTCCCGGCAGATGCCCCACCACAGCAGCACCCGGGGGGGAAGGCAGGCACGCAGGCAGGCAGGCAGCAGACATTTCTGGGGGCACAAGGAAGTGAGCCAAGGATTGTTTCAAAGCCAGCAGTAAAGTAAACCATCCCTGCAAGGCGGGAACAGAGGAGGAGGACTGGGAGCAAGTATGCCGGAGGCTGGTGGGCACGAACCACAAAGCCCATCATGTAGTGCAGCTCCCAGGCACCAGGCGGGCAGAGAGACAGGCAGAGATATGCCATAGATCTATGGGGGAGTCAGTCCTGGCAGATGCCCCACCACAGCAGCACCCAGGGGGAGGAGGGAAGGCAACCGGGCAGCCAGGCAGCAGACATTTCTGGGGGCACAAGGAAGTGAGCCAAGGATTGTTTCAAAGCCAGTAATGCAAACCATCCCTGTGAGGCAGGAGCAGCACAGAGAGATGCCTTTTCTTTTGCATCCCATAACTAGGAGGCTAGGAGGATAAGAGTAAAGCTTTGTGATCCTTGCTTCAGAGTTGATTGACTGCATTGTGATCACAGCCATTATTAAACAACAACAAAATAATAATGTTAATAATAGCAGTACTAATTAATATTAATAGCAATAATAATAATAACCTCAACAACAATAAGGAGTTGAACCACAATGAAAGCCTGCCTGACTTCACTGAAGAGGAAAAGCCAGGAGAGCTAGGGCTATGGGGTGTATAAATATAAAATGTAATAAATAAATAAATAAACAAAGGAGGGGTGGAATTAAAAGCAGCGGTGTTGCTGAATAAACAACAAGAAGAATTGTTTAAAAAAGGCTATGTCTGTCTTTTACCGGTAAGAGGAAAGTGGACGTGCCCAGCGGGAGGGGGATATGCCAATTTGACTGGCCCTAAGTAAGTACCAGTCTTTAAGAAGCTACTGACACTTCAACTCATGACAGGCATTAGCTTCTAGAAGTTCTTGATTGTTTAATCTTTGGAGTGTTCGGATGACCCTCCAAGAGCAGGAGTGTGTGCACTGGGCACGTCCACATGCCCTAGGGGACCTCATCCCCTTGCACCACATCTATTCAGTTGTTCACCAAGGTTAGGGTGAGTGGCAGTGCTGTGTTTCCTATCTGTTATTTATTGGCTTAGTATGTGATTTCAGGTTGTGTTTGTGCATTTGGTGGGGCTACTGTTTAAAAAAACACTGGGAAAAGTCTGTTCAGAGACTAAGAAAGAGAAGTTTCCCAGTATCCCAAGTTACTAAGTATCCCGTTTTGCCTATCCCCCCCTCCAACTTTGGGATTGGAGGATGCTTCATCAGGTGATCATGACTGGGAGTTGAATCTGCCTCTCAGCACTTCAAAAAGGTACCTCTCCTGCTTTTTTTACCCTATCTTTTAAAATATTATAGCAAGCAAACCGCACCACACAGAGTGCTGAAAATAGGCTCAAAATGACCCCCACCCACAACTCTCTAAGTACACCAAGTTTCAAATAGTTAGCTTGAAACACAAAAAAAGTTATCCACTAATCTTTTCCTCAATGCAATCCTATGGGCGAAAAAATCCAAAATGGTGGGTGGAGCGTTCCGCTTATGGTCGCTTCTCTTCACCATGCTTCTCCAGCCCCCTGATTCGCTTCTTCTCTGCCTCAGGAGGAGGCGGATCACCCCAATTCGCTGTTGCTTCTCTGATTCTAAGTGAAGCGTATCACACCCCTACTTATTACAACTGTATTCTTATATAAGATGATGGCTGATTGATCAAGAGCAACATTTAAACCCCCAGTTGATTCTAGTACTGGGCTGAATATTTCAACTATTCCATTTTTGGCATTTCATGGGGGATGGGGGAAAAAAAAAGAAAACTCAGGTGAAAGGGGCTGGAAAAGGTGAGAATTTTCTCCTTGAGGAGGGGACAGGGTTTCCACATACCTTTTTATATGTAGCTAGTTGTTGAAGGGGTCTTCTCTCTTTCTTTTTATTTATTTTAAAACACCCCCAGCATTTTCATGAATCCAGAATTCGGCCCAGCTCTAGTTGATTCAGCAGTTAAATGACTCTCATTTTCAAAAGGGTTGGCAGCTCTTTGAAAAAGAGTTGGGACCTGGAGTGGTGTAGTGGTCATAGTGTTGAGCTGCGACATGGGAGAACCGTGTTCTCATCCCCACTCAGCCATGAAGCTCACTAGGTGATGTTGAGCCAGTCCCTGAGTCTCAACCTAACCTACAACACAAGGTTGTTTTGAAGACCATGCATACTGCTTTGGGCTCCTTGGACAAAAGGTAGGAGAAATAACAACAACAACAACAACTTGATGCTAAAGCGGAGCCAGAAGTTGGGGCCTGTGTGTATCCACAGTTCACAAGTGCTTGGATGTCCCCCTGCCACTAAACAATACTATCCATGCACAAAACAGGCCCTACTCCAACAAACTGGGCCACAATCAGAAGCCAGGAAATAACGAACATGCAGAGTGAATAGCCACTGTTAGTGGGAAGCCACAGAGGGAGCAAAGCCACAGAGCCCACCTGGGGCCCTCCAGAAGTTTTAGACTACAACATCCAGCATTCTCGACAATGACACAAGCTGGCTGGGGCTTGATGGGAGTTGAGGTCCAAAGTCTCCAGAGGGCACCAGGATGGAGAAGGTTGGCATAACAGATTTTATTTGTTCTGGTTCTTTAAAACATAGTATTGACTTTGTACACTTAAATATGACCCAGTTCTTACGTTTCATGTTTATTCTTGGCACTTCTGGATTGTAAAAGTGTAATCTGTCATTGGCTTCTCCCAGAATAACTATGAACATTGCAGAAGCTTGTAGTATACATAACAATATGCATGGCTGTTAAACCTACACAGAAAATTATATACACAGAGCTCATTGGTATTCACTCAATGACAGTTCACAAGGGTCTATATTTGCCAGTATCAGTCATCTGTAGGTACTCATTTTGCTAAATATAGAAGGCACCTCGCCCTTCTGAGGATATGAATCGGTACAGCAAAGTATGCTGAGTGTTTTAAGGACGTTCTGGGTTTTTATAACAGTGGGAAAACTGCCGTCTCTGGAAGGCAAAGGCAGAGAATTGTGGAGAAGAGAGGAGAACAATTGCCTAGAAGAACATCCAATTGATTTCAATGTAGATTGCCTCCTGTTAAGTGTCACAACAGGTCATGTTCACAGGATGCATTTCTCACATATCTAAATAGATGGCACATTACAGCCTTTAGACCACAGACTTTCTTGGTGGTTTTCCATGTGCCTCACCTCATTATATTAAGTGAAGGAAATTTAGAAGTTGTTGTTTTCCCCATGGTATATAAATACTTTTTTACTCTGGATGTTATAGTTTATTCAAGACAGTACTGAGCTATGAAGAATGGTGGAATGGAATCAAATGGCAAAGCAAGGAGAAAAATGGGCTGGGAGGGAGAGAATCTCAAAACATATTATACTAATTTAGATTTGCTTATAAAACAGAATTTTAGTTCTCGCTAATTTGAGTTTTCTTTTATATTCCCAAGGATGGCAGATATTGAGCGCAGAGTTTCTACATGATCAAAAAGGGTGCAACTGATCTAATTTGGTAACTTGCTATTTAACAATAGTGCCATAATTTTTATCATCAAGACAAAACATTTAACTTTGCTAAAAGTGACCCTCAAACATGAGATTCAGAGTCAGTTCCAAAGATCTGTAAGGCTTTTGCTAGACCAGGCTATATCCCAGGGTGATACCCTGGATCGTCCCTGTGCATCCAGATGACACACAGGGGATCCCGGGCTCAGGCAGGTATCAACCCTCCCTGGCCCTGGGATATAGCCTACCCCTTTGGGCCTGCTTTTTGCCACGGTTTCAGGCTGAGCCCGAGACCGCGAGCCTGTGGCCTGTTTTTGCAGCTTTTCACAGCTCCATGCAATTACTCGCGTGGGAGACGCGCATGGGGCACAGCACTCCCCAGGAGTGCTGCGCCCATCAGGGGCAGGGTGAGGGGAGTGGGGAAACCCTTTTTCTAAAAACCCACTTACCTTTGCGCACGATCATTCGTGCGCATCGTCCCCTTTAAAAGTTAAAAAAATGGCGAGCGCGACAACTCTCTTCGTGAGGTCGCCTCACCTTACGTGTAAACAAGGGCGACATTCTGTGATACTTGGCATTGCGGGGTCTCCCCTCGTCCATCATGGATTTACTGGTAGGTCTAGCAAAGGCCTAAGACAGTGGAACAGTCTACCTACAGAGGTTGTGGATTCTCCATCTCTGGAGGCTTTAAGAAAAGGCTGGACAGCCACCTCTCATGGATGGTTTAATTGGTTTTCTTGCACATTGCAGAGGGTTGGACTAGATTATCTTTGTGGTCCATAATCCTAAAATTCTAAGATTTGAATTTCAAAATAGATGGAAAGAGAGATGATAGATGGATAGTTATAGATAGCTGGACAATTTCAAATGTCTGTGAAGTTTCATTGTAGCTTTGTTATATGCTCATTGCGTGTTATGAATTTACTAGCAAAGCTATGGTGCTAAGAAATATAATGTACGAACTACCAAAGCTACCAGATTTGTGAGTTCAGTCATGCTGAGTTCATTTCAGACATGAGTTTCCTATACTGGAAGTCCAGAATAAGTCTTAGCTGGGCCTTAGGCCTAGGCATTTTCCCTAATATTGGGTGGGTGGGTGGGTGGGTGGGGAAGGACTGTGGCTCAGTGGTAAAGCATGTGCTTTGTATCCAGAAGGTTCCAGTTTCTATCCCTGCCATTTGCCAGTAGATCTGGCCTAAAGACCTGGGGAGCTGCTGCCAGTCAGTGCAGACGGTGCCTAGGTGAATGACTCACTTCACTTTGTGTGTAGACCATGGTGTAGAGTCTTTTAAGCAAGCTGCATTTATGGAGGCTGTGTGTGTGGAGCTGAATTTCTGCTACATGGGCTGCAGCTGTTTGGAGGCTCTAGACCAGTCTTCCCCAACCTGGTGCCTTCCAGATGTTTTGGACTACAGCCCCCCAAATTCATGACCATTAGGGATGCTGGCTGGGGCTGCTGGGAGTTGAAGTCCAAAACATCTGGAAGGCACCGAGTTGAGGAAAGCAGGTCTAGAAAGCAGCAGTGGAGTCTGTGAAGAGTACTATTCTGGGCCTCTCTGCATATAGGAATTCCATTCCCAATGCCAGTGTGTTATCCAAAGCTTCAAGCAGACTGAAGACTGCATAACTAGGATGGGGCATTCTGGGGCACCTCTGCATAGAAGGACCCAAGCCTAAGTGTCATCATAATATATTTCTCTCTAAATGTTCCAAAGCCAGCCATTTGTTCACACAAACATTTTAAAAGTTTGCTAAATCAAATATTTTGCCTCCACTGTTGACAATGCACCAGGAGAATTGCACTGCACCCCCTTCTTCCTTCCCCAACATACCTTTGTTCATGGTCTTAACCATCGGACTGTATTCTCTGCATGCCTACTTTACTTTTTCCTCTTTTCACAAATGTCTACTACCAGGAACTTGAACTGTAGCATGTTCATTATGTGACAACAGTAACTTGCTTGCCCGGTGCCATAATCAATGAAGAGTTTGAACTGGTGCATGCCAAGCACAAAGAATGTAGTGAAAATATTGCAGCAGTAAGTTGTGTGCATTTACTACTATATATTTATATAGAACTTTATATAGCACTTCCCAGTGTACCAATGTCATTATGTTCACATCTCTAATATTTCAGTTTTAAACTAGAGGAACTGAAGAAACTAATTTGCCTAGAGTTATCCAGTGATCCATGGCTGCTGATGTGGGACTTCTAAGGCACTGGAACCCAGATTTCCCAAGTTCTATTCTTAATTGATTGGAACACATTGACCCAGGTCATACAATGAAACAGCCCGCAGGTTGTTTGGGAGCATGGGGATTTGTTCTATAGTTATAACTCTGGACTGAAATGGGCCTCCTTATAACATGCAATTGATTTCAGTGTAAATTGCCTCCAGTTAAGTGTCACAACAGGAGGTCAAGTTCACAGGTTGCATTTCTCACATATCTAAATAGATGGCACATTGCAGCCTTTAGACCACAAACGTTTTCAAACCACTTTCATAGTGTTAGATCCTGCCTGGTGTAGATCTGGCCCCAGAGTTACTTACATGCAATCAGTAAAACAAGACAGTCCCTGACTTCAGGCATAGAGTCTAAAAGGCAGGACACAAAAGGGTCAAGATCTATCAGTAGATCCTAATCAACCTTCTGTCCACCTTTGATGTAAGTTGCCTTGCAAGAGATGCACTGAAACCATTTTTTCTAGAGGAGGAGCCGTGTTAGTTTGTTGCTGCAAAAATGACCAAAAGTCTTGTGATAACTTAAAAGACTGACATGTTTATTATAGAATACGTTTTCGTGGACACTGTCTGTTTCATCCAATGCATTTAAATTTTTTTAAATAAATAAAGTTCTTGAGAAGTTTACCGAGAGTCAAATGCCAGATTGGAGAGCCATTCCCACATGCACATTTTGTGTGTCTCTGGCTATGGCTAGACCAGGTGTATATCCCGGGATTGTCCCGGGATCATCCCTGTGCATCCAAACGACACACACGGGATCCCGGGAGCAGGCAGGGATGACCCCTCCATTTGGCGGGGGTAATCCTTAGGTCTAGCTAAGGCCGTAATCTTCTGGATATCAGGATAAACGTAATGCATAAATCAATATTAAAATAGATCTGATAGATCAGAATCATGGGCTCCGGAATGAATTTAGTTCATGGATTTGTCCACATATGAGCCTGATGTATTTTTGATTCTCACTTTACATTTTTTCTCCCAGGTATTCGTGAAGTGGGCCAACCTACATCAACCATTCCACAAAAGGAAGACATGGATTGGCCAGCTCTTCGTTTGCCTCCACAGCAAACAGTATACAGTTTGGACAAATATTTGGCCAAACTGTAGCATGAATTCCAGACTTGGAGTCAATGTTTGGCTATTATCTGTCACCTTCTCTGTCTCCGTTTGCCCTAATTTCCTAGCAGGCAAGTGTGAGCGGCGCATAGATCAGAGAACTTATGCTTGCTTTGCCACCCAGTGGGTGGCCATTCCATTGTAGTTTGCTTTCCCTTTTCACATCTCCCTCCTTCTGAAAATGAGGGAGGGCAAAACCCATTTGATGGTTTTCCAGAGAATAGCATTCCTTCACTCGCCCCATCCCCAGTGTGCCAGGAAAAGAAACAAAAGCAGCCCTCTCAGTATTGGCCTTCTTCAAACAGGAGGCAAAAAACAATTTTGAGTGCCAGAATGGCTCAGTCTTCCTGCTCTGGGATGAAGAAGGGGAAAAATGGTTTCCAAGGGAATTCCCCGTCACAAAACCTTCCTCTTTAGCAAAAGAAGTGTATTGGAGGAAGAATGGGATATTTTCCAGAGAGTCTTGTGTGACCTTCAAAACTAAGACACTCTAGTTTTCATGCCACAATACTATTTGATGCTTTTGTTGCAACAGATTAACAGATTTTGTTGTGGTTCCTTCCAGGGAAGGTGTGTGTGTGTGTGTGTGTGTGTGTGTGTGTGTGTGTGTGTGTGAGTAGGCAATGCCACACTGAACTGGGAACACAGAAAAAGCTGAGCATATATTTTTTTCAGCTGCTTGAGATTGTCTTTAAGTATTACTTAAGCCGGAGAGAAAGTGCTGGCTGCAAATCTGAAGTTGAGACTCTGAAATTAAAGTCTTCTCTCTGGCTTAAGCACTTAATCCTTTTTTAAGAGTTGCCACCCACTTCTGAGGACAATTCTATTGTTGCGTAGTGCTGTACCACATAATTAAAGATTTGCACTAAAGAATGGAAATGTTTCACGAACTGAAATGCTAACTTGGTTAAAAAAGAACAACAAACCAAACATTTAGCCTTTTTTTATTATTAAGTCTGATATATTGAATGATCCTGGTGTGAAAACAAATTGGCAGTGATCTTTAATGTGAGTTTGACCCATTCTAACAATTTATTTTCACTAGGGGTGTGCACGGACGTCCCACTCCGCTGCAATTTAAGATCCGCCATTTCCGGATCGGCCCGCTCCGCCCCGCCCCCACTCCGCCTGTGCCCACTCCGCTCCGCTCGGAGCTCCGGATCCGGATCGGAGCTCCGGTCCCCCCCCATAGGGGGGGTTACCGGGCCCTGCCGCCATCGCCGCCCATGCGGCGACAGCGACAGAGCCCGGTAAGGAGGAGGGGGGCCTTACCTGCCTCCGTCCGTGGTCCGTCGCCATCGTCAATTGAGCCCGTGGTTCCACCAGGAAGTCTGGGCCGCAAGTGCGGCCCAGACTTCCTGCTGGAACCACGGGCTCAATTGGAGACGCTGACAGACCGCGGATGGAGGCAGGTAAGGGAGAGGTGGGCGGGGGGGTTACCGGGCCCCGCCGCCATCGCCGCCCATGCGGCAATGGTGGCAGAGCCCGGTAAGGGACCAAGGGGGAGGGGGCCTTACCTGCCTCTGTCCGCGGTCCGTCGCCGTCTTCAATTGAGCCCGCGGTTCCACCAGGAAGTCTGGGCCGCAAGTGCGGCCCAGACTTCCTGCTGGAACCACGGGCTCAATTGGAGACGCTGACGGACCACGGACGGAGGCAGGTAAGGGAGAGGAGGGCGGGGGGCGTTACCGGGCCCTGCTGCTGTCGCCGCATGGGCGACAGCGACAGCAGCAGGGCCCGGTAAACCCCACTTACCTTTCCGGCGGAGCTCCGGATCGAGGCGAAGGATCCGCCTTCACCTCGATCCTCTTCGCCATGCTCCGCCGGCCCCCCAATCCTCTTCGCCTCCGCCTTAAGGGCAGGCGAAGCCCCCCGCTCCGCTACTGCTTCTCCGGTCCGATTAGAAGCGGAGCACATCCCTAATTTTCACAACCAGACTCAAAGAGTTGGGTCAATCCTTGAGATATCGTTTAGAATAATGCCAAACTCATAACAGCTCTATACAGCCAAGAAAAGCTGCTGATGGCAGAAGGGGCCAAAAACGTGGCGGGCACAATCCTGGTATCTCCACATCTGGTGGGAATGCCCAGTAATCAGAGTTTTCCAGAAGACGACTCTAGGTTGTATCTGCCTTCCATTGATGGAAAAGCTCCATACACAGAAAGTGCATCTGTCCTCTCCCACAGCACCACTACTAACCCTATTCAGCAGGATCCCCTGTCCCTCTGTGAAGCATTTTCAGGGGATGCAAGATTGCTATGGGAGGGAGGGGTGGGGAGGGGTCCCCTTCAGCCAGCTCAGATGCATGCACCTAAATCTGGATTGGACTCCCTATGTGCCATTGTTTCAATTATTAAGAGAACTTTATTGCTCCTATGACTGGTGCCCAGGCCATGGGATTGTCTAGAAAAACCTCTCTGAGGTCTTGTAAAGGGCTCCAGCCTTGGAGGGATTTTCCGAAGTCAGAGTTCACTCCCCATGTCCGCCTCCATGGATGTTTCTGTGGAGGTTTCTACTAGTTTGGACCTCCAACCTTGTAAATAGGAGTGTTGGGGGCATGCTGGTGGGCTGGGAGTAAGTGAGTATCCCAAGCCCGATAAGCCTCCAACCATTCCCCTGCCAGAGAGGAGAAATTAGCTCTGGGCAGTGTCTAACAGAAACTCTCTGTTCAGTGGATGGAGGGGGGGGGGAAACGTTTCTGCTGTTCCTCCCATACTAATGGCAAGAGCCAGGCAGGGCTTAGAACAGGATGAAACCTCCAAAAACGAAGTGCTCCACCGATAGAACCTTTAGGATTACTCTCTTAGGTCACTACTGTAGATATATGGAAAGTTGCAGAGATGAAGAAACTGACTGGATTTATTCACATCTGTGATAGAAAAAACACAACAGAGACTTTCTGTATAAAGTGGTTTCCTTTTATTGAGTTTATGGGGAGTAGATATAATTTGGATTGGCTTTTGTTCTTTCCATTTCTTTGTAAATTGCTTTTAGATGTCTTTCAGTTATATGAAGCAATACATGGATGCAATAAATTAAACTGAACAAAAACAAAAAAATGAATATTTTTATTAGTAATATTGTTAAAGTTCAAGTATGTATAAATATCTTAACTTTATGGTTGGTTGGTTTTTGTGCTGCAAATTTTGGTTTAATTTTTTTTTCATATTTTCTCAATAAAAATTAAAATATATACCAAAGAAGTGGCAGGCACAGAAGCTGAGAGCTTGAGTGCTGAATGGGATGGAGAACAGAACAGAGTTAACTGAAAAGCAAACCTGAGCAAATGATAAGTACAAGAGGAAAAGGAATGTGGGAGCAAGCACAACATTGAGAGAAGGATGATGGGTTAGGCGAAATTGGAGATGGGAAAGCCTTTGAAGGTGGGAGGGGCTATTTCCCCCTGGAAGAAAGTAGACAAGATTAGGGGGATGGGAAACAGTCAACCATGCAGACAAGGGATGGATGAATACGTCAATTTGGTTTTCTCTCAGTTTCTCGTCTTTCTGTACTTAAGTTGGCATTTCCTAATACATGCATTTTTGTTTGCAATTTTGCCCAATGTACACTACTTCTTTTTTTGCAAGCAATTGCCCTAATATAATGCTTTATAAAATATTATTTTCAGGAACATGCACATTTTTGTGTGTCCTTTCTTTTTTCCTGTACACATTTTTGTATGTATCTTTTGATTAGAGAAGTCCACTGCAAAATTCGAAGAAGCGTGAATTTTTAGGTACATCTATACGGCTTCTATAACTCGCCTTAGCTGTGCATTTCCGTGTTGTTCGACACACGACACAGCCATACTTCTGCTGCTCCGCCAGATTTAAAACCCGCAAATGCGCATATTTGAAGGTGCTGATTTGACGTGACTTTTGCTAAAACTTTGACTTTAAAATGCATAAGGAGCTGAAGAAGGCAGGCGTTTGAGAGTGGGGATCCGAGGGGAGGGAAGGAGGGAGCTCGGGCTGGCAGCTTGGCGGGGAGGAGGGGAGGCCGAGGGGCTCATTTCCCTTGGGGCTGCTCAGGCAGTTAAAAGGGAAGCTCTTTCCTTTCCCGCGGCCATTCGTGGGTGAGCGTAGGAACATCTTGGAGAGGTTTGCTATACGTAAAGGTAGCAAGATGCAGCGTTGGATCTTATGAGTCCCCTAGGACTAAGGCTCTCTCTCCCCATGGCAACTTTCTGCTGCCGTGGCCCCCACCCACCCCGGATGGGAGGCAGCTCCTTATCCGCAAGCCCCTTCCTCGTACATAGGCATTTATTGGGAGCAGGTTCTCCCCCTCATCTTCAGCACCTCATCTGTTTGCCTTGGTGTTATTTTCTGAAGGGATAGGGAGGAAAAAAGAAAGCAATTTCCTTTGTGCCTCGATTCTTCCCTTAGCTGTTCCCTAACCCGCACGGCAGGCTGAAAATTGAAGGGATAACTAGTTTGGGCTGCTTCAGTCTGGCGCTCTGGGAGCAAAATCGAATTAAGGAAAATGCAGGTTAAAAAATAATGAGAAGATATCTAGATATGCCCGGGACAGCTGCCCACATGTCCCGCAGTCTTGGGACGATCCCAAGACCGCGGCAAAAGTCAGGATTAAAGCCATCCCGGGGAAAGGGAGGGATCATGTGGACCTACAGGGATGATCCTGGGATAATCTGGCAATCCCTGGGATAATCTCTCGTGTAGACATGCCCACTGTTTCAGCAAAAGTGGGAGTGCAAGACGGTGGATGTCATGAGCTCCCCACATATAGTTGAAAGACACCAGCCAAATCTGTAACTGTAGCTTGCCAACAAGACTATTACACTTTAAAAACAGTAGATTCTTGTGCAGTTACATCAAAAAGTCCAGAGTAATAAATATACTTTGATATCCTTATTAATTCCATGTGGTCATGCACTGTGAAATATGCCTCATGCTCACACAAAGATTGCATGCTCATAAATCTCGCCTCTTGTTAAACTTAAAGATTGAATTTAATTACAGGGATGAGGGCGGCCAGTTTCAGAATGCTTTAGAATTTAGTAACCTATGCAGTAGGGTTTAAAAAGAACTCAGCTAAGAGAACCATATCAAAAGCACAGCACTTTAAAAGAAAAATATCACAAGTATGAAAGCAACACAAATATTTGGTATCCAGAACATTCAAATGGCATTGACTACTATATTTGGTTCCTTCTCAGGCACCAGGTTGGAGAGAAGCCTTCTTCAACTTGGCACCATCCAGATGTGTTGGACTGCAATTCCCATCATTCCCAGCCAGGATTACCATTGGTGGGACACTTCTGGAGGGCATTGGACTGGGAAAGGCTGTTTAGAGCCTAAATGGCTTATATCATGTGGTTAAGTTTATAAATATATCATGTGGTTATTATTATTATTATTATTATTATTATTATTATTATTATTTATTTATATAGCACCATCAATGTACATGGTGCTGTACAGATAACACAGTAAATAGCAGGACCCTGCCGCGTAGGCCTACAATCTAATAAGTTGTAGTAAACAATAAAGAGGGAAGGAGAATGCGAACAGTCACAGGGAAGTGTAAACAGGCACCGGGTAGGGTGAAGCTAAACAGTATAGAGTCAGAACAAACTCAATATTTGAAGGCTATAGGGAAAAGAAAAGTTTTTAGCTGAGTTTTAAAAGCAGTGATTGAGTTTGTAAATAGGCAACAGATATGTTTATGCAATTTGTGGCCCTTTTGACACCTCCCAGCCTTCCCAGAGGATCTCAGGATTTCCTGATTCCAAGATCCTTCCCCTGGGTCCACGCACCCACGCCACGTCCAGGGACGGCACAGGCACCAATTTTTTTTGATGCAGCTGGCGGGTGGCGCAAGTGCGAGGCCCTGCTCTATTGAAAATGTGAGTACTTTTTAAAAGAACAAAATACCCCGAACTGCCCTCACCCCCCGCTCTGCATTCCCGGGGGTGCCAAAATTGCTGCCATCCTTCCCCTGATGGGCACGGGGTGCCACACTTACTCACGAGTAAGCACTGCACCAGGTGGGATGGGCGCTCACACTTCTCATGTTCTTGGGACAGTCCCAAGACTGCAGGAACAATTGGTTTTCCCCATTGTTTCTTTATCCCTGGGAAATCACATGCCTGTCCCCCACTGAGCCCGGGAGTCCCTGTGCATCATGTGGATGCACAGGGACTCAGCCCTGACCAGCCCGGACTATCGGGCTGGTGTAGACGTGGCCTAAATCTAATGAAGGGGATAGCTGTTATTAGAATACCCATGAATCTGGACTCTTCTGTCCATGTGTTCTGCCAATGAGTTATGCCTTCATTTCAGTGCAGAAAATAACAGGTCACTGGTAGGGTTGACTCTGATAAAATGTAGAGGGTCATTGGTAGAGCCTGGTGAAGTCTTCAGTTTGCTGATTTTCGTAGCTGAGCACATGGTTTTAAAGGTCAATCAGTGAAACTAACTTACTGGCAACTCTAGTTATTATTACCTATCCCAAGATTTGATAATCTATATATCTGAATAAATGAGCTGAGAAAATTGTTTTTCCCTATTAAAAGAGAATGATAAATTGTCTTTATTCATGACTATTAGGCCTACATGAAGGGATTTTTGTGACTGCCCAGAGAGCTTTGGCTATTGGGCGGTATAGAAATGAAATGAAATAAATACATAATATCTATTTATTTTAATTTCCTAATGACCCCCCCATGCATGTGTATGTGTATGTGTATGCTTGAGACCACTTGTTAAAAGCATTAAAAGCCTGCACTTACAAAAGCTGAACCGCTTTTCAAGGTACAAAGTTGTCTCAGTCAATGCAATGCACCATGGGATGTGTAATTTGTCAAGGCATGGTATTTTATTGTTTGTCCTTTACAAATAAACTTTATACACATGTTGAAAACCATAGATGAAAGTATTACGACATCTTTAACCTGCAATACACGTTCTATTTGTCACACTTCCACAAAAGGCCAGGGTTCCCAATGACAAAATGTATAAAAAGTATGTACCTACTAGTAATGTCAACCTGAGTTTCAGGGAAGAAAAAATTCTCTCTTTTCCCAAAAGATTTTTTTTAAAAAAATTAGAAATAGAAATTACCTTTACTAATGGGTTAATTTTAGCTTCCCATGCTGCTGTCATGGGAAGCTTCCCATGATTGGCCTGTTCATTAGTAATGTTCAAAATCTGATTGAGTGAAAATCCCCTTAATCCTGACAAATCTAAAGCCCCATGTGCTGCAGATTATACACACTGGCCTTGTTATTTCAACTGAGGCTGACTATCTAACCCATTGATCAAATAAAGAATATTTATTTCTATAGTGTTTGCTTTGTGGATTGCAATGAGGCAAACTAAGCCTCTGAGAACCGAAATGTCATTGACAATAAAAAAAATATTTGAAGAAACCTTCAATTATCACTGTGTAGAGGAGCAGCTTTGGAGTGTGTGTGTGTGGGGGGGGGGGCTGCATTGCATCCCCCCCTCCACCAGAATGCTCCAGCAGCCACATGCTAGCAATTCCACTGGGAAAAAAGGTGTGCGGGGAGTAGAATGCATTCCCAGCAGCATTGGGTTCCATGCGCGCTGCCATATTTCAGTGTGTTTTCTTTAAAATGTTGCAGGCTGGGCTTTTAAAGTGCTGCTGCTTTTTAGTTTTGGAACAAGATTGTTTTATACGTTTTTTTAAATAGGATGTTAGGCTGTTTTAATTATGTTTTGCAAGCTGTCCTGGGATGACTTTGCTCTGAAAGATGGCACAAATATGCCTTAAATAACTACAAAAAGTTTTTAAAGGCTGCTGCAAATTATATACTCCTATAAGATTACGGAAAACGTATCATTCCCAAATATATTATATCCCCTTTATTATTCCAAATGCTTGGCTCCTGGAATTACCAGACTTGTTAAAACACATGCTGTATTCTCTATGAATTGTTCATTTGTCATTAATGGGGCATGTAATGCTAAAGAGTCTAAGAAGTCTGGAAACCAAGACGTCTTTTAAAAAGAAATGACAGGTGGGAAAATTCAGTGTAAGAAATTCAGCCAACAAGTCTGTAACATCAGCCAACAAAAAGAACTTGTTCTTTCTACTTTTCCGGCAGCTCTAATTCTTTTTGCCTTCTTTGTGACTAAATCATATACAGGCAATTCACATTAACGTGTGATAAAAGTCCCTGAAGTCCCTGACAGAAAAGCAAAGTACCGAAAAGAAAACCAACCTATGTCTTTTTCCTTGTGTTACCTAGAGGTATATGTATGTAAGAACATTTTTAAAGAGAGAGAGAAGATTCGTTCATAAGTTGAGCCTGATTGGCAGTGGTGTGAGAGAGAGCACGGCAGTAAAATACATGAAATGCACATGGCATCGTTTCTTCATAAGTGAATCTGCAAGCAATTAACCGTATTAGTCAGTTGCAGCAAAAGCAACTAAGAGTCTTGTGGGACCTTAAAGACTATGAGGGCTACCAGTTGACCATCCCTGTGTTATTAACTCATCATAAGGATGATGATGGAGGCGGCTGGGGAATCCAGGCGCGTCCTTGCCACCGCCGCTGCCGCCGCCTCCCTGCCGCCTCCCCGCCGGCCTCCTGCTGCCAGGGTAAGAGCGACCCGGGTCGGAGAGCTCGGCGGAAGCGGAAGCCGAGCTCTCCGACCCGGGTCGCTCTTAACCCGGCAGCAGGAGGCTGGCGGGGAGGCGGCGGCAAGGACGCGCCTGGATTCCCCAGCCGCCGCCGCCTCTGTCTCTTCAGGCTACAGGTACACACTATCGTTTTGGGGGCGTAGTTGGGGCGCATGCAGGTGCCTTCACTACGGTGTGTGGAAGGGCCCCTAATGACAAGAAACACAGTGGTACAGCATACGTTTGCTTGCAGAAGGACCCAGCGTCAACCCCTGCTATCTTAAAGTCCAATGGAAAAGTTAAAGGTCCAATGGAAAAGAAATTTCCCAGAGACCCTGGGGAGCTGCTGCCTATCAGAAAAGACAATCTAAGGCCACATCTACACCAGCCATTTATCCTGGTGTCAGCTCGAGGTTGTACCTGTGCACCCGAATGACGCATAGCTGATCTCGAGGTCAACCAGGGACTGCACTTATCCCGATTTTCCCCGCAGTCCCAGGACAATCCCCAAAACTGCAGGTGGTGTACTGCTTGTTCCTGGGTCTTCCCCCTTCCCATGAGTAGTGGGACTGAACAACTGGACAGGGAGCTGTGTGGGGGGACTCTATGCCTATTAGGGGTAAGGGGTGAATATTTTCACCATCCAAGTGATAGCTCTCAGTGGTTTTTGGCACTGAGTTTCGAGTTTTTTTGGGGGGGGGTGAAAACATACTTTTGGTTCAGGATTGCACCCACAGGATTGCACAATGTCTCCTTTTTAAAAACAACAACAATGCTGCACCAGAATGTCCCTCTTTACTTCTGGGATGACGTGCTGGCGTTTGGACCCCGCGGTACAATCTCAGAAGCTGGAAAGTCCGAGATCCTCCCCCCTCCAATTCCCAGAAGGCCTGCAGGTATAGATTAGGCTCAAGTAAGATAGGCCAATAGGCTCACCCATATATCCATAATCTTTCTCTTCCCTTTTCTCTTAAATCCTATCTCACATGCATATTTCCTTCTTGGGTTATTTGTATTAAAAGCCTAATAAGAACTAAGTAAACATTTTAATCATTTTCATACATTTGCTTCCTATGCAATGTTCTCTAATGTCAAATTGACAAAGAGAGTTCTCTACATTATGCCCTCATGTACAAATTCCGTATGATGAGTGCGCACCAAAGGCATTTGGGGTGTATAGTCTACAGCAATTGGATGCCTTTGGATACACTCCAAAGTCCAAACAACATTTTTAGACCCTATTTCATTGAAGCAAGCTTTCAATGGTTGGTCTTAGGAAGCTGCCTCATACTGAGTCAGAGCATTGGCCTATCTAGCTCAGTATTATTTAGGCTGTGTGGCAGCAGCTATCCAGCAACAGGGGCCGCACATGCCCCAGGATGGCTGCCTGCACAAGAGCACCATTGGATCCTAACCATGATGTCCATAGAATCCTAGAGAACTTGAAGATCACTCATCCACCCCTCCCTAAACAGGAGTCTTTCCTGTCCCTACCTGGAAAGACCAGGACTTGCACAAGGGACTTTTTTTTGTATACAAACTGTGTGCCACTGAGCTACAATGCTTCCTCCTGAATTAAGTCATGGCATTTTAGTTAATGCTGTCTGAAGCACTCAACTCAGACTTTTTGCAGCAGCACATCCCCTGTCCTTAACACTCCCTGAATATTGGATTAATCTTGGGGGGAATTAATCTTTTGGTGAGATCAGACCTTTTGAGTAGGTGCTGGCTTACTTTTAAAGATGAGGCGGTCAATTTCTTTTCTTTTCTTTTCTTGACAGGAAACAAACTTTGCCAGCACTTCAAGGCCAGATCTACACTACTGCTTTAAAGCGCTTTATAACAGTTTTATAGCGCTTTAAAGCAGGTAAAGCGCTTTATAACTGTTATAAAGCGCTTTAAAGCAGTAGTGTAGATCCTGCCCAAGTAACAGCTAGGCAAAGCCTGATGACCCTTTCTAACTTGGGACAGAATGCCCCATGGAAACAACACTATATCATAATGTAGCACCATTCCCAGGGCTATTGTGTGTATGCGTGGGGCAGCGGGGTGGGTGGGGAAGATGGCTGATCACATTGGTCAGTTAAATCATTGGCCAATTATAATGGCCCCGTTCAGACAAAGCACTAAACCATGCTGCTTAACCACAAAATGGTTAACGGAATGCATTTCGTGGTTAAGCAGCATGGTTTAGCATGTTGTCTGAATGGGGCCAATGTTTGTTGACTACTTCCCATCCCTGTTCCAGGATCCTCAATGCATCAAGCCACAATGCTGATGCTGGCTTAGGATGATGGGTCTTTTAGTCCAACCCTCTTGGACGCCAGGTTGGGGGGAAGTCTGAACTATACATGTCAACCATTTCCAAAGGCTAAACTGGCTAGTCCTAAATATTAAGTTCTACAAGCAGGAAGCTGGTATCCTTTTAAAAATGCAGTTCCTGCATTTCTATTCTATGGATCTGCAAAGAGCAACTGTGATGAAATGTCAGTGTGACGGTTCACGTTCATAAACTGGTAGAGTGTAGTCTGGGTGACTTGAAACAATCACAGTGCTATTACAATACAGAACCACTACATATTTATAATGGCTTTTTAATTTTATAAGCATATAGGACTATTTTAGATCACTAAAAGAGAAGGACTGCAATATCATAAGCAATCATATTTACATAAAACTCCAATTTCTTTGATGATTGTAAAATCAATCCAAAGTAGTCTATGTCTCTTTCTGGCATACAGAGTACACACACACACTTCAATTTTTTGCTATTATTCTACTAATTGGTCAATTGGCTTTTCAAGCAGTACTTTCTATTAGGAGCAATCAAAAACAAGAGGAAATAGCAGACGATCAATCAGTTCTGATCAGGTTTGTCATAGAAGCCACAATATCATAATTTCTGTTTGGTGATTTTTGCTTGACACATGCAGGATAGGAATACCACTGCAGTGGTTACTATGATTAGTATATACAGAAATTATGAATGCAAACACAAAGAAAGAGAGAGGGGCCCTCACTGTTGTTGGGTAAATATAAAGGACCTATATTGTGTAGGTTCAATCTCCTAATATTAGTGCAATAAATATACTTTGTATTCAAATGTAATAGTCATATATATTGTATCTTATTGATTTCTTATTGATTATGAATGCTTCACCATTTAGATGTATTGTTTTGATGAATATTTCCCTGACATTGATTCCACTTTAACATGCAAGGGCTTGGATTTGTCCCCTGCCCTTTAGTCTGTGAATCGAAGGAGCCCTTCTGTCAGCACCACTCTCCTTCTATGAATGGAAGTTACTTTTGTTTGTGGAACTTAGGATCCAAGCCCATGCCTTTTACATTAAGCAGGCATGGGGAACGTCTGGCCCTGCAGATGTAGCTTGACTCCAACTCCCATCATCCCCAGACAGCATGACCTATCGTTAGGGATGAAGGCAGTTGTAATCCGACAACATCTGAAAGGCTCCAGGTTCTCCATCTCTGACATAAAATGCACAAACCCATAATATTTAAACAAAAGCTAATAGGAAGGTACAAGGATATTAAAAACCTGATTGTACTACTTGTTCTATTCATTTAACAACCATTTAAGTCAATTAATTGTATTAATTGCATTTAATTAAAGTCGTCCAGGTGGCATACATGGTTCTTCTCCATGTTATTCTCAAAACAACACTGTGAGGCAAGTTAAGCTGAGAGGTAACGGCCTCTCAAGGTCCCCCAGTGAACTTCATGGCTGTGGGGATATGAACCTGGATCTCCTCAATCCTAGTCAGACAGTCTAATCTTTGCATCATACTCGCTCCTTTTCCAGTACTCTTTCCAATTCAACTGTTTCTCACCAGTCCTCTAATTTCTGCTTTGCTTATCCCAGCAGTGACATGACATTGAAACCTTTGCACTGCTTATTCCTTCAATTTAGCCCTCTTCATGCACTTGCACCCACACATCCTCACATGCAATTAGAATTGAATGAGGATGATAGTTGGACCATGTAGTTTGGTCCCATTAACTCTGGCGCACCCCCTGCACTCAACTCTGGCCCTTTCTACACCTAAAGATTGTCCCAAGAAAATGGAGGGATTGTCCCTGCCTGCTCCCGGGATCACCTGTGTATCATTTGCATTCACAGGGATGATCCCGGGATGATCCCGGGGGAAAAGGCAGGTGTAGAAATGGCTTCTGTTGATCCTCCACAAAATGGAGGGCGAACCCCTTCAGAGAGGAGACTGTTCTACCTATGTATGCTACCCACACAATTTAGAATACTGACTCACAGGAGGAGCCAACATAAGGAGAGCACGTTCCTGTTGAAGAAGTTACACCTCTGACACATGGAGGGTGATAAAACCAAGCAACGGGAACAGAATGGTGGGGGCAGGGCCAACAAGAATTATCTCCCGCCCATTGCACCACACCCAACTCAGCACCCTTGAAATCCACCTCCTCTGCTCCTCTCACAAAGACAAGTCTCAGAAGAAAGCTGAATGTAAATTGTTTATATATTTATTAATTTGATAGATTCATATACCGCTGAACATATTTAAAAATATCTCTAAGCGCTTCACAAAATACAAAATAAAATACATTAAAACAATTAAATATATAAAATTGCTATAAAACATAAATATAAAACATTATTACCACATTAAAATTATTTAAAATAACACCATAATTGCAAACGAACAAATTGGATGGTACACTCACTCAGGGAAGGCCTGGATAAAGAAATGGGTCTTTAATTCATGCCTAAAGCTTGATACAGATAGTGCCTCCAAATATCAGGTGCAGATCATTCCGTAAATTTGGTGCCATCACGGGCAAGGCCTGCTATCTGGTTGCTGCAAGAGGGTGTTCTGCAGGTCATGATACAGCCACCAAAACCTCCTCTGAAGATATTAATGCTTGTGCAGGTTTGTATTGGGGAAGGCGATCTGCCAGGTAACTGGTCCCAAGCAGTTCAGGGCTTTATATGCTAACAGCAAAACCTTGCACTTTGATCAGTAGCTAATGGTAGGGATGCTCGAGAAATGCAAGATGCACTAAAATGAGTTCAGATTTCTAAGAAATCCGCAGAATCCACTGCAGACCAGCCTCCGCCGCCGCCGCCGCCTCATTATTATTATTATTATTATTATTATTATTATTATTATTATTATTATTATTATTTTCCTGAAATTTATGCAAATTCATTCATGGGAAAATGCAGAAGTTTCTGCTGAGACATATGCCATGCTGGAAAATACACATGGGTAAAACTTGAATGGAGGTTGTATATGTGAGGACAGCAACATGCACCAGACATCTTCCGAAATACGCTAAATGTTATGTACTAATATAAATTATGTAAATTGTTGTGAACTTTCTTACGGAATTATTTTCATATTTTCCCACATAACCGGGGGTGGGGGGTGGGATTCAAATCTGTTTGTGAATGGATTCCAGAACTATTTCACAAACCCAGACATCCCTAACTAATGAGTAGCCACTGCAGCTGCTCTAACAGCAGTGTAATCTGTGCACAGCACACTAATGTGCTGAATGCTGATCAGCATTTATAACTTCCATATTCTGTTTTAACATGTACTAGTGAAAAAATGGGAATGGATTTACATGGGAACACTTTATTCTTTATGTATTTCCAAAGAAGCGTGAAGACCATAAAGACGCTTATTAATTTACACAGGTAGGATTCTTCAAGCCTTTAATCCACTTTCCCCCTCCCCCACCGCCCCTTTTGGTGTATGAATAGAAGATGGAAAAAACGATGCAATAAAAATCTTCCAGGCTGAAACAATAATATTCTCAGCTCTATATAGCTTAATGCCAAAGTCTTTATACTTTAGAATAGTTTTACAAGAACTCTGCCAACACATACTTTTATCCATGAAGGCTAAAGAAGACCTTTGATTATATATATATATATATATATATATATATATATATATATATGAATATAGTATATTCCTAAACACACCTATTCTGTATTGTATATGTGAGAACAGCAACATGCACCAGACATTTTCCAAAACCTCATTCTTTCAGTTTACTGACAGGGCCTTCCCATGCTAGGCTTTCTGGCTTGACTCTAAAAGAGGCAGAACACAAACCTCTGATCTTGGAATATAGAGGAAGGCATGGCACAGAAGTCGGCTGCCAAAATCTACCCAAGGAAGGTAATTTGCACTGCCAGATTTGTTTTTGCCAAGGCATGCTTCCAGGAGGGAAGGCCTTATCTTCAGGCAGGCCTGCCACAGAAACCACAAGCAAGCAACTAGAGGGTGGTCTATTGTGTAAGATGCTCCCCTTTCCAATCCCTAACAAGTGTTGAAGTATTTGGTTTGGCTATGGTAAGAGCAACTCAAAATCAGAGACAGAAAAACAGGAACCTGAAACTAGGTCTGTGAGCTGCAAATGTATCCCCCTCCTCCAACTTTCCTGCCGTGTATCCCTCACACACTTCCATGCATCCGTAACATCTTTATTTATTAAGATTGTGTACTGCTTTTTAATAAGTTCTCAAAGCAGATTTCATAATACAGAACCGTTCCATTGTGAAGATAATTGGAAGAGGCCTTGTTGGTTGTACCATGTCCTACAGATTGTGATCTGGTGGAAACGGGCCTTTTCTGTGGTGGCACCCACTTTGTGAAAGTCCCTCCCCCTTGGTATTAGTGTGGTGCCAAATGTGGCATGCTTTAGGAATCAATTAAAGACCTGTCTTTTCATCCAGGCCCTCCTTGACTGCTTGTGCTAACCAGTTTGTTGATCGTTCTTTGATTTTAAATGCTTTAACTTAATGGGGATTTGTTTTTGTTTTGTTTTAAATGTTTTACTGAGACATTTTGTATTCTGTTTTTTCCAAATATTTTAACTGTGAACAGTTTGTACTTTAAACATTTATGCTGTGAACTGTTTTGAGAAGTCTTTTTCGATATGGTCAAGTGGTCTATAAATTACTTAAATGAAAGAAATACACAATAAAACAGTTAAAATATTCAAAAACACCTTAATTCTAAAATTTCCATTACACTTCCATCTGCGCTCTTTAGAGTAACATATAGTGATGGTGACTAAACAGTACACGTGCTTATCCTCACCTGGATGGGTTTGATCAAATGTGAAAAGCAAATAAAATAAATAAATTAGGTTGATTTAGAGTCACAGCAGTCAAAATGGCTTGATTCTCAGTTATCCATAGTGATTATAATGCTTGCTAAAATGCCTATAGTTTTTTAAAAACACAACATGCAGTTTTGGGCCTCACAGAGGCTGCTACATAACTAGGATATGCAATCCCAGCTTTGCCTCAGACAACTAGCCAATACTGAACGTTTGGCTAAAAGGTTCTTGTTACTGTGCCTAGTGCTGTGCCAATTCCCACCACCCCCGACTATTCCATTTTTGGCATTTTGTGGAGGGTGAGGGGAAAATGAAAACTCAGGCAAAAGAGGCTGGGAGAGGTGAGGATTCAGAGAATTGTCTCCTTGGGAGGCAGTACAGGGTTTCCACATTCCTTTTTAAATGTAGCCAGTTGTTGAGGGGGTCTTCTTCCATTCTTTTTATTTATTTATTTTAAGAAAAACACATCCCCAGCATTTTCAGGAGCCCAGGGGTGCTTATTGGATGCTTAATGGAGAGGATGAGGTCACATGGTCTCCAATAGGAATTCACTAAGAACTGCCGGGGTTATCCAAATGCTGGAGGAAAGGGGTTGGTATGGTTTTTGGTGTTTTTTTTAAAAAAAAATCCTTTAAAAATAGGAAAAAGGGCCCTCAGCAACCGGCTACACTTTAAAAAGGTATGTGGAAATCCTGTCCCCCACCCCAAGGAGAAAGTTCTCCGAATTTCCCTCCGCCCTGCAAAAGATGCAGAAAAAACAATGCCTTTTCACAGGGAGAGAGAGGGCTCATCTACACCAAGCAGGATATTCCACTATGAAAGCAGTATGAAAGCGGTATATAAAAGGCAGGAGCCACACTACTGCTTTATAGGAGTATTGAAGTGCACTGACAGCTGTTGGGGCCCATGACACATACCCATGTAGCGCTTTCATATCGCTATATCCTGCTTGGTGTGGCTCCTGTCTTTTATATACCGCTTTCATAGTGCAATATCCTGCTTGGTGTAGATGAGCCCAGAGAAAGTTTCTGAAAACAGGGAGCAGGTTTCCGCCCAGCACTAACTGTACCTATTCAGAGTTAGAGTGGCCATGTGTCTGTCTTTATAGAGGATAATACAATATTTAAAGGGAAGTCAGAGGACAGTCCTTTATGAAGGGCTGTTCATTCCAAGTCCATTTTTAAGAACCCTAAGAAGAGATAGCAGGGTCTTAAAATTCTCCATAAACAATCACCTGGACAACAGCCTTAGCAGGCACACAGGTCATCTGGTCACAGTCTTCCCCGCACCCAATCAGAGATGTGTTGTATTTCTATTTAACTTATACTCATCATTGCCAAACTTTCATCTCAAACTTTAAATCAGTATAGGCAAATATTGCTCTCTGGAAAAGGTAGGCAAATATTGTGCAAATCTATACCCTCCTTTGCCCTCTTTTTGAGCATGGTCTCTCCTCTTTTTTGGTGATGCGTAAGTGGTCAGCCTACCTATTCCAGAGAACAAAGAAGAAGAAGAACCGTCCAGATTTCTGGGCTGGATTGCTCTTGAAAGACTCTGGTATTAATTAAATTCATTAAACAAAAAGACTACGGTTTACAAAACAACATTAAGGCTCTACAGTTTTCAACCAAGCACCAAAAAGCAGGGAAATTGGGAGTTAAGGCTCACAACTCTTAATGCCACATCCTCCCTAAGGAGGCAGAACGTGCAAGTGAAATTCTCATTCTCCCTTCTGAGGGTGAGCAGCAATTGCGGGTGGATGATTTTCATTGGGAATATGAGAGGGGGGAGGGGAAGAGTTGAACTTCTATCACCATTATCAGTCCTAATAGTGATCAAGATCCCTGCAGCTACTATTTTGAAAGTTAAAAACAAAAAATGGCATATGAAATACATTCACACATTTAACATCATGACTAGTTTGACCCGGATATGATATGCTTCAGCATGCTTAAGGATGTTGGAAAAATCCACAATGGATTCAAATAAGTTCGGAATTCTATGAATCTGACCTACAGTTTCTGCCATTGACCAGCCTTTTCTGAGTCATGCAGACTTGTGGACCTTGTTTTTCACTTTTGGGGTGGGGGGAGAGATTTGCACAAGTAGAATGAAATTCTGGTTTAAAAAAATCTGGTTCCATCAATGAGCAGACAATGGAACGAAAGATGTCAGGCAATCCACAAAACAGATGGAACGTATTTAACAATATCCGTACATCTCTACTTAAGCATGCTGTGGCTAACTGTAGTCAAAGAGCTATTTCCTTTAAAGATGTACCTAGCAGCTGTGTCCTTTTTAAAAACAACAGCAATGATATAATTTTTATTGTAATTCCCACCTGCATCCACATGGTTACAGGGGAGAGAAATAGGGCTTAGGCTTATTTTCCTAAGCTCCATACCTATGCAAAGGATTTGATTATCACTAAATTGCTGATGGGAAGGGAAGGAACGGAATAAACTAACATCCTCGTACGAGGGGGTCCCATTAAAAATTAGAGCCCTCAACTTTAAAAGAAAAGAAAAGAAATGAAGATGTAGCTGCTAGCTATGTCAGAAAAGTAATGTGTAGCTTGACCCACCATTTCCAGCTCCTTTTGAGATGGAGGAACCAGAAGGTGGCATCTAATGACATTGACTCTGTTTTCCTGTGTTTTGACAGTTGTAAATAGCTACCAGTGCAATGGAAGATATAAGGCATGCTGCACATTTGAACAACCTCTGTGGTTAAATGCACATCCTGTTTAATCCAAACCCCCTCAAGTCAGTGGAAAAACATAAACTGATTGCAATGTGGTTTGGATAAGGTGCCTTGTCAGCAAGTCCTCCCAACCAGAAAGTGGAGTGTGCCACATCACCAAATCAAAAGTGAGCGGCCTAGCTCAGGCGGTAACAAAATCTCACTTTGAAAAGGTCATAAATATTTGGCACAACAAATCTAATGCGATTGGTAGGGGAGCAGACGGGAGGGAACGTGCATTTGAAATCGTTGTTTTGCATTGAGAAAGAGGGAGAGGCGAGAAAGACAGAAATTTTGCCAGCATGTGTCAGAAAATGAAACATTGTTAGTTAATGATGGCTAGCATACTCATAGCCAAATTTAATTTAGCCCAGAAGAAAACCACTAGAAACCTTGAAACAGGAAGTGAAAGGAAGGGCAGGCTGCCCAGTACGTCTTCTAAATATGCTCACAACCCAGCACTGTCTGTGGATAAACCTCAAGAACCACATTTTCCTATGACTGTTATCCTTTGTGCCATGTAGGCATTTAACCCTGTCCAATTCCATTTTGCTCAGTTCTCAATTCCTGCATTTGCTTATAAATGCCATGCATCACACCTGATCACTACCTGCAAGACTTCCACAACCCTTTCTATGGCAAGTTCCTACCCATCAATGAGAAATCCCTGGAAGAAAAGATACTTGAATCCCCTATGACGATTATTTGTTGAGAGATCTGTTTTGTGTCAGTTCAAAATCACTAAGGTTGGCAATCCTATACACATAGGGTGACCATATGACTGGATTTTTGATGACAAATCCGGGAGGGGGAGGGGAAATCTGGATTTTTTCCAAAGAGCATCTCTAATGGGAAATAACAAAAATGCTTATAACTCTGTCATTTTTTAAGATAAAGTCATGAAACTTGGCACAATGGTAGCTCTTAGGAAGGGCTTTAGGCATACCAAATTTGAAACAGATCCGTCTATCCATTGATTTTTTAGGATTTTTTTTTTAAAATTGAAGTTTTAAAATTATTATTTTTAAAATTGTCATTTTAAAATTTAAAGAGATGAAACTTTGCAACATGATAGGATTTAGGTAAGCTTTAGCCACACCAAATTTGAAACAGATCTGTTCATCCATTGGTTTTTTAGGAATTTTTTTAAAATTGAGGTTTTAAAAATATTTTTAAACTGCCATTTTTAAAGATAAAGTGCTGAAAGTTGGCACCATGATAGTGTTTAGGTAGAGCTTTAGCCATACCAAATTTGAAACAGATCTGTTCATCCATTGATTTTTAGGAATTTTTTAAAATTTGAGGATTTAATTTTTTTTTTTTAAAAAAAATTAAAGATAAAGAGATGAAACTTGGCACCATGAATGCTCTTAACAAGGACTTTAGCTATGCCAAGTTTGAAACAGATCTGTCCATCCATTGAGTTTTAGGATTTTTTAAAAAAGTTTGAGGTTTTAAAATTGTTTTTTAAAAATTATATTTTTAAAAGATAAAGGGCTGAAAGTTGGCACCATAGTAGCCCTTAAGGAGAGATTTAGCCATGCCAGGTTTGAATCAGATCTGTTCATCCATTTTTTTTAGGATTTTTTTTTAAAGTTCAAAGTTTTAAAATTGTTGTGTTTTAAAACTGCTGGAGCCATATCCTTCAAACTCAGGTTGTCAAACCTTCTCTTTGGGGTTTTGCATATTGAGCAGTTTCAGCCCTTGGCATTAAGGGGATCTCTAGTCTTTAGGTAAACTGCCACAACACCCACCCTAATGTTAGAGTAGAGAAACTTGTGACAATTATACACAAGCTTTTTTAAAAAATTGAAATTTAAAAAAGCCAGCCATCCATCCAGCCAGTAGCAAACCCTGTTAACAACAACAGCAGCTTGCAATGAGTGAAGATACAGTCAGAAAAGATATTTGAGGGAAGGGGAGACTGTATCACACAAAGAGTATAGCAAAAGCTTCAAAGTACATCAAAACCTACAAAAGTAGGAGTGAGTGAAGTTAATTTCAGATACATTGAATCTCTCACTTGTTCTTTATTTCAGTGATTTTAACATTAAGATGCTATGTAGAACAGATTTGTCTTAAATGTGTGCTGTAAAATCAGACATGTGACCAAGGCTATGTTCATGTGGGCACGCCCCCTTGGTGCTGGCCACGCCCCCTTGGGGGCCAACCATGTTGCCCTCCTTTTTGGTTTCCAAAATATGGTCACCCTATATACACGCTTACCTGGGAGTGAGTCTCATTGAACTCAATGAAGATTATTTGAGTAGATATATATTGTTCATGAATGGAACTGGGATATTTTTATTGAAGCGCATTTAAGTACCCCATAGTTAAAAATATCAGATTTAAGGGAGGTTTGGGATTTTTGACCAGAAAGTCAATCAGACTAGAGGTACTGTTCCTAAAATAAACATAATGTTCACAGCCAAATATTCATTGTTTACTTTGGAAATCTCTCCCATTTATTTTCTCTCTATAGTTTAGGCTGGAAAACTAACTTTCCAATTCGTGCTTTATTTTACCCAGTCTATTCTTTTTCCAAAACTAACCCAACATGCCTGACATTTTATAAGCATGATACTCTGCCAAAGACTTTAATGGAAAGTTTGAGGCAAATCTGACAAAATGATTGAGAGACATGAAGGTCTGAGTGTTTCTTTGTTTTTGTTTAAAAAGGAAGCAGTTTCACATTCTGAATTTTTCCCTTTAATTATCTGCAAATTATTTTATCCCAAAATGAGCTGCCTAAGGGATAACAGATTTGCTTCAATATTTTCTCCTTTGCGGTACATTGGATGTAGTTATTTTGTTTTCAAAAACTATTCACAGAAGTTTTAAGGTTTCTGATTTTAAATATTGGCTTGTGAAATTCAGAGTAGAAGAATGTCACCTTTGGTATGGCAAAAGGTATCACAGTATAGAAGCTGTGACATGAGCTTATAGTGTGTTAAATTTGGTATTACTTTGGGTGGATCCTTATTTTGGATCCTTGGGGCTGATATACCTGTGTGTCCATCACACATTGCCCCATCAATTGGTGTTTCATCACTGTGATACCCACAGCTGAATGATTATAATAATTTTCATTAAAAATGATTGACATTTTTACACTTGCAAGACTCAATAGTGTCACCAAATGATGCACTTGCCATGTGTGAATAACCCCTTTGAGATACGGTTAAAAGGTGGGTAATCCGGTAGAAGATGATGATGATGATGATGATGATGACGACGACGACATCTTTGGCATGGCAAATAGTGATCTGAATGGCCTGACATATCACAGGCATGTATCAAAATTACATGTTATCTAGGAAAAGTTGAGTGACATTATTGAATTTACAAGTCATTGACAAACCACAGCTAGGGCTGTTGCTGAATTCATGAATTCAGGAGTGAATTTATGAAGTAGAGTGCACGGCTAGCGGGCTGTCTATACCCTCTGAAAGCCCCCGTGGTGCTTTCCTGTGAAGCTCCTCATTTAAAAAGTCAGGGACTTACCTTGACTTTTTAGGCTGGAGTGAGGTGAACACAGCGTTTCCACTATCTAACCTCACTCCAGCGTTGATGTGGAGGTGTTCCCATGTGGAAGGTGACCCTGATTGGTCACTGGAAGCCTGGACAGAGGACAGGGAGCAGGCCAACAAGCTGAATGGCACCCGGAAACCTTGTACCCTCCCTCGGCATCAAGATTAACCTCTGCGACTCTGCTGCAGAGAAAGCAAGGGGTTTTGCTTAATTCCTTCTGATGGAAAATGTAAGCAACAAAGTATCTCTAAACTATGTTTTGCCTATTGTATGTCTGGAAGCTCAAATCACAGTGTCAATCTTTAGTCAATAGGTCCTTGGGATTGCCAGTCACAATTGTGCCTTAGGCAGGATAGAAGGAGGAGAGAACAAAGAAAAAGGAAGGAAGGAAGGAAGGAAGGAAAGAGAGAGAGAGAGAGAGAGAGAGAGAGAGAGAGAGAGAGAGAGGAATTTGGTCTCCTCCCAAAAAGAATGTTCAATACTTTTCATATAAGATACATATGCTGAATTTTTAATTGCTGTAATAATTGATATGTGCACACACACTGTTTGTTTATGAATAGATTGCATTTATGCACATTCTATTTTCTTATATTTTTTTTACCTGAATGAAATCCATTGGTTTGAAATGCTTTGAAATTCGTCTTGTGGGTCAGCTTATTAAAATTGCTTTTTGTGTGTGCTTACAATTGCATTTTCCTATGCTCCTTGTTGAAAAGCCCTCTGAATATGTTTCTTTAAACTTCTAATGCTCCTGTTCATTGAAATCTGTTTCATCTCTCTTCATATACAAAGTTCCAAATGAGGCTTGTGGTCAAATGACTTTGTTCATGAAAGTTAAGACAATTCCATTTAAATTTAGATTAGGAGTGGAGAAATATCTGGTTGGACTCCAACTCCCATTTGCCCTGGCCAGCATAGCCAAAAGTCAGGGATGAGAAGAGCTGTAGTTCAACAACATCTGGAGGTCTCCAGGTTGCCCACTGTTGATTTAGATATCTGAAGAAGGTGCTTAAAAGTCAGTAAACCCTTTGTAACTTTGGAAAAGGGAGCTATCGTGGGCGACATCACAGGTGACATATTTTGTACACAGAGATAATCCCCATGTTTTTGTGAACCGCCCAGAGAGCTCCAGCTATTGGGCAGTATAGAAATGTAATAAATAAATAAATAAATAAATAAATAATGTAGGGGGGTTGGGGAAGATGTGTACTATATTCACATTTAAAGGGGGGTTCTAGAGTTTATTGTCTCATGATGAGTACACAGATTATAGAAAAAAATGTCAAATGAAATGGACCCCAGTCAGCACGTAAAAGTACATGGTTCATCAACATGAGGCAAGTTGTGTTTCTACAAATAAAGATGAACATCTTACCTTAAATATATATTTTTCTGTAATGGACTTGTTACAAGAAGTCTAGGAAATCTAGAACGCTTGAATAACCTTCATACAAACTGTTCAGAGAAACATATGTATGTTCTAGTAGTAATGAAACAAATGGATTCTGAGTTCCCTGAACAAGAACTTTATGTCAGAGAGAAACATGCTGTTTTTCTCCACCCATTTAATCTGGTAGTATGATGTCTTGTCTTTTTTTTTTTTTGCTTCCACTTTCCCCTGCTGCTACTCAAACTCCAATTAAACAAGTAGGGGTTACACAGAGTCCTTTTGTGTGTCATTTACAACAATTGATAAAATAAAATACTTTCCATGAAGTCTATGGTTTATTTCCAGGGGATCAATGAAGAATTCTGTGCAGAGGCACCCAATTGTTCCTGACTACCCCTTCATTCGCCATTTGCTGTAGAAAACCCTAAATGGAGAATATTAGTGGAGCTGAGGCAGCAATCCTAAGCATACTTATTAGGAAATAAACCTGACTGAACTTGACTAAACATGTTTAGCACTTGGCTGTGAGTCTATCTAAATGTTTTAGCATTTTTTCTGAAGATACTGAGGTTAAGGAGATGGGTTTGCATAACCCTTGGCATAAATACTGGTGCTGACGCTGTCACACTGTCTTCATTAAAATATGAGCCAAGTGAGAAACTGCTGCCATAAATTTACAAGCTATAGAATGGGACCAGTAGATTTCATTATTTATTTTTATATTCCTGAAAATGTTCTAATGTGTGGTTATTTTTCTCTTTAAATTCATTGTAGTTCAGAAGGCTTCCCTGTCATGATTTTGTAGCTCTCTTGTTCTTTTTGTATCATTTTCTGTTCTGTCCATCTCTCTCTCTCTCTCTCTCTCTCACACACACACACACACACACACGGGGAGAGAGAGAGAGAGAGAGATGCACCAGCAAGATTAGATTTGGGACAAAAATCCAGGGCACCAATTAGCAGAGTGCACAGCATTTTCCTGACTATTTGGGTATCAAGGTGGCAGAGACCTTCTCAGCAACCTGAAAAGTTTCTAGTGGTCCACTGGGAACAGTGCTAAAATCCAAGGGAAGTATCACAGGTAGGGTGGAAGAGGACTCTTCCTCTCTCCTCTCTCTCACCTTTCTGTTCCCTAAGTAAGCTTCCCTCAATGAGTTACAGAAGGGTACACAGAGGGAAGCTGGGACATTATCCAAGGGAAAACACTGTATGTACAGGGCAGAAATGAAGGTGAAGCAAGCTTTCTGCATGCACAATACTCCAAATTGTCTTCTTCCTTCCTCTCTCCCTGTGTCAGCCCAATCCTCACAACAGGAAGGGAAGAGGTGGCAGTAGCCTTTGGACTTAAATCTGTGACAGTATGGTTTAGCTGGGTAGTAGATGATGTTTGTGCTAGTTCAGCTTTTGGTCTTGGGTCTGGGTCAGGGTAACTTGCACTAAGAGCTCCCGCATCGAGAGGTTAAGGCTGAGGAGGTGGATTGTACTGGAGAATGAAAGTAGTAGCGTAGAGTTGGCTACTGATGCTGGTGGGCTGCACAAGACTAGGGATGGAAGAACTTGGAAGAGGCTATTTGTTCAAGAGTGGTTGGGGTGCATGGAGAATGCAGCTGATGGTGGGGAAGCAGTCTGAGATATATAGCTCCCCCCTCAAACCAGTTAGTCCAGAGCCTTGTTACCTTACTGTATCATTGCTTTTTGATGCTATCTGGGCAAGCTGAGCTACGCCTCAGTTCTGAATCCTGGTTCATAACACATTCTTCCAATTGAACCTACTCAATTGTCATCTTAGCCTTTTCTCATTATGTGGTGTTGTGGCATTTGCTGAACTTGATACTTAATAAAGCATTACATAATAAAGCATTACTGATGTGGGTGCTAGAACACTAGCTTTCCTGTTGTAGTGCAGGACTGAACAAGTCAAGATTTGTAGTATCATATTAGAGAGATAGAGAGATATTTGACATCTAGATAGACAGGAAGTTCCCCAAAGTGATAGCCAGCTTGCATCAACATTAACGTCAGTGCAGTTTAGGGCCAGCATAGGATTATGCTGTAATGCTGCTATCCTGAATATATTTTCCAGGGACCAGGTCCCATTCAACTACCCAGTGGCTTTCATTTGTGAGCACACATGTCAAATATCAACCAGTAAGATTTCCAAGTAGTCCAACAAACCAAAATGTCTGAATTATCCCATTGGAATCAACTTATACCGTGTCTTTTGCCCTCACTCTTTCACTTACAAGGACCCTTATTTTGCAAATATGGAAAAATCATAATGTCTTTAGTTCACCCTGCCTATTTTTGGAGCCACAGTTTCATCATTAGCTGACAAGACAAGCACTGAGGAGAACTTGACATTTCAGTACGGAAGACAATACTCGTAAAGGCCCATCTGCAGTACTATCTGTTTAAGCCATATTTGATGGCAGTTACTCTGTGTAATATCATCTCCATAGCAAAAGAAAAACAGCAAAGATCTAAAATGATTTACAGACATGTTCAAGAGATTCACTTCAATCTGGCTGAGAGTTTGTTCCATTGTGAAGATTTTTGTGCTGGTTAAATGTCCCAGGTATAGCATGCAATTTATATTTGTGCTCAATGGAATTTTTTAAAAGGGAGAGCATCCAACAGCCTTACCCCTTCAGAGTATAAGGAAGTAAGGAAACCTGAAACTCAGCTGCATCAATGAATTACACCCTCTAAAAATTAACTGTCCAAAAATATAAAGATGCCCACTCCCAAATTTCACCATTCAACTTTTAAGTTTGCTGGATACTGCAATATGAGACGCATGAATTAGAGACAGAAATAAAGTATTATGCCAGTATTGAGCTGGGGTGATTTTGTTGTGACCAGGTGTTCTTTTGTCATAGATTCCCCCCCCCCTTTCTGGTTTTAAAACCATACACTGAGAAGGACATATTGACAAACAAAGGACAGATTTTAAAGAAATATTTGTTTCCTGCAAATATTACATAATTTCAAGAAGAGCCCAGCACAACTAAGCCTTTAATCCTGCCAGAGAGATAGCATAATCTCGTGGATCGGCACTACTTGTCCTCACAGACTTACAAATGTCTTTCTGGAAATGATTTGTGACAGTGAAGTAGTGTTTCAGTTTCCAAAATATTAAATTCCCAGTATAAGCTATAGTAATGATGGGATTTTGAAGAACTGCTGTTCTTTTAATCTTTGGCAATTGTTTATTTACCTCAGCCATCTTTGTATTTCCTGTTTCCTCTAAGCATAAAAGGAAACTTTAAAAAAGAAAGGAATGGGGGGCACAAATCCACGAAATCTGTGTGAATTTAGAAAAGCCAGTCCACTGTGAAATCTGCAGGTCATTTTCATAGAAATTTGAACTCATCTGATTCTGTTGTAGATTTCTCCAACATCTCTATTGGGCCCCAAGCAAAAATGCGCCTTCAGTTTGCATACCCCTCCCTCCAAATTATATGAGGATTAAAGTGTCGACTGATAGGTTTCTTGCTCAAACTCTTAAATCAACCCTATTCTGTGTCCCCAGTAACAATTCCTACGCTTGCAAAGTCACATTTCCCCACAGGCTGTACATTTGGGAGCAGATTTGTGTGTTTTGAAGGGATTTCTTTATTTGGGGGTGGGTGGGTTTGTACATTTTTGCAAGTGTGACTTTGTGCAAATGCAAATTTGCGCAAATTTGTGAAATTGAAAAAAAAATGAGGCCACCAATGAGTGGGCAATGGAACAAAAGGTACCTGACATTTGGTAAAATGCAGGCAGAATGGATTTTACAAAAACTACATCCGTAGAGCCTAGGCTTCTCCCTCCTACCTGCTGGCTGAAAGCTCTCATTTATCCAAAGGCATACATTTATCTTCACGAACTTAGTTTCACAAGGGGGAAAAATGACTTTCCCTGCCTGTAGGTTAAATTATCCTAAGTATTTTTGTGCTCATTTGTTAACTTTTTAATGAGAAAGAAAGCCACCTGAATGCCAGCCAAAATAATATAATTTTAGAAACAGCAAGTGAAGAGAAGAAATAAACGGGCTTGACGGTAAGATGTTATGCAGATGCTGAAATGAAACATGACCTCAGAAGTATGTATCCTCTGTCTGGGAATCATTTTCATAAGGCTCTTGTGTTGTTGTGTTTAGGATGGTTCCTAAAGCACAGACTGTGAAGGTGTCAAGTTGAGCTGTGTATGTGCATTGGGTGAAAGCCAAGGCAGGATGCAGCCAAAGTTAAGAGCACTTACATCCCATTGGTTTCAGTGGGAGAGTTAAGCATATCTAAAATACCCTGAGCAGAACTAGATCCAAAGGCCTGAGAGTGCTTTCAGCATCGTTTTGGGTCTTCAGAAATAGCATCTCCATTGGGACCCTGTCAGTTACCTCAATGCTCTGCGCGCCCCATCATTCCCTGTCAGCTTCTCAGCATGGCTGTCAGTCAATGGGTGCACTTCAGAGAAGCTGAAAGGAAGTGGCTTGGATTCCTGGCAAATAACCAGATGTCCCCTTTCAGCTGGGAAACGAACAGGTGAGTCAGGCTTAGGAGGCAGCTGGGAGTCTCTTCTCAGGTATGAAAGGAAGGGGAGTGAACACCAGAGATTCCTATTATAAATACAAATACAAGTGCCCTCCACAGCCTTTGTATTAGGAGTCTTTGCAGAGGCTTACCAAAATACAGGTTTTTCTCCTAAGGATTCTGAAGTCCTGCTGCAAGCTGTCCTCAGGCTTATGTCTCATCCAAAGGAAACTTCGCCCAAATGTTTATTTCTTTTATTGTCCTATCTCACATACACAGCATTTGTACATCCATCCACCAATCTACATTTTCTCACATAAAAACAGAGAGTTTTCAGGTTTATTAGGCAGTTCAGAGATTTGCCAGACACAATATTTGAGTCTGCACCTTGGCAATTGTATTTTGGCAGGCGTCCGTCTTGGACAGCAGGCCTGAACTTGAGTTAAAATGTCAACAGAGTCAAAGATTGGGAGGATTTCACACTTTGTCTGTGCTCTTTATTGTAGAGGGCATATGGCAGAAACATACATTCATATCAGCAAACTCTTCTTGCTTTTTCTTTGCAAGGGTCAAAAATCACTTCCAAACAGGCCTGCAGTGAAGGTCTCTTAGGCTACTGTTATGAAATAAATGAAGGGAAAGATGGTGATTAAGTGATGGACAGATGGCCATGTTAATTTCCAATATTCCCATCTCCTCCATCAATTTGGGGACATGTGAAAATGGTTTTGGACTGATATTCTACATTTAACATAACCAGGATCCAGCTCAGCACTTATTGCCTGTTTATGAAGGTTGAATTTGTCCCAGAGCTTAGTCTTGATATTCCTTTCTTTTCTTTTTTTAACTTTAAGGCCTATGAAATATCCTTATGATTTTCATCTTCGATAAATAAAGAGAACCTCTGAGTATGTCCCGACTGCTGTTGAACTAACACAGGCAACAATGGCATACCGGAAGCGAGGAAGAGGACATTCAGTTCTCGAGGCACAACCTCTGTACAAGTCTGAGCCTTGGCATATCTTATTTGAGCAATTAAGCACCATTTTACAGACAGCTCAAAAGTGATGCCGCACATCCTTGTGTTTAACAGAGGGGAATAAACTCAGAGCCACTCTAGTCATTATGCTAAGCAGGCATTCTGAGAAAACTGTATTGCAATTCCTGGCACGCATCTGTTGAGGCATGTATCATTCCCCATGCGAATTTATCCATATAAAAGATACAAGTAAAGAAAGTGTGTGAAGTTTACAGCATGCTTTGCATGTTCAGAGTAATCTGAAAAATTCTTACATACTGACTGCGATGAGTGCTAGAGAAGAGATTTAGTTCTTAGTTTTAGTGCTAGAGAAGAGATTTAGTTCTTAGTATAGCCAGCAATGGAGGCTGGTGGCTCTGAGGTCAATGGGGCAGTACGCACCTTGAATAGCTCCTTTAGAGTTCTGACTGGTTTTGACTGAAACCCAGAGCAGATTTACCACTCCATTTTGTGCATCTTTTGAAAAAGTGGTCATATATGACTTCCTCACCAGGGACTTGTTTGCAATATTTCTGAGCCTCTTCCTAGCAAGCTTGGGAAGTCTTTATGGTGAAGCAGTGAAATATCAACACAGGCTGAAAAATGTGAGTGCAATCACAAGTGCTTCACCATAGTAGCCAACAACGCAGACTGCCTCTTCTCCACACACATTTCAGACCTTGCTTAGGGTTGTACGAAATGGCCTTACTGACTTCTGAGATATTGCAAGCAACAACAAACACCTTGTTATTCTTGTCTAACTGGTTCTATTTTGGCTGCATCCATTTCCATTTTAAGTATTTTCTGAGACTGCATGGTGTATCTATCCCATTCTCATACTGTGATTTCTCTCTTTTGTTATCCATTATGGTATCTCAAATCTAGATTAAATGGATGATAAGCAAGGGAGAGATATTATGGAGAGCAGCCTGGCCTTATCTGGACTATCCCAGGATTTTGAGAGAGAGAGAAGCCGCTACTTAAGGGTTGATTCAGATGTTACACTGGGTTACTTCTACATTCATGGGAAAAACTCTAGGTGGCTGCTGTACTTCATCATGCAAGTTATGGCAGGTGAAATCCATGAGCTCATGTTTCATATTGCCTCTGCAAAAGCAGAGGCCAAGAGGGCTGACATGACTGCAAAGCCTGACTCAAAACTGAGCTGTTTCAAAACATTACAAAGCAACAGGGGAAGAAGATTTGTGATGCTTCTGTGTTTAATACTTCTTTTCCAATGGGTGGAGCGAGATTCTTGTCTTTCATGGCGTTGCCCATAACTAATGAAAGTATCTTAGCTGTGGTTCAACAAATAATAGCTCTTTGGAATTTAATAAAAATTCTTCAGAACCAACCAGGATAAACCACCATGAAGGTATTAGCTAATTAAAGCAATGATGAATCCCTGCTATTACTGCTTTCTGCAATTAGACTGTGATCAGATTAGGAGTATTTTAGTTTAATGTCTAATTTTGACATGACATTGCTCATTTAGAAAATCAAGCTACAGAGCTTAAAGTTATCCTGTGCTTAAGCAAAACAGAACTCCTATTCATTTGGTTATTTTTTAATTCCCACAAGGAATAGAACATTTAGAGATGTATTTATTTATTAATGCTGTACATCTCAGCCTTTCTCTCCATCCTTTGCCTATTTAAATGCTTTTACATAGGAGCAGCAAGGACCACCCTGATTTCCTCTCATCTGTAAACCTGTGCAATCAATTTGATGTGAAACATAACGGAGGCCGGAGTGAGTGTGCCCAGGAGTGAGTTTGAAAGACACAACCACATCAGTACATGATTCTCACCTATTGCCTCCACATAGTCAAAACTGAATCAGGAATATTAGAACAGAGAG
This sequence comes from Elgaria multicarinata webbii, assembly GCF_023053635.1. Classification (NCBI taxonomy): domain Eukaryota; kingdom Metazoa; phylum Chordata; class Lepidosauria; order Squamata; family Anguidae; genus Elgaria; species Elgaria multicarinata. The sequence continues at coordinate 87,152,242 of NC_086174.1, forward strand.
CCTCTTGTACAGCTACTAAACTACTATAGAAGCTCATTTAAACAAAAATGGTCACAAATGTTACAACAGAGACACAGGAGGATGAAGGACTCAGCCATAAAGATTACAAATGGCAAAGATTGCCTAGGCATGTATGTACCTTAAACAATGCATGTATTTATTTTAATACATTACAAAATCAGCAGACCTTCAATTTATTGAAAGGCAACAGAACATTTTCCACTTCCCTCCTCCTCCTCCTCCTCTCCTCCTCCTCCTCCTTCTTCTTCCTCCTCCTCCTCCTCCTCTTCCTCTTCCTCTTCCTCTTATTCTTTTTTTAAAAAAGTTTCTCGATGTTGGTAGAATAGGGCTGTTCCTGCAGAAACCTTTGCATACCTGCAGCTGTTTCATTCATGTTACAGAGCCAGAGCTAGTGAAGTGGCTTATCTCAACTGACAAAAAGGGGCATACCATTAAAAGGCATGGAGCAGACAATTATTTAATTATTATGTTTAACAACAATGAATGTGGGGAGACACCATTTGGATTTTTTTTTTTTACTTTAGACACCAAAGTGTCATAGGTTGTCCTAGTTCAATATTGGCAGTGGAGGGAGGACATTTATAAACAGGAGCCACATCTGCCTCCACCTCCAGCCATGAGACCAGGAGAAGATCTACACCAAGCAGGATACATTGAAAGCAGTTTGAAAACAGTATATGTATGTGTCGATGGCCCCCAACAGTTGTCAGTGCTCTTCAATACCGTTATAAAGAAGTAGTGCAGATCCTGCCCAGTTCTGCTTTCCATAATGGCATATCATAAGTTTCCATCAAGCATGGCAAACTGATTGGCTCCTCATAGTGGCTCCTTGGGGTACATTATCATATTAACTAAGCTGCAAATAATATGTTAATACATATTTTGACTGACTAGGGCAGCCTTCCCCAACCTGATGTGGATACAGGAGTTGTAGTCCAACACATCTGGAAGAAACCAAGTTGGGGAAGGTAGCACTAGTGGCTTATCTCATGAAGTTAATGAAAGAGTCATGCTTTATCCTTTTATGAGCAACCATTAGGGGATTATTTTGCTGACATGTTCAGAGTAAACTGAAGATGGAAGAAGGACCAGTTTGAGGACCCTTGGGCAAGACAACCTCATTGGCCCCCTCCCTCAGTGAGTCTACCTTAGAACAGAATAGAAGCATAGAATTAGTAGGAACCCTAGAGATCTTCTAATCCAACCCCCAGCTCAGTTCAGGCTCTGCACTGCTCTGTAGGGCATAGTTACAGCATCTCTGACAGCTGACCATTCAGCTGCTGCATAAATACCTCTAGCAATGGAGAACCCATCACCTCCTGAGGCAGTCTCTTGTACAGTTAAACAGCTGTCACATTAGATGTTTCTCCTAAAGTTTAGCTGAAAACTATTTTCCTGCAATTACTACCTGTTGGTTGTAGTCCTGCCCTCTGGAACAACAGACAACATGTCTGCTCCTTCTTCTGCATGATAGCCTTTCAGATATTTGAAGACCACTGAGACAGCACTGACCTCACACAGAAGGCCTTGCCTAGCACACCCTTCTCAAGCCAAGCGCCACCTCTTGAAAAGCCTAAGGAAAGGGTAAAAACAACACAACCTCTCAGCCATATGTGAGGGAACAAGGTAAAGGGTTTTGGAAAATAGGTTCTGTTACTGAGGTACTGAACTGCAGGTGTATTGTTAGATGTTTTTACACTGTGTAATATAGCAGGTAATAAATCCGAGCTGATGCGTGGTTTGTGGTAACAGAACACAAAGTAAAGTTTATTGAAATTTAACAAATCTTTCGTATTTCAATTTAGATCAAATCTGCATATTTTTATATTTAAAACCACAAGCCCAAGTCCCTTAAAATTCTATCTCTTCTTACTCCTCACACCAAACACTCTCCTGAAGCACAAGCCAGACTAAAACTCCCAGACTAAAACCAAACCTCAAAACTAACCCTCACAATCCCCTCAGCCAACCTATTTATACTCCTCCCTCCCCCTCTCTCACAGCATCATCAGCCACACCCCTCAGGCAAACATTCCACACTCACTGGACATAGACATACCTAAGGGACAGAAAGGTGGGTATCACAACCACTATCATGTCTCCCCTTAATTTTCTCTTCTCTAGGCTAAACATACACAGCTCTTTCAGCTATTCCTCATAGGACTTGGTTTCCAGACCCTTCACTATCCTGGGTGCTTCTCATGACAATTGCCATTACATGCTATTGCTGCTCCTCCTCCCCTTTCCCATCATTGCTACCATTTGCTTGCTTGACGGGTTAGGGGACCAGGAGCAAGCAGGCAGTGGCATCTACTGCTCCTCCTTCTCAGCACCACCATTGGCTGGACCAGAGAATGATCCAGGTGAACAAGCAAGTTTCTATGATGAAGAGGAGGGAGCTCTTCTCAGTGAGCCTTTGGTGAGGTGTGGGCCTTTGACAAGTGCCCAACCATGCCCACCTTTGACACTTGCCGTGGTTGGAGTAAAAATTAGAAATTATTAAATAGTTCATGGCAGGATGGCATATATCAAGGTTCCCCTGCAGGAGAATCTGTCTTTCCCCCAACTCAGGTCTTTAGATGTGACTAAAAGTGAAAGAAGTCCCCGAACAAGCAGCTATGAAGTTGCAAGGGAGGAATTTATACTAACATTCCACCCAGACTGCACCATTATCCTCTCCAGCGAAGCTGCACAAGGGAAGGACCAGCATGAGCTGAGTACCAGGCACGCTATAGCTTGCAAGATTTGTTCATATAGCCACATTAGGGTTAAATTCAATGTCACACTAGCAGGTGTCTGCTAATACAATGGGACTTTCTCCCTTTCTCTTCTCTCTTGCAGCCCTCCACCCTGCCTGAAAATGTGCTCTGAAGTCTTTCCCAGCCCTCCAAAACAGATTTTGAGAGTGTGTAGGGAGCTGGGGGTGGGGGCAGAGAGAGAGAGAGAGGGAATCTCTCTCCTCCTGGTACCACTGGTGGAAGCAGTTCCATCAGGGAAATTACATGATTGGATCCATAGATTCCACCTATACGTTCAGTGCAAATGTATCTTTAGTTTCTTGTATGGTAATATCTGTTAACTATTAACATTCCAAAGACCCCACAAAAGTTTTAAGATGCTCTTTCAGTTCAGGTCATGGTATCTCCCAGATTGTACGTTATATACCTGCCCAGAGCAAGCCATTCTTGCCTCCATCAACACATGAAGAGGCTTACACATTCCTAACCCTGTGATGGATTGTGTCGGGAAATATGTTACATCACAGAGTTAATTGGGAAATGACTGATGTAAATTCGTAGAATATCACCTTTGAAGAGTTCAGAGATGTTTTGGTAAAGGGACATTTGGAACGGTTTGCATTCCTCTTTGATTTCTGGGCACTGCAATTCAGTTTCTTACATGAAGTTCCAAACTAACATCACAAGCTGAATAGAGCTCAGTATCGTTGTACATTTGATAAATATGGGACGCCAAACAGAAATGAAGACTAGAGCAAAAACTGTTTAAATGTAACTTTGAAGCTGTCCAAAAACTCACATCCAAACCCTGAAATTCACCTCCCATGAAAGTGTAACTGTATTATATTTAAGTCTGAGCCTCTAATAAAAAACCAAGGCTGTGAATAAATGTGGCAAGAATGTTCTCACAGGCATCAGCTCTTCTAAAGATTAAGAGGGAAAGCCTTTGGAACAAGAATCATCTAGATTTTTACCTTCTTCCCCCAACAAAAGTGTATTGATGTGAAGATCTTTCTCTGGAGGGGGCTGATTCTTGGCGCCACTGTAGAAGCACTGGCATTAGCAGGACTGGAGCCTTCAAGGAGCATCATGTGCTCCGCACATTATTACTATTGCACTTAGATCAGCCAGTCTAAACCTGTGTTAGAGTGATAGTTTACAGAACTGTAATTTTCAATATACAGGAGGAGGCATGTGCAATTGTTGGCTTCCTGTATTCAAGTCTCAGTACAGTCCTGGGATTTGCTTCAGCAGAGTGGAATGGTGGAGGCTTCTAAAATGATCTTTTCAGAACTTCTCAGGGTGTTTCCAAGCATCCAATAAAAGTACCACCCATGATCCGAATCCAGCTGATCTGGGTCACAGCAAAACACGTGGTGCTGGGTATGAGCATTAAAAAGCCCTACCAAATCATCCTTTTTAAGTGAATGAACTTCAGTTGATCCATGTTGCTTCCAACCACAAATACGTTGCCTTTGGCAGACCCAGAAGCAAGACTGCTCAGTCTGACCCATGTTTATATGCTTCCTGCTCATCTTCGCTATGACCATGGACTAAAGCCATCATTTTTTGTGTTCTGGTGCCAGTTGAAGTCTTTTTTTTAAATTCAAGAACTATTCCTTCTCAGGCAGAGCTAAACAAATGCCACCAAAGGGGGATTTTTAAGGCCTTGCCATTGCTAGAGAAAATTGTTTATGTGCCCAGAGATTTGACCATCTGGTACATATTATATATCAAAAGTTTCCCCATTTTTTTGTGAACCGCCCAGGGAGCTTCGGCTGTTTGCCGGTATAAAAATGCAATAAATAATAATAATAATAATAATAATAATAATAATAATAATAATTATTTCATACAATCATGTATAGAATTAATTAATAAATGGCTATCCAACCTTGATTCTTGATTCCTGGTAGATATATGAGCCTTCCATTTTAAGTCAAGGAAAAATAGATGGGGGGAGGAAATGCCCAAATATATATATATATATATATATATATATATATATATATATATATATAGTGTATATCACCATTTAACTCACAGGATGATGTACAAAATTAATTAATGCAATCATTTTTGTGAGCAATTTGCAGGGTTCTTTGTTGTATGGCTGTTAAAGGCATGTACAAATGCACATACACAAACATGCGCACGCACACACACACACACACACACACACACACACACACACACACACAAACTGGCCTGGCATCAGATTGGCATAGGCTGGCAGCTGCCAAGGGCCCAGTGGCTGAGGAGGGCCCAAACCTTAGGGTGACCATATGAAAAGGAGGACAGGGCTCCTGTATCTTTAACAGTAATGTAGGAAAGGGAATTTCAGCAGGTGTCAATTGAAGTGGGTGAAATTCCCTCTTCATCACAACAGTTAAAGCTACACTAGCTATAGTAGAGTGGCCAGAAACAAAAGAGGGCAGGGCTTCTGCAGCTTTAACTGTTGTGATGAAGAGGGAATTTCAACCACTTCAATTGACCCCTGCTGAAATTCCCTTTTCTACATTACTGTTAAAGATACAGGAGCCCTGTCCTCCTTTTCATATGGTCACCCTACCAAACCTGTCATTTTGCCACAGCTGCTGCCAGGCCTAGACTAGGCAGCACAATGGTGGCAGCTCCTCCTCTCTCCAGCCTCACCTAGCAGGCCCCATTTGAAAGAAAGCATCATGGGCAGAACCACCCCTTCACCCCTCCTGTGCCCTCATTGGCCATCTCCACAGAGTCAGCATCTGATTGATTCAGATTGCTGCTACTCCAAACCTGAGGTAAAAAAAGTTATGTTTTGAACACCACAGTACGGACAAGGCTCATTGGCCAACTCCTACGGTGCTTCCTTTTGCCTACATGTCTGAGAGGAGGAAAACTGGGTGCGGAGCCACCACTGCCGTGCCCGAGTTGCATGCATGTGAGAGGCCCATCACCAGCCCTGCAGAGAGCACACACATGCAGAGACACACAGAGTTAGATTGCTACTCAGGGCAACCATAAAGCCCCACTTGCTTGTAAAGCCCTTAGAGCACCTTCCCCCTATATTCTGTCAGGTGGAGGTATGGACATTCTTGCTCTTTGTTTCAGATGAGCTTAGCTCATCCCTGGGCTTTGTTAGCTGTAATCAACATCAACAGTCCGAGAAACTCAGCCTGAGAATCTGTCTTCAAACTGAAGATTCTATGAGTGTCTCATGGTTCAATTCTCAGGCTTGCTTCCTGGTTCTAACTGCTCTCTCTGATGACAGTTATGTTTTTCTGTTGACAGTTGATAAGAAGTTTCCAAGAGCTCTTGTTTTATCTCTCCACCACTCCTAGTTTATTAATGTTTCAATAATTCACAATTTTATTGTTCTCTACCATTAAAGAATTGTCTCTAATATTGTTCTTTAAGAACACATGAATTTAGACTTCTGCCAATAGGCTTTACATTAAGCTGTGACAGAGGAGGCAGCAGAGGTGGCAAGGCCAGCTCTCTCTCTCTCTCTCTCTCTCTCTCTCTCTCTCTCTCTCTCTCTCTCTCTCTCTCTCTCTCTTTCTCGTTCTCTCTCTCTCTCGTTCTCTCTGCCCACTCTCCAGTACACTCCCTGGCTCCCTGGAGCTCCTGCTTCTATTGCAGCCATGCCAGGAAAAACCTGGAGCAGGAACGTGGTGCCCTGCCCTCCCTCTATTGGCAGCCAGACAAAAAGTGCTGGGGGAGCTTGACTCAGGTTGTGGGGACTTGTTGGAACTCCACATACCTGCTCAGGGAGTTGCTGTTCGCAGCAGCCACCCACTGAACAGGCAGCAAGAGCTTCAGCCATCTCCCGGTTGGTGCTGGCTCAAGCTACTCTTGGAAGCCCTGAGTGCTGCTGCTGCAGAAGCACACTTAGAATGACAAGTGCAGTGAAGAGACAGGAGCAGCCTCTAAAACGTTCCGTCTACATCCCTCCCCCACAAAAGAACTGTGATGGGAAGTCAAAGGGAGAGTCTGGGTCAGGTGATTCCCTGGTTGGAAGCTAGAACTCCCACTCCCAAAATGACACCCTGCCCCTTCCCACCTCCATTCCCATCCCCCTGCCATTTTCTTTACATGGAGAGCTTGGGGAGGAAGTTTCTGTTTTTGTAGACAAACATGTCTGGGTCTCCGTCTCCTTCTGAATCTACAGTTGCTAATGAAGACTCAGGGGGTGGGGGGGTTCAGATTCAATTTAGTCCACTTAAGAGGACCCCTCCTTTGAGTTGGACATCTCACAAATCTTCCTGAATTAGCCCAATTCGGTACCAGATTCGGGATTTGCCTGAATCTGCTGCACAGCCCTAGTAATGAGATCTGAAGGAAAACGCGCACAGAGATACATTTAAATGGATCACAAAAGGGGAGATATTTGGCTTGGAAAATGAGCACCCTCAAGTGCATTACTTCCAAACCTAATCTCCCAAACCTAACTGCCTCCCGCCTGCAAAAAAAATGGGGGGGGGATATAAACTGCACTTTTAGGTGTGATATATCAACACTGCTTGCTTTCAGAAGAATGTCCATACACATTAAGATGCACATTTGGATTTGCATCAGATTTCGGGCTGCGGTAACTGATCCAGCAAGTGATAAGTGTGGATCAAGTGAGCAAAGATGAACAGAAGATCTCTGTTGTCATCTTCAACAATAGCATAGAACAACAAAAGACAGAAACAAAGTAAATATACTGAGAATAGTTCCCCCCCCCCTTGGGTATACATTTATATTTCCATCATATCATATGAGAAGTAGCATATCAGTAACCAGAGACATAAAATAGTGGCCGCAGTGAGATATGGATATTTTTAGGTAATAACGGTTGAACGCCCAAGCAGGAAACACAAAATGAATTCCACTATGCTAACCATATGCAAGAATGTAAATGAATTATTCCTAGGTTTTTAAAAAAGAAAGAGTTAGGAATTTTATGTAAAATAAACTTCCAGTCGGCAATGTTTATTTGAGAAGTGTGAACATGTGGCCTTTCTCTCGTTTAACCTGAAAGCTTATGCAAACATTTTGGCAAGTATCATTTGCTCAGTGCAGACTGCAGTTCTTGTTCCTTTTCTAGAGTGTGTAGCCTCAAGACCACGCTACTTTTCAGCAATTGTCTTTTGCTAGTAAAACTTGGAGCTTGTTTGTAAACACCATAGTTCTAGTGCTCCATACTTGAATGTAGAGCATTTTTTTTTCTTAATTGTTTTATGTTTCCTTTCAAAGTCACTCTTTCTAATATTGGGGGTCTGTCCCAGACCTAATGTTTAACAAAGTCAGTTAAAACTCCTTTTGGCCCTCCTTTAATCTTTAATCTCTTTATGGCCCTTCTTTTATCCTGGGGGTGGTGAGAGACAGACAATGAATTTCCATGTTGTTGCCATGTAAACTATGTCAATTGCGAAAGCCAGTCCCCCTGTAGGTCCAAATGGTAAACCAATTATGGCTACCTTCCCACAAAAGTGGAGGAAAGTGGAGTTCAGCTAGAGCAGGGTTAGGCAATTTGAGAAACTGTCCAGGGCATGAGCACAAAATGGCTGTCATGGTAGGCATGGCAAGGGACAAGAAACCTGCTCAAATCTGAGTACAAAGCAGAGGCGGGGGCTGAGCCTCAAAACTCTAAAGGATTCCTTTGAACCCACAGTTTGCAGCACAAACAGAAACCTATTTCACTGCAATCCCAGTAAAAAAATGGGGGAAGTGTTGTGTGTGTGTGTGTTTTTAAAAAAGTGGGAGGGTTTGGACACTTTGGTAGGTACCAAGAAAGATGTTGGGTATGTGTGTTGGTGTCCAAGGGCACTACGTTCCCTACCTCTGAGCTAGAATCTACTAGAGCCGGGATTGTTTATTTATTAGAATATTTTAAACCCTGCTTTTCAGTTTAATCTGTTTCCAAAATGGCTTACAAAGACCCAGTTTAGATTGCCATATAAGAAATGTGTATATATGACGAGGGACAGCCTTTCAACGGAAAACTGAGCAAATATTGGGAAATGATCATCATGTTTTCATCCCAACTCCTGGACGGTAATCATGGTATAGAACTTTGAAAAGCCTCCTGCAGATTGTTAAGGGATCTTGGGAACTGCCAAGTCCTTCAGCTAGCCCAAAACTGACCTTAGGGAAGCTCTAGAGCCTTGCAACAGAGAAGTGCAATTCCTGAGCAGGTCTGGCCAAGTTCAGAAAAGTTCTTCAATCTGAATAAGAACTTACGCAGAATCTCTTTATATACCCTTTATAAGCCCTGCCCGTAGGCCAGGGGCAGGTCTAAGGCAGAACATAGGTTGTGAGGAGAATATATTCTGTATATGCTTTAGGAATTTCTAACAGTTCTAGGAGCTTCTCGGAGCTTCATCAAGCTGTAAAGTTCCCTTCAGAGGTTTTGTTTGTTTTTGCCATCTTCCTTCTAATGTCCAAGAGTTGGACAAAAAATAGGCAAAAGAGTTAAGTCAAATCAAGGTGTATTCTGATACTATAAGACTGTGAATTCTTTTGGTCCAGCTCCAAAGGTTATAGACCAGCCTTCTTCAACCTGGCTATGCTGGCTTGGGATGATGGAAGTTGTAGTTCAACACATCTGAGGGCACCAGATTGGGGAAAGATACTACAGACAATCAGCTTTCCATGTTGTCAGGAGAATTTCAGAGCAGTGACCATAGGGGTAATTCATCATTTGTTTCCACCCTCTGTGTTGGTCAGGACAGTTGAGATTTCAGATCACTGCTCCCGCCTCAACATCATAAACAGCTCCTACCATAATAATGGTCAGGTTTGAGAAACAGGTCTCTGTTGTTCCTTATAATAATAACAATGAAGTGTCATAAAAGGCAGGAAAACACTCCCATTGGGAGCCCATCTCAACTTTCCTCAAAGGTTATTGACTGTCGCTGAACAAAGGATCCGGCCTGCAGAATTTTTCTTCCTGGGCTGTGACAAATGGAAACCTACATTTTCCTCAGCAGGTAATTATATCTCAGTTGCTGTCATACTGTTCCCCATCTACCCAGTGTTGTTTCGGTTGTGTAGGTATATATATATTTTTATTTTTTTAAAAAAACTTGGTCAGCTAAACACTTAAAAGAAAAAGACCCTGAAGATATTTTTGCCTTCTGCATGCTAAACACTGTAATCCAAAATATGTTTACTTGGAAGTAAGTCCCATTGTATATGATGAAATACATGTCCAAATGAATCTGTTTAGGATTGAGGTGGAAACCTGACCAAAAATTAAATTAAAATGAAATTCTTTTATGTAACAGAAAGCTGTCATACCTGTCTCTGGACAGGATAGAAGACAGAGACTGGAACTGACACTGTGGCATGCCTGTGTAAACTGATTCAGGAAGTTTCATCAGGCTGCTGATCAGGCTGCTTGGTTTTAACTTTGTAATTAAATAAACCTGGAAGTAGACAAGATGACAAAACCACTGAGATCCTTTTCAAACAGCGATAAATTGCTATAGGAGACGAAGTCGGCAAGCAACATTATACCATGTCCATTGCTGAAGACTGTAGCCCTGCTCAGATCCCCCCCCCCCCCATTACATACACAAAGAGTCAAGGATTAACTTCTCATGAGGGAGAGAGTAGGAAAGAGCCCGGGCCCCACCTCCTCCATCACATCTTTGTCAGCAGCTTTGCCATTTTTCAATGTTGGGAGGGTAAAGGTCTGCAGCAGGAAAACTCATGAGGTCTCCCAGTGCAATTTTAAACCCCTGAAGATCAGAGCTCTAAATTGGATGGTGGTGGGGCTGATGATAAGACAAAAGGGCTGGACTTGGTCCTAATGAAGGTATTATCCTGCTGATATTTTCATTTTTTAAAAATAATTGTCATGGACCAATATGGCTCCAAATATTTATAAATAGACCAATTAATGTTAAAGCTTTATTTTTCTGGCCCTTTTCATAGCAAAATAATGAATTGTCCCTCCAAAGTCAATTTCTCTTGCCTGGTAAGTGGAGAACATGGCTTATAGCTAGATATGGCAGTATGGGATGTGTGCATGTACTAGATATTTATGTATATTTTACGTCTGTAAATCAGCAACATGGTTATTTTGAATTTATATGTGGAGCCGCAAATAATTGTTCAGTACTTTTGAATATCATTGTTTTAAGATGTATATGCTGGGAACCTGGAAAAAGGCTGCTCAGTCCCACATGCCATACTTTTCAAAATAACCTTCCAAAGAGAACATTGTCATTGCCAAAACAGCTGTGATTGAAGCTGAGAGCCCACTACGTTTGGAATATATCAATTTACAAAGGAGCTGTTGTGAAACTTCTGTGTAATCACTAATATGCATGACTGCAATTTCATGACTCTTTGCAGGATGCTATTTTTTGTCATTTTCTAAAGTGGTGTGGGATTGCTTGGGAGAGTATGTAGTTTTGAAATACTGCAGTTCCCCCAAGTTTTGAATAGCTCTTCTAAATACTGCTCTCTTCACCAGATATGTCTTTATCGTCTTAGAAGTCCAACCACAGATTATAACCTTCCTGTTAGCTTGTGATTATTTATGGCTGGAAGAAGGACAATGGTAGACTGAGAATGTGTGACAACAAAAGTTTAAGAAGACGATGAAAACCTTGGATCATGGAAACTTGTTTCTCACAGGACAGACTTATTCTTCGATACGTTTTCTACATTGTGTTTAGAAAATTTCCAGATGAATGAAAACCTGCTCTGTTGACCTTTAAGTATAACCAGAGAGGTTTTGACCTCAATTCTGTTCTGAAACAATGGAAGAAAAGGGAGAAAAAAGAACTTTAGTCATTTTGAGATCAAATCATTGAATCCAAAGGAAGGGAGCCTTTGACCCCTCCAATTAGTGGGGAAAAGTGGTTGGGGGGGAGGGTATACCAGCAGTGGGCAGGACCAAAGCTTAAAGTAGGTGGGGCCTAAGCACATTCACACACCTATTCACACACTCACATCACTCATACATACATGCTACTCTCTCACACATCCTTCCAGCACACATCACACCCATACATCCAAATAGACACGTGTAGCACACATATACAGGTCAAATGGTTTGTTCGTAGACTAGAGCCACCAGATGGATGCTACATAGGAAGGTCCCCATATAATTGTGACTGTCCAATTGGCCAAATCATTCGTGCTGTATCAGTGCAACTACTATGAGGTCAATGTGTAGTACTAGTTAAGCACTTCAACTATTTTATTCTCATTGTGGGGGGAAATCCTCTGGGTTGGATTCAGAAATCCGTGCATGCAGTTCTGCTTATGGAATGCTCCTACTCACAAAAGGAAGGAAGATAAGAACATCAGAAGAGCCATGCTGGATCAGACTGAGGGTCCATCTAGTCCAACACACTGTTCACACAATGGCCAACCAGCTGTCAACCAGGAACCCACAAGCAGGACATGGTGCAAGTGATGATTTCTACTGATTTCTCTTTCCCCCTGGAGATTTTTGTGCCCTCTGGGATACTCCAGAGGGCTTTGGCAGGTGATGAAGTAGACTGTAGGTCAGGAGTGGGGAAGCTCTTTCACCCTGAGGGACAAATTCAATTTTTGGAAAAGCTCTTTGGGGGTCACATTTCAGCGGTGAGCAGAGGCAAAAGGGTGGGTTCAAAAATGAAAAAGAGGTGGGACCAATTTATTTATTTATTTAAACAATATATTGTAGCTTAAAGCTCTTATTTCTAGTAAAGATGCCTTAGGAGAGGCATTTCACCCTTTTAGAATAGGGGAGGGGATTGCACAAAAGGCAGAAAGCCACCATATGCCAGGGGAAAATAGGTGTGTGTCAGGGGAAGACCCATGATCATCTTGGGAACCCTGGAGGGTTGGATTGGGACCACAGGAGGGCCAGATTTGGCCCCTGACTCTCAGGTTCCCCCATCTCCGCTTTAGGGGGCAACGGAAAATGGGTAAAAATTTGCCTCTCATCTTCCATCTGTAGAAGATTGTGAAGATTGTGAACTGCCCAGAGAGCTTTGGCTATTGGGCGGTATATAAATGTAATAAATCAAATCAAATCAAATCAAATAAATAAATAAATACTCGATCACAGCTCTTTTGAACAGAAGGCACCCTTCCCAAATGGAAGAACATGTTCTTGTTAAACTATGGATCCCAACTCTGGCTTGTCTTTCCCCCCAACAATCCAGAGTCCAGGTCTGGAATAGAGTACCCTGGGTTGTTTAGCTCTGCCTGGCTGCAGTGGGAGAAGGAAAGCAGCTGGGAAGCAGCATTCTTTCTCTTTCCCTCTTTACTTTCAACAACCCACCGTTCGTTAACCATGAGTTGTTGCAACATGCAAACTGGGGCCACAGCTAGACCTAAGGTTTATCCTGGGATCATCCAGGGTTCGCCCCTGCCTGAGCACTGGATCCCCTGTGTGTCACCTAGATAAACAGGTTTTACCCCTGGACGATCCAGGGATAAACCTTAGGTCTAGCTATGGCCTGGGCCAATGTCAGAGAATAGTTCTGGCACCTTTTCCTTTCTTCTCATATATACCAAGGACATTGTTTTCCTTTCCCCCTGTTTCTGTAGCACCATGGTCTGAAATCAGCATGTGTTGATATACACAGATGGGAAGTTATATTTCTCAATCAGGCATCAATCAATGGGGAACTCATGCAAATGCCTCTGTCTTTTGCGACTATGCTAAATTGTGAAATTAATGCATTTGTGCTCCCAGGTCGATGAAGTGCTAATTTATTGCCCATCAGTAGAAGACTTTTATTTATACTTCATTAGCCATGTAGTGAATGTTGTGTTCACTCTGAAATAGAGTGCATTATATCAGTTACTTAAGGAGGTCCAGTTCTGTGGAGTGCAGTTTAAATAACTGTTTTCATTTCTTCTAATGTGTGTCTTTAGTGTTCCCAAAAATATTTTCACTGGCATGAGAAGTGACACCTACATTACATTATTTACCAATGAAAACATTTTCAGGAGAAGTGATACTCTTTTGACTTATACATGGGACCTGGAGTTCGGTGTTCTTTTTCCAGTTATGTTACAGGTTGTTCGTGTGTGTTTTTCTGAGCCACTCCTTGGGTAGGACTTGATCTTAGCTTTTAAGTGAAGAATTCAGTCTTACTGATATCAACAGAAGCTGTATGCTGCAAGCTGAGCTTATCAGGATTCAAACTTCTTACCTGTGAAATAATTAAGGGTCACAGTATAATATCAGCCTTTTAAATATGGGCAATTTGAGACTTTGTAAGTGGCCACCTACATAGCATTTGGGGGACCTTTAATAGGAAAAGGCTATAAAAATGCATATTATTCTTGACAGATGGTCCACTTTTGAAAGATAAAATTCAAATCCCAGTGCTTTCATGAATTCATTGGGTTCTGCATGACACAGTCTCTTTATTTCCTTCTTTGCAAATCAATAATTCAGTGCTTCATAGCACTGCTGTGAGAACGAATAAGATTAAATCGTATCACAATCTGGCACTACAGCTTAACATTCATTTGATGCCAGTGGTATGGCAGAGATGTGACTGGTAACACAGAATTGACATGGCCCCTTCCCAGAGGGCTTACCATCTACCGTGTTGGGCCAGTGCCTGGAGGCTGTAATGGGCTGGATGAGGGCTAATAAACTGAAGCTGGATGGAAGCTCTGTGGATTGGTGGTTCCCAAGTCTGTAAATTGGGTAAGCGACCTGTTCTGGATGGGGTTGCACTCCCTCTGAAGGAGCAGATGCGTAGCTTGGGGGTGTTCCTAGATTCGTGCTTGTCGGCTCAGGTGGATCCCATGGCCCAGAGTACTGATCGGCTGATCTGCCAGCTATGGCCTTTCGTAGACAGGGATAACCTAGCCACAGTCATACATGCACTGGTAACTTCCCAATTAGACTACTGCAATGCACTCTATGTGGGGCTGCCCTTGAAGATAACTTGGAAGTTGCAGTTAGTGCAAAATGCAGCAGCTAGACTGCTGACTGGAATATCTCACAGAGACTACACAACGCCAGTCTTAAAGGAATTGCACTGGCTTCCAATACATTTCTGGTTGAAATTCAAGGTGTTGGTAATGACGTTTAAAGCCCTAAACGGCCTGGGACCTTGATACTTGAGGGAGCGCCTCTCCCTATATCTGCCTGCCCGAGACCTGAGATCTATTGGAGGAGCCCTTCTCTGTGCCCCACCATTGCGAGATATACAGTATGGTGGGATATGGGAGAGGGCTTTCTCTGTTCTGGCACCCCAGCTGTGGAATGCCCTCCCGCTGGAGGCCCAACTGTCACCGGCAATGGCTTCATTTCGGCACCAGGTTAAGACATAGCTTTTTGATGGCTAAATCCACCATACCGTCTTGTTTTAATTGGATTTTACTGTTTTAAAATATCATATTGGTTTTAACATATTAATGGTTTAATTTGCTTTAGAATTGTATATTTATTCTATTTTACATGTATGATTTTATCTGCACGCCGCCCTCAGATCCTTGTGATATAGGGAGGGTTATAAATGCTTTTATAAATAATAAATAATATCCTATTGTGCCCATGTGCTTGCGGGACCCACTCCCCACGAAACAGGGCTTTGGGGCTTCGTAACATAACCCGAAACAAGCAGAAACACTCATGTCTCCAAAATCTTGTTGTGCAAGCAGTGGGTCATGTGAGTTCAATTGAACCAGCAGAGCTGGAATAGCCCCACTGGATATGCCCTATGGGTTTAACTGATTTTTTGACAATCCTCTTGAGAACCATAGCTTTAGGATGCAAAAGGTCCTAGGAGCAATCCTCAGTACCTCCAGTTAAAAGTATTAAGTAGCATGTGGCATAAAACAAAGGTAGTCAATATTCTGACCTGGTAAAAGGCAGGCCCATATAGATATATGTATATTCCCCCAACAAACTTCATGCATTCACACACAGCGTCCCATGAGCAGTTACAGACTGAAGGGGATCCTCGGATATGACTAGAAGTAGAATGGCAGAAGCCATCATGACAGGAGGAGGCAGAAGGGAATGAAGGGGTCCAATGGCAGACTATTTTACTACTTCGGCAAGATCTACACTACTGCTTTAAAACGGTTTATAACAGTAGTGACAACTGTTGGGGCTCGGGACACACTCCATACACAGTTTTCAAACTGTTTTCAGAGTGTCATATCATGCTTGGTATAAATCTGGCCATATTCTTACTTTTTGAAGGAACTGTAATAAAATATAATGTTCTTACATTGCATGCACTGATTTAATTCTTGTGTTTAAATAATTCCGTAGCAATGTGAATGACTTAACTTTTGCATGCTTTTCCTCCATATTCCTTCTTATTTATTAATTACAAATGTGAGGAAATTGATGTCAGATGCCGTCGATTCGCCATCTTTCTGGAATTCTCTCTGAACTAGTTAATGGATTCACTTGGGATTTCTCGGTCAGAGCAGGACAGGACATTTTCCACTGTTGTGTAATTCCCATTTTAATTGCCTGAGATCAGTAAATAGATGTTACAACTCAAACTTCTAGCTTTGCTTACTTTCGAATATGATTAAAGGACTAGCACTATAATTAGTTAAGGTCATGTGAAATTATAAAGTATCTTTTAAAGACCCGTACCAAAACTGAACCCAAAGGCTAGAGTATTTCTTACAATGATTTAATATGCTCAGTTCCTTTATGTACCAGCAATGTGAATTTCACATTGAATGTGCTAACTCAGAGAAAGAATGTGCTAACTCAGAGAAAGTTACAGGAACGTACACATGTATCTCAGTGAGTTGTTAGCAACTTCTAACTCCCCATCAAATGAGAGCAACTAAGTATGGATGTGACCACAATCCAACACCAGGTTAAGTACACCTATATTAAATGTGCTGTGGCCAATGCCTTTTACTGGCCAAACTTCATAATGATGACGTAAGCAAAAAAATAATAATAATTAGAAATGAATAATCATCTAAGGCTAAAATTGTTTGCACATTTACCTGGAAATAGCTGCCACTGAACTCAACAGGACTCACTTTGAATAGACATGCATAGGATTCCATTGCAAATACCGTATTACTTTCCTCTTGGCAGAATCCAATGAGGTGCTTATGCCCCTGCTGATTCTTTTATGCCCTGATAATTCTGTTGGGCAAGTGGCCCCCACTGCTCGTGAAACAATGATTTAGTGCTTCTGGGGCAACCTGAAATGAGCAGAAATGCTCATTACTGGAAAGAGGCAAGTTGGCGGTGTACACATAAGGCAGCTCTGCCAACCTGCCTCCTTCCAGAAATGAGCATTTCCACTCATTTGGGGTCTTCCTCTAGAAAGTGCTAAATGGTGGGTCCCACTTGTGCAACAGAATCGGCGGGACCCACCACTTGCGGAAGAGGGACCGTAACCAACTATTTGGATTCTGCCCATAGTTCGTTCGTTCATTCATTCATTCATTCATTCTATTTTAAACTTGATTTTCTTTAGATTTATAACCAGGCAGATTACTCATTCTACAAATGCATAGAACCTGAACAATTGGTGGGGAAAAACTATACCAGGTTCTTTGGGCTTTCAGTTCCCATCAGCTGTAACCATCATAGCCAATGATGAGGGATGATGGGACTTGTAGGCCAAAACAGCTGGGTGGCCCACAAGTTGCCTACCTCTGATCTAGGCAAAACAAAAAGTTCTTAAGCCTGCAATTTCTATACCCACATTGGATAAAGTCCCATTGAACTCAGTGGGGCCTACTCCTGAGTAGACATGTATAGGATAGCTCTGTATGTCTTGCTGATTACAACTGGAGAAAGCTAGGTGGTTGCTTTCTTTCTTTTAAAATCAATAAGAAGGGATTAAAGGCGCTCAGTTTTGGCCAAATAACACTTAAAAGCTACTGTTCATTGTTCCTTATCATTTCTCTCCATTTAATATTTTAAACTGTTTTTAAACACTGGCTTTCAAAGTGTTCTTTATTATGATGTTTGCATGACTTATATTTCTTTCTTTAAAAAAAAAAAACCTTTCTTGTGTGTTTTTCATAATAGTATCAAAAGAATCCCTGCAGCTTTCCCTGTTGGTTAGAATTTTCTGCATTGTATCAAGTTAACACCCTTTCTTTCTTTTTTTTTCTTTTTTTTTATCACTAATGGAGATAGATGTGTTTCTGCTTTCTTTCATGATATATATTTACTGGTAATGTTATAGCAAGGAAATTAATAATAGGAGTTAAACACTTGTGTCAACTCTTTAAAAGTTCACCAGTGCCTTAAATCTCTGAGTAAGATTAGCTGGAAATGAATCATTTCAATTCAGTTTCTGCAACAAATATTTTAAATAATCAAATATTAAAATTGAGTTCCAAAATATGATAAAA
Organism: Elgaria multicarinata webbii; assembly: GCF_023053635.1. Classification (NCBI taxonomy): domain Eukaryota; kingdom Metazoa; phylum Chordata; class Lepidosauria; order Squamata; family Anguidae; genus Elgaria; species Elgaria multicarinata. The sequence continues at coordinate 87,170,301 of NC_086174.1, forward strand.
AGTGGCAAATCAGATGTCTTTCATTTTTAGGATTTTGTTGATGATTTTATGAAGATTTTAGATACATTATGTCAACATATAGCCATCAATGAAACAAACATAAAACAAAACATATGAAGACTAAATATTAGCATAGTTTATACAGAAGTCACATTTAATGTAAACACAATGGAATAAAAATTATTGGGAAACCTGGCATTACAACTTTTCTTAAATTGCTAAAAACCTTTTCCTCTAAAAATATCTTTGTTTAACATATGTGAAAGCTCATTTCTTCCATAATCTAAACCAATGCATCAAAAACAGAAGCATTATACTTTTATAATAATATATGAATTCTTCTGTTCTATTTATGTTTGAATTTCTCTGTGTAAACTTTTTAAAATGTCTGCTAAACTTTTTTAAAAAAGAAAAATCTCCTATCCTGAGATTTCTAATCCCATCAACTAATTAAGGTGAGTGTTGAACTGAAAGCACAAAGAGAGGGAAATGGCTCAAATTGTTTGAGTTTTACCAGACCTTTTAGCAGATTACTGGTAAAATCAATTTATGAGCAATGCCCACTTTGAAATGGGCAAATATCATGGCAGGAATAGACCTGTTCAACAAATATTTGTTTACCTTATAGCAATTAAAGTCAGCAGGTCCTGACAAGTGGCAAACAAGAGGAATCTCATATCTGCCCACAACCATCTTGTTTTAATCCACTCAATTCAAATATCCACAATGTCATTATGCCAAGATTTTCACCAAGTGATCTGTCTTTTTTCACTGACACAGGTTATGCATCAATATTTTGAAAGACAGGACATTGCATGAACACATATTTAATAACTCCTACACACACCTGTCCTAGGCTGTACAGAGATAAAATATTGTGCCAGCATTTGATTCGATGATGTAATATATTCAAGCATAGGATAATTCATGAGGTTGCCACATTTGGCCTCCTGGTGCTGTTATACCTGTCAGGATAGTGTAGCCAACTCCCAGTTACTGCTGTTGTGATGATAATTCCAGAGGTTAGAGAGTAGAAATCCAGGATACAGTAGGGATGGTGAATGTATGGTCCTCCAGATGTTGTTGGAATGCAACTTCCATCCATCCCTCACCATTAGCCATGCTAACTAGGGCTGATGGAAGTTTTCGTCCAACCAAAAACATCTGGAAGGCCATACGTTGCCCAACCCTGGGCTAGAGTGTCAGACTAGGCCCAAGAAGGCCCAGGTTCAAATCCCCATTGCAGCCATAAAGTTCATCTCTCTCTCTCTCTCTCTCTCTCTCTCTCTCTCTCTCTCTCTCTCACACACACACACACACACACACACACAGAGGGCTATTGTGAGAATAAAACATATGCTGCCCCAAGCTCCTTAGAGAAGTGGAAGGATATAAATGTAATAAAATAAATAGAGTGGAGCAGAGAGAAGACTGACAGAAGACGTGGACAATCTCTTTATTTCCAGCCCAATGATCCTGGGGCTCATCTTCGAAATTAAAAATAGTGCTCAAGTCCAGCATGTTGCTTTGCTACATGCCAGCCTCCCAGATTAAAAATATTTTTTTAAATAATAATAATAATAATAATGGGGGGCAGAGAGCCTGGAGATCATAATGGGAGGTGTCCACAGGCACAGTGGTTGGGGACTCCAACTTTAGAAGTTGGGCATCAAGTTGGGCATCTCCTGTTTAGAAGCAGGAAACCAGCTTTAGAAGCAGGCTAGGAAGGTGATTGGACTGTTAATACCAAGGGATTTAAAGGTGGGCTAAAGGAGGATAAGGAGATTCCACAGATTCTGCAATCTCTACATAGTACAATGTCTCTACGTGGTGCATTGCTCAACAGTATGGGAATGCTGATAATTAGAGCTTGTTAGTAAACAGTGGAAAGGTTTCTTGAAACATCAAAGCTATCAGAATGCTCAAAAGCAATGACGAAACCAGAATCACTCAACCCTAAAATGTTTTTAATATATTTTTAAGTATGTCATGCCTTTTTTGTTTGGAACAGTCATTCTTTTCTTAACTATTATCCTATCTGTTTTCCTTACAGAACAACAAATCTGCTGAAAATCCACTAAGTACTTTTTTCCCCTGGGTGCCATGTATGGTATACCATTATAAATGAATTCTGGCAATGCACTGTCATTGAGCGTGGAAAGAGTCTAATGACGAAGTAGATTAATTATGGACTTATCAAAGAAGACAAAAATAGCATATGTTTTTCCCAAGACTTTGTATTTACTTTTTCATGTTCCCTGTTAAAGGGCACCAAACTGGCAGTGCCGTAATAGTAAAGGAATGATAGATAGAAGGGCCTGTGTTAGACTGTATGCCAGTAGTCCTAACCGCTGCTTTTAAATATGTGTCTGCCTCGGATTTCTTGACTCATCTTCTTAGTCAAATTTCAGCTAAACATTCTCTTGTTTCCAATATTCTAACCGGACTTATGTCAAAGATTGCCTACAAAACTATGTATAACCATTGTAGAGAATAAATTCATAAATATACAGACAGCTTGTGTTTGTGCTTCATACAGAAATTCTGCAATAAATAGAATGTTTAGTTCACAAATTCACACACTCCATTTTATGACTGATCTTGTCTTTCTTATGGAAACATACAGGCAGCCAATGCAAGCGGGACAGAGTCGGTCTTATATATTCGAACCTCCTTGTTATTAATCTGGTTGACACATTTTGCACAAGCTGCAGCTTCTAAACCATCTTCAAAGATAGCCCCACGTAGAGTGCATTGCAGTAATCTAATTTGGAGGTTACCAGAGCATACTGTAGATAACTGAAGCCAGTTTAACCCTTTCCAGATAGGGGCATAGCTGGGCCATCAACTGAAGTTGGTAGAAGGCACTCTGTGCCACCAAGACCACTTGAGCCTCAAGAGACAGAGATGGTTCTAGGAGAACCCCGAAGCTACAATCTGATCTAAGTAGCACCTCCCCACTCTCAATTGTTCAGAGCAGCATGTAGAACAGTGGTCAGATTTGGCAAAGTTGTGTGGAGGTGCTTGTTGTACTACTAGTGCCTCTACACTGGATACAGGCATAAGCTGGTGCAATTTCCACAATTCTGGCTCCTGCAATTTTGGAAATTGCAGCTGCTGCATGTCACCTCCTAATCCTCATGTAAAGGATCGTACAACTGCTTCATTCATCTGGTGGCTCTTGTGCTGTCATGCTCAGGGTACCTCTACAATTGTGTAGAAGCTAAAACTAACAAGCTTCTCTCTCTCTCTCTCTCTCTCTCTCTCTCTCTCTCTCTCTCTCTCTCTCTCTCACACACACACACACACACACACACACACACACACACACATGCAAACACACACAAACACACCCCACGCACCCAACTTTCTATACACTATACCACCACTTCTTGATGGCTAGCTCTAACACTAGAAGAAACGTAGCTCAGGGGGGAAATGGTTATGCTAGCTTGACAACCCAAGCCAGTATGATACATTGGTGCAGATAAAGAGTTGGAAGAGGAAGAAGAGCCTGCCCATGATATCAGGCCATGTGAACTTTGGCTACATCACTTTGGCTGCATATTTTGGACGTAAAATTATATATTGCTTTAGATGATTAGTGTTTCAATGATGTCATCTCAGTGATTTCACTGCTTCAAGAATCTAAGCAGCCGTTTATCAGTGAAAATAAATGACTCCTTTATAATATATTTTGATAGCAGTCATAACGTGTCTAGAAAGGTTAGTCCAACGCCATTCAGAAGAATGATGTGAGATTGATATTCATTTTTCGTGTGGCTCTGGCAGAAACATCCTGTCTTTGAATCCAAGATATCAAAATGCCCTCACATACGTACTTTTATTAGAACTGGTGTTGTCTTTAGTGTGTGCAGTTTGTCAGCATTGAACTCTCAGGAACTTCTGGGCTCTGGAACTCCATGTTGAGGGAGGATAGGTTGCTTCTCTCTGTTGGCCTTTCGCTGGCAGGCAAAGATGTTTTCATTCAGGCAAGCGTTTGGAATATAAGGTGGTCTCTTGCTGAAAAGGATTTTAATTAGTTGGTGCTGTTTATTTCTGTTATTGTCATTTTAATTGTGTTCCTAATTAATTTGTTTTAATGTTCTATTTTAATTAATTGAGATTATGTTTTTATTGTGGATTTTATTGTCAGCCCTCTGAAACAATATGTGGTCACATATTACCGACACATATTACCTGGAAGTTTCCTTCCTCACTTCCCCTGCAATTTTCTTCCTCCTCCTTATACATTATGCCACCATTGTAGGATGGAAGGTTCTTTAGCCTTGTGGAATAGTTGTGAGATAGAGACTTCTGCTTACAAACCTGAAGATTATTCGCACTATGGATATATAACATGGCTCACCTCCACTGGTGGCGTGGAGATTGTCTACATGACACAGAGTATTTCATTGCAGAGATGCACTACACATTCACTCATAGGCTAGAGAAGGCATCACATGTAAATTATTTCAGCTGGCCTGCATATCGATAGTATAATGTGTAGACCAGCCAAAGTTCACTTGCTGCAATCCTCTGGAGGTCAGGCAGGCACCAACTTTGTATTCCTTTCAGCGCCTCATGAAAATGTCATATTTCCAGGAAGCCTTTCCTTAATGACTAGCCACGGTTTACTGTAGATGTTGCATCTTTTAAAATCTATTTTAAAGTGTTTTATTCTGTTTTTATTTTATTTTATCTTGTACACCGCTTCAAAATTTTCAATGGAAAGCAGTGTATAAATATTGTAAATAAATAAATAAATAAAATAATCCTACTATACAATATAACCAAACTGAATTGCTTCTAAGGCTGCATTTTTATGCACAGTTACTTGGATGTACGTCATACAGGAAAAAATATGCATCGGAAAAGAATACATGTCTCATTAATTGCGATGGGAGAGATTTAATCATATGCTTAATTCTCCCAGTGAAATAATGGAACTTAAAAGTGCTCAACTTTTGCTGGAATGTGCCCATACATTTTACTGATTCTGCTAAACCTGTATCTTTCTTCATTAGATGTTTGTTTTTATAAGACACTTTAAAAAGGAATTAAAACAATATCAGGCAGGTTGTTTATCTTTGATTCCTCCTATTTTGTCTTGTTACAAGAGCCCTTATTATTGGAGCAGCCCATAAGGTCTGTGTTTGTATGGAAATTCTAATAAAAGAAATCCATTCCTTAGCACTTCAAGGCTTGTTATCTTTTTGAAAACTCTGCAGCCCTTTTCTTCCTGCTGGGCTTAAAGATTTCTGAATCCAATAATATCATAAAGAGCTTTATTGCATTCCTGTTTTAGACAAATTAAATGATCAAACACTGTTTTAAAATTACAATGCCGTTTAGAAGTCATCCACAACTTGTAAAAATATGGGAAAAAAACAATAATTGGATAAATTATTTTACTTATTTATTTATTTGATATGTACCTCCATCTTTCTAACAAGAAAATGGCAAGGCAGCTAGATGTGAGATAGAAGGCATGGCTAGACAACAGGGCTTTCTCCGCTGTGGCACCCCGGTTGTGGAATGAGCTCCCCAGAGAGGTCCGCCTGGCGCCTACACTGTACTGCTTTCGTCGCCAGCTGAAGACCTTTTTATTCTCTCAATATTTTAACACTTAATTTTAACTTAAATTTAAATCTTACTGTCTTAACTCTGTATTTTAATCTTATATCAATTTTGCTGTGTGGTTTTATCCTGGTTGTGCTTTTTATACTGTATTTTGTAATTGTGCTTTTAACCTGTTGGTTGTTTTATTGTGGTTTTAATTTTTGTGAACCGCCCAGAGAGCTTTGGCTATTGGGCGGTATAAAAATGTAATAAATAAATAAATAAATAAATAAATAAATAAATTATCCTGGGGATCGCCCCGGGATCATCCCTGTGCATCCACATGATGCACAGGGGTGACCGGGGGCAAAGAGGGATGATCCCTCCCTTGCCCCAGGATAATGGGCACCACCTTTGTCCCAGTTTTTCCTGCAGTCGCAGGATAATTCCAAGACTGTGGGACATGTGGGCACCCATCCCAGTTTTGTCCTGGCTCCTCGCAAGTAACCACGAGGAGCCGGGCACAGGGCTCTGTGCCCATCAGAAGTGGGGTGGGGGGAGTGGGAGGTGTTTTTTAGTTAATGCATGAGAATTAGGGGTGTGCACAGACCACCACCACCCCGATCCTCTTCATGGCCCGATCCGCAACTTCCGGATCGGGCCAATCCACCCCACCATGATCCACCTGTGGCCCAGTCTGCTTCGTTACGGAGCTCCGGATCCGAATCAGAGCTCCGTTCCCCACCCCAGCCATAGACTTACCTGGCTGCGCCACTGTCACCACACAAACTGCGGCAGCAGCAGGACTAAATAAGCCCCCCCCCCCACGCACACCACTTACCTGGTCCGTCGCCAGCTTCATGTCAGCCGCAAGCTCAAGTGAAGCCGGTGATAGGCTGCGACGGACCAGGTAAGACCCCTCTTCCCCCTGCCCCCTTACCTGGCTCTGCCGCTGTCACCGCACAGGCAGCGGCAGCACCAGGTAAGGCCCCCTTACCTTTTTTCTGAGCTCCGGATCGAGGTGAAGGATCCGCCTTCATCTCGATCCGCTCTGCGACGCTCCACTGCCCCCCGATCCTCTTCGCCTCCGCCTTAAGGGGAGGACAAGCACCCCGATCCACTTCTGCTTTTCCGACCCAAAGAGAAGCGGAGCACAGCCCTAATGAGAATTTAGACCACAGCTAGTCTTAGGATCTCTATAGCCTACAGTGTGCCTTTATCTTTTTGCTGCTCTTCTTCCTTCCCTCTCTTTCTCTCTGACCTCCTCCATTGCTGAGGAACTAGTATTTGCTCTTTCACCCTTGCTGATGTAATTGAATGCAAAGCATGTGATCTACCATGGAGCGACAGACCCTCCATTTGTTACCTTTTGTCTTCTCTTTCACACTTTTGTGTCGGGAAAATTAAACAGGATCAGCCCACAATGTACAACTGTTATGAGATATTTCTAATTTGTGATGTAATTACTTCCAGGATTTACTAAAATACTTGATGGAGGATGGTTGTCAAGTTACAATTCAGAAACCACCATCTCATTTTGAAAAGTGGGGGAATGTTTCCATAAATCTGGAAATCTCATAAAGGAATCTTGAAATAAGACCTTGCATGAAAAGTTTGTATGAAAAGTTTCTTTTATGAGCAATGAAATTTGAAGAACAAAACGTTTAGTTATCCTAAAATGCCTTCCTTCCTCACTGTTTGTTTTTGTCTCCTGGGAGAAAGAAAGGGAGAAAGAAATCTGTAGTACTGCTGCAGCAACTTCAGTTAAACTATGTAAGAAATTGCCTCACACATAAGCTCAAACTTTCACCATTTCAGCTTCTTAGCTTTTAATCATAGCTTCACTCTAGGGAAACAAGAAATACTGTCGGGTTGAGGTGTTTTGTTTTTTACTGCATGTCCATGAGGATTTGGGGAAATACTATATGTTTTAGTCCCTCACAAATCATCACAGTGTATTGCTTGAATACATGATACCATCTTTGTTTTTAAACACTTCTTTCCACGACTTCTACCTGCCAAAGAAGGCCAGATCACATGTAACTATGTGTATGTGGAGTTAACAGGTGAATGTATATGTTATGTGTATGTGGAGATCAGGAATTTATATTAAAGAGCTGAAGCAAGCAGGAAGGTTTTTATGCTGTAGTATGAATTCAGTGTGAAGGATGGTTAAAGCTACAACTCAGCATGGAATTATGCACCTAAACTGAGCAGTTTAGAGTCCTTCTTCAGTTTGATTCTTATTCATCATTACAGACTACTTCTTTTAATCAAACTGAGCAAAACGTGTGCTAAAATAACCTGGTCTTTTAATGGAAATGGAATGCTCAGTGTATTCATATACTACTTTGTTTGTTGGTTTATATATAGTCTTTCCACTAAAAATAGTGCCCATGGGATAGAATCTAATGGTATTGTTCCACTGACAGAACTCTCCCATTAGTGGAACTGGGGGGGGGGATTCCCCTCCCCCCACATCTTCAAAATTTTCTCTGGAGGCCTGGGAAATTCTCTGGAGCAGATGGTCAGGTAGTACAAAGTGAGGCAGTGGTGAGGAGAAAGGGAGGAAGTCCCATTACACTAGCAGACTTCTGTTAGTCCAATATTGGATTTAACCCTTTAATTATTGTGAGGAGCAAGACAATGATATAGGAAAATAATAAGTGAGCATGACACTAAACCTATAGTGTATGTAAGTGTACATGAAAGGGAAACATTAGTGAAAGTATTGCGAACTTACAAAAGCAAACACGCTGGATACATATCTATCAACTTCTACAGTATAAGTCTAGGAGCATCACCAGTATAGTGCTCATATAGTACATCACTCTCTGCTTTATCTTGATGCTTTTATTGTTTTTGTTGTGCTTACATCACCAGAACAGTTTTGGGATATTTGAATGCAGATTCACGAGGAACATCTTTTTCACAAAACCCCACTGAATGAGATCTGCACAAGAGCACATCTGCATTCTGGCACAAATCCTATTTCTATTTCAGTAGACTGGCACAGTGGATTCTACCTATTATGAAGACACTAGTCATTCAGCTCTCTCGCTCTGTGTGTGTGTGTGTGTGTGTGTGTGTGTGTGTGTGTGTGTGTAACAAGTGCCTCTCTGCTAAGAAAATCCATTTGTCATGCCCCCAAATACAAGAGCTCCCTCTGCCAGTATATTTAGTATCTCTGTTATGTAATAGGTATGACATCGAACTCTCCTTTGATCCGTGGGTCTTCCATTTCAAAAGCCTGTATTGTTCTGCACTCCTACAAAAGCCAGTTTTGAAATTAAACAGACATTTGCACAATGAGCTCTCCATTTAATTTGAAAGCATTCCTTCTAAAGATCGGTATATGAGATTTAGTTAGCAGCAGGGGAGCAATAATGTTTAAGCGTTCTTTTCACGTGTGCACAGAATGAGTCCCTACATAATGCTCATGATCCAGTTGCTTTGTACCCTTGGCCAGAGGCTCTGCCACCTTGGGCTCTGATTGTGCCAGACCTCATAAAAGTAAACAAGGCTAGGCCTGTTCTGTAAAGTGTTTGGATGGGGAAGCCTCAAATGAGAGTCCAGGTGCTGTAATAAACTGTGCCGATGATTCACTAAGCAGGCCTATTCTCACTTTTGGACAGCTCGAAATTAGTGCCTCGGTATTACAAGAAACAAAATGTGGGTTTGAAAAATGACAAGAAGGAGGTTGACAGGTTTTTCAAAGGCCAACTCATGTATACAGGAGGCTGTTAGTACTTCCTGAGCTTTCTGGGTATTGGCCTGTAGGAAGAAGTCATAAAACAAAGACCAAATATGATCACAAGCCAACCCTCCCTGTGAGGTTACGTAACTGATAAGGTCTGCTACCTAAACCTGCCACAGATATGCTGCCTAAAGAACCCTGTCCGGTTCACAAAGGACTGTGCAAGTATTCATCCATCCCAAGATTGGATTGTGTTTTCTGGTCACATCCCCTGACCACCACACATTCACTTGAACACCTATGGTGTGGCACAATACCGCTGTTCCGTCATTAACCTCTACGTGTCTGAATGCATGAACAATCCTAGAGTGTTGAAAGACAGGTAGGGACAGGTAGACAGTGCTAGGCTCTAGGGCAGGATCTACATTACTGATTTAAAGAGGTTTATAACAGTACTGACAACTCTTGGGACCCAGGACACATTCCGTATGCAGTTTTCAAACCATTTTCAAAGTGCCATATCCTGCTTGGTGTAGATCTGGCTTCTTTGGATTAAAAGTGTTTGTGACAGATAGAGAAACTTTTTTTGTGTCAAAGGCTGCACTTTGTCAGCAGGCAATCTACTGAGGTCACATCTTGACAGCATGTGAGGACAGAGCCAAAAGTGGGTGGGGCCAACTTTTCTCTTTCTGCCTTTTCTCGGTTGCTTTCTGATACCTCCTTCTATCTATGGCCCTTTCTACACCTAAGGGTGTAGAGGGACACAGGGAAGATGGTCCAGGGATTTCTGGCTTCCGGGATCATTGCCCTTCACATCCCAGAAGTGAAAAGGGATGTTGTGCCCGAATGAAGATAGGTGAAGGCAAGGTGTTATTTCCCTTCCACCAGTATGGGAAACCAAATCACCCAGAGAGGGAAGTGTATGAAGTCACCCCCCACTTTCCCTGTCCCATCCACAACCACTCTTGAATTACAAGGGATGTTGCCCACCTTCCTTCCAGTTACTGCACACACACACTTTCCTCTCAGCATGGGTGGCAGGAGTGTTCTTGGAATGAGGTGTGGGTAGATAAAGGAGATGTTGTTGTTGTTGTTGTTGTTGTTGTTCTTCTTCTTCTTCTTCTTCTTCTTCTTCTTATTATTATTATTATTATTATTATTATTATTATCATTATTAATTGCATTTATATCCCACCTTTTTTCCTCCAAGGAACCAAAGGTGGCATACATAACCCTCCTCCTCTCCATGTTATCCTCACAACAACAACCCTGTGAGGTAGGTTGGGCTGAGAGTATGTGACTGGCCCAAAGTCACCCAGTAGGTTTCCATGGCCGAGTAGGGACTAGAACCCGGATCTCCCGACCCCCCAGTCCAACACCTTAGCCACTACACCACACTGGCTCTCAGAGATACTCTGTTGTTTCCTAGAGTAATAGGGCAGGCAGGCAAGGCAGGGCAGGAGTTAGGTGTGTGAGAGAATAAGTCTGACACACTGCTTCTTCCACCATGTTTGCTCATTCCCCTTCCACAGGGATGGCCCTACCACTAAGTAGTGTGAGGCAGTCACATCAGTCAGCAGATGCTGAGAGGTGACAACAAAATGTTAGAGGAAAGAGCTGTGTGCCATGCAGCCTTCCCTGTTCCCCCTAAGCTTGCCTGCTTCCTTCAGGAACAGTGGAGTGTGTTTCCCACCCCAAATATTCAAGTCAGGTTCAACTGCCAGTACAGTCAGCTTTTGTACATGGAACGGAAGGGGGAACCATCCTGCTCTTTGCCTCAGGCAGCAAAATGTCCTGGGCAGGCCCTGCTCTTCCATCTCCCTCATATACTCACCCAACTTGCTTGTGGTGCATCAGTGATATTCCCCCCGCCCCGCCCATCATCTTTCCCACAGAGCCAAGTGAAACAAACCACGTCTTTCCCCTCACACATCCCAGCTGCTGAGACTTGCTGAAAGCCTTCCCTAAGCGCCGGTCAGCTCACAGCTGCAAGGCTCTTCAGCGGTGTCATTTTTCCCATAAGTAAAACTGTACTGTCAGTTTCCAGTTTCTCTCTTGCTCGTGTTTTTTTAGTAACAAACTGAAGGCCCAGGAGTTAAAGATTTCTGGAACTACATAGACACAACTGTCTCCCTCAGTGTTCTCTAGCTTCCAAGTCTACTGCATCTGCTCTCTGCATTCACTACATGAAGTGTTGACATCACAGACTTGACAAGTCTATGTTTGGGAATTCTTTTTACTTTTATTTTTTCTTCTTCATTTTCTTTCTTCCTTTTTCTTCCCTGTCAGAGCGGTCATTTCCTACCAGAGTTCCCAGATGTGGATGTGCATTCCCAAACATATGCAGGAAGGAGCCAAGGACCTCTATAGAAGGCACAAGACCATTTGCACACCCATACACAAACAACACACCATGTCAGGAATTGCTTAGCACCACAATCACTGAGTGGTATAGAGCAGTTCCTAGTGTGTCCAGGACATCTCGGACAAAGAGGTGAGTGGGAGAATGTGTTGTATGGCTGGAGAGGGGGCAGGTTTTCTCTGCTTTGCTGCTGTTGTTTCCTCAACCATACATAGCTTCCTCTGCCTGCCCCGCCACTGCTAATTGGGGCTTCCTACCTGCCCCTATTGTTTGTAACCAGATAGGGAAACCAAGTTTCGGGGGGGCAAAGGCTGGCAAGGAAAGGGATAAGCCTCAATTCCTGAAAACTGTGATCCTTCTCCCACCCCTTAGGTGCTCACCATGCTTTTAATTAATTTAATAAGAAGTTGAGATATAGATATGTGCTATGCAATAAGCAAATTCTTTCACTTGGCCCTCTGTTTTCTCTCCTCTAGGTGAAACATACCCAATACCTTAACTCTTTCATCATTAAACTTGTTTTCAATACTGCTAACCATCTTTGTTGTCCTTGGTGTCCTTTCTATGACCAGGTTTGCACTTTCTATGATTCTCACACCCCTTAAGTGCCGGGCGTGTGCTAGGAGGATTTGCATAATTATCCCCAGCAGTGTCATGTTGTATGAACCTGGCCAGGGTGGCTTGTTGTTGTGGGTAACAAGCCACCCCAGACCCATGGGCTGTTGTAGGGTTCTGGATTGCTTGTTACCCATAGCATCAAGCCAACCTGGCTGAGTCCACATGACACAGCAAGCCTTACTGCTGGGTTAACTATGGAAATCCTCTTGGCATGCAACTGGCACCCATGTGGCAAGAGAGGGTGAGAGGAATAAGCCACGGTGGCTTATTTTCCCTCTGTGATCATGAGAACTGAGCCTGTGTTAAGGCCCCCAGGTGGATTAGCTGCCAAACGAAATGTATTTCTGAAGCCAGAGCTTCATACGGAATGCCTGAAAGAAGAGGGCAGGCTGGATGCTGTTAATAATTTTTATCAGACCAGATTACTGCTCAGATTCTGACAACTTTCTAGTTTAATAATCTATCCAGGTGGTGGGGGTGGGGAATAGATGAAATGGTTAATGTCATCTTATAACAGGAAACTGGATAGCTTGTCAACTAAATGTAATAATGTTAACTTTAAAATCAAATGAATAAGTAGAGAGAAGTTGGCAGGTTTTTCAGATATATTTTCCTGCGAAAGACATCCACATTTAAAAATAGTGATACCGTAATCACAAATCAAAGGAATATATTAATTCATTTTATTCAAAGATTTGAGTCCTTTTATCATGGAGGGTAGATATAAAACCAGCAGAGGAAAAATATTGAAAGCCATTAGGGGGTGGGAAAATGTTCCTATAGACTCTCGTGGTACAATTTCTGACTTAATTTTATGCAGCAGGACAGAACATTAAAAGAAAGCCAGATTGAATAATAATGTGCTGCCTCTTTTGTTCATCTCTCATGCTTAGAACAAACAGAACCTTATTAAGCACAGATGCCAACAGCTAACCATGAAAGGTGCTCCTGTACCTTTAATAGCTTTATAGCAGAGTCATGAATTACAGCTTCACCTATACTGACTATGCAGAACTTAAAATGCCTCTGAGGATTAGACAGGAGCAGTGAACCCTGTTATTAAAGGCTTTTAATTATTAGGGTGGCAACTCTGTATGTTGCAAGGCATGTGCAAGTTTGACTGAAATCAATGCACCTTTATGCCTGTTTTGATGAGTCTGCAAAACACTTTACTGATAAAATTACTTGCGTCCTTTCCAACTTGGACTCTGCATTAAGAGAAGGCTCGTGTGTGTGTGTGTGTGTGACTGAGGCAGCTGCTTCTTCAGTTTTGATGGATGAGATTCATCTTGTACAACTTCAGAATGTGAACAAGTTGCTTAGAGGAGTGAGGCCAATCTCTTGCATGAATGTCAGAGGAATCTGTCCAGGGGATGAAATTCACTGAGCTTTCATCAGCTTGGATCCCTAAACTCTGGTTCGCTTCGCCACGAGTTGGCCTGACTCAATCTGCATCAAGTCAGGCCAACATGCAGATTTTTCAGGGAGGGAGGGGGAGTTCCTCGTAAACAGAAAGTTCTGCAAATTACAGCCACAATTTGCTTATTTTGCACAAATTCTGACTGTAAATTGTGTGAATTAAGCAAATCGTGGCTGCAATTTGTGCACATTATGCAAATAGCAACTGCAGTTTTAGCAACTTTCTATTAAGAAGAAAGAAATATGAAAAAGTTCCTGGATTTCGGCGGGCAGGGGGGGAAAGCATGGCTCGGCTCATGAAGGCAAGCCAAGCTGGGTGGGTAGTGGAGATCCATCAGTCTCCCAAAGGGCTGGATTTTCAAATGATGGGCATCCCTAACTCTCTTGTTTGTTGGGCCCTTGTCCACCCTGGTTAGTAACAGCTGCCAGAAAGAAACTGGCCAGTTGGGTGGTAGACAGAGTAAATGCTTCTTTGAGAGAGGCCTTGGCCCAATTCCTTTAAAGCATGGATGGGAAACTCTGGCCCTGCCAGGTATCCCGGTTGGCCCACACAGGCATCAAGAAGTGCTCCAGAAAGGACTCCAGAAATGCTCCAGAAAGAGCCAGTGGCTTAAGGAACCACTCCTCGAGGTGTCAGCTCAGAGCAGAGCAGAGCCAGCTCTGACCAAGCCACCCGCTTGAGGAGAGCTTCTTGAGATGGTAGAGTGACCAGTTGTGAAATAAGCATAACCAAAAAAGAGCACAGTAAAATCTGCATAAAATTTGCATGTGCTGATTTATAAGTATAGGAGCAAATTTAGAAATCATTAGTATAATTTAAACAGGAATGAAATATTTTTCAGCTTAGCACAGACCTCTGTGACCAGTGACCTGTGTGCTTGTTCATTCTGACCCCTATTCAGATGCTAACTGTTGATGAGCAACAGTTCTTATGGTTTATTATCTTTAAACTAGAATTAAATAGGACACCTTCAAATGAAGGGCCCTCTGGCAGCCCTTCAAATAGAGGACTGTCCTCTGTGAGATAGGATACTTGGCCACCCTATGGTGGCTCAATCAGGAGCTGAATCGGAGCCCCTCTACTTCTCCACTGATCAATATGGATCAGCTCAGGATTGAACTGCAGCGTATTTTTATTTATTTTATTGCATTTTTATACCGCCCAATAGCTGAAGCTTCCTGGGCAGTTCACAAAGCCCTTTGTCTCATCTGTTAGAGTTTCAGCGTGAAGTCAGGAATGCAGTTGGAAGGTGGTGGTGGTGGTAGAATCTAAGAAAGATACTTGCATTTTTTGGCTGAACTGCATTTAGGCACAATCACACACACACACACACACACACACACACACACACACACACACACACACACATCTCATCCAATCTTTATTGTTAAAGACACAGAGTTCCAAAATATGCTGGCGGGGGAAAGGGCTGGTGGTATGAGCATATCCCATAGCAGCTGCGAGCATTTTCATGAAATGACTAAGTGAACATCTGGGCATGTCTCAGCAAGAGCCCTCTTTTCCAACTGATATTGCTAATACATACCAAATCAGCAGGGGCTGGAAAACTATTTGCTCCACTTTGCTGCTAACAAACAAACCATCTTTAACAAAAAAGTCCAGAGGCATCGTTTCCTGCAAACTGTTGAGACTTGTGATTCAGCAGAAGCTTCCAATTTGAAGGACACTGCCGGCCACTTTGGGCGGGAGAGTGAGATAGCTTCCCCTCCCTTCCCATGATTACCTCTGTTCATAGCCAACTCAATGGTCCCTGAGCAATTATTGCTTTAAACAATTCAAATGGGCCTGTGCATGCTAAATGAGTAAATCCCTAGGGTTTTTTTTTAAAAAAGGCTATCTGATTGAAGATGGTAATGTTGGTGTAGTTATTATAAAAAGTAATTGTGACAAATACACTGAGAATTGCTTTGTTGTAATTTCGTCATTAACTATTAGCAAGAGTAGGCTTTATTTGTTTATTTAAAATAATTCTTGGCCTCCTTTCAGGGCAGGAGCCAATTGTTGTATATTATACAACAATAAAACACATAATAAAAATGGATACAGTAGTAAAATAGTTTTTTAAAAAACAACAACCCAACAACACTGCAGTAAAATAGCAACAGCAGCAAAATTTTAAAAGAAATAGCAAATCCAAGCATATATTAAACCTTACAATGGAAAACTGGAGCTACAACCCAGTCTGATAATACATAGTCAAGGGAAGATCAAAGTAAGTTTTCAGGACCTTCTTTAAAGTCTACAGTGATGGAACCTGGCAGCCCCTCAAAGGCAATTTATTCTAAAGGGGGGGGGCACTGTGAAAAAGGCCCTCTTAGGTGTACTTGCCCGGCTACATGCCCTCAGAGATGGGGAAGGCCTCTCTTGCTGACCTTAAAGGGTGAGCAGACTGATTTGGGTGTAGGCAGTCTTATAAGTTATTTGGTCCCAAACCGTTTAAGGCTTTAAAGCCCACAACCAGCACTATAGACTGGGCTTTCAAGTCTTGCTGATAATTCTTCCCTTCCCATGTTTAATTGACATGCTCAGTACAAATGTAATTGTAAAAGTTATCTATTCATTATTTTTCTATCCTTTCTTTCATGATGGAATTCAAATTGGGGTGGGGGTGGGGTAGAGATGGCCTAAGACATTTTGCTGTCTGAGCCAAAGCAATGAATGGTGCCCTCACCAAATCAAGGTGCATAGTGCCCTTGAACATACACAGGGTTGGCTTTCAAGGAACGTTTTATTTCAGATCAGCAGGTAGAACAAACAGACCACACTACTGTGCCACCTGCTTCCCAAAGATATGGGTCCCCAAAGAACTGAGGCAGGGCCAGAGATTAATATTTGCTATAAAGCACTTACATCCTGTGGGTTTGTGCATGCGTTGACCTGGAGTCCTGCTTTGGCTATATTTATCATTGAGGAATTACTTGTACAGCAACCTGATCTTATCCCTGTTTCAGGGGTGGGCTCAGGAGGAGTGGCCGGGTGGGGTCTCCTACTGCTGCCCCTACCCCAACCCCTACCCCCACCTTCCGCCAGCATCTGCTGTCTGAGGTAGCTGCCTCACTTTGCCTAATGATTGGGCCAGCCTTGGGGTTACCAGGTGGTCCTCCTGTAGATACTGACCAGCCTCAGGCCTTGATTACCTTCAGTGTTGGCTGGTGGCTCCGATGTCAGAGGGGCTGTGAATCTACTCCAGTTTTCAGTTAGAATGAGCCAAAACTCTAAAGAAGCTATGCAAGGAGATGGACCCATTTTGGGGATGGTGTTCAGCACCTTGGATAGCTTCTGACTGGTTCTGACTGAAACCCAGAGGGGATTCACAGCTACACAGACATTGGAGCCACCATCCTCCACTGGTTACCTTTAGCAAAGTTGCTGAAACCTTCAGAACCAGAACATGAATAAAAACCAGAGTCACATCTCACTTACTTAAAGTTAGGCAGGGATACACACATTTCACAAGGGCTAAATCAAGCACTCGGTCTCCACTGTCTGTTCTCTCTCAGAAGCGTAATGTCTCTGCAACCCGTTAGGAGTGTTACATATTTTCAGGGTGGGGGCATGGGGGGAAGATAATTTCCTTCTGTGAAACAGATTCCACCCCTCCCATTTCCTTTTTGATACATTTACTAGAGGCAAAAAAATGCAGACAAGCTTTTCAGCTCTGTAACTTATGAAACCAGACACTTGGAGAGCACACAGTCCAAAATGGATGCTTGTTGTCTTTTTGTCAGAGGAACGTGGATGAAAATAGCAATGTGACAATGTACAAGAAAATGCCCTGGGGCGATCTGAGGGCAGTAGGAGCGTCTCTCCTTGAGAAGATTATGTTGTGGTTAAAGAGTGGATGTGAACAAAGGCTGCCTTAAAACTTCTAGTGCTCATTTCCTAGCGTTCCAAAACTATGATGCAAAACTCAGTTTAAGATTTCCAGTGGCTTCTATGCAATTTTTACATGTATAGTGTTGGATGACTGACGTACAGGGGCTAGCACCCAACTTGCTGAACAGTATTTCTAATTATTTCGTGGACTCCACCTGTTTGGCTGATGTAACTAAGTTTGATTGCAGGCCACAACCCATTTCCTCCAGAGTAACATTAAGGATGATGGTCTGTTTCTTCATTTTCCCATTCTTTTTCTTAGCTGCCTTCTCCCCTACTATGCATACAATGTGTGTGTCATTGTAATTGCCACCACATGTCATGAAAAACAGGTGAATCTCTTGGGGCAAGCAACCTCTAACACCCATCAGCCATAGCCAGCATAGCCAATGGTGCAGGATAATGGGTGCTGTATGCCAAAACTTCTGATGGGCCACAAATTGTCCACCGCAGTTCTAGGCCACATCTGTGTGACTTGCTAGAAAATAACACCTCGCATATTGACCCATATGTGTGATGCCCATGCAAAGCCCCTCCTCTACATATAGCTGCACCCACACCCATGAATATTATTTTTAAATTATCATTCAATTAAAAAAAAAAGGAATCTGGATTTTTTAAAAAAAACAAAGAAAAAACAACAGCAATAACAAATTCTACTTTTTCTGGATATTATCATGAACATAGACATAGGTTAATAGGTGAATTATAGGGGTTTCCCCTTCAAAAAATGGAAAGAGAAATATGCCAAGATGGGTAGTGAAAATGAAACCATAATTGAAATATGTTTATTATCAAGCATGTTGTAGATCACAAGCTGAATATGAGCCAACAGTGGCTGCAAAAAACGGGCTGCATTAATTGAAGTATAGCATCCAAATCACACGAGGTACTGGATCCCCTCTATTTGGCACTGGTTAGGCCTCATCTTGAGTACTGTGTCCAGTTCTGGGCACCACACTTCAAAAAGGATGCAGACAAGCTAGAGGTGGTTCAGAGGAGGGCAACAGGGATTATCACGCCCTATGAGGAGAGACTGAGGGCTCCATCACACCTACTTTTTTCCTGGTTTGCCTCCGCAATTTCCACCTCTGTTTCATTAGCACGTCAAGCTAATGGTCCCTTTCACATGTGTTTGTGATATTGCCACTGTACTGGTAAAATCTCCTTTCATTTGTTTTCTCTCCCGCTCCACCCCACCCCTTCTCCTTCCCCCTCCAGTTCGTTGGTTCTTGTCATTGACATTGTGATGGATGGGTGCCTTCAAAGCACATGCCCCCAACAAAGGACATAGCACAAGGATGGCAATACATGGAGGTGGAAGGACGTTTTAATCCCACATAGAGGAAATAAACTGGATTTTCCCTGCTCTGGGAAAACACAGAAAACGGAGGGAAAGAGGCAGGGTGACTGCAGGACAGGCACAACGCCATGTGAGTACCGTGCTGCAAAATGGCAAACCAGGCATGATGAGAGTGCAATAAAATGCTGGTGTGGTGGAACCCTGAAATAACTGAGCATGTTTAGGTTTGAGAAGAGAAGACTGAGGGGAGACATGATAGCAGTCTTGAAATACTCAAAAGGTTGTCATGCAAAGGAGGGCCAGGATCTCTTCTCAGTCATCCCAGAGTGCAGGACATGGAATAATGGGCTCAAATTACAGGAAGCCAGATTCCAGCTGGACATCAGGAAAAACTTCCTGACTGTTAGAGCAGTACAATAATGGAACTAATTACCTAGGGAGGTCATGGGCTCTCTCACTCTAGAGGCATTCAAGAGGCAGCTGTCAGGTATGCTTTGATGTGGATTCCTGCATTGAGCCGGGGGTTGGATTCGATAGCCTTATAGCTATCCAGCTCAACTATTCTATGATTCTATGAATCTTCACCTTTCTAAAATGGTTAATAAAGATGAACTGAAGTAGCACGCTCCCTAGTCAATAATATCAGGAAGTCCTGCCAAAATCCTCCTGTCCCTCTCTGTCCCAAGAAGACCATGCTGCTATCAAATGCACTGGCCTGTTTTACCACAGAGCGTTGATTGTTTCTTCATTATAGTGACATCCACTGGGAACATGGAGATAATGGTCAAGGCAGCTTAGTTACACTTTTTAAGTCCTGCCTAAATTCTTTTGGAGATATGCATGCTACTTCTTTTATACAGCACCTGAAACTAATCAGATTGCTCAATTGGCGGAACATTCTGACACCCTTTTCCGCAGGAGATGTCATGTATCGTTATAACATGGTGCTCAGTGTACTGCTTCATTGCATAAGGGATGGCAGGAATCTGAATGCGTGCGGTGGGGCTTTTTTTTAAAAAAGCTTGCAAATGGTATCTCCTGTACTTCTTCCTCTGCAAACTGTCCTTCAGTCTTTTTGTCAAATTTTGTCACTCCAGAAGCTGAAAGCGGTTGCTTAACTCTAATGGTTCCACTAGAATGCCTTCTAGTTCTTCTGCTCCTAACTGTCACTCTTTTCCAGAGAGTTTCCTCTTCATTGGCTTTCCCTCCCTCAGCATACTCCACTTCTGCTTCAGCTGGCTGTTGCTCTTCAATCTCATGTGCTTCTTGTTGCTGTTGCAGTTCCACCGTTTGGTCTAAGAACTGGCAAATATATATTCATCTCTGTGCAGCATAAACATTTCTCTGCATTAAGCACATCAGTATAAAGAGACTCAAGAAATATTGTTTTAAAGCCCCCTGAAAAGTACTACTTATCTTCCATTTCTTGTTTCAGCATCTGCTGTTGATTCTCTAGTACAGAGGTGGACAACTTGTGGCCCTCCAGATGTTTTGGTCTACAATTTCCATCAGCCCTAGCCAGCAAAGCCAATAATGGGAGTAGTTGTAGGCCCAAATATCTTGAGGGCCACAAGTTGCCCACTGCTGCTCTAGCACTCAGGTAGTGACAAGAATGTGGCAAAAACCACAACAATCATTTACAGCAAGAGATGTCTCTGGGATTATTATTATTATTATTATTATTATTATTATTATTATTATTATTATTTTATTTATTTATATAGCACCATCAATGTACATGGTGCTGTACAGAGTAAAACAGTAAATAGCAAGACTCTGCCGCATAGGCTTACATTCTAATAAAATCATAATAAAATAATAAGGAGGGGAAGAGAATGCACCAAACAGGCACAGGGTAGGGTAAAACTAACAGTATAAAGTCAGAGCAAAATCAAGTTTTAAAAGCTTTAGGAAAAAGAAAGGTTTTTAGCTGAGCTTTAAAAGCTGTGATTGAACTTGTAGTTCCCAAATGTTCTGGAAGAGCGTTCCAGGCGTAAGGGGCAGCGGAAGAAAATGGACGAAGCTGAGCAAGGGAAGTAGAGACCCTTGGGCAGTCGAGAAACATGGCATCAGAGGAGCGAAGAGCACGAGCGGGGCAATAGTGTGAGATGAGAGAGGAGAGATAGGAAGGAGTTAGACAGTGAAAAGCTTTGTAGGTCAACAGGAGAAGTTTATATTGGATTCTGAAGTGAATTGGAAGCCAATGAAGAGATTTCAGAAGTGGAGTAACATGGTCAGAGCGGCGAGCCAAGAAGATGATCTTAGCAGCAGAGTGGTGAACAGAAACCAACGGATTGATGTGAGAAGAAGGAAGGCCAGTGAGAAGAAGGTTGCAGAAATAAAGTTTGAAAAGAAATAAAGTGTATTCATAAGGCGGTATTAGTAGGGCTATGTTTTCAATGATGGAGTAATGTGAAAATGGATTAACACCAAGGCCACAGCTAGACCTAAGGTTTATCCTGGGATCATCCAGGGTTCACCCCTGCCTGAGCACTGGATTCTCTGTGTGTCACCTAGATGAACAGGTTTGACCCCTGGATGATCCAGGGATAAACCTTAGGTGTAGCTATGGCCCAAGAGACTTGCAGTCTATGTAAAATATCTTCATGGCAAACCCTCTGATAGCAGCTTAGTACGGAAACAGGAATTCAAAAAACCATTGACAGATGAGGAAATGGAGAACAATTTGACAAAAAGAGCACAACAGGCCTGGACATAAGATGCAGTGAATGCAGTCCATTGGGAGCATCTCCTGTGTCAGCCCTGCTGAAAACTGAGATGAATTAGAGGTGAGTAAGAAATACACAGCTGTGTTTTCCCGCAAACCTTCTTCATTTCAACTGTGGCTGGGTCCAGTGTAGCTGAGGTCTTACACGAAACCTCTTCGTGAAGTGGGGGTGGGAGGCAGCGTAGGAGACATTCCAGGGACATTGAATTCAGTAGCTCTCCAGCCTCCTTTAGACTGTCTATGATAAAGTCTCCCTCTCTCAAGTACAAACCAGGGGAAAAACTGGTAACGTTTCTGTGCAGTATATATATTTAAAGCATTGCTTCTGGTATAAATATTTGCTAATGGTGAAATAGACTGAGGTAATTCCTAGGAAACAGCCAAACCAAAACCCAAATTATTTTTCTTTTGCTTATAAACATAATCAAAAACATCCTGCTTGCTTTGGGCATTTGCTTATTCATTCGTTCTTTTAACATGTTCATGTCATCACCATCTTGAAGAAAAGCAAAACTGTGATGACACTTTGTATGAGTTTACACTTTTATAGCTCAGATGAATCCATAGACTTATTACAGTTTTGCTGAATTTGTTTAGCTAACTGGTTTTCTACAGGCTTATGGTTCTTTTTTAAAGTAATATATGGTCTGTAAGACACTTTGAGCTAAATTGCAAAGTGAGAGATAAATCTAAACAACAGCAATAGCAATGTATATTAAACCTTAAGTGGGGTGAGTATTATGGAAACAGCATAGTTCTCTGTATATAATATATAGACTGGGGCCAGATCTACACTAAACAGGATATAGCACTATGAAAGTAGTATGAAAGTGGTATATAAGAAGCTGGAGATAGCAGTGGGCACCCCTGGAGGAGGCAGAGGGGGGAGCAGAGCCATTCACTGCTCCTCCTGCTTTGCTGCCTGAAGTGGGGGCATAACCCTGCTTCATGGGAGGGCCGACCCTATTTTAATGTTTTCTGGCTGCGTGGTTCCTAGCCCATGGGTTTGCAGGAAAATGAATGATTGCATCAACTTCCCACATGATTTTCTTGCACAAAGAAAATATTATCTGTGTTGGGAAAATACAGTATATGAAACCACTCTGAGAAGGCAATTAATACTCAGCTATGTGCAGAACTCTGATGAAATCTTTGATACACAAGAGTGTATGTGGCAAGTTAATGTTGGCATCCACACTCTTGCATTCATGGGGCAGCAGCTAACGCTGCTGCTCCATTTACACCAGAAGGCTGATCATGTACCTGGCACATTTGGAGGCTGATTAGGGATGAAGGTTTTTAATGGCACTTTATAGCCTGCCACAGCCACCAGAGAAGACTTATAGGGCCTACTGATGGAGGCAGGAGCCCAGCAAAGAGCACTTTGTAAAGAGCCCCCTCAAACATGCATCCAACCTGTATTTCCCAACCAACAGCATCCAAACAGATGCTGGATTGGATGTCAGGGTTAATTTTCCCTCGCCAATACATGCAAATGTAAAGTCCACTAGATAGGAAAACAATCAGCAAGGTGCCTTATGTAACTCTGCCACATCTGAAATCATTTGTTGACTTTACTCCCACTAATTCTTTGCTGCAATGAACCCTATTCTTAATAAGCTGATTGAGAGAAAACTCTTCACTGCCTTGTCTGTGGTCCTTTCTGGTGTCAAGGGAAAGGATTTTCTGGTAGATCTGGAGAAAGGTGGAATTACCTGACAAAGTGAATTCTGCGTTGGAAGGATGTTGTTTCTACACTAGAGATAAGAGGTTGTGATTATTATGCACTCATTTAAAAGAGACATGTGTTTTCCTTCAGCTTCTCCACACCATATTCTATTAAATAGTGAGACTCCCAACTTCTACCTCCAAAATGCCCTTTCTAATGAAAAATTGTATTACTGATACTAAGGCCACAGCTAGACGAGGTGGTTGTACAGTGACAATCTCATGATTTTATGATTGCGAGATCATCACCCTCATCTATGTGCAGCGCGCGATATTGCAGCTGCCATTTTTATTTTTATTTCTTAAAGGAACAGGAGCACACGAGCGCTCCATCGAAATTGTAAGTTTTGGAATGTACTGGGCAATGTTAGGGAGTGACTCAACTGGCGATGTCCCATGGCACATAACAAATAGTCAAGACTACAGAGCAGAGCAAAAATGCTTCAGATAGTGGTGCTCACTGTGACAACAGCAGAGCACCAATATTAGTTTGCTGCTATTCTGGGGCTTTTGTCAGGCCAAGGGGAAACAGCCTAACCACCCCTTAAAATATCTCTAGAGTCAGATGTTGCAATGTCCTACAAAGGGGGGGGGGGCTTTTCTCACCAGACCTGGCCGATGGATTGCAAACTTTTCCCTCTTCCATCTCCTAAAAGAATACTATATTTGAGTTGTTGGTTTTGAACACTTTTTAAAACTTAATTTGCGTGCCCAGTAATATCAGAAATCATCTATATGTATGAATTTGTGCATATTTGTGCATATTGTCTGTTTTTGTTTGTATTTTTTGCTTTTTATGGTTTTAAATTTTGTATATTTTTTTAAATGTTCACTGTTTTTAACTTTTGTAAACCGCCCAGAGAACTTCGGCTATGGGGCGGTATATAAATGTAAATAATAATAATAATAATAATAATAATAATAATAATAATAATTATTATTATTTTAACCTGCTAAAAGTGGAAGTCAAAGGTAAAATTAACGCAAGAAAGCAGCTTCTCAGGAGCAGAACCATACTCTGAGATCTTGCTGGGTTTATGGCTTTGTGTAATATATTAAACCAGCCAATTTGATGCTCTCCAGATGTTTTGGACTACAACTCCCAGCATGGCTAACCAGGGAATTCTGGGAATTGTAGCCAAACACATCAGGAAGGACACCAGGTTGGGCCACGCTGCTTTCAAGTAACAGCAGAGGATCACAACACTTCAGAAATAACTGTTACTTAAAACAGAGTGTATGTGAGAGTAAGCCGGCCTGTGTTGCCATCTCAGGATGAACAGTACAGCTACTATGGTCCAGCTGCTCCTTTTAAACCCCGTTTGGCATGATACAGTCATTCGCAAACTTTAGTGATGTCAGAGCAGATTAATAAACACAACTTTTGGATTATGCCATGCACTCAGTTTCATAAGACAAATTAATGCCATTTGGAATAAAGATCATTGCTAAAAATGATATTTCTTGCTCAAGAAACATGTATTATGCTAGATGCTTTGGAAAGACTGAGCAAAAGAAAATGATAGGATGGCTTGGCTTGTTCTGGTCCAAGGACATTGGAAGACCTCTGGTATAGTTAAGCTGCTGTTCTTGCTTTGAATTCTTTCAGTGATTTTTTTAAAAATTCTTTCTGTGCAAATAAATTTTATTTTTTTCTACAGTTGTTTTCCCCACCCTCCACTTGCCTTAACACGTATGAGCATGAAACATGGCCAAGTGCTCTTACTGGTTATAAATGTCATCTCTTTCCTAGGTGATTATGTAGCAAAAGACTTCTAAGTGGGAATCCAAATATCTTACTGGGTGGGGGCCATACTAGTACAGTGGTAGACCACATGCGGTTTGTGTAGATGGTTCTAGATTCAATCCCTGGTATCTCCCATTCAAGGCTCTCAGGTAGGATGACTAGGAAAGCCCTCTTATTGAAACTGGAGTAATGATGACAAAACATAGGCAGTATAGGTCTAGATGGACCAAGAGTTTGACTGCGTGCAACTGTGTCTGTTCCCAGCTCCCAGATGCTTCCACCCTGCTGCCAGAAGTGAGACCCCCACTCACCCACCCTGTTTCATGGATGGTGGGTTGAACCTTATAGAATCAGCTAGTCACTACTTTCCAAAAATTCTTTATCTCTACTGGCTCTCTCAGACTGTAGTCTCTTTCTCCTGAGGCCAGAAGTAGTGGGTAATGAGTAGTTAACTACTCTTAAGTAGTTCTTCATTCTTCTCAGGAAGTACAATCCATTCATGCTGTCTCTAATGGCTCTTTCACCCCCTGGCCTAACATAGTTTCCCCACAGTTTTGCCACATTATCTATTTAGAACACCTAGCATTTGTGATTGTGTTCAGAACAGTTGGAAAGGGTTACCATTTTACCTCAAAAAAAGGTGGGGATTGGGAGAAGCAGAGTTCTCACTTTCCTCAGAAATGTCCTTTTCTCACCTTAGGCAGCAGCAAACGAGCCCAGGCATGTCACCTGCCACTCACACCTAATTTTACTGCCAGGCGTGTGTGTGATTCTCTGGTCTCTTTCCCCTCCCCACAAAATCTGCTAGAGGATGGAAGTAGCCTACAGTCTGCATAGAAAAAATGGAAAGGAAGCTCCCTCCTGCATAGTTCACTGATAGAGGCGCTGATGCTGGGGTGAGATATGTGACTGGAACTCTCCTGTAAGCAGCAACAGACTGCAGTAATGCAGAGAAAAAGCACTTTCCCTCCAGCTATCTACTAGTATGATTAAGAACATAAGAAGAGCCATAGTAGATCAGACCAAGGTCCATCTAGTCCAGCATTCTGTTCACACAACACAGATATCCATGGGAAGCACACAACTAGGACATGAGTGTAATGTAACCCTCCCACTCATGTTCTACAACTGGTGTACACAGGCATACTGCTTCTGACAGTGGATGTAGTATATAGCCATCAGGACTAGCAGCCACTGATAGCCTAAATCCTTTACAAATTACTGTAATCCTCTTTTAAACCCATCCAAATTTGTGACCATTCTTCATTGAGACTCATGGGCTGTACTAAGAAGTGATCCCATCTTGCCCAAATGCACTGAGCAATCCTTAATTCTGGTATATGTTCACAGAAGAGTGCAAAAGTCCTATTCCTTATATTGGAGGATCATGAGTTGAATTCTCACTCTGGCTTCCCCCACTGCCTGCCTGCCTGCCTGCCTGCCTGCCACCCCACACCACCAATAACTGCCTCATGCACCCCTTCCTACTAATCGCACCCAAAGCCAACCCATAAGCTACCTCTATATGTCAGGTGACCAGCTGCTAAGTGAGTAATTGGATACTCCTGTACATTATGATTGCATCACAATGAGCTGGCTGATCATCTTCAGCAAATCTATATGACGCTCAAAGAAACAGAGGCAGAAGCTACAATAGCAGCAGCATGAATGGCATGATGTTTGGATGATCGCATCTGGGCTGATTGTTTCTGTTCTTTATATCCCAGCTTTCCACCAAAAAGGTAGCTAACAATAATAAAATACAGTTTAAAAGCAAAACCTTAATAGAAACATGACATTAAAACACAGCTATTAAAATTCAGTTAGAAACACAGCAATGAGGCTGCCTTCATAGCACTGGGTTGCCACCGTTTTTATGCTATTGTGGGGAGATGGAGACTAATCCTGACGATGGAGACAGCATGGGCTGTTCGGAAGGAGAACCGGGTGCGGGGAGGCGAGCAGGTGGCAATGCAAGTGAGGTAAGCTAATAGTCTCACACATGGCACACTGCTTCTGAAGGGCTCATGGCTGGGACTGGGGACAGAGTGGGGGACCTTTGCAGACGTGTGCACACAGCAGCCGCGGTGGCTCCTTCTTCGCCAAAGCAAGCAGGGAGCATGGGTTTTTTGGGTACTGGAGCCTGCCCCCCTCGCTCTTCCTGGCATCCAATGACCAGTCAGGGTCACCATCCATCCCAAAATGTCCCCAAATTGATCCCGGAGTGAGGTCACACAGCAGAAGAGCTGGAGTGTCCTTGCTCCCTAGGAAAAAGTCAGAGTAAGTCCCCAACTTCTTTACACTGGAGCTTCGGGGAAAAGCCCCACGGTGCCTGCGAATCAGCGACTTCATCATATAACTGATGCAGCGCCAATTCATAGCCACCGTGGGGCTTTGAAGGCTTATAGACAGCCCCTCCCCCCCCCCACAATAGATAGCATCCAACCACTCAGTGGCCTATTTGACACAAAGAGATCCTTTCCATTTTGCCAATGTAAAGATGCTGCTATTTCCTGCCAGTCACACATCATATGCCTTTTAAGAACTGAAAGGCCTCTGTTCAGCTTTTTCTATTAAACATGATTAAAGAATGGAGAGAGGTTATATCCTTTATGTTTTTTGCGGCTGAAGAATCTCTTCTTTGTTCTCACAAAAGATCATCATGAGATTACGAAATTATCAGATGCGATGATAACGCTTAATTACATAATGGCTGCTACACACTTTGAAGATAAAAATACCTTATTCAAATGGTGCGGACAAGATGGGTTATTATTTATAAGGCGTCACTGAGGAGACCTGGCTTACAAGCCCTGTTGGGGTGCATGTCAGAAGGAGGTTTTGGATGGATGCATTGCTTTCACTGCAACACTGCGCTGTCCTGCTGCTGTCGCTAAAGCTGTGGAACTGGGAAATTCAGATAACTAGCACCTCAACTGCCGCTTTGTTCTGCTTTAATTACAACATGCTGCAGAAACGAAAAGCCCAGACAAGTTTGTACAGCTGTCAAGAGAAAGATAAAATGGCTTTTTCAGCTATTTGGCCCAAAAACTATTTAATTACAATGGGTTACACCTGCAGGCTTCATCCCAAGTGATGCAGCTAGAGAAAGCCTTAAATACTTGCTTGCTAGTGGGGTGTGTGTGTGTGTGTGCGGAGGTTTCATAAAAAAGGATGTTCAAAAATATTTAAATCCTGCACAGACAATGCAGTGCATAAAAAGAACAGTCCTCTTTTCCTGCAAGGAAAACAACAAATGATGCTTGGTCAGTCTTTAAGGAAGGGCAGAGGGTTGCTAATTTACTGCAGGAGTGGGGAACTTCAAGCCTGATAGGCCAAATCTGCCTCTCCTTAGGTTCCAGTATGGCCCTTCAGGGTTCCCCCTATGGCTATGCCTCCTCTCTGCTGCCCACTGGCTTTTGTTTGTGTGTTTTGTTATTTCCTGGCATTTGTGTATTTTTCCCTCCAAGTCTAGGAGACTAAAATGTCTCTCCTAAGGCTTAGTTATTGGCAGTAAGAGCTTTGAGCTATAATATTCTGATATTATTTGTATTTTTGGTCCCACCCATTTAATTTCAGTCCCTGCCTACTTTGCTTTCAGCCCTGCCCACCTTTGGAATTCCACATCCAAAGCAGTTCCACATCCCTGATTTACTGCATCTGATCATCTACGATGATTTAATCAATCATCCATTGGCTCCCCACTTTGTACAGGGGATCCTCAACTGTGACAGCCAATCCTTCTCCAATATGGGAGATGGGAAGTGAATTCCCATGTGCATCTCAGTTCATTTTTTGTAAACCGCCCAGAGAGCTTCGGCTATGGGGCGGTATATAAATGTAACAAATAAATAAATAAATAAATAAATAAATATGTAAGGATAAGGAGACATTTCTATCTTGAGGAAAAGAAGAGAGTATTGTGTAGATTCCTGCTGAAGAGCTCATTTCCCTTTCTTTAAAAGCCTAGAGAAATCTAGAGCTTCTCTACATAAGCGTTTTATTGTACACTCATGATTGGCCATGGAGGTTTGCAGGTCTTTTACATGACATTGTTAACTTCCAGGACGTCTCTTGTGCTTTTGCCCAGTAAACTCATTTTTAAAAGAATAAAAATTGGAGATAATTGCATATGTAAATTACTGCAGGATTTCCTCAGCGAGTACCGTTAGTGTAGTTCTGCCACTAGCTGATGCTGTTTCATTTAATAGAACAGCATTGCCCAGGGGGGAAGTTTTTAATTTAAAATCTTATATTTTATGTTAGTCGCCAACTCAAGGAATGTGGAGAGAACTGAGAAAAAGAAAGCCTGGTAAGGGTGTGGTGTTTTTTTTTAAATATAGAGAAATATAGTCCCATGACACAGGCAGGACCTTCTGAATAACTATCCTCACTCTATTCTGCTTTATTTTTGTATTCAGTTTTATCTTGTACACCGCTACGAAATTTTTCAATGGGGAGCGGTATATAAATATTCTAAATAAATAAATAAATATTTATGAAGTTCAGGGGTGAATGTGGCAGCTTATGTAGCCAAAGTGGCATGATTCATGCATATCCTGGTTGTGCTTTTATACTGTATTTTGTATTTGTGCTTTTAACTTGTTGGTTGTTTTATTATGGTTTTAATTTCTGTGAACAGCCCAGAGAGCTTCGGCTATTGGGCGGTATAAAAATGTAATAAATAAATAAATAAATCTATATAAATAAAAATGTAAATGTTCGTTCGAAACAGACGTTATATCTCCAAAAGTTCTTCACCGATTGCTTTGAAATTTTGACACAACGTTGCATTCGAATACGCGAGCATTGTTATGTAACTATGTTCTCTATGGGGTCAAAGGTTTGTCTTAAAATCGAAGAAATAGGCCTCCTCAAAACCAGTCCTGCTGATCATTGTGACATCGCCAACCAGTAGGCCAATCCACTGCCTCTGCCTCCTCTCCTATTTATTTATTTATTTTATTTATTTATTTATTACATTTTTATACCGCCCAATAGCCGAAGCTCTCTGGGCGGTTCACAAAAATTAAAATCATCATAAAACAACCAACAAGTTAAAAATACAAATACAAAATACAATATAATATATTTGCATGTTCTCTCCTATTTGTTCTTATAGGTCATTGTGACATCGCCAACCAGTAGGACAATCCACTGCCTCTGCCTTCTCTCCTATTTGCATGTTCTCTCCTATTTGCTCTTATAGGTCATTGTGACATCGCCAACCAGTAGGCCAATCCACTGCCTCTGCCTCCTCTCCTATTTGCATGTTCTCTCACAATTGGCTGAGTGAATATAGATGTCACACCTGTGACAGTTACATGTTCTGAAGAAAGGTAACTGCCAGGAGTTTCCACTAACCTCCTCACCGTAAAAACATCCTTTTTAAAAAACCAAACAGTAGGCCAATCCACTGCCTCTGCCTCCTCTCCTATTTGCTCTTGTAGGTCATAGAAGCAACAATCTTGACAGGACCTTTCAAAGGTGAAGATGTCCTCATTCCTCGCATTCCTATGATTCCAACAGATATGCCATTTCAATTTAAGAGATTGCAATTTCCAATTCGATTGGCATTTGCAATCACCATCAACAAAGCTCAGGGCCAATCTTTAGAATTGTGCGGTTTAGATCTAGACACAGATTGCTTCTCACATGGACAATTATATGTTGCGTGTTCTAGAGTCGGCAAACCAGACAATCTCTATATCTACACAGACAATGGAACAACTAAAAATATTGTATATCCACAAGCATTGTGAAATTAAACATATTAGAAACATCCGCTTTGTCTTTTCTTTCTTTTCAATTTAACCAGACTGAGCCACAGCAATGCGTGGCAGGGTACAGCTAGTAAATAAATAAAATGGTGGATATCAGCAGGCTTGGGGGAACCCCAAAATTTGTAAAAGCACAAACAAATCCTTAAGGGGGAAACATAAGGGGGACCTCCCCAACAACATGCTCAGTGGGCATGAACTGCTGACTGACTGTTGGGTGGGGGGGATGGAGAGTTGAAAATAGAGGAGAGGGGAAGTGGAAACCAGGAGGGAGGGGAAATGTCCTTGAATAGCCTGGAAACCTGAAGAGGAACATTCCACAATACAACATTTTGTTGCAGGCATTCCTTGTATTATTGTCAATTTAAACTGGGAAATTTTAAACTTAGTGATAAGTAATATACCTGGTGGCATAACTTTGTCTTACTACTTCCTCCCTCCCCTAAACATCCTCAACAGTCTGAAAAGTACTGGGGAGGCTATGGTGCTTACCAGCACTTTACGGTCCTGGTAAACCTTTTCTGTGGAATAATTCTGGCATAGTTCTGTACGTATCTCCAACACAGAGGGCCCTTGTGTGATCCATTGATTTCCTTTTCCTTTCCTGTCCTTGACTGAGCACAGAAGTAAACACTGTCGAAATTCACCCGTATTTTGTCTGGTTACACATGAGGAGCCCAAACAGTTTCTTCCCTTCATTTAGAGAAACTCACTATCACCAAATGTGCTAACCTTGATTTGGAGAGACTACATGTCCTAGTTCCCTCCAAACTGAGCTACTGCTGATAGTCCTGAATGTAATGGTAATCAAAACTCCCAGGAGGACTGATTTGTTCTGTGCCTTCTCTCCTATGAAGCTGTTCTCTCTCTCTCTCTCTGTGTGTGTGTGTGACCAGGTTCACATGATTACAGAGGAAGACATGATGGCTTGTCCCCCCCCCCCCGCTGTACTCATCGTGCTAATTAGCATAATTTCCCCTCCACGATCATGTGAAGCTGTTCTCTCTCCTGACTGTGCCAGTCTCCACATTATGGTGCCCTTATGCCTTTCTTTTAAGGAATTGCTCTCCTGTATCTCTATGTGTCTCTTCAGCAGTGGATTTCAGAGCATCTGCACCCATCTCTCCTTCCTCCAGTCTAGTTCTATTGTTTTTTTCTTTGCTCTTCCTCTTGGCAAAGGCCAAAGTGGCCACCTGACAGCTGGTTAGTTAGAACAGGAAGAGAGGCATCATTCCGCTTCTTCTTTTCTTCTTCTTCTTTTGGATCCTCTAATAAGAATTGACAGGTTTGCCACTAGCTGCAGGCATTCCAGCTAATTCATTTTGCTTTGACCAATGTCAAGTTGTCTAGGGCTTGTTGTCTAGGGGTGGGGTTTGTCTTTTAAAGAAATTACTAAAACAGACCAACTCTACAGATTTTTTCCCCATGTCCTCATTCACAGTTGCCTCCCCCTCCCCTTGTAATATGCTAACAGAGCTGTCCTGCTGCATTTCTTGTCATTTGGATTTTTTCAAGGAGGTCGCGTTCAGCATTACATTGACTTTTGTGGCAAGTCTAATGGACAGTATCATGGATATAGGTCTTGCAACACAGAGATACAGAGATCAAGCAGTGAGCCAGTCTTTTTCCATAGAGCACCATGGACAATGTCAGCTTTCAATATAATACTGCACATTCAGGCGATCTAAGTCTGTGGGTCCTTCCTCCCTCCCATCTTTGTCCTTGTGCTATTTGGTGTGCATTTGCAATGCAGATGCTTCAGGATCAGCAAGGAGAGATAAAAACAGAAAAGAAAAAAAGAAGGGACAAACCAAATGAACTTTGTTGTTCTAACCAGTGTGCTGCTGCTGCACTTCCATTTGACTCAATTTGTTCATGACTACCATTCTGTGTTAGGACCAAGACAGTTTGGCAAGAAGTGGGATGAGCCCTACTCTGGAAAATGAAAACAACAACAACAACAACAACAACAACAACTATGGAAGAACTTCAGTGTTCATGATACCTTTCCAGACATTGTGAGAAGGCACTGCAGGGAAGCTAGAATGTTTTAACTAGCTTTCTAACTACAAAACCCAGAGCCAGAATCCTAGCCAGGAACATCACCTGAGATGACATGCGGCATAATACATGAGCCACTTGTAGGTTTTGCTCAGCAAATTCCAGGAGACCCTAAATCTCCAAAAAATATACAGCTTCTATAACAGCCTTTCCCATGGTGGTGCCATCCAGATGTGTTGCTGGACTAGACTTCCATCATCCCCAGCTAGCATGGACATGAGAGGTGTAGCCCAATACATCTGGAGGGCATCAAGTTGATGAAGGTTGTTCTAGAATTTGAAGGCATCTCGAATATATGCAACACTGGTCATGGGAGGAGAAGAACCTTGCAATGGATGAACCTTGCAAGTCCAAGTGAAGAAGAGAACAACAAAAAAGTAAGGTTAAGTTTAGGACTTTAAACAAGGGGATATTAGTCATCTCTCCAGCTCTACAATTCTGTGGTTCTCTTCAAACAAGCACTTGCTATTTTACAACTGGAACTGTTCTTTGAAGATCGCCTGCCACATTTCCCCAGTGGAAGTTCAATGTAAACTCCATTGTTTATTTATTTATTACCACTGCAAGTTCTAGCCATGATAAGTTCTAGCAAGTTCTAGCCCCACAACATACTTCTGGGTTTTGAAATAATTACTTCTGTCCTCTCAAGGGGTTTAAGTGCCTATATAGTTTATAGGATTGTAACCTAAATAATATGATGTGTATTATAAGGTATTTTGGGTCCCTCCACCCCACAGCCTGTTCTTTTTGGTTCTGCCCATTTTGCATTCAGTCCTTCCCACCACTGGCATGTGGACCATGTGAGCATCTCTGAAATGGATTTGTTGGGCTGAAAGAGGTTAAACACCCATGTTATATATGCTGACTAGAAAGTAAGGCCCATTGAAATGGCAGGGCTTACTTCAGAATAAACATGCATAGGATTGTGCTGTTATAATATGTATTGCAAATGATTGTATTTCGAGAATGATTTGCTGGGAAGAGGAAAAATAAGGTCAATGGGGAAAGATTTCATTGGAAATATATACCCTATGATTTACACAAGATGAAGAAATATATTCTTACTCACGCGTATTGAGCAAATTGCTACTAGGCTTCTAGTTGGGATTCAGGCAGCTGTGATGAGATTCTTCACCACATGTGGCACATGAACATGGTAGGAGTGCTTGAAAATGTCTCTGGGCAACCATAAATGTTGAAAATAGGGCTGAGTTTGTGACGCAAAATCTAAAACTGGGGAAACTAAAGCGCTGAAGCCCGATATTATATTGTTAATGGATCTGACCATTGCACTTATTTATTGCAGCAATTATTTGCGAACAGCCATAGTAAAAGGTGCTGTTATTTAAACAGCTGGATTAGATGATCCCAGAACAGCTTCAGCTCTGAATTGCACCTAAGTCTTTAAAATAAAGCAAACTCTGTGATTCAGGCTGAAGCAGAGATTGAAAATCCTTGTTTCAGCAAGGACTGGAATTTGTAGGGGCTGAAATGGTTGGGTTTTTAAAAAAATAAAATAAAATAAATGAAAATATTTCTTTCTTCTTTAGCTGTATGCCAAACTGTGGGGAGGGGAACAGAAAGAACAGGAGGGAGCATAAGGATCCATTTAATGTAGTTTACGTAATCTGCAATAGCAGGACTGAACAAATTAATGGAAGAGCATTAATCATGTTAAGCTATCAAGGACATAAAGGGGTATGTGTGTTGCAGGATATTAGGCTGCCACACACTTGAAGGGAAAAAAACAGTGGCCCTTTCTACACCGGCCTTTTTCCAGGGATCATTCCTGGATCATCTCTGTGTGTCCAAATGATGCACAGGAGATCCCGGGAGCATGGAGGGATGATCTCTCCATTTCCCCGGGATAACTGAGACCTCCGTTATCCTGTTTTTTCCTGCGGTCCCAGGACGATCCCGAGGACCATGGGTGGTGGTGTGGGTACCTGTCCCAGCTTCTTCTCTCCTCCCCACAAGTAGCAGAGGTCAGCAGAGCGGAGGCGCCTGGATAGAGGGAGTCCAGGGCCATCAGCTGTGGGGTGGGGAGCAAGATCGGGGCTTTCCCCCTTCTTTTTTTTGTACTTACTTTTGCACTAGAGCACAAGTTGTTGTTGTTTTAAATGGTGGGTGTGACGTCACTCCTCCAGTCTGGAATATCGTGCTTCCATTTAGACACCCGGAGACAATCCCGGAAGCAGGGGATCACCCCCTTCATCCCTCTGCATCCTTAGGAGTAGAAAGGGCCAGTGTTGTTGCTTAGTTCCATATGGAGGTTTATATTTCATAAATAGTGTCCAAAACTGGAAGCTGTTGACAAATGTGTAATGGGCTACACCAGCCTTCCCCCAACTTGGTTTTCTCCAGATGTTTTGGACTTCAACTCCCATCAATCTCAGCCAGCATAGCCAATGGTTGGGAATGTTGGGAAGTGAGCAGCTGGAGAGTGCCAGCTTGGGAATAAGTGGGCTAGACTGAACATCTGGCTGACCATGTAGGCTGTTAGTCTTTTATGAGACTTCTTAAATGACTCCTCATCTGCAATAGCTTCATTTCCCATGCATTTCTGCGCTCTATTTGAAGTGTTAGTCATTATCGTTAGGGCCCTTAATGGCTTAGGGCCAAGATATCTGAAGGACTGTCTCCTTCCATAGGAGCCAGGCCACTCATTAATGTGTTTTGGAAAGGCTCATCTTATGTCCCACCAATGTCCAAATGGCATCGTCAACTTAGCAGTCTACTAGCATTCAAGAAAGCTATAAAAACTGATCTCTTCTGGCAGGCCTATCCAGTGGAATTGTAGGATGTTTTTAAAATGTTTTTATGATGTTTTTTAGGATGTTTTTAACAATGTATATTATGTTTTAATTGAGTGTTATGTATTTTATCATTTATTGTTGTTCCCCATCTCGATCAAAGTGGAGAGGCGGGCAAGAAATTTTATTATTATTATTATTATTATTATTATTATTATTATTATTATTATTTGGTTGGGATATAGGAAGGGGGTTAGAATATGGAATGCTCCTCCAAAGGAGGCCTCCCCTGATGGTCTTCACCCAGTTCAACAGTTTGAGATGTTTTCCTGTAACTCCATATTTGTCTATTCCTGCCCTGGTCATCACAGCTACAAGCACTAATGTCTTTATGACTGTGTTCGATTCCTGTTGAGCCACTGTAAGGCAAACCAACCAACCAACCATATTTAAGCTGTAACTGCTTAAGTCCTAATGTTTCTGCCAATGGAGAGCACTGCATTTCATGGGGAACAAAACACATTGAGAGTTCCTCTCAGTCATTCACCAGACAAAGGAGTTTGCACCTGGCTGTGATGGGAGGCAGAGTCTGGGCAGGAAAAATAAGACAGCAATGCATTGCTTTGGCTACTAAGCAGGGGGGAAAGGATCATGTAGGCAATGCAATAATGGTTCAGAACTGAAACTTGGAATCCCCTGTGTCTGGGCACCGCAGTGCAGAAGGCTAATCTGTGGGCAAGTTAGGGCAGCTTATGTAGCCTGTGGCACCACTCCAAGAGTAAGGATTTTCCACACAGGGGCTCCTTTCTTCTGCTCCTGCCAATGCAAGGAAGGCAATAAGGTGGGAGCTTTTGCACTTTGGTCCAAAGGAGGTTTCTCTTTCCTAGCAAATTCCCTGGGCCAGCTTGCTTCTTGCCCTGGGGCATGGGTAGCCAAGCACAAGACACAAAAGCACCTCATTGAGGATGATGGACTGGCAAAAACCAATCTAATGCAGAGTGGGCTCTTGTAAAACACTCAGAGCAGCAGGGAGGAAAGCAGTAGCATCTCAATTCTGAGCATGTCAAAGGGACAGACCTGCTGACGTCATGGTTACTGAACGAGACTCACGCATTCTGTAACCGGGTCTCTGTGCCATAGTACAAAAGGTAATGTGTGTCCAAACCTTTACAAGATCACAGGTATTATCAAACCAGGATAAGTTTTAGGGTTGCCATCAATGTGGGCATGGCACTTGCTGAGGGGACACACCCCAACAGGGGCCCATTGTCAAGAGTTTCTCGGCCTCTTCACCATTGCAACCTGCTTGTTCACCTGCATCTTGCTCTAGTCCAGCCAACACTGGTGGTGAGAAGGAGGAGAAGCAGATGCTACTGCCGACTTGCTCACTGGCTCTCTCCCTGTCAAGCAAACAAGCAAGAGGGAACACTGCTGAGACAGAGATGGAGGAGCTGGTGACAGTGGCAGTGAGGAGGTAGAGGGAGGGGCCATCAAAAACCAGTGCTGTGTTATGCCAGCATGTTGAATTGCATTTCAACATAAATAAATAAATTTCATTTTAGAGTGGAAAAGACATATTCATCTTGATCTAGACACCCTTCATGAAGCTCACACTGGCATGAAGTTCCTCTCCAGCGTGGAGTGGGGGAGTGGGAGTGAGGCCTTTTTCACTGGTCCAACTGGGGCCTCCCCTGTGGGATTCCATTACCAGCCATCAGTTGGCAGCTTATTGGAGGGAGTGGGAGAGAATGGGAAGCCTTTTCCATCAAACTGTCTGGTCCAATTGCCAACCTGTCTCTCTTATCTTGGACACTGGCAGTAGTCAAGCACTCTGCATGGGATAAAAGGCAAAAGAGACCTGTTAATCAACATGGCTTGGCTATTCTCCCTGGCTTTTCCCAGCAGATTGTCCTTTCTGTCCATCTTAATGTGGAATGTCTTCCCCTTTAGATTGTAGGTCTGGGGCAGGGTCTGTGTTATTTCAGTTTTTGACATGGCTCCTATCCATACTTGCATGCATTTGCATTCAGACTGGGCATTAACCTGCACTTCCTGGCCTTTGTGCATAAGGAATGGATTACGCCCAAACAATGCTTGCATGTTATTTAAAACAAAACAAAACACAAGTGTGTCTTGCAGAAGAGCTCTCTTGTCTCGATATAGTAAGTTGTCCCTCAGTAGGAATTTTAGATGTCACATGTGGTAAATGGGGAAGTATATAAATGTAATTAATACTAATACGGTCTGGCTAAAATAAGATGCAACTATTTTTGCATT
This sequence comes from Elgaria multicarinata webbii, assembly GCF_023053635.1. NCBI lineage: Eukaryota > Metazoa > Chordata > Lepidosauria > Squamata > Anguidae > Elgaria > Elgaria multicarinata. The sequence goes on from NC_086174.1 coordinate 87,208,234, forward strand.
ACAAAATAATTATTATTTCTCCGAAGTGTTCTGAGGAGCCAAAGATCAATGCCTGCCCTTTCAGATGAAACATTTTGAAATGTCTCAGAAGGAGGAATCCAGGCATGTCCAGTTGCTCTGTATGAAGGAGTGGCAGAAGGAACCTTAAGGACACAAATTAATGAATGAAAAGCAGGCCCGGTGCTGCCATAGAGGCAACCCAGGCGGCCGCCTAGAGCGCCAAGCAAACGAGGGTGCCAAACAGCGTACCCGGAAGCTGCTCTCCTAGAGCGGCTTCCAGGTGTGCTGTTCCAAAGCTGCCGCCCCAGCCTCCGCCCAACCCCAGTGTCCTGGCTCCTTCGAAGCCAGGATGCTGGGGTTGGAGGCGGAGGCTTCAGTACGGCGCGCCAGGAAGCCACTTCCAGGCTCGCCGCTTCAAAGCCTCTGCCTCGCCCCCCAACCCTAGCGTCCTGGCTTCAAAGCCGGGAGTGGGAGGGAGCGGGCGGTGAGTGGGCAAGCAAGGGGGGAGCCGTAGCGGTGAGCGAGTGAGCGGGGTCGGCGGGCGAGCGATGGGGGGAGCCGGAGCGTGTGAGCGAGGGGGGAGCCGGAGCAGCGAGCGGGCGGGGTCGGCGGGCGGGGGAGAGCAGTGAGTGAGTGAGCAAGCGGGTGGGCAGGCGAGTGAGGGGGCAGGGAGTGAACGAGCGGGGTGGGGCTTCAGAACGCGCCTGCCTAGGGCGCAATATAGTCTGGCGCCGGCCCTGACAAAAAGTCTAGTTGCAATGCTGACTGGAATGGTGAGTGCTGAAAGCCAATGCCCTTGGCATAGATGTCTTTAATATGATGCATCAGGCTCTAATGCATAGTAAACATTTTCTGATGCAAGATCAATAATGTAGCATTCAAGTATAATGGAGGGGCAGAAAACTCGAGATTCAACTTGCACTGCTGAAGAGGCAGTGTTTTTCAGTTGCTGTTTTTTTTTAAAAAAAGGGCTTACCTCTTCAGCTGCATGAGCAGCTGTTATGCAGACTTAAAAGAAAATCCCCATTGCATGTGCAGTTCTCTCTTTTGTTTCAATGCAGCCTCATGGCCTGCCTCAGCACTGGGCATAACTATCCAGTCAGCAGCCACAGACATGCATTGTAGATCCAGCAGGCCCTATGCTCCCACAGTTGATACCTATTGATAAATGTGTTGGCTCTCCTCCCTCTCAATCACTTTTGAGCTTAGAACTGAGATAGCAAAATCACAGGGTTCAAAGGGATGTGAAGATAATTTAATCAAACCCCCAGAACTGCTCAAAGGCAAAATAACAATGAAATTACACCAAATTTCACAAGAGTTGAATCACAATATCAAGACTGAGAACTTAGTGGAATCTTGCACAATTCTGACTCTGTTTCAGAGATTTCATCAACATAGTAGGTATCACACCCAATATGTACAGAGGCCTCCTATGCTGACCTGGTGTGAAGATACATGATCAGATCACATCTGTTCAGGAGACCACTACACAATTGCAGGGGAGATACCTCAGGCAGCACCAGAACATCCCTTGAAGCTGCTGCATTAGGCGAGGCTGAAGGAGGAGCTGAGCCTTCTAGAATCCAAAACAGATTTCAGAAGTGGAGCAGAAAATTTGGTGGTGGGCATCTCAATGAAAAAAGTGGATCTACCAAACTTCTTCTGGAGTGGAAAATAAAAGATTCTGAACATCCCTAGCACACATTCTTTTTAAATCTCCGCTGCTCACAGATTATTTTTGGATCATTATTTTGGATATACATGCTAGGGAATGCTAGAGTGTGTAGTATCAGGCACAAACACCCTAGTAGAAGTATGAGGAAACACCCATTCTATGCATAGATCTTGGTTCCTGTACTTGCTCAAGAGCGCAGAACTTCTCCAATGGCTATACTGGGCAGGAGCTATTGTGAGAGGAAAAAAATTGGGCTGAATGCAGCACCTATGATCCCCTCTGGCTATATGAACTGTGTAGGCTGGCACAGAGCTTCTCTGTCTAATAGTAGTGAGGAGTAGAGCTGACTCAAGATGCTTTGATGCCTAAAGCAAAGAATAAGATGGCACCCTTTTACCATTCCACATACAAAGCCAACCAGACTGGCAGCTCAATGGCACACACAGCTATGTTCTCCCAAAACCTCACCACTACTTCCTGACACCACCACCCCAGAAACTCTGCTGCCTGAAGCAGCCTCCTCACTTTGCCAAATGGTAGGGCCAACCTTACTAGATCTTCCTAGGGAAGAAAAGTAAGGCTAAGGAATGCTAACCTTTCCATAAGTGTTGGCTTGTAGTTTAGCTGAGCAGCATAAGTCATTCTATAAAATGACTCTACTGCAGGGGAACCACCACTCAGAAAGCCTGCAGCCTAAGCTGCCTTTTTAATACTTAAAGCCAAATTACACAGACACACAAAATGACTATTGGCAAACTGATTTATACTAAATTAAAACTTTATTGACTAAGGTTTGTTCTCCAGACAATGTGATTTGATGGACTATGGCGGCATACATGCAATCAATGAGCTTGAGAATGGTTTTAACATAGAATGTCAAACAACTTAGTAAAACGTATTATATAAACCCATAAATCTGTGTTGCTGCGGAATGAAACCAAGGCTATGTTCCTGGTTGAACCGTGTTGAACTACAAGGCACTGTGGTTGAGAAAGAAAATAAAAACTGGTATAGTTCCTTAGCATATATTTCAAATAAATTAGAATTGTACTCTTTCAGCCTCACTTGCACCCCAACAACAATTTATGTGCAAATATCAACATTGTCACTGAGAAGGAATGAACTACCAAAAATTGAACCATCATGTTACAGTTGAGCTGAGTTGCAAGTGAACAATAAAGCAAAACATTATTGTTACTGTAAAACCGACATAGGCATGTATTATTAGTACAGCTCAAAGCAGTTTGTGTGAGGGTCCATTCACATAATCCACTGAGGTTGCGTTAATCAAGTGAGTTCTTTTATCCATGATATGATTTGCGATGTCCATTTCATACCCTCAAGCTATCATATGATAACTTCAGTTACCACATGATATACATGGATCTGTAAAATTGTCCCTAAGTCTCTCACATTATTGGCAGGCTAAAACTCCCCTCCCTTCCCTCCCCCACCCCAAACCCAGTACTACCATCTCGGTTATTCAAGCATAAGTTATAACAAGTCAGAGAAATGGACTAGGTAACCTAGCAGGTTCCTTTCTCCTTTAATTTTTATGAAAAAATTATTTCTTAAGAAAAATAATTCATAACTGCAAAAACATGCAATCTTTTGGAGACTTACTCACAATTCTTATTCAGGTAAAATGTCTATTTGGAATTCAAATGGGAGTTTTCCAAAAGTTGCCAGGACTTGATTCTTAAGATGGTATTCGTATTTTATAAAAAATTTGTATAGCCTCTGCTCCAGGATATATGAAAATAAGATAAATATGGTTAAAATTAGTATCTGATTAGTTTGCACTGCTGGAATCGTTTAATGTAAACATCTTAGTGACCCATACTATCCCAAAATGCTTAAGCATTTTGTGTGCATGTTAGTGTGAGACTTTATTATCCATGAATATCTCCATGACTCCATGCACACCTGTCTTTAAAAATAAGATACATATCAACAGAGATGTTCCAACATCAAAGTGTTTGTGGGTGTAAAATTGCCCTGTTCACTGATGTGAATGTGATAGTCCATATCAACAGACTATCTGTGTGTATATTCAAGCATACAAGGGACTTTGAAAGGGTGCGTGAGAGTGGATGTAATCCACACATTTGTGGAAACATGCCCAGCATTTTCATAATTGTGGTTGTAACTAGTAGCTGTGGTTCCATGCCATTGATTTCTGTTGGATTTATATGTGAATAGGATTGCTGCCAGTAAGTAACATTAAACAAAATGGCTTCATTTTCCAGCTTCACACTTTATATTTGTTAATTGGTGAAGGCTATGTGTGGTCAGTAGGATCTGGTGGTGGTGGTGGTAGCATGAACAATGATGGAGTCAAAGGAGTACTTCAACCTACCCCCTCAATTAGATCGGTGTGTCTGATGCACAGTAAGAAAATGATCCAAGCACATTGGGTGGGCCTTGTCTGAAATGTAGTTGATCGATTCCAGGGAAACAGATGATAATTGCATGAATGTATAGACACTGACAAGTTCATACTAGGAAATTTTCCTTCAAAGTGCACATTTTAACAATGGAATGTTCTTAATCGGAAAATGATCAAAAGCTGACTTAAGACTGTCAGTTGTTCAGTAAAAGAATACCATCTCCATTTCATCCTGACAACATGCAAAAGAAAGAAAAAAAATTCTCAGTTTAACTTTTGTTTTTAGTATAACAAAAACAAAACTCTTTAGAAATATCAGCATATTATAGACACACGTATCCAGACATCTTAGAATCTTTCTAAAAGAAAAGAAAAACCGAACTCCCTACTGTAGTATCGACTACATTTTTTTTAAAAAAAGTTAGCATTTAAAAATTTAAAACCAGCTACTTTAAATACCAACATGTGCTCCACTTCCCCGCACCATCCCAGCTTCCCACTGAAAAAAAAAAAAGTAATAATCCATCGGGTTTTTTTTATATTTGTTAAAATCTCCTGGCTGAGATTGTTAAAGTACCACCTCCAATGGAATCGCGTGAACACCGCATTTGCATCTTCGGATGCATTTCATATCATAGTTGTGTTAAGTACTGCAGCTCTGGAGGGTTAGATCTCCAGATCATCAGGTCGAGGTCTGCTGCTGGTTCGACTGCTGGCTCTGCTTGGAGGCCTTTGGTCCACCACTGTGAGAGGCTGTAGCTCATGTCCAGAAGCCATTTTTTTACTGTTCTCAGGCTCCTCGGCAAACTCGAAGTTCTGGGCATGAGAGTTGGAGATGGTGCTCCCGGCCTGTCCAATCCTGTTCTGCTCGGCGCTGTAATTTGCCCAGTTTTGCTCACTGGCTTGCTTATTGTAGTTACGACAGGAGGAGGAATTGTTCCTGTCTCCGGTAACAAGCTTGTATCCGGGTGGAGACATGGGTGACAAGGGGGCGGTCGGAGAGGAGCAACCATTGAAGTAGGCATACTTGGGTGATCCACATTCCTTGGAGGGACTCATGCCACTGTTGGGAGAGAAAGGATTGCTTTTGGTCTTCATGCGATCCTTAATGCTCTTGAGGGTGACATAAAAAATTTCAATGATGTTCAGGCTAAGAGAGACGATAGACACCACCAGCATGAAGATAATGAAGATGGTTTTTTCTGTGGGACGTGAGAGGAAGCAATCCACCTTATGTGGGCATGGATCACGCTGGCAAGTGTAAATGGCTTGCAGGGTAAACCCATAGATGTACCACTGGATTAGCACAAAAGCCACCTCAAAGAAAGATTTGAAGATGATGCTGATAATGTAGGTGCGGAGCAGTCCCCCACGCATTTTGACCTTGCCATGCTCTTCAATCCCATACTTGAATTTCTTAATTTCTATTTGCTTGAGGTGGATGTCTACATTAACACCCTCACTCTGGACAACTTTGAGCTCTTCTTCTTTCCTGTTGAGCTTCTCTTCTTTCCGCATCACGTAGAACACGTGGGCCAAGTACATGAGGGTTGGTACGGACACAAAAATGAACTGCAGAACCCAGAAGCGGACGTGAGAGATAGGAAAGGACTTGTCGTAGCAGACATTTTCACAACCGGGCTGTTGGGTGTTGCACCGGAATGCAGATTGCTCATCTCCCCATGCAGACTCCACTGCTGTCCCCAGCAGCAGGATTCGGAAAATGAAAAGGACAGACAGCCAGACCTTCCCTCCTGCGGTTGAATAAGCTTGGACTTTGTCAAGGAGCCTTCCCAGAGCACTCCAGTCACCCATCTTCACTGCCTGCTACCTGCAAAAGAACAACGAAAAAGAGCTGAAGCATCGCCTGCACAATTTGAATACTGTGCCCTTAAAAGGAGATACATGAATGAGAAGACATGAAGCATGAATGGCAAGGTACAGTGACATCTAGTAGAGGTAATACATGCCGGATTAAACAACCATAACAACAACAATCCTTCCATACTCATAAACATGACTCCAGTCTTGAGCACTCGTCGTTGGCCTTATATCAATATGAGAATTAGGGACTGAGACCTTTGTTAACTGACAGTTTCACACATGATTATGGTGCTGAATTATTTCCTCTCACAGAGTAAATGAAGACAGAACCTGAACCTGAGACCGTCTTCATGCCAAGCTTGTCCTCCTCCACCAAGTGACAACTAGAAGGACTGTGTGTGGGCACTGCAGAATATTTCTGCATCATGAAGTCTAGTGAAGGTTATGGCCCCAGTGCTGAGTTCCTGACACACAACAGTGGGATATGTAGTCTCTGTTGCATATTGGCTGGTGCTATCAGATTTCAGCATTCATCACTCTTGGAGAGAGGTAGAAGAAGGCATTTAATTTAGACTTGCACTTAGCAGAATTCTGGTGAGGCTGGAGGAAGGGGGTGGCATAGTGATTTTGGTTGACACCTCTTCCCACTGCAGCCACCTGTTTTCCCTGAAAAGATGTTCCAGAGGGTTGGGAGGTTGCTCTGGGGGATGCAGGTGAAGGGTGAAAATCCATAACCCATCCCCTTCTTTCAGTGGGAAGTCTCCGCTGAATCCAGGTTCCCTCTACAAATCTCGCTCTAGGTGTCTGATATCAGAGCCTCCATTGCCCCCAAAAGTGGTGTTAGATTGCAGTTCCATGTACTGAATCTTGGGTTCTCCTTTGCACATCACCATTATTTAATTATTTAGCTGCACAATTTATATACTGCTCTACATCCAATACAATATCTGAGCAGTGCACAATAAAAGGGAAATAATAATAATAATAATAATAATAATAATAATAATAATAATAATAATAATAATAGAAGCAATAATACAACATAACAAAAAACTTTTAAATCAGATTGTGCCAAGAAAATGGTGGCTGGTTAGTCATAGAATCATAGAATAGCAGAGTTGGAAGGGGCCTACAAGGCCATCAAGTCCAACCCCCTGCTCAATGCAGAAATCCACCCTAAAGCATCCCTGACAGATGGTTGTCCAGCTGCCTCTTGAATGCCTCTAGTCAGGGGAGGCTTTTTTAAACCAAAATATCTTCAGTAGGTGCTGAAAACAAAACAATGTTGGTGCCTGCCTGACTTCCAATGGCAGGGAGTTCCATAGATAGTGGGGGGTGAATACACTAAAGATGCTACTCTAAGTGGACTCCAAACAGACTGCAAATCCACGTAGAACCACCAGGAGAGCTTCATAGGATGACCTCAGTGACCAGGCAGGCTGGTAAGAGAGAAGGCACTCTCAAGTTTTGTTCATGCAGGGTTTGATTTTTTTTTTTTAAAAAAAAGACAACCCTTGAGTGAAAGCTTCTACAAATGGACCATCATTGCAGGAAAAGGTTATATGCTAATGGCGGGCGATTTATACCCCTACCAATGTTTTGGCTTACAACTCCCATTAGCCCTAGCCAGGATAGCTAATTGTAAAGTATGATGGAGATTGTAAGCCAAAACATCTAGAGGGCCATAAGCTGCCCATTCAGGGAGTAAATGCAGAGTAGATGTGGATGTATAGCAGGTTTTTCAAATAATCAGAACTGAAATGCAAAGTTATGAAATTGGTATTTGAAAAGCTTCCTTTCTTCACATCCTATCTGAAAGAAAACCATTTCTCTCTCAAGTAATAACTTCTTGATTTCATTAACCAGCTTGCTGATTTTAAAATATGCCATTATCAGACTCCCTTTCAGGTTCAATGGATTTCTTTACAGTATAATGTTATTTCAGATTAAAAGTACGATTGAAAACAAAAGGAGTGTTATTCTTGGGAAGTTTTAGATAATTTGTTTTTAACTACATACCTCTCTGGTCCATTAATTTGAGAAGATACACTCAGAATTTTATTGGTTTAATTCTATGTCAGCAATATTTCTTTTCAATTTATCATCAATTTTTAAATTTGTTTTAGCAAGACAAATAATTTCATTATATCCCTTGGCTATATTTACTTGGCGAGGAAGCATTCCTTGCATGAATTAGACAGACAGTTCTAAGAAACAAACATTTCCCAACAAAACATTCACTTCAAACATTCTTAAAGGCCTATCAATGGCTAGACAGAAGGGTCTTAATGATACTGGTGCTTTCTTTAGGCAGTATGTATGTTGAGTGATACATTTTTGATTTATTTACAATCAACCAATAAACTAAGAAATGCAGTCTGAAAAATAATTACTAGGGATGGAACTCCATTGAAACATGTTGGAAGAGCTATCAAGGGACATTTCTCCATTTAATGGCATCCTTCATTCAATAAATCTATTTGAATGTCTGTCTGCTCCTAGTCTGATTTAAAGATGAAGAGCTATAAGAAGGGAGGAGAAGGGCTTTGAGGTTTCCCATCAGCAGTTAGCACATGGGCAGCAGGCAGAGCAGGCAGACAGGCAGGCTTCACCACTATGGTGAGTTGTATTTCTTTTGAAATTGTAGTAATGATTTCTAAATTTGCATCTGCAAATGTACACTAGCGTATGCATGTGCAATGCCAATGTATGCTTCCTTTTGCCCTCTTTTTTTGGTAAGGCATACAGGGCTGCCTTAGCTGCATGGCCACAGGGCAAGTTGGTGCCCTCCATATATTTTGGACTACAACTCCCATCAGCCCCAGTCAATGGGGCCAATGGGCAAGGATTATGGAAGTCACAGTCCAAAACATGTAGAGGGCATGAAATTACCTACCCCTGAGAACTCAGTTGGTCTTCCTTCTAAGTATGCTTAAATCAGAGACAGGGAACCTTTTGGGGCCATTGACACATTTGGCAATTTGAGAAACTGTCCTAGGCACCACCACAAAATGGCTGCTCTGGGAGGCATGGCAAAGGGAAAGTAACCTGTCCCAAAGACTGAATAGAAGGCAGAGGTGGGGTCTGAGCCCCAGCAGACTAAACAACTCCTTTGAGCCCACAGTTTTCAGTACCAACAGAAACCTATTCGCCGTAATCCCAGCTACAGCTAAGAAAATGTGTCAATTTTTAAAAAGTGGAAGGGGTTGGACACCTTGGTGGGGGCCAAGAAAGGTATCCAGGGTTGCATTGGTGTCCAGGGGCAACATGTTGCCTACCCCAGCTTAAATTATTGATGTGAAAGGCTATGATCCTAAGTGTGCTTATTGGAACATGCATGCCACAGAATAAGACTTTGACTTATGGTGACCCTATGAATCAGTGACCTCCAGTTGCATCTGTTGTAAACCACCCTAGCATGCCTCAGAAATCAGTGTGGTTTTGAAATGATTAGCAAATGCACTTATATATTGCTGCCCAGCACTGGAGGACTTGCAGCTGAATAGGTGAAATGTCTCCAGTGAAAAATATTGAGGAGAATATCAAGTGATTTGAAAGATCCAGCTGTGGTATTTGATCTGTGACTGCTGTTTCATGTATGCAAGTCATATCTTGATGCAATCACTGACTGAAGAAAATGTTATGCGTTGAACTGACTCTTACTTTTATAATTGAGGTTTTTTTTGACCCTTGAAACATTTCTACTAGAGAACTATTATGGGTATAGGTCTTATAGTCAAACAATAGGGCAAGACAAAAATAAATAAATCTAATCCTGGTTCAGAAAGCTGCCTAACTTCCTTGCTACTGAAGATGCTAATGTCAGTGGGGTTATCTGATTTTAATAGAGTTACAGATTTAGCAACTTTCTTTTAAGATCACAGACCTTGTTCCAATAGTTTTATTTTCAGTAAAACATTTGAAAGGTTATGGGGGTTGGGATGATTTTTTCACGTACTACCAAATATGACTTCCCTTGAAATAATAAGAACCCCAGATTTCATATTTCTATCCTCCATAAAGGATTGAATCTAAATACATATCAAACCCTGATCATAAACATTTAGGTGAGCCTTCGTATGATGTTGACATACTATTGTTGTGGTGCTTGCATGAAGTCATGTCTTGCAATACTCCACTGGCTTTGCACCTGGCGTAACCTAGCCTGTGCTGTCACGGGAAGCCTTAGGCCTTTGCTAGACCTACCTGTAAATCTGGGCCTGACCAGGGGAGATCCCACGATGCAAATATCACGGGATCTCGCCGTAGTCTACATGCAAGGTGCGCTAGCGCACTGGCCATTATTTTTTTTTACTGAAGGGGCTGGATGTGCAGGAGTGTTCCTGTGCAAAAGTGAGTATGTTTTTTTTTTTTTAAAAAAAAAAACTTCCCCAAACTCCCCCCCATCCCCAATCTCTCCCCTTCCATGGCCCCAATCTCTCCCCCCATCCCCGATGGGTGCAGCGCTCCTGGGGAGCACTGCGCCCCATCTGCAGTTCCTGCTCCTCGTGAGTAATTGCAAGGAGCCAGGAAAACTGCTTGTTAGAGCTGCCACACGCTTGCGGTCTCCTGAGACAGTGAAAAATATTGGGCTAAAAGTGGTGCCCGTTATCCTGGGGCTAGGGAGGGTTGATCCCTCCCTGAGCCCGGGATCCCCTGTGTGTCATCTGGATGCACAGGGACGATCCTGGGGTTCACCCCGGGACAAACGCTGGTCTAGCAAAGGCCTTAGACTGGTTTTACACTTGACAATCAAAAGCACCTTAACTCTTCATGTGCCACTTGTGCCAGAGGTGAACATTCACAATGCAAGATAGGAGGTGAAGAGAGAGCATCAAAGACATGTAAAATATAAAAACCCATTTAAGCCTCATTAGTGAACACACATCCATACAACCTCTATGGCTGAAATCCTAGGGAATATGTTCCACCGAATGGGACTTACGTCTGGGTAAACATGAATAGGATTGGCCTCTGTGTCAATTTCTTGGATGTGACTCCCAGAACAACCTATGGGCCATAATTATTTCCAAGTAAGATGGAGCAAGGGCTAGAGCATGGGAGTTGTGTGACTTTTTCTGTTTAAATGTGCTATGATTGCTCCCCAAATGTGTTTAGAATTATTTGCATGAAATGAACTAACAGTTTGAACCAATCTAATGGCAATTCTAGAGCATGGAAAAATGGAATCCTATTTTGCCCGTTGCAATGTCCAGCGGTACAAAGGTTTCACATGAACTGACACTACATTTGACTTCACCAAGCTAGGAACACAGCAAGCATCTGTACAGCACTTTGGTTCACAGCCAGGAGTGTGAGAAGTATCTGTGGAAAATAAAAGGTGCCTTTCCCTGTGTGGCAATCCCTCTTCAGTGGCAGGATTAACACATCCACTGGGCAATTTGCAAAGAGTGGTTCTGCAGGCTATAGTTGTCTATACAGTCCGTGCAATGTTCCTACAGGTCTTCCTCCTTCAGAGGTAATGATGAACCATCAGCCAACTAGGAAAGATACCATATATTCAGCTGGCTGTATGGGATTGTACTTTGAACAAATAGCATGGATCCAATCTGATAATGGATCTGTTCTAAGTGTGGTTTCAGAAAAAGGGAGCATGTCATGGAAGAATATAATGTCAGCATTATTTGGTTAGATGCAGAAAACATTTGACCTGCAAGCCACAATTGGGAAAGTGAAGCAGTTTTAGGTCATCTGGGACATGTGTCATGTCAGATGGCTCATGTTTTCCAGAACGCATAAGACAGCTTTAGTGTTTTAAGTGCCTACTATGATGACTGAGTGTGATGTCAGAAGGTCAGAGAGAGGTGTTTGCCATAGACCTTTGGGGTTGTGGTGTGGAGCCTGTGTGCATGTTTTAGTTGGTTAACAGAAAAGCTTCTGGAACCAGACTTTCAAGCAGCTTTCTGTCAGTGTACACTAGAGTAACAAATCTGCACTGAATAGAAAAGCCTTCCCCAAACTGGTGTGCTCCAGATCTGTTGGACTACAACTCTCATCATCCACAGCCAGCTTGCCCCATGGCCATCCTGGCTGGATGGTGATGGGCATTCTAGTCCAATACATAGCTGAGCTTGGGAAAGGCTGAAATAGAAAGCCAGAAGTAACAGCAGGAATAGTAAAAGTTATGGCTAGTGGTTTAGGATTGAGAACAAAGTTGGGCATGAAGCAAGAAATTGCATGGACAGTGAAAGGTAGCAAGGAATTTCACATATAAGCCAGAAAAAAGACACAGCTCTATAGTTACTTTGTTTCCTTTAAAAACAAAACAAAAACCCAAACACTCAAGAAGTCCCTACTGTCTGATAAGGCTGAAAACCCAGCTTCAGTTGAGACACACCACAAAAAAACCCAAATGTGTGGGGCTGCTGCATAGCCAGTCTTCTGTAGTGGCCAGAACAGAGGACTTGGGCTGGGGAGACCCGAGCCAAATCCCGCTTCAGCAATGGAGCTCAGTGGGTGATCTTGGGCCAGTCATTGTGTCTTCACCTAATCTACCTAACAAGATTGTCGTGAGCATAAAATGGGAGGCGGAGACCCTCATACAGTACCCTGAGCTTCTTGGAGGGCAGGTGGGACAAAAACGTAACAAACACACAAACACAGCTTGTCTTTCAAGCTGGATACATCAACAGATGTCTGCTGGATTGAACATTATGTCTATCGGTTGACATGCAGCTTGCTCCTATGCATAATTCTGAGTAAACCACAGGACTCAGGGGACTTGCTTCAGAGGAAATAAGTGTACGATATGGCGATTGGGCTGCAATTTTTCTGAGTTCATTTATTGCAAAGTTAAATCTCAATGAATACAAAGAGAATTACTTCTGAGGTTAGGACTGGGGTTTTCAGCTTCAGTTCTGAGTTCTTTTACCACAAAGTTAAGGCTACAATCCTAAAACACTGAGTAAGGAGGAGCGAGCTCTACTGAACACAGTGAGTAAAGCATGCATACGATTGCAATGCATGCCTCACTGACCACAGCAATCATTATTCCTGAGCAAACATGCCCAGGATTGGGCTGTGTTAGTCTATAATCCTTGTTTCCTTGTGCAGCCCTGAAATCTCTACTTATCTGTTCTCTGCCCCCTTCTCCATCTATAAAATAGGAATAGCAACCTAATTCATCAAGCTTTTCTAAAAGGATGAAGGAAATATGAATTGTAAAGTTCTTTTGGAAATGCTGGAAATGCTAAACAATGAAAAAGCAAAACAATTATTACTAATAATGGCAGTGCATGCCTTATCCTGGTTGGTACAGAGTGCGGTTTCTTTTAAGTGCATCTCAAATCCATTGCATCCTTTTCATTTCCCTTTTCTTAAAACTCCATTTGTTCATCCTCCCATTTGTATTCTAGTTAGGTATCATGGCTCAGCACCAGAGTTTAGTTTCAAAGTCCCCCCCTCATTCCCGCCCCCAGCATACATTGCAATAAACAGTTCCAAAGTCTGGAGGTTTCAGAAATCCAGATGTTAATATGGCTGAATAGAAGTTCAGGGCAAGTCCACCTCTTCTCTCCCCTCCCCACTCCCCCAAACACAAGCAGATTTCTGAAATCAGAGAAACACGTCCTTCCGTTGGTTGACCTTGCTGGTTTTAACAAAACTCTCTATGAATGTTCTTCTCTTTCTAAAACCAGACTGCAGGACTAGCCAAATATACTGGAGCAGAAACAACGTGAGAGGTGACAGAAAATGTTAAGGCATCCTTCACAAAATGTAGATATTAAAAAAATCTACTGAAGTCCTCCTTAGGAGCTTCCACATGAGGCTTTTATTATGCAATCACCCTGCTTCATGCACAGTATTTTACAGGGCTCCAGATGCCATTGTTATCTTCCACTCATAACCTTCCCAACTTTTGCCACCACTTCTTCCACCTTTTTTCTTGCCATGGACAATCCACCAAGGAAAAAGAAGGATGGAACTGGTGGCACAACGCCTTTTGGTTGTTAGCACCAAGAACCCCTGCCTTTGGAATCTTCCCTTTGCTGCTTTCCCTTGTTTTTCCACTGGTTCTTCTGTCTTTTTTCTTACCACAAAAAATCCATTAAAGAAGCAAAGATTGAGGGTGCTTCCAGCAGAGGGATCCTAATGTGCTACCAATCAAAAGGCAGTGTGCCCCTATTCCGTCTCTTCCTCCTTAATACATTTTTTTTCTGCTCAAAAATTAAAAAGATGAAAGAAGTGCTGGGTTGGGGGGAAACGGGGTGGGCTATAAATGGAAAACAATGTCATCTGGGCCCACACACCCCTAAAATTCTGTGTTCGACACAGGGTGATTACGGGATAAGACCTTTGCCTGGAAGCACTTGAAACAGCTGCACAACATCTTTGATTGGTAGCATTAGGATTCCCCTGTCTGGAAGCTCCCTTCATTGTCTTGATTTTGTTCTTTCCTTACTGAGAAGAACCTTGGCCAACACTACCCATAAAGAATAAATAAAGGGTACCCTAGGGGAATCTCAGATGCCTTCAGAAGAAAAAGCACCTTCTGCATAGGTGCTTTCTTTTCCAATCCTAAATGATGGTTTTCCGATTAATTTATTGGAATGTAGCTTGACGCAAGACTTTACTCCCAGGACGTCTTTCTTGCACAATTTTCAGTCTACAACATCCAAACGGTTTCACAGCCATTACCAGCGTGGTGAGGTGCAGGATTCCTCCTGCACTGTACAAGCCACCTAGTATACCAACTTGCTTGAAATCCTTAACAAAAGGCTGGATCTATTATCCAAAGAAGTAGAAAAGGGGGCAGTGGGGGATCAGTAAGACCACGTGAAAGTCATCCGATCAGCACTAAAGCAGAAATTAAACAAAGCCCCTAATTAAGGACCTTGCTTTGCATGAACTATTAAACACCAGGCACGATTTCCATATGAAAGTAAAATGTGTGTGCTTGTGTGTCTAATTGTAAAGATTCTTGGTGAGGAATCTTTTCATGGTAACATCATAACACACTGTTGCAATGTGCCTTCGGTTAGTTTTCCGTAAAGCTGGACGTTTATTCCCTGAAAAGAAATCATTTGTTATATGGAAAGCATTCTCCTGAGATGAAACCTTAACCAATGACGTTTTACGCTAAGCGTGGAAGCTAAGCCCCTAAAATAGTTGAAAAATAACAGCTCCCGAAGTACATTTATCTTTCTGGTAAGGTTCAGACACATTGAAAAATTGTAGCATAAAGCAACACCACATCCATAGTACTACGTGGTTAAAAGGAACACAGAGCCACTGGTTAAATAAAATAAAATAATTCTATTTCGTGCGTAGGTCAGAGGTAAACACAATCTTCTGAGAAGATTTGCTTGGAACTAACTTGAAGTATAAAATAATCCAAAGCTTTCCCATCCTTACCTTGCTAGTCAGCAGTGAAGAAGGTAAAATCAAACGCTTCACTTCCTCAGAGGGTTAAAACTTAAATGCAACAACTGTTTCAGGCACCGAGGCTGCCTATTTAAACTTTAAAAGTCTCCTGCTCTTTTGTCCGGAATGTCCTTCCTTTCCCCTTTCCTGAAAGAAAAGTGCTGAGACCTCGTTCAAGAAAAACACACACAAACACCCCTTTTTTTTTCACCCAAACTTGGAGCACGGAGCTTTTAAAAAGTTTTCAAGCCACTAACTGTGAAGGAGGAGGGGAAAAGGAGGGCTGAGAGAATCAGAGGTGGGGCTGCTAAGGAATGGGAGGAGAAAAGTCAGAGAAGACACAGAAGCAGTAGACAGCATTAAAAAAAAAAGTTGTGGGGGGGGGAGGAAAGGGAGAGAATGAACTGAGCACCGAAGTGGCTGAGTAAGCACATACTTAAAAAGAATGGGGGAGACATGAAAGAGACCAAAATGGGACTGTATCCAAAGCCGTCTTGCCGCAGGGAAGTGACACAGCTTAATTTGCTGTATGAAATACAACTCTCTGAAGGTGCGTGGCTTGTCTACATCATGAGTTTACTGTGGGCCCGGGATGAGACGAAGTTGATTTCATCAGCAGCTGGCCTAGAGCAGCTCTACTCCCAAAGGCAACCAACTGGGAATTGGCACCAGCAGTCCTGCCACCAAAAGCGGCGCTTGGACGGGTTGAGGTGAATTCTCCCTGTGGAACTTTACAAGCTACCAATAATGGTCAGAGATAGAGGTCTCATTTCCCCCTGCCAGCTGCTGCACATTGGCAGAGATCGTCGTTTTTGTGCCCTTCCCTCTCCTCTTTTGTGAAATCGTGCTTTTCTGTTGGGGTTTTCTGCGAACTTTACACAATTGCACAATTCTCCATGTAATTCAAAAAGAAAAGAAAAATATGTGAGGGAGGTTGCCGGCACTGTGAGGAAAGAAACATCACCACAGTCTTGGAATAGTCATTTTGACCAAAGATAGCTAACTGCCATATAAACAAGCAAAGGTTGCTCATATAATTCAACAGCAGTGCTGAAGCCCTGTGAACTAATATCATGCAAGGTTACCATGTGGAAATATTGAGGAATGGTAGACAAGCTCAACGAATTCATCACTGCTGAAATGCAGGCTGTTTGCCTGGCTTTGGCTACATAGTAGTCAATTGTTCCTATTTAACTACTGACTTGGTTCACACATAATGACAACGTATGTTCGTTTAACCCATTGGTTGTTGAATTTGCGTTGTCATGGTGTATAAACCCAGCCATGGTAATAAACTTTGATTTGTTAACCACAAAAAAACAGAAAGAGAATCTATGGTTTGTTGTTAGGCTGTGAGCTTTATGTCATTTAAACCATAGCTTGTTGTTGCATGGGAACCCAGAACTGTAGGTTGTTCGTGGTTTATTACACCAGGCTAGAGAAGTGGTGGGCAAGAGTGGCCAAACAAACAAACAAAACCACCAGCTAATCTACATGCTAATGCTACTATGCAGCAAAGTCATTTGGAATACAGGGAGGGAGCGGCTTAAGAAAACATGGTTTGCTCAATTGCCTCCCAGATAAACCTTGGTAAAGCAAACCACAAGTTAAGTATGGTTTAATTAAACCATTGGATATTGTTATGTGAGAACCTGGACACTTCCTCTATAATTTCTTGTCTATTCTTGAAATTGCTACTGACTAAGAAAAACTGATTAAACAAAACTAAGCACTTCAGAACATAGAAGAGCCAGGCTTGATCAGAACAAAGGTCTGTCAAGACCAGGGGCACGTCTACATGAAGGGTTTGCCCCGGGGTTGCTTCGCAGTAGTGGCAAGTCATCCACATGATGCAGCCACCATTGCAAAGCCATCCGGGGGCAAACCCTGGAAACTCCACTCCAAAAAAGTCGGGCACTTACCCCAACTTCTTTGGCAACGGAGGTGGCCCAGTGCCTCTAAAAAAGTTTTTTAAAACACAAAATAACGGGGAGGGGAGAGAGGAGAGGAACAGTGCCGTTCCAACCCCCCCCCTTTTAATTTTATAATCTCTATCTGTGGCTCTCCGCAGAAACAAATAATAAATATAAATGCGGGTGGGTGGGGAGGAACGGGAAGCCAGAGGAAAGAGATGCTGCTTAGTCTCCAGTCCCTCTCGCGTCCTCCTCTGGCTGCGTCATTCCCTCCCCCATTTTTATTTTGAATTATATGAATCTGCGGAGCTCCGCAGATAGAGCTTATAAAATTAAAACAAAGTGGGGGGAACTGGCAGTCAGAGGGAAGAGATGGGTTCAGTCCCTCTCACATCCTCCTCTGCTGCCTCGTTCCCTTCCCCCCCGTTCCCCCCCCACACACACTTATATGAATCTGCGGAGTCCGCAGACAGGGCTCATTAAATTAAAAAGGGGGAGTAATGGCCCCACTGCTTTCCTCCCCCCCCCCCCTGGTTTGTTTTTGTTTTTTAACTTTTCAAGAGGTGCCGGGCAGGAAAAATGGCATTTGCCTTCCTTTCCGTGCAGATGCCGGGAAAGAAGGCAAGTGCGGGTGCAAGGCTTCTGGCGGCTCTAAAGCGCCTCCGTAAAGATGGGGGCCAGCATCCTGTCTTGTACAATGACCAACCAGATACCTATGGGAAGCCCACAAGCAGGATATGGATGGAACAGTACCAATTGGGATCCAGTGTCATATTATCTGTGAAAATTGGAGTTCCATTTAACCATCATGACTAATAGCCATTGATAAACCTCTCCTCTATGTATTTTTTTCAAGCCACTTAAATTACTTGCTATCACCATATCTCAAGGCAGCAAATTCCATACATCAATTACACGTTATGTGGAGGAGTATATTATATTGCTAGATAATTTAACTGAATCACACACACACACACACACACACCCCTACAATTTCTGGTATTATGAAAGAGGGAGAAGAACTTCTATGTTTTCCACACCATGCATAATTTTATAGACCTCTAGCATTGTCCCAATTAATTGCCTCCCCCTGCCCCATCGTAAACTAAAAGCCTTCTCTTGTGGGGCTGCTTTTTGCCCCAACTTTTCTAGCTCTAAGGAATCTTTTTTTTTTTTTGAGCTCAACTGTATATAGAATTGCAAATGTGGTCTCACTATAGATTTATATGATAATATTGGCACTTTCAGTCCCTCTCTTCACTTTTTCATAGTAAAGCCCCATGCCTGCCTGCAGTAGAAACCTAGAAAAAACTAATTTTAAAAGGCGTAGAATTAAAGGGCAAGTTAGTTTAAAAACGAAAGTATAGGTTTTGCCTTCAGTCCAAGTCCACACAGTTTCCTGGAAGTAAGTCCCATTCATCTTACTTTTGAGTAGATATGTGTAAGATTGCACTGAATGAAGTTAATACACAATAGACTACACCAGCCTTCCCCAACCTGGTGCCCTCCACATGTTTTGGAGTTTATCTCCCATCAGCCCCAGGCAACATGGCTAGAAATGCTGGAAGTTCAAGGTCTTAGATCATTTTAAATGTTCTTTTTTTTAAAAAATTAAAAAATCAGTTTATAACTAAGATGTAGAATTAGAAAAGTGTATATTTCGCCAACAGGTCAGACTCTTACATTCCCAGTGGAATCTGAATAAGCTAATCCATATTCATCACCAATTCTTGTCCATTCCCTTGATGAAATCATTGGAGGAAAGGGTCGTTGGCATACAAACTTGTCACCCCACCAATTGCTTGTTGGTCTTTGTTGTGTGTGTGTTTTCCCTGATTCACATTCCAGAAAGTATTAACCAAGAAACGGTTGTTTTGCTTACTGCCAGTGTCTGTAAGACACAACTTGCACTAATTAGTTTCTACAGTCCACTAGCCCTGTGTGTGCACAAGAGGTTCTTCCATTGTCAATTACAGCGGGGGGGGGGGGTACCCATCCTGTACTTTTGCCTTAGCAAGCAGTAGACAGCAGCTAAGCCCGTAACAAATGTTTGCAAATATTCAACATCTGGCAACATCTCTTCTTTCACTATGTTAGACTGCAATACTGCGTTTGAATTTAAGCAGTGATGTGAAATCATATCTCGAGACCTTAAATTTGAAAACATTTTCTTGACACCTCTTGATGGTTTTAATTCTGACAAGCATCAAATAAGAAAGCTTATAAACTGCTTAGTGTCAGGTATGGTCAATTTTTTTTTTTTAAAAAAGAAATCCCTTGTTATTTCTCATACACCTTTAGACAGATAGGTTGCAGTCCTACATGGGATGTAGGTACAACGGAACATCCTTCTAAGTGGACAGGCCTAGGATTATGCTGTGAGTACCACTGCAAGCCAGCTATCAAATGCAATCCATCATAAAGTTCCTGTGCATGTCTAATACTGAAATCAGATCAAATATGGTGTGAATGCATGGCAAACATTCAAATATTCAGCATCAAACATTTTCAGTGAAAAAATCCTCAGGGATTTTTTGGGAAGCAAATTTATTTCAGTTTTAATTGCAGCACTTAGGTGTGTGTGTGTGTGTGTATGTGTGTGTGTGTGTGAGAGAGAGAGAGAGAGAGAGAGAGAGAGAAGGGAAGGGCAATGTAGCATTCCACCAAGAATCCACAGGACAAAATACAAAGCAGGACATTCATATTTCTAGGTTGGAAAGGGCGAGCATTCTATTGCTGTTGAACCTCAGCCAATCCCTTATAAACGCTTACAGAGTAATTTCCTGCTTTGAAACCACTTCAGTACACTCTTACTGTGATGGGGCTTCGTAGAGCCAAACTCTAGAGCACACTGCAGCTGTGTGGAAATACTTTTTAGTGACTCCTTCTCCATTGCCATGTACTATTGGGGGAGGGAAATAGCTTGCAGTAGTGTGGGCTAGTTGTTCAACCCTTTCCTTGACACCTATGTTTTTTCCTGAAAATTCACCACACTGCTCCTCCGCTGCGGCATTTTGAATTCTTGTCTGTGAGGTAAGCATAACATCCAGAACACTGCTGTCAGAGGAGAAAGCTAGGAATGGTGTACTGGGGGAAAGGAAGGGAAATATTAAGCATTCATCCAATGTATACTCCTGCTTTTCGGGCAGTGGGGAGGAGGCAAACTTTCTTCCTCTGGGTTCAATCCACACAGCTGCCAACATAGAGCTGGGGATCCTCTCCTCAGTCCCATCACAGCTTGCTTACCCAGGGAGATCAGGTGAACAGATAATGGCAGCAAAAGGAGCTGAAGCCAGGCCAGGGGGTCTCCAGGGATTGGCAGTGGGGTTCCTCCTAGGATATGGGTCTCAGATAGGGTCTGATAATGCCAACTCCATGGCAGTAGCCCTGCACTTATTTTCCCCTCCATTTCCTTACCCATTGCAAAGTACCTCCTGCTGAGGGTGCCTTGCAATAGCGAAAGGGCCACCAGACTAATGTAACACCTAGCTGAAGTGTAACAGGTAGTTTGGCCTTTAGCACAATCCCTGACATGCCTAGCTAGACCTTAGGGCCAAACTACAAATGATGCAAGAGAACAGATCTTCCGTCACCGTGAATTTTACTCAAAAGCAGCCATGGAATGCTCCATATTGGATTGTAGCAGTAACATTGAGGGAGGATGTGTTTTCCAGTGTATAGTTATCCTCCCCTGAAGTGTTATTTTTTGTGTTCCAGGGCTAAGTACCATACGTTGCCAACACAGTGCAAAGGAAATGGGTTAAACACCTTCCCTACCACCACCACCACTGCTGCTCCAACTCAGTTTGGATTCATCATTCGCTCTCCAGTTACTGTTAAGGCAAATTTCAAATATCAGAAGATCTATGATCATCAATCATATCTAGCTTGGCCCTTAGAAAGTGTAATTATTTCTACTGTGTTGAGCTGGTTCATATCCTTGAATTCTGGGCAACTCCTTGAAAGGGATAACAGATATTCCAGCTGCTCATTGTGTTTGGATAGCTCACCAAGTCTATTGTTCTGTGATGTTTCTATATTTTGACAGCTGAGAATTCTTGCTCCACTGCAGGGTTTCAGAAGGTTCATTAAAGGCCACCAACCCCAACGGTGCGTATTCTGGGCTAACAACCTTTTGAAATCAGAGCATAACTTTTATTACAGGCCCATGTTCATGTATAATGGCAGGTAGGCATATTTCCACATCATTTAAGCTTGATCTCCATACTATGTAAACCATCTATGTGATATTATCCAAATTCATATCCACTATGATTAAAAAAACACCTTGATAAATAAATAAATAAATAAATAAATAAATAAATGGTTTTCTTAGGATTCCTTTTTTTAAAACAAACAAACATCAGTCTCAAAATTATGTTAAAAGTTGAATGCCCATTATACAGATGGGCAAACCAAGACGAATACTCATATCTTCCTTCACATAGTGGCAGAAAGGAAGAACTGAGACCCTTCTCCCACTTCTACAGTTATATCTCTCTGCATATGACAAGATACTGTCGGACGATAAAGTGGGACTGTCCTTTTTACCAGCCTTTTCCCAACCTGGTGCCCTGCTGAAGTTCCCATCAGCCCCAGCTAGCATGGCCAGTGGTCAGGAATGCTGAGAGCTGTGATTTGTTAGATAGAACCCTGGTCACAAAAGGAAGGAGGGAGAAAGTGGGTTGAAAGTATAGATAATCCACTCCTGAGGTCTCAATGGGAAATTTGGAGTAAATTTAAAGGGAAGCTGCTTCCGAGCAACTCTCCCTTGTCACCGGTAATAATGTTAAAGAATTTCCCAGAGGAACTGAAGGGTAGATTAAGTAAAATATTAAAAGAGAAAAACAAAATGAAATTAAAGGATTGGTTAAGAGATATAAATACAAGAGAAGATATGGAAGAGCTGTTAAAGGAGAAAAAATTATCTTGGTTAGAGTATAGGCAATTAGAACAATGGAATAAAAAGTGGATTAAAGAAAATAGAGTTTGTAGAGAAATGACGAAGTTTGAGGAGTTAATAGTAAATAAGGAAAAAGGTAAAGGGGAAGTATAGTCTTAAAAGGGTTAATGAACGAAATATATAAAATATTGTTAGAAAAGGGGCTAATGGATAGCTCAGGAAAAATGGTATGGGAGACAGATTTGAAGGTACAAATAGGGCGACAGAGCTGGGAGGGACTGTGGAAACAAAGAGTGTTGAGAAGTATGTCAGTGAGAATAAAAGAGAATTACTTTAAAATTTTGTGGAGGTGGTACCTAACCCCGATTAGATTGAATAAGATAAATAATCAGCACTCAGCAAATTGTTGGAGAGGTTGTGGGGAAAAAGGAACGTACTTACATATGTGGTGGGAATGCAAATATGTACAAAGATTATGGAAGATGGTGTTTTTTGAAATTGAAGAAATAGTGGTAATGAAAATAGAACAAACACCAAAAATTGCATTACTGTCACTATTTGAAGATTTAAAATGTGGAAAAGAAATTAAAGAATTGATATCGAGTTTGCTGACTGCAGCACGATTGATGGTAGCTAGGAACTGGAAGATTCAGGGGGAATATTCTATTGAAGAATGGTATAGAGAAGTTTGGGATATAGCTATTAATGATAAATTGACTTGTAATATTAACTGGAGGAAAGGTATAACCAAAATAAATGAGTGTGAAGGAATTTGGAAACAGTTCCTAATATTTGTGTTCTCTAAGGGAAGTGGGAAGAAAGCATGAGATTTTGGAAGCAGGAATAGATCCCGAGGTGGGGGGTGCACTTATATGTTAAGAATGGTTATATTGTATGATAGGATAGGTTATAGATAATATTTACTCAATATATATGTATTCAACATTTATTCAAAATGTATGTAGTATGTTGTGTTGTTGTTTCTTTTTTGTAAGATGTTTATTTTGTGTCTTAAAATAAAAATTAAAAAAAAACAAAAAAACACCAAATGGTTAACTCAATTTAATTTTTAATAATGCAGTTTCACAGTTTGGTATGTTGCTCACTACCTTGAATAACAATGATGGTAGTAAGGAGACATATAATTAATTATTGATAAGAGTGCAATCAAACAAGATTTCCGCTCTTTAAATGGAAGGCTCTGATCTCCCATATGAGACTCTTCAGACAGGGTGGGTGGAACAACGGAAGGAAAAATGTCTCCCATTCCACCTTACAAAACATTTTCAGCTAGTTGGGCCTCTTGGCCCAACCAGCTTGCTGTGGGCTTCATTGGGTGACAGAGAGCTTTTGAATCCAGTGGATATACATCTCTCCCCTCCATTCCCACTCTTACCTCCTCAACAACCCTCTTCTGATGTCACAACAGCAATTTTGGAAGAGGAGGTACTATTGAGCTTCCCATAGGTGCTGTGGGTGGGGGAATTCTTACTCAGATCCCCCCACCCCAGATCATAGCCTGGTTACAGCCTGATGGGGGGATTTGGACCACCCTATGGTTCCTGAGATGCTTCCCAAAGACCATAGGATTGCTCTGTAAATAAATAAATGCAACTGAATCATGGAATAAATTATAATCAACAACCAGTAATCTGAAAGTCCTTTATCATCCAATGAAAAAAAGCATTTTGGTTAGGGGAAGAAAGCTCCCCACCCCAACTTAAGAACATTTTCCACCAATGTTTTATTGACCTTCTATTTCCTCCTGAACTTTCTGACAACAACACTTGGATTTTTCATGCACCTAATTACAAAAAAAACCTTCACTTCTTAATTCATCAATAATATCAGGCCATTTCTACACCTGCCTTTTCCCCCGGGATCATCCCTGTGCATCCAAATCACACACAGGGGATTCAGGGAGCAGGCAGGGACAATCCCTTCATTTTCCTGGGATAATCCTTAGGTGTAGAAAGGGCCTCAATGTTAGTTTTTAAAAAATTAAAACAGCAATAATAACAACAACAACAACACATTTAGCCATTTCATCTGGCTTGTTGATGGTCACTGATATTTATGAAGGAAGAATTTGCTATTGGTTTGTGTTTCCTGCCACTTTATATTTTATGTCCAGATCATTCCAGGGATTTATAATTTCAGTATTCCATACAAAGATATATTTGGGTAACAAAAGGAAACATAATTTTGATGCTTTGGGCGAAGCTTCCTCTCCCTGCACTCATCAGGCAAACGTATAAATGTCCAAGTGAAATACACTAACTCGGTGAAAAGTTCAGATCTGGCTTATAATATAGGAAGGCTTCATTATTTTGATTCTAAACACAAATCCTCTCTGTTCTTCAGGGCCACACAGTGTTATGATACTGATTATCCTTGCACTGTGAAACATCAGTCTTTAAGTAATGACACCTTCAGAACACTAGAAGTTGGAATCAGGGACACACAGTGAAAAGTTTGACAGTAGGTTAGGAGAGACCAAATTAATTTTTTTTTAAAAAAAGTCCTGCTTTATACAATGGCATCCTTATGGAACTCACTGCCCCAAGATGTAATGATGGCCTTTAACTTGGATAGTTTTAAAAAGAAAAGGATTAGATAAATGAATGGAGAATGTGTCTGATGGAAATCTGAAGCCAAGTAGAAGCCAGAAGTCCATTGTTATTAAAAGTTGCCAAAGGCTTACAGGATGCTGGAATTTTCTCTTTAAAAATCTCTAAAAAGGCAGGACTTTGTGGGGAAGATGTTCAGGACCCACTCAGAAAACTGAACAGGAAGGCCTCCAAACAAAGCAGTGTTGGACACGTTTGGAGGGAAGTGAAGTAAGACGTGTTATCATCTAAAGTGTGTGTGTGTGGGGGGGGGGGGGAGTGGGTGTAAGATCATTAAGTCTAGAATCTAATAATCACTTAATTGTATCATTGTATCTAACACACAATGGCTTGGATCCAAATATGTGGTTCTCTAATAATGGCTTCCTAACTTTAGCCAATTCCCTGTTCCTACTTGCAGCCCTCTGCGATGCATCCCATGCCATTCTGGAGAGTGTCCTAGCACTCCAGATCAACTTTTCAGGATGTGTTTGTGCAGAGAGCTATAGCACAAAAAGGTCCAAGCTGGAAGTTGTGTCACACTGATCAGAGTTGGCGCAAGACATTTTGCTTCCTGAGACAAAGAACAAGGTGGCGGCCCACTCCTTTCCAGGTACAGAAGCTGACTGGATTGGCAACTAAACACTGGCAAAAAATACTGGGCCCTCCAACACATCTGGGGGCATCAGTCTTGTTTAGGGAGTGCAGGACAGGCTGTGTGACACACATAGCTCTGCTATCCAAAAGTAGGAAATGGCTGGCTGGCAGGCAGACGAGGAACAGCTGGCGAGCTGTCACTCCTATCCCCCAGTATGTGGTGCCAGAGGCAGTTGCCTCCCTCTGTCAAATGGTTGGGGCGGCCCTGACACAGACAAGATTTTATTGGTTGCTGGAGAAAGATTAATTCTAGTTTCTTTAAGGTGCTGTTGATAAGATTAAGCAAGGCTATAAGAAAATGCTTTTTGTTTGAACTTTGGAAGTGTGGTTTTATCTCAAAATAATCTCAGTCCACACTGTGTATTTAAGAAAATGCATACAAAGGAAGAAGTAAATAAGTTGTGAAACTTCATTTTCTATTAACTGATGGAGGGGAAAAACAAAAGGTATGCAAACAATTCAGTAATTAGGCAAATTGAGTTTACTTGTCACATCACCTGATGTCTGTCACAAAGGCCACAAGAAGCCACTGGGACTCCCCTCAGTTGCTTATATACACACACTTGCTTAACTATCTCCATAAACAAAAGCTGATTTTGATCCACTGAAAGTGTTTGTTCTTCACGGTTGCAGAGCAAAAGCTGCAGGCATAAATGACTGACAGGAATTAGCACATTTCTCTAGGACATTTACAGGACCCTCAAGGCTGAGGACAGGAAGGAGAAAAGAGCCATGAGCAAATGAGGAATACACATCCACCTTGTGCTTCAAAATATGACACTTTTAAAAATGTATGCTAGTTATTTGTTTAGTTAGTTGTTAGGTTTGTATACAGCCCAACTATGCCTTTAGGGCAGTTTACCATGGTAAAAAAGAAAAAGAAAAAAGTTACCTGCGCCATTAGGTTAAATGGAGTTACATAAATATATAAATTTTGGCTACCTATTAGATTTGGTAGCCCAAAAAAATATATATCCATGTTCAGAGGCAGTATACCTGTGAATACAAGGTGCTGGGCTTGAGCAGGAGAGGAGGGCTATTACTTACTCTCACCCTGCTTGCAAAATCCCCTGAGCTTCTGGTTGCCTGGGGTTAGAAACAGGGTGCTCACTATTCTGATCCAGCAGAACTCTTGGTAGGTACTCAAATTCTGGTAGTAAAATCCCTTTGGAATTATAGAGTGGCCAGAGGTCCAACTTTACAGAGGACAATCAGTCCTCCGATTGAAGACCTGTTAGAGGACAGCCCTCCATTTGAAGTCATCCTCTGTTTGAAGTCCATGTGTGGTTTAAAGATGACGAACCATAACAAAGGAGAGCAGGGGGTCTTGAAGTTCCCTATCAAGAATGAAAACCTGGACAGAGAACTGAGCAGACACACAGGACACCTGGTCACACACAGTCTTCCCCACTATGGTGAGATGTATTGCATTTCTGTTTAAATTTTAGTTAGTATTTCTAAATTTCCTTCTATAAATTAGCATATGGAAATGTTATGCAAGTTGTTGTTGTTGTTTGCTGATGCTTAAGTGGCTACCCTAGTAATAGGCCATTCTCTTCTGTGTCCAGCACTGAGCATCAAAAGAGTACCCATTTAGTAAGATGGGGAGAAGATAATGGGAATACAGCCACAGGCAGAGGTAAATTCAGCAAGCGAGGTTCATGCTCCTTTTGCTCTCCCCACTTTATATTGTAACTGGGGCAGAATCACAGTTCTGCTGCCATCATGAGTCTGTTTTGGCCCAAACTGGCAGGATCTACACTACTGCTTATAACAGTTTATAAGGGTTATGACAACTGTTCAGGCCCAGGACACATTACATATGCCATTTTAAAAGTGTTATATCCTGCTTGGTGTAGATTGGCCCCCAGTTGTGAGAAAATGCTGAAGGCCCAGAGACACCTTCCTTTTGTGCTGACTGTTGTAAAACCAACTGTGTGGCCTGTTATAACTCTGTTGAGGAAACCAGGTCATGACAAACAAAAGCTACAGGATGGAGCTCAGAGTACTGGCTCTCTTAACTGCAGTTCAAGAGGATTAGGCAGCTAATCAGAAGGACAACATCTCTTCTCTCAGTGACCTGAAAAGGCCTATTTGTAGGCCACCTAATATTCATTCTGAACCACTGCTGCATGACTAGACTTTGGCTATTTCTTTGACACCCCAGGCCAATTTAGGTGTGAAAAAAATATTGGCACATGCCCCATGACAGTCTTCCCCAACCAGGCATCCTCCAGTTGCTGGCTGGCCGAGGGGTTATGGGAGATATAGTTCAGTACACATGGAATGTGGCAGGTTGGGAAAGGCTGCTCTATGATCGTAAAAGAGAAATGATGCTTTATATATGAAAGTGGATCCGATTTTCTGAGAGTCTTGGGTTGTAGTGGAACAAAGTGGGTTGCCTCCTTTAGGAAATCAAGGCAAAAGGACAATTGCAACTAACTGGCAGTCATAAATGTAAACGTTTGAAGAAACTATATTGGACAGAAAATACATTTTAATTCAAGTACCAATTCTTACCTCCATTGTGATATCACTACTTTCATTTTCACAATGGATATTTAAATAGACAAAAAATAAATCTATTTACAAATTCATTTGCCTACAAAATAGCCTTTCCAATCCATAAGGGAGATTTTTCTTTATCCTCCAATAACATGTGAGGTTATTGGAGGATATCTGGTCATGCTAGGCAGAGCCCTGTGGCTTTAACTGTTGTGACGAAGAAGGAGTTTCACCAGGTGCTGCATACATACAAATGGCACCTGCTGAAATTCCCCTTTCAATACAATTGTTAAAGATACATGGGCCCTGTCCTCCTTTTCATATGGTCACCCTATTGGTCCAACCCACCACTGCAATTGGTTGTTTAATTTTAGTATACTTCCTAGAAAGTAGTATGTGTGTTGTTGTTTTAAAAATGCCTTCTAATAAATATGAGAAGGAAGTAATAGAAGAACATTGCAAATAAACAACAAACAAAGCTTACATTTTTTTGCATTTGGCTCCCTCTTCTGTACATAATGGAAATAAACTTAGGCAATAAATCCATGCATTGAATGTTAATTAATATGTTTACTTTGAAAGTAAATATTTGTGAAATATGTAGATCAAAACAGAATTTCATGAGCGTTTGGGCTCTTCCTTTCTTTTTTGCCATTTATTTATGTCTTCATTCATTCATTTATTCTGCAGTATTCTTTTTGAGGTATAGTGACCAGAAGCGTGCACAGTATTCCAGGTTTGGCTGCACAACAGATTTGTAAAGAATAGGGGATGGGAACATTTTGCCCCACTCCCCAGACCATTCAGGTGGGCTGGATGTCACAGGATGGGAGCCACATAATCAAGCCCCTCCCCCTGCTCTGACATCCTCCATCACCACCCCATTTTATTTTTCTCCATGCAGAGAGAGGCATGGAGCTTTGTGCTTTTCTCTACATGGTAAAAGGGACTAGGCTGGCACATGGAAGAGTAGTTCTAAGTTGGGTGCTTCTTTGACACACTGCATGCCATCCCAACCAGGGCAGTGGCCAGTACGAGTAGGCTCACTTGACTGGCACCTCAGGGAGTGAGAAGGAGAATCTGCATTTTTATATCCAATCAGAGAGAAGAGTGAGGATTTCTTTTCCCACGAAAAGAGGGCAAAGCCTCGGGAAGGAAACCTGAGATGGGGGCCTCTAGATGTTGCAAGTGGCCCATGGGCCAGAGATTTCGCATTCATGAGCCATTATGTCATTGGCAGTTTTATTTTCAGTTCCTTTCCTAATAGCCCCCAAAAGGAATTTACCTTTCTTACAGCAGCCACACTTTGAGTCAATGTTTTCATTATCCACTACAACCCCCAAATCATTTTTCTATTCAGTCATATCCCAGCAGTGCCTTTGCAAGGTTAGGATTTTTTGCCCCAATGTGCATCACTTTACACTTAACTTACATTGAGCTGCATTTGCCATTTTAATGCTCATTCAGCGCTTTGCAACCCTTTTTGTCTTCACTGTAAATAATTGGGTGCAGCAGTTTCTGCAGCTGAAACTCTCCCCACGGCCTGAGTTCGATCCCAGTGGAAGCTGGTTTCAGGCAGCCGGCTCGGGTCGACTCAGCCTTCCATCCTCCCGAAGTCGGTAAAATGAGTACCCAGTTAGCTGGGGGAAAGGTAATAACGGCCGGGGAAGGCAACAGCAAACCACCCCGCTATAAGGCCTGCCAAGAAAACATCAGCGAAAGCTGGCGTCCCTCCAAGAGTCAGTAAGGACTCAGTGCTTGCACGAGAGGTTCCTTTCCTTTCCATCAGGAAACTAGGCCACCTCGTTGCCCACACCTACCTCCAGATAAGTTAGGAACAAATTAAAAGGCACTGGTCCCAACACAGACCCTTGGGAGGAAATAAAGTAGAAGGAGGGAAGCACCAAACAGGACAGAATACAAAAAAAAAAAAAAAAGCATTCTCAAATGTGTCAGAGAGCGCCAGAGAGCGCTCATTGCATTTTGGCACAAAGAACTCCTTTGTCGGGTAAAAAAAGAACTACATAAAACAAAAGAAATATATGCATAAAAGATCATAAAAGGGATAAACCAAAATTTAAAATACTTTGAAAAAAATATGAACAGTGGTACAAAAGGAAGGAATAACAGAAAAATACCATCGTTAACTACTACTATAAACATCAATGTATTAAATGAATACTTTACTATTCCAAATTCTAGGGAAATTCTAGCTTCCGAAGAGGGTGACTATCTTTTCTACACCATCAGGACAGTTGCATGGAATTTCAAAACAGTGTTCCTTATATTGCTCCCAATAAGCTATAGATGACACTTGAACAATGCATCTTGATGGGAAAATAATGTCTATTGTTGAAAAACAGACTCGAATGGGACAATTATACTTGTGAGTAACAACTTTCTCATCAGTAATCCATGTGACAAAAACAAAACAAAAACTTGCACACACACTCACACACACACACAGCATTGCATAAACCTACTCCGTACACCAAACATTCTTTCTTTCTTTCTTTCTTTCTTTCTTTCTTTCTTTGTAAACGTGTGCTTGGTGAAACTGATGTACTACAACCTAAAGTACCTAATATATTGACTTTTTCCAATGGCTGCAAAGTTTAGAAATAGTACATGACTGAATAACATTAAATATACTTTTTAATACTTATTCTGCCATCTAGTGTTTATATCATCACAAATATTGGGTAAGGCCTGCTTCACACAATATGCAAGAACAAACCCATGTTTTACCGTAAACATACACTATTGGTAAGCAAGCAAGTATAAAATATTTCATGGATTCACCTTAAAAGTATAATGTGTGAAACAATCCTAAGAATTAAATCTGTCTTGAAATTATTAACTGTATATAATATGAATGGTAGAGTTTAGAATGGCTCTTGTCTTATACTGGGAGTGCAATATCTGTGGCCTACAGATAGGCAATGAAGAATTTGTGGGTGGCTGGCCTGGCCAAGCACTTGGTGATGCACAAGTCTGGGCCTCCAGAAAGTGTGCAATTCCCCCGGCCATTAGACCCAGAAAGCGCGTTTTGCTTTCCTCCCCACCCCCACGCTAATTGTAGTCTTAAAGGCCCTCTTAATCCAAGAGGGCCATGAATGGCATTGAGGGAAGGGAGTCAAAGCATGCTTTCCGTGGCCTCCAGAAAGTGCGGTAATTCCCCCGGCACACTTGCATTAAGAAGCACTCTCTGGCCCTGAATGGCACCGGGGGGGGGGGGAGGGGTTTCCCCTTCCTTTTTTTTTTCTTCTAATGGTGGCCCCATCAGAGTAGAAGGGAAGGGGGAAAAAACTTCTCCTCCCCACCCCACCCCACCCCTCTGATGGAGGCCTTAAAAGTCCTGTTAATGGGCTTTTAAGACCCCCGTTGGGGGTGTGTGTGTGTGAGAAACATGATTCCCCCATGCTGGGGAAATTGCATATTTTCTCCCTCACCCACTGATGGGGGCCTTAAAGGCCCGATTAATAGGCCCTTTAAGGCCCCCATAAGCGGGGGGGGGGGCGAAACACAATTTCCCCAAGGCTAGAGAGGAGGGAGAAAATATTCAATTTCCCCAGCCACTGCCATTACCGCAGCAGGGGTAAAAGGACAAAGGGCATGCACAGGTCAGGGCAGAAGTAAGTTTCTCTTGGACGCTTTGTCCAGCAGCAGCCGTGGGGTGAAAATCCACTGGGCATGTCCATTGGGGCCCAGGAGGGCCAAATCAGAGGCATCTGGCCCTGCTGTGGGCCCAGACAGATTTTCATCCCATCACTACCTACAGATTGCATACAGACCACCCAGGCATTTCAGGTGGCCCATCATACCCCTCTGCATTATTCTGGTCCAATCATACTGAGCTGCATTATTTTAGTGACCCATCTTACCCAACTGCAGTATTCCGTGTCACTGCCTGGGGATAAACATTTATCTTACTAGCATTTGCGCTACCAAGAGAATTCCCAGTGTGTACACCCTGGCTACACGACACTGCCTGATATGGCCCTGAGGGCCAAAAAGGTTGTGCACACTGCCCTAAACAACCCAGTACACATAAGGACAGGTTGTGGGTGACAAGAATGAGGTGAGCACTTTGGTTGGAGTGCAACTAGGCCACTAGCTTATTTTAACGTTCACAATAATAAAATTAATATGATGGAATGCGGAACTCCTCTTTCTTCCTGCCTGAGAAACTGGTTTGCTTACTTATGCCTTGGGGCAGTTTGCTCACGCTTGAGCCTCTTGCCTGTGATGAATTCCTATGCTCAACATGCGATTGGACTAAGAATAGGTCACACTCCAGCAGTCACCCCAAATCTACTGGGCAGACTTTTCCGTGCCTCTGTGCCATTGATTACAGGTGTGGAAGATCCCCTCTCCCTCTACAATAGGGTGTACACATCATTAAAATAGAGAGCATGCATCACACAGCAAAAAAGGAGAGGAGCAATTTGCACAAAACTTTCATATGCCGTTTCATGCATTTAGATGCATATAATTACTATAATTTAAATAGATATATGCTACATATCACCGTAGTGATGAAAACTCTGACCAGATGACCTACATGCCTGCTTAGTCTGCTATGACCATCTGGAATGGCATGTGATGGGACATGGGAGGTGGTAGCAGGACAGGAAAATTGGAGGAATTTGTTGGGGTTGCCTTTTCTGCTTGTGCTGGACAAGCCTATATTGTCGTGTTTCTCAAAAACCTCCTGCCTTCTTGGGAGACAATAACAAGACCTGCTAAGTAATCCACAAAGCTTTATTTAAGCAATAAACATCTCTTCCCACCTGAAGAGAGTCTAATCTCTTGGTACTTTCCCTTAGGCAAAACAATGCAAACTAAGCGAGACAATTGTCCTTTCAAGAAGAATGAAAAGCATTTTCCCAAGATCATTAACTTCAGAGACACTCGTTCTCAGGCAGCTTCTGATGTGATGCTAGCTGGGCCGACTTTCTCTCACCTTCCTTTTGCTCCGCCCATTTTAGCCTGCGGCGTACTCTAGGAACGGCTAACCTGTCTATGCTCTCTCCTTAGGAAGTATGTTGGCTTCCCACTGACTGTGTATTATTTGCGCTTGACGAGATAAATTCTGGAGAGGGTTCACTCCCAGCTGGTGAAGAGCCCGTGAGAGCTTTCTCCCCCACTGGTACAGGTTAGCTTGTTTCTGGCACCGACTTATCTACTTCAGAGTCTGATTCTGATAGATCACCTGAAACACCTTCTTCCAACCCAGGGAGAGCAGGGCGAGACATGACATATATAAATACTGCACTGCTATTCCATGACTGCAATCTCTTCTGTAGAAGAAAATGCCGCAAGTAATTCTTCAAAGTCTGTAGAGAATGTGTGTGTGTGTGTGTGTGTGTGTGCGTGTGTGTGTGTGTGTGTGTGTGTGTGATACAGGCATCATCACAAGAAGGTAGGAAATGAACAAAAATGCATGTGACTCTTGTGAAAGTAGCCTTAGATATTATATTGACTGCAAAGCATTAGGGATGATTTTATATTCTCCAAAGTCTGGTATGGGGGGGGGGGAAGTGATAGGAAATAGTGTTATCACCATTTCCCATGTTCAAAGGCTGTATAAAATGGATTTTGAATCTATTTAACAGTGCAATACCAAATAATCAGTTCAAAACTTAAATTGATTCCGCTTTCAAAACTTTATATGTATCTATGTCAGTGGTTATGCAAACATATAGAAGGGGTGATAACTACATTTCTGTTAAAAAGGAAATTCACAAATGTTTCGTTAGCACTGGATAAATATTAGAATTATAAATCATGGGCCACTAGGGGGAGATGAAAGATAGAGAGATTTTGCGCCATATTTCTCTACAATATCATAATTTAGATTTCTCTGTTTCCTGCGAGTTCACCTGCATATGGTCTCCATATCTTTAACCTGAATTTATTTTAGTTGGCTGTTTTCAACTTCAGCTTCTGGTTTGTGTGTTGATAATAGTAAAACAGGCCTACCTGATAACTATGAGCATCAGCCTATACAGTGACATAATTTGGGATGGCAGTTCAGGAAACCTGCTTCATTCATCTTTTGACCTAATGGACATGTGAGTTGTGAGTCCTGATCACAATGGTTTCAATCTAGGACTACTCATGTGCAAACAGCCACTTTAAATGACTAATAAAGTACATGATACTTTGATGTGAGAGCATATTTGCCTTTCATTTAGATATGGAGTTCAAATCAGGGAAGATTCACAGGAATTGGTCCTGCATTGCCATTGTGCTGGTTTCTACATGTGCAACACCGTAGATAGATGGATTAAGACCTATTCTTTTCTCTCCCCTCCCCCTGCCCATACGCAGTGGGAACCCATGCAGTTTGCTATGCATAGAGAAGAAAGTAGTGGACATGCTCTCTCTGTTTTACCCACAATATGGTAGCCCCTTACACATTGCCAAAAAGGAAGATATGCCTCAGCAAAAATTGAGACAAAAAATAACAAAGTTGCATATGCTAATTTATATGTATAGATGTACACCAGTTGCTGGTATATACCAGTTGCTGGGAACATGGGTGGGAGGGTGCTGTTGCACTCATGTCCTGCTTGTGGGTTCAATGCCAAAATGTGGTTGGCCACTGTTTGAACAGAGTGCTTGTCTAGATAGACCCTTGCTCTGATCCAGCAGGGCTCTTTTTATGTTCTTATGCATACTTAGAAATAATTACTATAATTAAATAGATACAAAATACGTTTTGCTATAGTGGGGAAGTCTGTGACCAGGTGCCCTGTGTGTTTGCTCAGTCTAGTGCCCAGGTACTAACTGTTGCTGGGCAACTTCAAGGCCCCCATCCTCCCTTCTGATGGCTCTTGATCTTTAAACAGCACTTGGACTGGATAGGCCTTCAAACAAACAATGACTTCAAATAGAGGACTGTTCTCTGACAGCTCTTCAAATGGAGAACTGACTGTCCTCTGTAAAGTAGGATACCTGGCCACCTTAAAATTCCAAAGGAATTTTACTACAAGAACAGAAACTTAAGAACCTAAGTAGAGCCCAGCTGGATCAGAACAATGGCCCATCTAGTACAGCATCTTGTTTCTATAGAGGACTGTCCTCTGTAAAGTAGGACATCTGGCTTTCCCTGTGATAGCACATTGTAAGTGACAGTTGGTTTTGATACATGACTTTGAGCATATATGTCTCTCTGAACTAGGGATTGCAATCCATATGCAGATTCCCCCTCCCCTCCCTACAGGTATCAAGCTTAATGGGCAAAAATGACACCTTCTCAACAACTGACCGAGTGCACCTTGCAAAGCTCTAATAGCTGCTCAGCACAATTAGAGGTTTTGTCAAAGTGAAGTTGTATGGTGAGGTGGGTGCAAGAGGGAGGACATGCCCTGACTCACTGCCCTGGTTCACAAATAATGGGAAGCCACCATGGGTGAATTTCCCCAAAGGCTTCTCATTGTGGCGACCGCCACCATTTTGAATGTTTGAGCTATTGTGGGGGCACACTGTAGCTTGCTGTAAAGTGTGAACACAGTGAGGGAGGGTTGTTGTGGTGGTTGACAATCCTCCCAGAGCCCATGGACTGTTTAGGGTTGTGGTTGGCTTGTCAACTACCCTAACAATCCACCTTCACTGAGTTCACACATAACGGCAAACTACAGCATGCCCCTGCCATGATTCGAATAATTAGAATAGTGGTCACTGGTATGATGAGAGCCCCACAAAGAAATTCACTCATGGTGGCTTCTCGTTTCGTCTGAACCAGGTCAGTCTCTCTTCCCCAAATAGGTGATTGGCATTTTTAAACTAAATAGCTGTTGTTTTCCATTCTTTGGCAATGGGTACAGAAAACAACAAACAACAGCCCCAGTTGCTGGCTGGGAATGATGGGAATTGTAGTAAAACACATCTGTAGGGCACCAGGTTAGGATCTAAACTATTTAAATTCTAAAGAGTAGGAGAAGTGAATCAAGCAGCATTTTTATTCTAGTAGAAAATATGTGAAAACTTGATTAATTATGGAAGCAATAGCAACATATTCCTTGCATAGAAGAAAAGAAAATGGAAGAGCTCAAGGCATTTTCTATCAGGGTATCTGAAGCCATCCTTTCATGGTAAAGTGAGTTATGCTGATGTCAAGGAGATCAGAATAACAATAAATACAACAATTAATCAAGCAAAACAAGGACAAGTAATACAATCATGAACAATAGAGAACCTGGATCTATAAAAAAGGACCTCATGAGTTACTTTTTCATTTGCTGAAGTATTTTGAAACCATACCCTAAACTTGTGTTGGAAAACAATAGATAAAATGATCAATCATGTCTTTTTTTCCATCGTCAGATCTCTAAATTCTTGTTACTTTTGTAGGAAAAAAACCCCAAACATATAATTAATTCATACTTGAAAATGTATCTAAATGGAAACTGCAGAAAATGTTTTGGGATGATATCTTCTTCAAACGTTGTGGAGATATATTATCATGAAGTAAGTTATTTTTAAAGCAATGGACAATTTTTAAACATCAAAACAATGATGAATTATTCACCTTAATAAAATAAGTATGAAAGGGAGAAAAATGCTGCCTTGGAAGCTGTGCATTCTTCAATCGATAAATATAAATATACTCACAAAATACATTCTAAAACTTTGTTAAATGTAAAACATGCAAAAAGACCAATTAAAAATACTTATGTATTTTATTAAATTAATCAATACAAGAACTACATGAAAGAAGACATCTTATATAGGATGTTTAACCTTCCAGGAATAGAATTTTGGAGTATATTTATAATATTCAGATACAAATATAAGAAAGCCAACTATATATATGTATGTCTCAAATATGCAGCCAGCACTAGTACACCTTACTTATTTTTCTCATTTTCTGTTGCCATCTTAGTTGAGAAACCAGTAGAGAAATGGATAACGCTGTGCCACAACCATACTAAAACTGCTGTTGCAGCTGCAATGTGGCCAAATCTATCACTTAGCCCTTCTGCACATGCAGAGACAGATCCTGAAGAGTGACAGCATCCTTATTTTATAGGCAATTTCCTCTAATTAAATTTAGAAGCAGAATCTTATATGATTTCCTATCGCAACTTTAACCAAGCAATCAATCCAGCTAATTTGAAAGTGTAGATACACAAATGGTTGGTTGACTGATGTTTGAAATTCACAATGAGATTATGATGGAGGTGGCAATAAATCAGCATGCAACATTTTATTGCACACAAGTGGCCCCATGGGAACACAGGGGAGGGAAGTGGTACTTGATGTATCACATGATGTTTACTTTTACATCTAAAAGAGAACTCTAATGGAGAACACATCCAACATAAAGCAAAGGACCAGACTAAATAGGCAGGAAAGAATTCACTGTGCTTCAGAATAGCAGAATTGGTTAATTTATGAAGAATGGCCTATAAAAATGTACAATGAACTTGTCCCTACTATTAATATATTTCAAAAATAATTGTAGCATGTGCTGGTGAAATGAGACAAATGCATGGGCGGGTTCACATGTCACAAGAAGGCCACCCTTGAATAAATAGTAGGGCCATCCTTGATTATGGGGACTAAAGAATATGTCAACAGCTGCCAGTTCCCTCACACTAACATCATTGCAATGTCCTTTGTGTTTGAATACATATTTTGCCATCTCCTGGCCTTTCTTGGAACCGTCATGCCCAATTGTTAAACTGTTATGCAACTAGATTAATTCTAGCAGAGCATGAAATAAAGAATCTATTGCAGCCTTTTGGGGCCAATGACATATTTGGCAATTTGAGAAACTGTCTGGGCACCACCACAAAATGGCTGCCATGGGAAGCATGGCAAAGGACAAGTAACCTGACCAAAAAAGGCAGAAGTAGGTTCTGAGCTCCAACACACTAAACAACTCCTTTGAAGCCACAGTTTTCAGCACCATTAGAAAACTTATTCCACAGCAAACCCAACTGCAAGTTAGAAAATGTATGTTTTTTTTAAAAAAAAAAAAGGGGGGGGAGTGGTTGTACACCATCAAGCCAAGAAAGGTGTCTATGGGTGAATTAGTCCCTGTGGGCACTACATTGCCTACCCTGATGTATTACGTGCTTGTGAAGAAATACCCACAATGCCTTTAAAGATAACGGAAAAGAAGGGGTACAGATACATTCCTTCTATGAGATTTCTGAGCTTGTAACTAGGGATATATGGATTGTATAAAATCCGTTATGTCTGTGTTTGGTGGATTGTCAAGTGCCTTTTGTTCTGTCATCTGCCCATCAACAGTTTTTTAAGTTTCCAAATTATTAATACTATTAAAATATTTTTAAAATAATTGTAGCACGAGCAGGTGAAATGATACAAATGCATGGGCGCGTTCGCATGTCACAAGAAGCCACCCTGTGAATAGGCTGCAAAAAGTGTACTCAAAAGTGTACTCAGAAAATTAATTCTAATTGGTGATCTGGTGCAGGAGTGGTGGGAGTCTCCCTCGGGAGCCAGCAACCCCAGTGGACCAATTGCAGAAATGGTGCTGATGTAGGGACTGAAGTGGAGGATGAAATTGACAAGGATATTGTCAGGAGGAAGATATTGGTATGCTGGGCTAAACAGCAGAAAAGCTCTCTTGCACACTGTACTATAATTTCCAGGATGCTGGGGGTTGCAGTCCAACACAGCTGGAGCGTACAAAGTTGGAGAAGGCTGGATTTGATTCTCTGTCCTATTTCTCATGGTACTCTATACTTCCTGGACACTGCTGTTACCCT
The DNA here is from genome assembly GCF_023053635.1 of Elgaria multicarinata webbii. Classification (NCBI taxonomy): domain Eukaryota; kingdom Metazoa; phylum Chordata; class Lepidosauria; order Squamata; family Anguidae; genus Elgaria; species Elgaria multicarinata. The sequence goes on from NC_086174.1 coordinate 87,246,847, forward strand.
GTTTTCCTGCTTCCATTTGTTCTCTCTCGCTCCTTCAGACTACCGAGCCACAACCACAATCACATTTTGGGAGATGGCTCTGTGATGTGGCTTGCAAACTTGGCTCAGTGTTTCTTCACTGGCTTGAAAAATCTATCTGCTGAGGCTGAGTTAAATTTGACTTTCAGTCAATTGTAACTGTGTGTCTAATGAAGAACGTGGAGCTTGGGATGATCAGCAATTTCAAAACACAGTTCAGAGACACTGCATTCTTGCTGCCTGCTGGGATTTAAAAATAAATAAAAATAAATAAATAAACAGCCCTTGCAGTATTTGATTAGTAAACAGATCACTTTTCTCTTTAAATGAGATTTATTTCTCAGCAACCACCATCGTGTCTTTCTCCCTGTTTAATAGAAAACAGGCATTGGCCAGATTCAATTTCCTTCAGTCCTCTGAAATGGGTATAGCTCAATAATTTAAAGGTATTGAGAATGAGAGCAGGGCTGTCAAAACTCAGGCTGTGAATCTCTCTAGCACAAATGGATCCATTCCAACCTCTGGAAATTGCACTCAGAAACAATTGCCATTTAAAGCTAACACCACAAATACATTTCTAGACTGTACAGACATAGATCTTAGTAAAGATCTTGATAGCTAAAGACAAAACAAAAATCTGGGAGTTATTATAAAATTCATGATATACTAAGGATGAAAGATAAAAAAAGGTTGGTATTGGGCAGATTACAAATATAATAAATAAATAAATAATAAAATCCATTTTAATAGCATCCTTAGAAATACAGGATTTTAACTTTCCACTTGGTTGAAATGTGCCACCACCTAGAACAACTTGTTTGAGCAAGCTTTAACTTCTATACTTAAAAAAACAAACCAAATCCTGTGTTTTCAATCATTTTTATTATCCCCTTTGAAGGATTTAATAGCCTCTGTCTCTGTTAAAAAGTGCTGCAGGCTACGTAGTACATGCTGTCAAATGTTGAGAATGTCATTTATTTTTTCAAGTCTTGAAAGCCACAAAAATAACAGCACATGGTTCAGTGTGGTTCCTTTGTTCTCCCACAATGCAACATTTCATGCTCAAACAAAAAGCATGTATTTTTGTGGTTTTTGTCTAAACCCGTATGGTACTATTAGAAGGGCATCCCTTGACTTGGGCATTCAGACTTCTACAGCAGCATTCAATCTAATATAATATGAGAGGATTTTGTCGTTACCCTTCAAGAGAAGTATTTGTATCCACTAACAACAGCTGAAAGAGGCCTCATGCTCTCAGAATCTAAAGACATTCATTCAAGGAGTCAGCTTCTACTCTACTTGATGTTATCAGTCAATATTGTCATCAGAAATGTTTTGACATGTTTTGATTTGACATCTACCCCATCTGATTTTCATGTTTCGTAAGTTGCTTGTGTAGTCTGTACTTAATTCCATGTCCTGTCCTGATAGACTATTTATATCCAAGTTATTTCATGCTAAAGTGAGTACTTGGTAAAACAGATACTAACTATGGAAAGCCAGCCCACTTGGCTGGTTGGTAAGACAGAGCTGAAAGCTCATGGGCTCATGGGAGGCTGATACCTATGCCACTTGCACAGGCAAAGAGAAGATGAGAGATGGTCTTGATGCAAAGTCCTTGCGGGCACTTGGGCTCTTTACTGAGAGTCTATGGGCATGTCTAGACGAGGGCTTATCCCGGGGACTGCCCCGGGATCATCCGTGTGCATCCACATGAGTCACAGAGGATCCCAGGGGCAGGGAACGATGATCCCTCCCTTTCCCTGGGATAACAGGGGCGGCTTTAATCCCGACTTTTCCCACAGTCCCACAGGAGGATGATACGCACATTAAAGTCTTTAACCAAAGAGCTGTAACAGGCTCTGGGATCAGCATTTATTATTATTATTATTTATTTATATAGCACCATCAATGTACATGGTGCTGTACAGAGTAAAACAGTAAATAGCAAGACCCTGCCGCATAGGCTTACATTCTAATAAAATCATAATAAAACAATAAGGAGGGGAAGAGAATGCCTGCCTGATCAGGCACCCCCTTATTTATTTTCTCCTGGCATGGCAGTTTGAGCAAAATCAGGTAGCAAGATCTACCCATCCTTTCAATTTCTCACAATTCCCAACCTAACATCACTATGGGGCATTCTGGGGAAGTTAAAGATGCCTTTACAGCCAGGTAAGCACACCAGGAGTCCTGCACAGAAGAGGGCCCCCACTAGAGGACATGTTCTTCAGCAGTGCCTCAAACCTGAAGCTGATCCTGCTGTCATATTAAGATAATTAATGGAGGCCCTCTTGTGTGTTCCATTGCGCCTGAAATTAGAGTGAACACTTACAAATTGCCAAGAAGAAGAAATGCCTCACCCCAAAAGAGGACATTTATATGTATAGATGCAAATATATCTGGTTTGACTAGGAAGGGGGCCTATTCAAAGCTGTGCCTAGGGTATAGACCTTGCCTTACCCCTTCCTAAGTAACATTTTACTGCATAGTATCTTTATGTTTTAGTTCTACTGGTAGGAACTGTTCTAATCGGGTGCTCTGAACTGATCTTTTTACTGTTTTTAATTTTTGTGGTGGGTGTTTATGATACTGTTGGTTTATATTACTATTGTTTCTTACATTGTTGTTGTTGTTGTTGGCCACCTTGAAATCTTGGAGAAAAGTTGGGTGGTTTCAGATCATTCCTACTAATGCTGAACTCAGTCCTGGTGTACCACTGAGGAACCCAATGGAAGAATCAATGTACATGCTTGGGTTTTGGAAAATTATATATAAAAAAACCAAAACAAAACAGGAAAGAGGAAATAACCATTTGTTAGCTCATTCAGCACCTTAGGATGCAATTCTTCTGGACTGGGGGACTTGAACTCATGGAAGGGTGAAATCCTATGCATGTTTAGACAGAAAAAAGTTCTACAACACTCAGTATTCCTCTAGCTAGCCATGCTGGCAATTGTAGGACCTTTTTCTGTGTAAACATGCATAGAATTGTACCCCAAGGTGTTTTGACATTCCCTGACTATCTCTCTGTCAAGCCCAATCTGCATACCTACCCCTTCAGCCTGTTTGTCATATATGTCAAATGGGACACAGATCCTCTTTTGCGTGACGACTGAGCCAAAATAGGAATTGAGCAGTTCTGCCTTTTTTGTTTTGGTCACCTGTCAGTATTTTGCATGGATGCACATGTAATCCATTGTATGCATGCATGTTTCCAAAGTTATTATTTCTTTTTTATGACAATCCCCATGCAATTAATATGAGAAAGACTGTGTCTAGGGTAGTTAATAATTTAAAAGGTTAATTTCAAATAACAAACTGGCAAGAGCAGAACACGGCATCATATATGCAAGCTGTAATGATGGGGTATGTTTTCATGGACTAATATTAGCATGTATTGCAACAATGACTGATTCCAAATACATGAGAACAAAATGTAGGTAAACTTTGTAGAGGGACCATAGCTGAGTGGTAGATCACCTGCTTTGCTTGAGGAAGGTCCCAGTTCAATCACTGGCCTCCCCAGTTAAAAGGAGCAAATAGCAGGTGATGAGGTCTCTAGCCCCCAGAGAAGTGCACCCAGTTAGAGACCCCAGCACCTGCAACCTTGAGTAAGGCAGGTTGCTATGTTTCTTCCTTAGAAGCTTCTCCAAAGATTCTTTAAAAGCTTTAATACGAATGGGGGGAGGGGAGAAACATAATTATTACCTAATTATTAGAGAAAATCTAACACCTGCCTTGAAATCACAGGATACAACTGAAGCATTGTCAAGCACTCTATTGTAACCAATGACGCTCTCTCTTTTTACTGGTGATGATCTCAGTATATTACAGGTGATTTAAGGCTATCACAAAGGCAAGTAAAGGTGGGCAGACAGCTAACTTGTACAATAATAATTTATCACTGATGCTGGCACCTGAGAAGAAAAGGTGAGGAGGTACAGATCTTAACAAACAGTTATTTCTAAGCCTCTGATTTTCTTATTATTCCTTCTGGCGGTTGCCAGAGGTTCTGAAGAGAGAACAAAGGAGATATTACAAACAGAAGCATAACAGAGATTTCCCGGAAATGCTGTGACTGCCAAAGGTACAGTATATGAGCAGTACAAAGAAATCGACCACTGTTGTGTAGTTACAGTCAGTTCATCAGATGTTTGACAGTTGGCTCTGGACTAAACAGGTGAGAAGATAGAAGGTGATACTTCACTATGTCCCATGCTTGTCAATCATATTCGTAACTTGCATTGGGCAGAGTATTAGGACCACAGTGAGAATGTGCAGGCTTAGCTTTCACCAAGGAATGCCAGAAGTGACAACTTTAATCGATTGCACACTCATTGGGGGCAAAATCCAATGTCGAGTGCACAGACATCTGCCTTCACAACAGGACATTCCTCTTCCCCCTAAATCCTCTCCAGGGAGTCCCCAGCCCTCCAGAGAAGATTTTGAAGGTATGTGGGGACTGCAGGGGTTGGGGATGGGAAATTGTCCTCCCCCCACATTCCACTGATGAAAGTAATTCTGTCAGTGGGAGGAGTTAACTGGATCTCACCTTAGATTTCTAAAGCCATAACTTGCAGGAGAGAACTGTGCCCAAGTTATACATTAACTTGGCATAGAAAGAGAAATGGGATTTTTCTTGTATTAAATGTGGTTGACAACCCTACATATAAAAAGTTGGGGGGGAAACAAAATGTGATGACAGCAAATCCATATAAAGTAGTATGTTATTACCATAGCTCTAACAAATATCATTATTCTTCCTCAGTGAAATAGCACATTGAACGCCAGCTTTTAGAAGTGAATTTAGCAACATCTAATTGCAAGTACTGAATCAACAGATGAAGTTATTTGAGAGGAAAGACTATCTTCATTACCTATCCACAAACTAACACCTGAATTAGCATACAGGTATTTTAACTGGGGAATAGATGGAAGCTTAATTACATTGCTTTTAATAAATGAAATTGGTATGGCCTTTTTAAAAATCTACATGGACTTACAGCAGGACAGGACTGTTGTTTTTAACACACTGTGATTGTATACATGTTTGCTTTGGTCAGAAGCAAATTTAACTGTGTTCAATGGGACTGACTCTAATGTGAACTTCTGGAGGGTTGAAGCCATGATGGCATGGAAGGGAAAATGTTGGTAGGTGAAGCGTTCTCCCTCAGTGCTGAAGTCCTCCTTTCTATGCAGCTCCTTTCTATGCATCTTTCTATTCAGCAATTGTGATCCATACTGAGGGTTCCATTTCATTTATTCATTTATTTTATTTATATACAGCTCCATACTCGAAGCTCTCTGGGTGGGTTGTACCTAAGTAGCCATCTCTGCTAAGAGAAGGTTTCTGTCAGCAGAATGGGGAGTCAGATGATGTTTGGTGAACTCACCACAATTGCTCCAGAGGGTTAGGAGACCCTCTGGAGAAGATCTGGGGGAGCTACAGGGGGAGGAGTAGAGGGGAAAGTCCAGTTGCAGAAGTAAATGTTGTATTCCACCCTGAATCTGGCTATAGTTTATTAACAGAGAGACTTCAGCATGCTAAACTCCACAGTTGTTTTTCAAAGGATGACTTGAGAGTGTGAGTGCAAGGCCGAAAGGACATTAATGCTTCAGAGGCCTCCCTGAGTTTACAGCTTGAATGGCTTCTGTCCGAGCTGGATCCTCTCTCGGTATTCTATTTCTATACAAAAAGCCTATTCCGAGGTGTTGTTAGTGTGACTCCAATTCCTATCACACTGGTTTTTGCTTGTGTGCCACCTTTTTGTTGTTGAAGTTAAGGACCATCAAGGAAGTCAGATGTGTGCAGCTGTGCAGTCTCACCTAATGGAAATAATGCCATTTGCACAAATCCAAGCAGCGGATTTGTGTTGCTTGCAAGGGACACCAAAACAAAACACAGGAAATGATTGGCCACCATGACTGGTAACCATAAATCAGATGGAAAACACCCCTACTCCATGTGTATTTTGTGCAAGAGGAACTGGACTAAGGCAACAGGAGGAAAGGAATAGGCCAGTTTGGCCTGAATGGAAACCATAAGTACAGTAAGACCAACTGAGCACACTTTTGTTCAGTTTAACAACTGCTCCTGTTTAAAGCAGTCCAACCAACATCTTGCAAACACACCGTCCCATGGGGCCAAATGTACTCACACATATTTTCACTGTAGATGCCTCTTCAGGTAAGCATCTAAATCCATTTCAACTCAGTAGTGACTCAGGGAAAAATGGTATGGTAGATACCACCATGCAACAATGTATGACTCTTCATCATGTTATTTCTCAGTAGCTTTATGAAGAACAGACCCTCATGAATAATGCCATGCCCATGAAATGATGCCATCTGTTTCAAATTCAAGTTTTAAAACCTTATATACAGGACATGGAGTTTAAACATAGTACTGTCTCTACTCCTTATGGTGATCTGTGGTTAATGTATTTCTTTGTAATGAGAATATTTGTTGTGTTGTGTTCTTTCTTCTGTAAATGATAAAGAAAAACAACAACACTTTGCTGCAGTCTGTTTATAACTCTTTCCACATATAATGCAGGCATCTGTTAAAGTGATGAAAATCAGTAACTTGGTGTTATATTGAGTTATATGCAATCTAATATCTGAATTATATGCAATCTAATATCCAGCAACACCATAAGGTGCATAAACAGAAGAATAATGAGTGAAATACAGCCGCAATATAATTATTCAATGATTTAGTAGGAAACAAAGGAAACTAGTAAAATGAAAGAGACGAAGACACAGCACCTCATTAAAATTTGGAGATGTGGAATGAAGATGGCCAGGAACTTCTCAGCTTAGGGAAAAGAACAGATGTACCTACTGACTCAAACGATGGCATCCTTTTTCGTTCGTTCTTTTTTAACTACATCAAGTATTCAGGTGACAAAGAGAGCAACCAATAAGGACACAATACCCAATCACTCTCGCAGTATCTGTAGGCACCCTTTTGCACCAGACATTATTTATTTATTTATTACATTTATATACCGCCCCCATAGCTAGAGCTCTCTGGGCGGTATTACAGGAAGGTGTAACATATTGAGCCTCAATCATCAAGAAGAGAATTGTTTGGGCCTCCCCCAAGATTAAGGCAGTTAAAGTTCCTGAGAGGCCCATGAAAACATGGATGGGAAGGGAAGGGATGTTGGGCTGTGGGAGTTCCAAAACCTGTGGCTGGAAGGGAGGGATTTTGTAGTGTATCTGTGTTTGCAGAATGCAAACTGTATTAAGGGTATATGCATGTGCATATATGTATATATGTGTAATAAATACACACACACACACACACACACACACACACACATATATATATATATATATATAATCACATACACACAATATTCACATAGTTATATATTTATACAGTTAAATGGGAAAAAAGGGAAAATGCCATTCTTTATTCAGGAATTCAAACAGGGAATGTTTGGGAGGTATAGAGATGTAATAAATAAATATTATAGTGTACATCCTGAAAAAGAATGGGACAACCATACTTGCAAAACCAAAATAAAGTAAGATTCATATCATTAATTTATATCCTGCCTTTTTTCCTCCAAACAACTCAAGGTGGCGTACATAATCCTCCTCTCCATTTTATCCTCACAATAGTAACCCTGTGAGGTAGGTTGGGCTGAGAGTCTGTGACTGGCCCAAAGTTACCCAGTGAGCTTCCATGGCCGAGTGGGGACTAGAACCCGGATCTCCCAACTCCCAGTCCAACACTCTTAACCACCACACTGGTTCTCAAAGCCTTGTACTCTCAGGCTAGCTTCCAAACGAGCAATGGTTCCTACTAAGCATATTACTTGAACAATAACATTCTGCAAATATTTGCAAATATTTAACTATCTGAGCCAATCATTTTAGAGCATTAAAAGTATGACATTTTCCTTCTCTGTAGAACTGTAGCTTAAGAATTGCCATACTTGTCTCCAAAGATAGGCAACTGTGGTTTATTAGAGCAAGCCAGGATCAAATGATGGTTTCAAATGCTAGTTTGTTCTGAAAGCACAAGTCACAGTTCTCCATGGACAGACTTACAGAAAGCTGTGTTTTCTTTTAAAAATGGAAGCCAAAGCTTTCAATCACCTTCTTGTGGCTTGTGGAGTTTCTTCATGGAATGGAAAATCATCCTTTCCTGTTATGTCTGAACAGGGCCATTGATTTCAATGTGAGAGATTTAAGTCCATGTTTAATAGCCCTAACTGGAAACAATGATACTTAAAAGTGCTCAACTTTGGCTGCATCTTTCACTTGATGTCATTTCTTCAATTTCCATGTCAAGTGTAACCAAAGTTGCACTACCCATGCCTAAGAGGAAGATAGATTTTGGGTAACCCCAAGGTTTGCAGGAGTGCAATAAATCTTAAGAAAGAAAATCCTAAGTAGGTCAAAATGCCCCAAAACAACTCAATGAAGACTTGATGGCCATGGAATTTTATTGAGAAGTTAAAACTGAAAAATGGGTGAGGGGAAGGAATGGAATGGGGTGGCTGGAAAAGGAAGATGAGACACATGGATTTAAAAGAGTTCAGAGAAAACCATCTAATTCTCTGGATAGGTCATTTGCTGGCTTACACCATTTTTAAATGTCTGTAGGGGGAGAAGTGCTGACCTGGTTGTTGTACATTTCCCCCAGAGTAGCTCATCTGGCACCAAAGTAGCTCATCTCATTGATGCTCCAAGTGCTCTTTTCAGTGCCACTTGGAGCATCATCAGACTGTGTGTGTGTGGGGGGGTAGAATGTGCGTTTCCTTACTTTCGCTTTCCCTCTGCTTCTGTCCTATGATACTTCCTCTTTCTTCACACAGGGGAAGAAAGAAGAAGTAAACAATGAGCGTGTGGCCAATTCTGTGGGTGTTTTATCGCACTGTTTTTCCAGCATACAGCAGAAAATGTTGGCACATTTCGCTCCCCCCCCCCAAAAAAAATATTAGATTTACCGGGGTCTTATTTGTTGTGGAAAGAAGACCAGAAGAAGCAGGAGTCGTATGGGAGGCGAACGTCATCATCAAAAGGACCTGCAGAAAACTGTGAGTGAGCAGTAACGAGCATGCGATAAAACACTCGTGTGATGATGAGGGGGTTTAGTCTTTCAGGATTTTTTTTTTAAAAAAAGATGTGTTTCGTGCTGTTAACTTCTACTTTGTGTTTTAATCTGGTTTTATTCTGTTTAACACAAACATACACACACACAGAGTATCCAGTGCTGCCTGTGCCCCTCCATTGATTATTTTTCACCAGTAGGACCTATTGCCAATGCAACAGAAAGCTAGTGCTTCTCAGTCCAATTCTGGAAACAAGACAAAACATCCATGTCTAGAATGGGGCAGGTCAGTGGAGCGCCCTTCTGTGAGCTCAGCTGATCAGTTCCATTCCAGAAATGAGCATATAAACCAACTTCATATGTTCATATATGCCTATATGATTTGACATAAGAAAGAGTCAAGTGGGGTAGCCTATACCCCAATACTCTTGAGGGATATTACCACTGTGTAACAGCCATAGTAATAAGCAATGAAAATACTTCCATCCTATTTGGGTTCATATTAATTAGACAAATCTCTTCAAATAAATACATATTCTTAGAAGATACAAAATTTGCATAACATTGAGCTATGTATAATGCATGTTCAACATCATAATTCTATGTGATGTGTATTGTAATGCATCTCTATATTATTTAAAACAGCCATCTGGTTTAAACTGTCCCATTTATTAATATGTATGATACAACACTACTTTGTCACATTTCTAGTGATCATTTATAAGGAGGAAAGAATCTCCTTGAGGAGTAATTTAACATATTTGTAACTATGGTGTGCGCATGTTAACATTTCGAGATCCCAGGCAGAACTTTTGACAATTTTTTGCAGTGAAATGTCAAATGGGTTAAAATAACTAGAAGTCTGAAACCCAGTTAGAGTTCCTTCACAACCAGCACATTACAATGCAATGATGTAAACCAAAAAGGCCAAGAACTAGTATGCTAGGAAGTACACTGCCCCCAATGATAGGGCAATGACATACAACAATGCTGCTCTCATTACACAGAAAGTTTAAAGAGTTGCTGTTAGAGAAAGTGCCCCAATTTAAATCTAGCCCTGCTAACAATAGAGAGGGAGTAAATATCATATATATTTTTCTGACTTGGGGGCTGTAGGGGAGGAGATGGATAGTTGCTTTCTCCATCCAAATGAACAACTTGATTCCTTCCCTTACTGCAAAGGGAAGGCAGGGGCTTCCCTATGTCATAAGAAATTTGCTGCTTTCATCTTCTTGGCAAAAAAAAATCACTGCAGAAATTAAGGTGCTTCCAGACCAGACGTTTATTATACAGTTTTCATAGACTCCAACCAGGGGTGGGTGGGTTCCAGATGATATTGTCTTCCATTTGTGACTATCCTTTCTTGATTAAAGAGTGTAATTCAGGGTGCTAAGTTTATGTAAATATCTTCTATATACTTTCACTTGTAAACAAAGCTAAAATTTCTTAAATTGTGCTCTTGGACGAGCAGAATGGTCAAATTAGTATATTCTACTTGCAAGGATTGATCATGGCTTACTAATTGATTTGCCTATAAGCCCCCCACCCCAGTTATTATTTATTACATTTATATACAGTCCCATAGCCGAAGCTCTCTGGGCGGTTTACAAAAGTTAAAAACAGTGAATATTAAAAAGAAATATACAAAATTTAAAACCATAAAAAGCATAAAATACAATATCCATTTAAAAACAACTTTTATTATAATAGCAGTTAAATAGCAGTCAAAGCCCCCTTCTCACAACATTGTAAGAACCTACAGTTCTCAGCTTCATTTGTTCAGAGTTCCCTTCATGAATGAATTGTGTGAAGGGGGCATCACATGATTCCTGGGAGGGCCCCCGGCAACTGGCCTCACCCATGGCATAAGGCACACTGCTATATCTCCCCACCCTAGAGAGCCACACTTGGCATGAAATGTCTACACCAAGATCACATGATCGAAGGTACTAATATGTTATAGTTTATTGATAATAAATGGATACAGATAATAAAAGCAAAGTAAAGCTTACGCACGGCCTTCAATTGGTAGATCATAATCCCTGCAATTGGTTTTTCATTTGTTCCCTGGATGCAACAGGCCTTGTCCCAAAGGCTGTTTTCCTGAGCAGTTGGCAGCCTCCCCATCTCAGGTGAGAACAGAAGCAGGCCAATCTGCCCAGGATTTTATAGGGCTTGTCACCCTGAGTTAAAACACTGTCAGAACAACCCCTCAGTGCAGAATTTTTGGACAGAAATCTTCCTTGGCAAATGTACTCTGAAAATTAGGTTAGAATCAGATTAACCAATCTTGTTTTATAAGCACACAAGCATTCAAATACATAATTTTACCTACATACATTTGACATGACCTATACTAGCCTCCTCCAGCAAAGGAGATCGTTGGGCCTTAAGAAGCATTGCTAATATCAAGGCAGCAGGAGACGATGGTATCCCAGCTGAACTATTTAAAATATTGCAAGATGATGCTGTCAAGGTGATGCATGCCATATGCCAGCAAATTTGGAAAACACAAGAATGGCCATCAGACTGGAAAAAATCAACTTATATCCCCATACCAAAAAAGGGAAACACTAAAGAATGATTAAAGAGTGGCACTTATTTCACATGCCAGCAAGGTAATGCTCAAGATCCTGCAAGGTAGACTCCAGCAATTCATGGAGCGAGAATTGCCAGATGTACAAGCTGGGTTTAGAAAAGGCAGAGGAACTAGAGACCAATATCCACTGGATAATGGAGAAAGCCAGGGAGTTCCAGAAAAACATCTGTTTTATTGACTATTCTAAAGCCTTTGACTGTGTGGATCATAACAAACTGTGGCAAGTTCTTGGTGGTATGGGGATACCAAGTCATCTTGTCTGCCTCCTGAGGAATCTGTATAACGAACAAATAGCAAAGGTAAGAACAGACCACGGAACAACGGACTGGTTTAAGATTGGGAAGGGAGTACGGCAGGGTTGTATACTCTCACCTTATCTATTCAACTTGTATGCAGAACACATCATGTGACGTGCTGGGCTTTACGAATCCAAGGCTGGAGTTAAAATCGCAGGAAGAAACATTAAGAATCTCAGATGTGCAGATGACACCACTTTGATGACTGAAAGCGAGGAGGATCTGAGGAGCCTTATGACAAAGGTGAAAGAAGAAAGTGCAAAAGCTGGGTTGCAGTTAAACCTCAAAAAAACCAAGATTATGGCAACCAGCTTGATTGATAACTGGCAAATAGAGGGAGAAAACGTGGAGGCAGTGACAGACTTTGTATTTCTGGGCGCAAAGATTACTGCAGACGCTGACTGCAGCCAGGAAATCAGAAGACGATTACTTCTTGGGAGGAGAGCAATGACAAATCCTGATAAAATAGTTAAGAGCAGAGACACCACGCTAACAACAAAGGTCCGCATAGTTAAAGCAATGGTAATCCCCGTAGTAACCTATGACTGCGAGAGCTGGACCATAAGGAAAGCTGAGCAAAGGAAGAACTGTGGTGTTGGAGGAAAATTCTGAGAGTGCCTTGGACTGCAAGAAGATCAAACCAGTCCATACTCCAGGAAATAAAGCCAGACTGCTCACTTGAGGGAATGGTATTAAAGGCAAAACTGAAGTACTTTGGCCACATAATGAGAAGACAGGATACCCTGGAGAAGAGGCTGATGCTAGGAAAAGTGGCAGGCAAAAGGAAGAGGGGCCGACCAAGGGCAAGATGGATGGATGATATTCTGGAGGTGACAGACTTGACCTTGGGGGAGCTAGGGGTGGCGACAGCCGACAGAAAGCTGTGGTGTGGGCTGGTCCATGAAGTCACGAAGAGTCGGAAACGACTGAACGAATAAACAACAACAAAAACACTAGCCTCAGTGGAGACCCCCCAAAAAGTATCCTAATTTTTTTGGACTCTTTGATATTGTAGTGTCCAAAAATGCTCTCCTACCTCATAACTACAGGAATAGGATACTCCTGGATGTGTTAATCTAGGGTGTACTCTCAGGGCACAAAGTATGACGGTGAGGCCAACAAGTTTGTGAAGTGCTCTGTATGAACTCATTGGGCACCTTAGCACATGCCCCACAGTCCTCTGCAACACACAAGATTTTTTTGTGAAGCAGATTGTATGGAATTTCCGGAAGGTAGAAAGTTTGAAGCTATTATTAAATAACTTGAACTCCAGCCTGGTAGTCAGCCAAAAAAAGAGAAAAAGAAAAAGTTTATTCTAATAGTATAGGGCACTATATTAATTTTATTTAGTTTTCTTAAATTAAAATTGGCTTGGCCGTAGAATGGTTTGAGACTCAGCTTTTAATATCCTCAATCTAAGAGCTCCATCATATCAGCGACTTAGTGCACTCTCACCATGCCTGGTGTGCGGATTTGCAGCACGGTATTCATGACGCTGTGCCTGTCCTGCTGACACCCCGCCTCTTTCCCAGCCTCTCCTAGAACACCTAAAGTCTGGATTATTTTCCCTAAGCATGTTTTCCTTTGTTGTGTGTGTGTACTGACGGGAGCCTTGCTGTTGGCTTGAATGGATTGCATCAGGTCCTGGCAGGGAAAAGTGATCTCTCCCAGTTGGAGTTGACATTCAAACATCTGGAGGGCAGCAGGTTGGAGAAGGGCTGAACACCAATGGGCACCATCAAGGTTCGGACTTCTTCACACAACACATAGTTAAATTATGGAACTCACTACCACAAGATGTAGTGATGGCCACCAATTTGGATGGCTTTAAAAGGGGATTGGATAAATTCCTGGAGGCAAAGGCTATCAATGGCTACTAGCCCTGATGCTTGTGTGCTATCTCTAGTATTGGAGGCAGTAAGCCTGTTTGCACCAGTTGCTGGGGAAACATGGGTCGTTGGGTGCTGTTGCACCATGTCCTACTTTGATGGTCCCTGGCCGACGGCTGGATGGCCACTGTGTCAACAGAGTGCTGGACTAGATGGACCCTTGGTGGTAGGGTGACCATATGAAAAAGACGACAGGGCTCTTGTATCTTTAACAGTTGTACTGAAAAGGGAATTTCAGCAGGTGTCATTTGTATATATGGGGAACCTGGGGAAATCTCTTCATCACTACAGTTAAAGCTGCAGGTGCCCTGCCCTCTTTTAAGCCTGGTCACTCTAGTATAGCTCCTGCACCTTTAACTGCTGTGATGAAGAGGGAATTTCACCAGGTTCTCCATATGTACAAATGACACCTGCTGAAATTCCCTTTTCAATACAACTGTTAAAGATACAGGAGCCCTGTCCTCCTTTTCATATGGTCACCCTACTTGGTGGTTCTTACGTTCTTAAGACAAGGGTCTTTACCCCTCTTAGCTGGAGGCACCAGGGACTAACCCAGGAACCTTTTGCTTGCAAAGCATATGCAATTACGCCGTTTGAAACCAGCTTGTTTTACTTCGGAGTGAGCAGCACTACAGAGACACTGCTGCACGCCCCTCTCCCCAAGGCGACCACCACCCGCTGCGTTTCCCCGCCACGCCTTTCCCAACTTTCGGGTAACGCCATCTCCTCCGCCACCCGCTGCTTTCAGCTCCTCCCGAGGCTCCCTTTTTCGCTTTCAACCGCGCTCGGTTGCGCCGCCCTTCTCCCGACAAGCTTTGCGCAGCGTATCTCGGCTGGCGCCGTTGCTAGGAGGTCCTTACGGCGAGCGAGGCCGTGCCGGGGGGTTGCTAAGGGCCTCGCGGGAGAGGAAGGCTTAGGGAAGGCGGCGCCTGCGGTCCGTGCCTCGAAGGTGACTCTCGCTTTCTCTCTCCCCTTCTCCCCCCACTCCTCCCCCCGGCCAGCCTCTAGAACCGAGCGCCCCCGCTCCTCCTGCGTTGAAGGCCCCCGCCGCGAGAAAGGGTTAAAGCGTCCTCTTCTAACTCAAAGTCAGCTGTTTGAATGCACCTCCGAGTCTCAAGCGAGCTGGCTAAGCCCCATCTTGTGCAGGTTCCTTTGGAAGTGAATCCCGCCAAGTTCAAGGGCGCTTACTCCCAAGTAAAGTTGTGCATGACCCCAGGCTGCAATCCCAGGCAGCCCTGTTGAGTTTAATAGGATTTACATTTAGGTAAACCTAGATAGGGTCGGGGAGCGGACAGGTGATCTTGCCAAACTGCCGCTGTTTCCAGTCTCGTTTTGATCAGCATGTTCTTATCCAAGACTAGGTTCTGCCCTCTCTCCTATAGCTCCCTTCAAGCCATGGGGCCTAAAAGTATTGCAAGTGAGATTTCTCCCCATGTCTGAAGACTGAGGACTTGATAGGACTTTGAGGCCAACGTAGGATGGCTACTTAATGTATATAGGGGATTTGGCTCCAAAGCAGCCTTTTCCAACTGGGTGCTCTCCAGATGTTTTGCACTTCAACTCCCTTTATCCCCAAATAGTGTGGCCAGTGGTCAACAATCCTCAGAGTTGTAGTCCCAAACATTTGCAGGGCACCAGTTTGGGGATGGCTGCTGTAAAGTAATGGAATATCTGTCAGGTACCTTTCAGATGGACTCTGTATGCCCTGAACCTCTGGTTTCCCGTGATGGTCTTATGTGCTTCTAAAATTATGTGGCAGGAAAAAGGTCTCCATGCTCTGGATAGCCGTACCTGTTGCATTTGAGTGTGTTGTGCAGAGGACTTGCAGGGAAAAGGTGGCAAACTTGAATATAAAAACAGATGGAAATTATTATGATTTTAAGGACATGTGGCCAAACTTCCCAAAAAAACATCCTAATAACCCATGGTTTGGGGAGTCATCTGAACTTGGGCAGTGCCAATTGATTGTGGGTTGTGGGCATAGGGCAGCTAGCCGCTTGGCTATTGTAGCAGAAATCCATGGCACTCTTCCTGAGCGCAGCCGTGATTGCTTTTTGCGAGCGCGGCTGAGCCACTTCAAGTGTCCCTTGCCAGCAGCAGCCCTCCCAACTGTGTCCAAACGGCACTTTGGAGGAGCTGTCACAGGCTCCCTGTGTATGTGTGTGGTGTTTTTTTTAAAAAAAAAAATTGCCCAAAATTTGTGCAAAAAGTGGCTGAAGTAATTTTTATTTAAAAAATTTCAGCCCCAGGAATGTGCACAAATGCCCTTTTTTTAATTGGTTTTCTTTGGGGGGTGGGGTTTTCTTTGAAGAGTTTAATTTTCTTTAGATGAGAGAAAGCATTGGAAATGTACTCTGTCTTTGTAATATCTGTTTTATGTACAAATATACAAGTAGAGCTTATTGGAAACAAGTAGGTTGGTACGGCAGGCAGAAAATTTGCTGATCCTGCAACATTATTTATATAGAATATGTTTAGACGGCCCTTCCATTCAATGATGGCTTGAGGTAGTGTAAAAATAAAATACATAAACTACAAAAAAGGTGAACAACTTTTTGTACAATAAAACTAAGCATTAACAGTAATATAGTAGCGGCATTAGCTAAGGCTCAGTGGAATGATGTTGTCTTCAGTAGCCATCTAAAGAACATAAAGAGGGAGCTAAAGTTGTTGCTGCTACATGAACAAATCTGAGTCGATCTGACATTATGGACATAGGAAGCTGCCTTATGCAGGGGCATACCATTGATCCATCCATCCCAGCACTGTCGACACTGACTGGCAGTGGCTCTCCAGGGTTTCAGGCAGGAGTTTTTCCAGTGCTACCTAAAGAAACTAAGGATTAAACCTGGGACCTTCTGCATATAAAGCAGGTGCGCTATCATTGACCTACTGCCTGAGAGAAAGAAGAGGAAAACAAGAGTGGAAACTATTAATCCAAACATTATTAGTAACAATATTCTTTTTCCTCTAGCTAATAATTATAGCATAAAATCATAATTAGAATTCTGTACTGATACTATTGCTACGAAGGGCCAACAAAGCTGGGCCATGTTTCCTTTTCGTCAAAATTGTAAAAACTTACTGTAAATTATTATGCATGTAGGTAGATACTGATAAATAATTAAATGTGAAGGTACACTTGTGTGTATGTCATTGAGTTTTTCCTAATAATTGTAGTATTATTTGTACTGTTTCTGCACTAAATGTGGGTATTCAGCAACCAGTAAGTTAGATTCTAGAAGTGCAGACCATTGTTACTTTTATGTTTATTTCTTTACGTTTCTTTCTGTAGATGTCTCATTTTTCTACTGAAGATGAAGCTCTTTTGCAGTCTATGCTTAGGCAGTTACTGCAAAGCGTTAAAGAAAAAATCACAGGAGCACCATCGGTAGAGTGTGCAGAAGAGATTCTGCTACATTTGGAGGAAACTGATGAAAATTTTCACAAGTAAGTTTTTCTTTTTCTTTATTTTAATGTTGATGGTGTTGAATCAATTAAATGGTGATTGCTGATCTATGAGGGGAAACTGTTGTAGTGTAGCTTTTGTAGACAGTGACTGGTAGCAACGTTTTTGATTGCTTGTTGTTAAAACATTGCTGGTACCTCTACAGGTCAGTTGATTTAAAAATGTAGATGTTACAATCTTGCAGATAAGTTTTTTTTTTTAAAAAAATTTTTTTTGCCAACCTTTGCCTGTCCACCTATTCTCACTTGTGTGTCATGGATCAACATGAACAGTGGTTTGGAGAAGCTACACAGATGGAAGTGTGGCTAACTGTAAGCTTGCTTTGATGTAGGAAAGCAATGAAGCATCTGTATAAATCTTCTTTGAGACATTATGTTCAATAGTTGAAAAGATTTATGAACGGCCATTTTCAGGCATTGCAGACATGGCACCAGGTGTATCTTTAAATTTTGCTTTCCCCTTATGTTTCATAATTTTTTGATGTGCAACAATGCACTATGTTGTTGTTTTAAAAAAAAGTATGAAAAAAGACACAATTTTAAATTGGTAAAAAGCACACAATTAAATTCTCTTAAATTTTGGTGGAAATTATATACGTAGTGTCTGTTCACCTCTGGAAATCTACTCCCAGCCTTTTTTTATCTACTAATCTTTCATGAAGCCTTTATAAAATTCATTGAAGATTCTAGCAGTAGCCTGATGAAATACATTTTATGTAATGTTAAAAGCTATTTGAAATACAAGAATATAAGATAAGTTACAGTTTAATTGTTGTTGCAGCTATGAATTTGTGAAATATCTTAGACAATATATAAATAACATGTTGGGCTCCGTAATAGAAGAAGAAACTGAGAAATGTACTTCAGCACAAAGTCAGGGTGAAGGATCTGGCTATGATACACTTGTACAACACGTTACGAAAAAGACTAGAGAATCAAAGGAGTAAGTACACGTACAAATGCCTATAAAACTCCATTTTCCAAAGAAAAAGACTTTTCTCATTTCTTCTTCCCTCGTTTTTGAGTTTTAGTTTCTGATAGTCTCCTTCTGAAATCTTGTCACTTTCATGACCATCATAACTCTTTTGAAATAATTATTTCTGATTTCACCATGTTTATAATAATTCCTTTCTTATCAGTTCACTGTTGCCTTTAAATATTTGAAGAAAACTGCCTACAGTTCAAAATGTGTAATTTATGCAGGCCCTCAAATTCAAAAAAGCATACATTTTGTACATGTTGTATCCTAAGAGTTCACTTCTTTCAGAATAACATATTTCTCCTTTGTTTTAACAAGTGCGCTTGGTATTTGGGGGAAATTGTCCCTGTCCATTAAACTTCTAGTTCTGCAATGAATGCCTATGCTTGTTTTACTCTAAAGTAAGTCCCACTATGTTCAGTGGGTCTTTCTGCAAGTGAATGTGTAGGAATGTGGCCAAAGCTGTCCAACATGGATGGAACAGAGAAGTTGGGAAAGAAATACATATTGATTAAAAATGAATTTAGCTGGATTTGAACAGTAAGCATGCTATATCACTGTATTTATGCACAAGAAGTTAATCATATTTCAGGAACATCTTATAACATGATCCTGGAAAAAGTGTAATAAATAACATGCAATTAATGGTTTGTAAGGCTTCCCCGAAATTGCCATCTGGGCTTGTTGTTCTACTTGTTCTGCATCATTGTTGTTGTTTTTTTAAAAAATATATTAAAGTATTTTATTGCAGAATACCTAGTTATAACAAATTAGGGATGTATAAGTAGACCTATTTGAAAAATGTTATTTACTCAGTGTTTATGTATCTTTACTTGCCTTAAGAAGAGATTGCAGGCTGTTGCCTGACCCAGAGCCCTACAGGTGTTCCCATGAAAAGTAAGACTTCCACTAAATGGGTTTTTTCCTATTTGCTGTAATGTCAGGGCAGCACAGTGAGGATGTGGAGAGAAAGTCTGTCCTTGACATTGTGTTAATTGGAGTACGACAGCGCCATACACATGCTGGTACATTTGTGTACATAGACAGTGGTCTTTATTTTAGGGTTTATGTTCTATGCTTGTCTGAAATATCTAGTAGTAATAGCAAAATTAGAGCTCCATTATAAAATGTTATCAAGTGATAATGTAATGTAAAGAAAACAAATGTGTTCAATAAATACTAGTTACAGAAATGTTTCTGTCAGATCAGATAGCTATGAGTTTGTACTGAACACAATATTACTGGGAAAGGTGGATTATGTTTAATATCATCACACAGATAACCTTCAGGCGGTTGAAACATACAAGATGAATGCAGAGCTACCAAGGAGAAAAGGGACCCCTTGTAGGAATTTTCAGCGAACCTCTAATGATGAGATCAATCTTAAGAACATTTTAATAGTAATTTCAATGATATGTGGATGGCCTTGTTCTGCAAGAGGAAATTAGAAATGTCATTGTGAAAAACTTTGTTACTTAATCTGTGCTTAATTGCTTTTATAAATTAATGTGTGGGCTGCTGTATTTTTAATAAGCCATTTATTTACATTTAGGAACTGCATGTCAGTTTTGAGCCAACCATACAAGGTTCTTTTTTTTTCATGAAAGAAGTAATTTATCAGAAAGCACAGATAAATCTTATCTTCTAGCCATGCAGCATTTATGCCTGTGGGGTGCCTTTGTTTATAAAATGCCCCAGAACATTGTTTAGCATTCTGAAACTTCATTTTTTGGAGCAGCTTTCAAAGGTCTGTCCTATCTATCTTTTTTTTAAAAAAAACATGTTCTGCACATTGACTAGGAAGACTGTGTAAGTGGATATATATTTACTTTTCTTCGGAGAGCATTCTGGAAACTGAAGTTAAAAAGTGTATCAAATGTGGCCATGGAGAGAAGGCTTAAAATATATAGAATGTGATCTGTAACAAGCCTAAAAATCAAAAGCAGCCTTAGCGGTTGTTGTTTTTCTAAAAACAAACAAACCGACAACAAACCATGGAACTTGCTTAAGCAGAAGTAACTGGAATGTATTTTCCTGCTCCCATTGTATCTTGGTAGTGATACTACCTCAGTACTGATATTACCTCTAGCCTGCATCAGTTGTGTTTCACCTGATTTGTATCTGAATGTACAGCAATTTGCTAGGGCAGTCTGTTCCGCTTCCTCTGTTCCAATTAATGCTCCACTACCCCTCCTTTTTTTTGGCATGAAAGTACCTTATTAAATGGGTAGTAAAACTGTTATGGTTTTCTTCAGGTTTGTTTGGATAACAGAAGCCCCTGAATTTATCATCATAGTCATTGGTTCAAAAGTCTGTATTTGTGTTGCAATGTCTAAATAGCAGCACTCAAACCTGAAGGGATTAACCAAAAACAAACCACAATGCACGAATGTATGGTTAGTGCAGACATCCTTATAAGAGTAGAAAAGTTTAAAAGATTCTAGATGTTCATCATTTCAAAATGCTAAACTTTGTAATGCTAAACTTTTATGCCTATATTCTGACAAATATGTTAGAATCCAACATATGTGTGTGTTCTGTTTATAAGGTTATGGAGGTCTCCCCCCCCCCCCATCGAAATGCTATGAAATGCACACCTTGGTGGTAATCCAACCCATTCTTAGCCTCATCTTAAATTTGTGTGCTTGTAAGTAATTTTCTCTGACTTCAGGGTGACTTAGGCTGTCTTCCTATACATGTTTACCTGAGAGTAAATCACACTGTACTCAGTGGGGCTTGTTTCACAGTTGACATCTGTGGCATTGCACTATTTCACCCTAGTGTCAGTGCATTCTTTGGCAGAACTAAGTCCAAATAGCTTCAATGGGATCTGCTTCCAGGCTAGTATGCCAGTGTATATGGGATGTCAGCCTGTGCATGATACAGCTTATGAATTTTAGTCTATCGGTTTGTTTGTGTTTTAAACTTGAAGGTATAGAGAAATGATGCATTCTTTGAAGAATGTCATGACGGTTGTGGTTGAATCTCTGATTAACAAGTTTGAAGAAGATCAGATGCGATATAAGGAGATGCAAAGAAAAGTGAGAACAGAACAGCACAGCAGTTACTATGCAGATAACTGTTCTGATAGTGATTCTTCCTTTAATCAGGTATGAAATTGTATGAACAAAATGTATTTCATTTAGATCAAGGACTAGAGGCCCATTGGTTTTTATAGCTCTGTATTGTCTGAACTAAAAGATGTGTGTGTGTGTGTATATATATACACACACACACATCTATCTATCTATCTGAGGGCTCTTTGGGTGTACAGACATTCTGAGGCACACATACAGTTTCCCATCAACTGCAGCACAGAAGGCAGTTCATATACATTCGTGTGTCCACAGCGTTACCCCCAGTATTAAAGTCAATGAGAGACTCTTCACAGAGCTTCGGATAAGAATCATATTTTAGTACTCTTTGTAGGGACTTGGGGAAACATGCATGACCCTAATCCAAGCTATATTAAAATCCTGGATTTTTCTTTGAATTCGGGGCAGCTCTCACTTCTGTTTCTGGGGTCATTTAAACATGCCACCAAATTAGATTACTGCAATGCACTCTATGTAAGTCTGCTTTTGAAGACTATTTGAAAGCTGTAGTTTGTTTTATAATGTCATTATACTGGATTTTTTATGGTTTTAATCTTTGTAAACCACCCAGAAACCTTTGGCTATTGGGCCATCTTGAAAGGTAATAAATGAAGGAATGGATAAAAGTAGCTTCTCAGTGTGAACCTGGAAATGTCCTATATAGACAATGATACGGATCTTTCTATCCTTTTTATCTCTGCTTGTCTCTGCCTCCTTCCTTGTACAACCACCGTTCCAGTCCCCTTCTTTCCCATTGTTAGTTCTTTCCCTCTCAGTCTGTCAACATTAGGTTTTTCCCACTAAAGATTTGTGTACCCCTGCAAATCCCAGGGCTATCCCGAGTTTGCTGATATCTCTTTTACATGACTTACACTTCTGGCTATTTTCGTACGAGCATGGAAAAACCTGAATTGGTATTAAAAGGAATGATAATTCTTTCCAAAATGTCATGTACAGTTTTTCTACCAAGAGTTTTGGCAGACCACTTCATCTAGTTCTTTATAATTAAATAAAAAGAGATATTTTTCTCCTTAGTTTGATAATTAAAACACACACTCTAATGTTTCAGTAAGATAATGTGAATCCCTTAAAGTAAATTTCATATCATGAATGGCTAATTGCCATAGCTATTAAATTTTCATTCTAATAGGATTTACTTAATGAGCATTTTACAATGTGTTGCAGAGTTATACATTCATGAATCAAGAACAATTACAGCTACTTGTAGAAAGACTTGATCCTGCACAGCCTAAAGAGGTGAGTCTAAAAGGCAAGCATTTGGGGTTAAAATCCCCCCTCTTTCCCCCTGTTTTAATTTTGGCACACCTCAAGCTCATGTTGCATGGGTTAATTGTCTCTCAGTGAGGCTATTCTTATTGTTCTGTTGTTCTTATCCTGGTGTGTAAGCAGTGAAAAGGTAAAATAGCAGCTCTCTGGGGTTTCTGGCAGATTTCTTTTCCATCACCTGTTACCTGGCTTTTTCTTTTTTTAACTGAAGTTGCCATGGATTGAATTTAGGACACTCTGCATGCAAAACATGTACTCTACCACTGAGGAGGGTTACCTGATCATTAGCAGCAGCTTTTCAGGGGGCACAAGGAGCTATTATGGAGGAGTTTGTTGGACGAGTGTATTGTGTGCTATGCATTTCATTGACCATTACCCTGACCCCTTGGCTCAAGATTCTATTTTGGTTCTGGAAGGTTTCTGATTCTAGTTCTAAATGGGTGTCTGATGTCGGTGAGGGACACATTGAAGCTTAATACAGACAAGATCCTGGTCAAAAGACAGATCAGGGAATATGGATTCAACCTGTGCTGGATAGGGTTACACTGAAGTCTCAGGCTTGTAGTTTGGATATACTCTTGGTCCCTGAACCTGGATGCCTAGATCTCGGCGATGGCCAGGAGTGTGTTTGCACAGCTGATATGGCCATGAGATGTTCCTAGAAGTGTCTGATCTGGCCATAGTCACACATGCATTAGTTATATTCTGTTTGGGCTGTTGGAACACACTATCCATGGGTCTGCCTTTGAAAACTGTTCAGAAATTTCACCTGTTCCAGAATGTAGCCCAACCAGGCTGTTAACCAGGGCCAGTTACAGGAAGCATGTGACTCATTTGTTACTGGCTGCCAGTCTGTTTCCAGGTAGAATTTAAAGTTCTGGTTATGACCTATATGGCTTCATATACCTGAAAGACTGCCTTTTCCCCTATGAACCTGCTGAGTCTTTACGATCTTCTCAAGAGGCCCTTGTATTAGGCTGCCAACATCAGAGGAATGTTTGATGGTAAGGTGAAAGGGCTTTTTCAGTGGCTGCTCCCACACTATGGAACTCCCTCCCAAGGGAAGTAAGATGCACTCTCTCTCTCTGCTATCTTTCCAACGGTAGGCAAAGACTGCTTTATTCAAGATGGGTCTGTGGGTTGGGTGCTGTTTTGATTCTGTGATTGTTACCTTCTTATTGTATTTTATTGTGTTTTATTGTTTTAATCTATTTTGAATTGTTTTTGTAAGCTGCCTTGTGTGCCATTTTTTGGTCAAAAGGCAAGATATAAATCAGAAAAATGAATACTTATCACCCATAGCCGTCGTTGCAAACGTCTAATATACTTTGTTGTGATCTCATCCTTGATATTGCAGATACGTCAGGAAGCCATGCAGACATTGTGTTCTGCACCTCCATCTGATATATTAAACTGTGAGAGCTGGGCTAATTTACGTAAACATCTTGCAACAGCACTCTCCGATCCTGATTCCAATTTCAGTGTAAGCATTCATAACATTATGTATTTTAAGTTTAAATTTTCTTCTTCTGGAGGAACACATTTCTTTATGGTGGCTTAATAAGCTGTTACACATTTGTTATAAAGATGTTAGCACTGAAAAATAACTATGTGAAACCCTTTGGATTTTAATATGGTGAGAGATTCCTGGGCAGATCAGCTCTCCTTAAAGGCAACCTCAGGTGTTTTTAATGCAGCCTCTCTTAACCTGGTGCTATCCAAATGTTTTGGGCTGCAACTCCCATAATTTCTGACCATTGGCCAGTGTATGTTAGCATAGCTGCAGGAGCCAGTTTGGTGGAATTATTAGACTAGATGCATAGAATGCAAGGGGTTGTAATGAATCTGGGATTTTCAGTACCTTTTCTCTTATCCCAGGGCCATGATAAAGCTAAAACCCTGTTATTGCAAAGATTAAAGGATATAGAGATGCAGTCTCAGTCAGAAGAGCTTAAGTCCTGTAAAACTAACCCTTTCTATAATTCTTTCACGCCATTTTATTTATCTCTACCAAGTTATCTGGTGGATATACCTAACATTAAATTGAGGATAATCTTTACACAGGCAAGACTAAATGTTCTCCCTTTAGCAGTTCAGCTAGGATGATATAAGAGATTACCAATTAAAGATAGAGTATGTGGATGTAGTGTAGTCTCTATCGAAGACTTAATTCATGTTTTGCTTGAATGTCCTATGTATAATGATCTTAGAAATACATACATTTCTCCTTTGCTAAAATTGCTGAAGAGCTCCTCATCACATGCTAAAGTTTGTCAGTTGTTATCAGATGCAAAAAAAAATTGTTTCTTTTAGAGAGTCGAAATTTTTAGTTAAGTCTATGCAGATACGTTCTACACAATGCATGAAGGGTTTGGGTAGTGACCCCTTTTATGATGCTCAATTATTTTTATTGTAAACTGTTCTCTTTTATAACTTGTGTATAATGGCTAATTGCTGGTAACACAATAAATTGACTTGACTGACTAGAACTGGGGAGACTCGGGTTCAAATCCCCACTCAGCCATGAAACTCGCTGGGTGACATTGGGCCTATAATACCCTCTCAGCCTAACCTACCTCACATGGTAGTTGCAAGGATAAAAGGTCGACTGTGTATGGTGCCTTCACCTTCTTGGAGGAAAGGTGGGATATAAATGAAATGAAAAAAGTCCCAGATGTTCTAACATTTGACTCTTGTGCAGAATTGGTTAACATCATGGAAATAAGATTACATTAATCTAGCAACCTAGTTTTTATTCTTAATTTTACAGGACAAAGTTTTGAAGTTCTATGCCAAGACATTTTCTTCCTCTCCACTAAATATGACAAGGGAACTCTATGCAAGCTTAGGTAAGTTCATTAAGGCTAGAATCTGGAATATCTTTATCTGGGAGTAATTCCCATTGAAAGTGGTGGGGGTAACTTCAGAGTAAATGTGTATTTAGGATCACACTGCACATCATACAGACAACTTTTATTAGTTTTCTGATTTCAACAGCTGCTATTTTAATTTGCCTCTTAAATTAATTGGCAATTATTATTTTCTTTCCAGCAAAGTACGTAGAGCTGTACTTTCTTTCTGAAGATAATTATGTTCCGACCATATCAATGGGTATTGATATAAGCAACCCAGATGTAATTCGTTTACTTAAAAAGGTACAGATCACGTTCCCCATACTACTTTTTCTTATTAAGGTTGTTTTCCATCAGGTCTTTTAAAAAGTAAATCAATCTGTTATCCCTTTATTCATAGATACGTCTGTTAAATGAGTACCAGAGGGAAGTCCCATCTTTTTGGATTCGTCATCCAGAAAAGTATGTTACAATTCTGTAATTATCCTCTGTTTTAATTTGTCTCTTGTGACTTCCTTGTGATTGACTAAATACTAAATTACAGTATGTTAGCCATTTGTCTGTAGCTGTAGTGATCAGTTATTCCAGCTGTATTCCAATGCAAGTGATTATGTGTCAATGTGAAGCTTAGGTAAATGTAAAGGGAATAAGGTCCCTTACCTCCAAAACACAGCTAACCGGCCTGTTTTGTGCAATTTAATTTATTCTAGTAATTACCTTCATGTTACTGTTTTAACTTGTATAGGTGACACTTCTGTTTCCTGACTTGTGTTTGGCAATTTAGGCTGCAATCCTATGCACACTTACCTAGAATAAGTCCCATAGAATCTGGACCTTATTTTTGAGTATAGGATTGTACTGTCAGAATCACAGTTGCTTTTACTTGTGGCCTTGGCTACATTTAGACATAAACAATTACATTCTGCCTACCTAAATTCTTCTTGCAGTTTAACTTTTTCCCAATAAACATATTCATTCTTTCCCAATAAACATATTCACAATATTGCAGTTCTTCACGTTGTATATTTCTGAATCCTCTTTTGAAGGTGACTTTCTTTTAGTGGTATATAAAAACAATTGGACCTACAGTTTCAATTCAGTTTCTAGACTTTAAATCCACAATATTCATAGTAAAGTAGGAAGTATTAAAGTCCATTTTTTCTTTTGTAGTATCTTTTTTAATTATAGGAAATTTTACATGTGAATGGCATCAGTAGCAGTGGTCTGATTTTATTTAATAGCTCTTTCTTTATAACATGTTTTAAATAATCTTGTTTTTTATTGTTTTAAATACTTGTACACCGCCATAATGACTTTTAGCAAATTAGGCAGTATATAAATACTATTATTAATAAATAAAAATATTTAGGTACATGGAAGAAATAATGGAAAGTACCCTATCACTTTTGTCACTAAAGCATGAATTAAGCCATGATATGTCTACAAAATCTTTGGATCCGGTATACTTCTTGGCTCTAGTTGATCTCAAAGCTGTGTGGTTCAAAAAATGGATGGTAAGAAAATTTATATGCTTTACTTCTTGCAACTTGTATAGATAGTCTTTCAGAATTATTTTATTGCTGATAATGCTTTACATTAATAATCCTCTTAGGCTTCTGTGTTTCAAGAGGTAGATGGTAAAAGAAAACAAGTGAAAATGCAAAGTGATCCAATGGAATAAAGAGACAATGTCTCAGGATGTTGAAAAAAATATATGTGGCTTTATTCCAAGAAGTAGCCCTAAGTGTTTGGGCCCTGAATATGTGCCTTCTTAAGGAGTCAGTTCACTATAAATAATAATAATAATGATGATGATGATAATGATAATAAAAATATTTCTTACCCGCCTCTTCATTCTGATCGAGGTGGGAACAATAGTAAAAATAAAATACATAAAACTGAATTAAAAAATAATATACATTGTTAAAAAAATCCTAAAAACATTCTAAAACATCTTAAATGCCTGCAGAGATCTCTTGAAAATATTGTCTCCAAGATGAATCCTATGACTGAATCTGGCAGTGTGGAGTTGCAATTTCTGAAGAATTATATCAAATGTTGCAGGTTCTTCCAATTTCCTTCCCATATTCTGGGATTGTTTTTTCGGGATTCAACCCAATGTTATTAGAAATCTGTGAGTGTTCTCTGTGTTAACAGGATATAGGCAGGAAAAAAATAAAAGAAAACAGTATTGTAGAATTTTTCCTGAGAATTTGAATTACATTTTAAAGTAAATATAAAACACCCACTTGCTTTTAAACTGGCAAACTCTTCCTATGATCCAGCAAGTCCCATTGATTTCATTAAAAAAGGTGTAAGTGTGTCTTTTTCAGTGTCTTCAAAAGTCATTATTTTTTGGTTTATTAATTTGCTGTCTGTATTTGTGCAATGTGTATTCATTTGGCCTTCTTCAAAAAGGATGTTTTCCCCGCCCCCTCATATAAAATTACAATGCCAAACAACAAGGAAGAGCAAGTACTGTCCATCACACTTAATACTGAGTCACATTCAGTTTGCTGTACAATTTTTTAATCTCATCTGTGTTTGTTCATTTTACTCTATGCCCCTCCTTTTTTTCCTCTCGGAGTAAGTCTCTCCAGAAGGAGGAGACTGCTGTAAGTGGTCTAGGAACCTGTGAAATCATGCTCACATATGGATACCAAATCTCCATAAAGGATACCAGATCTCCACAAAGCTTTTTTAAACAAGAAAATCTAGATTGGGCAGATAAGGCTACATCACAAATATTCTTTAACTAATTCCTCAAAGTAACCAATTCCTTAGAGTAAATTCAGTGCTCGATTTCCGGTGCCTACCAATGACTAGATGTCCTGCTGTAAGAAGCAGTGCAAGCAAATCTTTGTGTAAGGATGAAGAGACAGCACTTCTTGAGGGTTGGAGTCACTTGCTGAATAGTGATCCACTACATGTGGAGGAATGTTCATTGTGCAATACACTCACTCCAATGTCAAGACGACAATGATGGATTGAAGCAACTCAGCTTCAGTGGAGTGTAGCTTCAACAAAAAGATAATTCCAACTTAGATTCCCAGATTCTCTCTGAAATAGTATGCAAAGACTGTTCCACAGAGATTCCTATGCTGTTTCTTCAATTTTCAGCCTGAGGTTCACTTCCCATACTGTTTTTAGCCCTTTTGAACCTGTTTGTCACTAGGGTTCTGTAGATCTCAAAAATTATCCCCCTGGTTTTCCCCTTCATGATCACACATTCAGGCTCAATTGTTGTTAAAGAACTAAGGAGACTGCTTTCCCTAAAAATTGTGTGTGTGTGCGTGTGCGCGTGCATGCACAAATAATTGAATTTGCTTGAGTTGGATCCAGTTCACTATATAGCCCTGTAGCTTTGCTGCTACCGAGTCCTCGTCGGAAGGTGATTCTGTTGATATAGAGCCCTTAATTTATATAAGTCCTTTGATTCCCAATTTCTGTAGTGCGTCTTTATTATCGGATGTCATAAACTGATGATATTGTTGTTATAGGAGGAGGGGGGAAGGTAAGGGTTTCCAAGCTTCTAAGGTGATTCTGAAAAATGGATCCACAAGATGTTGAAGTTGGAGGACCTGGAGCTGTGGAAAGGGCACAGCCCTGACAGCTGAAGTGTCAGAAGTTACCTACTCATGGCAACAGTGTTTTTTATTAAAATGCTTTCTACTTCTTGGTTCTGCTTTGAAAATAGGTTATATGTTAATATGTGTTACTTGAACATAGAATTGGACAAGTTTGATTTTTTTCTCAAATCAAAGCAAGCATTAACTACAATATTTCTGTTTCATAATTTTAGCATGCTTATTACAGTAGAACAGTGGTGTTGAGGCTACTTGAAAAGAAATATAAATCTTTGGTAAGTGCTTGGTTTTGGGGGTGACTTTCAAAAGACCAGAATATGCTTTAGAATTGTATTTTATTCAGTAAAAATGTCTTAGAGATATAGGGCATTTTGGTACTGAGATTAATGAGATGCAGAGTTTAAGGGCCATCTTTTTCTCAATATGAGAAATGATGCCTGTATCAGCTACAATGGAACTAAGTTCTCAGGTTACTATGTACACATCTTGGTAAATTATTGATAAATACCAGTGTGACCCATTAGGGAATTATCACATTATAATGTGATGTTCTGCAAAATGAGACTTTATATTTCACCTTTCCACTTATATACACCTATCAATACAAAATTTGCTGTAATCATTAGAGTCTAATGAGGCAAAGCCAAATTTTCTAATAAGCTGAGTGAAGTGACATTTAGTTATTGGTTTAAAAATGAGTTATATAGTATTAGGCATTTGTTGTGAAGTTTGTTAAGTTTGTCATTTTATTCTTCAGATTATTGCATCTGTTGAGCAGTGTGCCTCCTACTTGGAAGCTTGTGAATCAGCAATTGATGGAACAGGCAGGTGTCATTTTTTCTCCACATCACATAATAGTAAGTTATGTTTCCATGTGCTGAACAATATGTATTTATTCAAAAAGTCGCTTTATTGCTTACAAAGAATCATAGAATAGCAGAGTTGGAAGGGGCTTACAAGGCCATCGAGTCCAACCCCCTGCTCAATGCAGGAATCCACCCAAAAGCATCCCTGACAGATGGTTGTCCAGCTGCCTCTTGAATGCCTCTAGTGTGGGAGAGCCCACAACCTCCCTAGGTAAATGATTCCATTGTCGTACTGCTCTAACAGTCAGGAAGATTTTCCTGATGTCCAGCTGGAACTTGAGCCCGTTATTCCGTGTCCTGCACTCTGGGAGGATCGAGAAGAGATCCTGGCCCTCCTCTGTGTGACAACCTTTTAAGTATTTGAAGAGTGCTAGCATGTTTCCCCTCAATCTTCTCTTCTCCAGGCTAAACATGCCCAGTTCTTTCAGTCTCTCTTCATAGGGCTTTGTTTCCAGACCCCTGATCATCCTGGTTGCCCTCCTCTGAACACGCTCCAACTTGTTTGCGTCCTTTTTGAATTGTGGAGCCCAGAACTGGACACAATACTCTAGATGAGGCCTAACCAGGGCCGAATAGAGAAGAACCAGTACCTCACGTGATTTGGAAGCTCTACTTCTATTAATGCAGCCCAAAATAGCATTTGCCTTTCTTGCAGCCATATCGCACTGTTGGCTCATATTCAGCTTGCGATCTACAACAATTCCAAGATCCTTCTCGTTTGTAGTATTGCTGAGCCTAGTATCCCCCATCTTATTTATTTATTTATTTATTTAAGGATTTTTATGCCGCCATTCAGCCAAAAAAGGCTCTCACGGCGGCTTACAAAAGTATTTCTTGACAGTCCCTGCCCACAGGCTTACAATCTAAAAGACATGACACAAAAGGAAAGGGGATTGGGAGGGAGGAGGAGGAGGGGGGAAAGGAAAGCAAATTCAGGCACTACAATCTTGTAACTGTGCATTTGGTTTCTATTTCCTAAATGTAGAACTTGGCATTTATCCCTATTAAATTTCATTCTGTTTATAATAACATGTGTAGCAGTGTATTGTCAGAGTGTTCTTTATGACAAGTGATCAGAGTAGGTTGCAACTCAAAATTTCTAAATCACTTTTCAGTCTGAGTTTTCCCATTTGACTTAGCAAAATCAGTTTATTATTGGCTGTTGCATTTTATCCAATCTCTGCTGTTTCCTTTATAAATACATTATTGTTATGGTAGTGAATGTTTGGAGTCTAATATGCAAGGAGAGAGCAAATGAAGCATAGGTTTATTGATATAAGTTATCTTGTCTTTTAAGGTAATAAACAAAAGAATTTCTACACAGGAAAAGAATTACACTATATATATTTTGTTCATTCCATGAGCCTCTTAGGCAGATTGTTGATATATAAACAAGGCAGAAAATTGTTTCCTCTTCAGTTGAAAAACAGAAAAGGTATGGTCATGTATCTATGAAGGTATGGTTTTATAAAAACTTTTCCAAAGGTTGTTCAGTTTTGTTTGTTTGCTTTGCACAACTCTCTTCCTACAAAAAGTCAGTGGGTTGCAGTGTGGAAGAGAACATGTAGATGGAAAGCAAGGTGTAACTTTCATGGGGTCACTTATTGGAGGGTCTGATGCATTATTGATTTGCTGCCTGGTGTATTATCACTGTTGCCTTTCTACATAAAAGGACAAGGTATTAAATCCTGTCCTCTTTTTTTGTTAATCAAAAGAAAAGACAGTGTAGCTACTCATAAGGCTTTGCCCTAGTCAACATGGCCAGTAGCTAGGGATGATGGGAGTTGTAGTTCAGAACATGTAGAGGCCCCAGATTGGAATAGGCTGTCATACAAGATTATCTCAAGGTTCTTCATTTGTCCTCCCTGACCTACAGCTATTATAAAGGAAAACACTGATTATGTTATTTGCAGGTGTGGAACATGAAACTTACCAACTTTTTGACGCTGTTGAAATAACTCTACTAGTAATTATGCAATTGTGGTCAAATTAATGTTTTTTGTTTGTTAAGTTCTAGGAAATAGAAGGAAAGCTTCATCAAGTTTATTTGAATTCATACATAAATATTGTCCATGCATTAGAAGTAGCATGTATTTTCAACTATTTTTCCCATTTCCATAGATTTGATGTCTCTGTCAGACCTCGTCATAATGTTTATTCGTCTAATCTATTGCTCGCCAAATTGTCCAAAGACTCTTACTGTGCATTCAGGTAACATTGGTCTTTATAGTTGCTCCATTTAAACTTAATTTTTTTATATTATGTTTTACTATGTTTTTGTATTTTATAGTTTTAAGTTTTGTGATCTGCTGAGATTGTTTTGACTGATGGATAGAATAGAAATGTAGTAAATAAACAAATAAAAATAGGTAAATATTATTCCTTTATTTACTTGCTTTGTGAAGAAAGGTCTTCCACCTTTCATATTCATTCTTCTGTTCAGTATTTAAGCTCAATTATGTTGTATGTAATATGAAGCCACGCTGTTTCAATTTCTGGCTGGAATTTGAAGTGGGGGTTGATGGGGGAATAGGAATAACTTCTATTACTTCGTTTTCCATTCATATATATAATGTTGATCATAACATTATTCACTACTATTTTAAAACAACTTTTTAAACAATTTGTCAGGCAATTATTCTCCAGCTGGCCTCATTACTGATGTGCTAAGAATTCTTTGTGATCGAAAAGAATGTGCAACTGAATGTCTATATACTAATAGAGTGATTGAGGCACTTCTTCAACCAATACATTGTTTACTCAATGGGACAGAGGTTTGTTGTATTTCCTTTGAATAAACATAAATAAAATTTAGTGTAGAAAAATATGGTAGCAACGATCCACACTGTGGTTCTTTCATATGGCTAGTTATATGAAATATTGAGTGACTATTGAGTGAATGGGGGTGTGCATTCCCATCTGTACTGCAAGTACTTGGGGGAATTGCATTGGGTGTATGTATCCATATCTAATCTATATGCATGGTTTGCAATCCATCAAGGAATAGGGAAGCCTGCGTCAGAGACTAACAGTGTAATCCTATAATGACTACTCAGAAGTAAGACTTGTTGCTATTAAATAAGTGTGTTTAGGGTTGCAGCTTTTTTGAATCAAGGCACTTGTCATTAATTGGACAATGTCTTCCAGGAAAAACAGATAACATCTTGGGATTTAGGATTAACTTTTTTATAAATACAGCAACTTTTCAAAAACCAGAAGGCCTTTATTTTATTTGTAGTTTCTCTTAAGTAATTACGTTCAGTGATTGAAACAAAGTAAATTTCTACGAAGTTATACACTGCACTTTGAAATATAACATAATGGACTGGATCCGGACTTACTGTTGTGTTAATGGAAGGGATCCTTCTGTTCGTGGAACAGAAGGGCTTGTATTCAGCAGAGGCTCCTAATCCCCTCTCTGGACGCTCCTACAAGTGAAGTTGTGGGGAAGAGTTATTTTTGCTGTTTTCTCTTTTCCCCCTTCAGCTCCCAGTGCCACTTCCTATAGCATTCCAGAGGGTCTCCTAGCCTGTCGGGTCAGATTTTCAGAGGCATAGAGGGCTCTAAGGGAGAAGGAGAATCTTCAGAACTTGATTCCCTCCACTTTTCGCCTGCAGGAGTGTCCAGATTGTGAAGTTCTGTGCAATTTCTGGCTGAGCGGAACTGTAACTAAATTGCAAAAGCTAGTGTTAAAAAAAGACCTTGTGTTTTTGGAGAGCTAAAGAGATGAAGTGAAAGAAGGTTGAACTTCATTTAAGTGGAGGTGTTTCAGTAAGGAAAGGAGACTGGAAAGAATGTGTGGTGGCTGTAAGTTTGTCTTGGAAGTGAGCCCCATCCATTGCAGTTTTAGCTTAAATTTGAAATAAATGCTTCTGTATTTTCAAGGCATTATAGGTTCTTCCATTTTTTTTCTTCATGAACATGTATATTAATCGTCAAAGCTACTTTTAGATAAACACCAACAGTTCTGTTTAGCTAGTGGGGCATTAGAGCTGCCTGGGAAATGTTTTGATTAAAAACCTCATGCTTCATTGACATAATATAGATTTATAAAGTTAGGATTCCCAATTTAGTCTTGTTACATTGGTTTGTTTTTAGTTACATAAGATCAGGAGCTCCGTAAAGCATTTAACTTCAGACATTTTAAAATATGTACACAGGTGCATCTGGATTATCCAGAAACAACTCTAATACATATAGCTGACATTTTGGCAAGGATTGCTGCTGTAGATGATGGTCTTTCTCTTCTTCTTTATGGAGGAGAAAAGTCTTCTGCCATGGAGGGTGCTAGGTAAGAGAACACCTTTTAAAGAATGAAAATAGTTTTGCCTTGCCTGTCATGTTACTAATAAAGTTTGTGTATGTCTGGCAAAAGCTGTCATGAATGGGATTGTGAAGTGAATATTTATGCAAACGCTGTTTATGCAAATGCAGATAAGAGAGAATTCCTTCACATATCTCTGTGCATCACCTGAACTGGTCCTTAGGCTATTATCTTTATATTATTTCTCATTGGTCGTACTTATATTTCTTGGATTAATGCATGACTGCATTCAGATATAACAGTAAACTATGGTTTATCGTATAAATGAGTCTCAGGCCTTTGCATTCCCCTTTCCCTCTCCTCTGGTATGGTCACAAAGAGGAGATTGAATGCTTTTGCTTGTGTTTTCGACCTACTGCCTTATGTCCGTACCCAGGCAAACTGTGGTTAGTCATAAAAACTGTTTACAGGAGCAAGCCAAGTTCAAGCCTTAGCTTATGAAACTGACTTGTTTCATTTTGATTAACCTCAGTAACCTTGATGTACAGTGCAGCAAATGATGAGAGAAAATTCTAAACTTCAACTCTGCAAAGTCACTTTTCTGTGTGCCCCTGCAAGTGGCTTTATTTGGAAATAGCAAATTAAAATAAATTCATAATATACTACATGGAGATTGTAAATAAGCTTCAGCATGGTTTGTTGTCCCAGCAAAATGTAGACTTTGAAAGGAAAGTATAAGTGCCTGTACAGCACCATGTACATTGATGGCGCTATATAAATAAATAATAATAATAAAGAATGGTCATATTGTTTTACTATGTACAGCACCATGTACACTGATGGTGCTATAAATAATAATAATAATGCATTAGCATTTTAATTACTAATTGAAAGTGCCTTATTTTATAGCAGCCCAGCCAAGTCAATAAAATGTTGTTGTTGCTGTTTTTTAAAATATTGTAATGTTTGTAGCCTTAGGGGTGCACATACAATCGTTCAGTTTACAAAGAAGCTTCTTAATGAAGACATTTCTGCTTTGTCTGGTTCCGAGATGTTGCCAGTCCTCAAAGGCGCTTTCATCTTTGTGTGCCACCAGATGTATAGTACCTGTGAAGGCTTAGAGGTTCTGCTACCTTACCATTTACATGGATCTATTGCTGAAAGTTGGAAAAAGGTAGTGTTGTTGTTATTATTATTATATTTATTTGTATCCCACCTTTTGCCCAATACTGGACCTCAAGGCGGTCTTACAAAGTTTAAAACATACATTTTAAAACATAGGAAAAGAAATGTTAAAAAAAAGTTTAAAATACACAACAAAATTATAAGTCATTAATATAGATGGAGGCCTAAATTACTCTCAAAAGGCCTGCTGGAACAAACAAGTTTTAGCCTGCTTCCGAAAGCCCATCAAGGAGGGAACCAGTCTAGCTTCCCTGGGAAGAGAGTTCCAAAGCACTGGAGCAGCCATCGAGAAGGCCCTCTCCCATGTTCCCACCAAGCGCGCCTGTAAAGATGGTGGAACTGAAAGAAGGGCTTCCCCAGAAGATCTTAAAGCACGGGCAGGCTCATAAGGGAGAATACGGTCTTTCAAATAACCTGGACCAGAGCCATATAGGGCTTTATAGGTCATAACCAGCACTTTGAATTGTGCCCGGAAACAAACTGGAAGCCAGTGGAGCTGTTTTAACAGGGGAGTTGTATGCTCCCTGTAACCAGCCCCGGTTAACAACCTGGCTGCAGCAGCTCTTTGAACCAGGTGGAGTTTCTGAACACTCTTTAAAGGCAGCCCCACATAGAGTGTGTTACAGTAATCCAATCGAGATGTAATTAAGGCATGTGTCATACATATTGTTGTCATACAAAGCATACACATAGAAGTTATAGAAGAGGGCTGTGTGTGTGTTCCATATTTAAGGAAGTAGCACCTTAAATATACACTTAATATTATGATAACACAGAGCTGATTATTGATTGAGTGTGCCCTTCTTGTATAAGCAAGAGCTATACATAGTGGAGGGAGCTGTGATTTGCTTGGATCCTTGCAGCATGTATGCATGGTTAAAAATACACATGTATGGACCTCACAGAGCCTCGTGTGGCGCAGAGTGGTAAAGCAGCAGTTTCTACAGCTGAAACTCTCCCCATGGCCTGAGTTCGATCCCAGCGGAAGCTGGTTTCAGGCAGCCGGCTCGGGTCGACTCAGCCTTCCATCCTCCCAAGGTCGGTAAAATGAGTACCCAGTTAGCTGGGGGAAAGGTAATAACGGCCGGGGAAGGCAACGGCAAACCACCCCGCTATAAGGCCTGCCAAGAAAACATCAGCAAAAGCTGGCGTCCCTCCAAGAGTCAGTAATGACTCAGTGCTTGCACGAGAGGTTCCTTTCCTTTCCATGGACCTCACAAACTGGGAAATACGGCCAGTACATATACTGGTGTAACTTGCTAATTTACATAATATGTGAAGTGGCTCTTAATAGATGTTGGAAGCTTGCAAGATTATGTACAGTTGTTAACTAGATGTCTATTAATTCATTACTCATACAAGTTCAGTGTATGAACTTGTATGAGTAATACACTGAACTTGTCTGAACTTGTCTGGCTGCAAGAGTTACACCAGAAACGTTCAGGTAATTTTCAATATCAAACACTTTCGGAAGACTAAGTCAAATATTTTTGTGCATATTTTCTATGTTAGTGAGCAGAATGATTTAGATTTTGCTACCTTTCCAAATAGTCTAAATTTCTGCAATGACTTTTTCATTCCGGCAGACTAGTTTGCTTTCAGACAGAATTCCTACTCCTGTAGCTGGGGCAGACTGTGTTTCAACAGTTAACCAAGAATCACAGAGCTTGTAAGTATTTATTTAATACAGAGAAAAGTGCTTAAACCTGCATATATGGGGTTTTAGATAACATTTTAAAATTGAGAATTTTCTCTAATAATGGCTTATTATTACAATGACTAGTGGGTGGCAACACAATTCTGGAAGGAAAATAGTTTAGGGTCCTACACAACCCCACAATATTCTCATTCTCTTGCTGACTTTCCTTCCCTCATGTGCCATTCTTTCCTTGCCACATCCTCCTCACTCCCTGTTCTGTCTCCCATTTCTGTGTTTTAATTCTTCTGTCTATTGTTGTTTGTCTTGCCATTTTCCCATCTCTTTGTCACTGTTTCTGATCCATCCTCTCATTTGCTTTTCACCTCTCCCCCTTCCTTGCCTGTTGTAATTTCTGTCTCCATAACCACATCTTCTTCTTTTCTACCTCCTGATTTCTCCTCTCAGCTGCATCGGGTTCTATTCATTTGCCTCCCACCCCTCCCTGTTTTCTAATATTGGTGTTGCTCTTTTGGCTCTTCTTCCTAGTTCTACTCACCACATGCAGAACAATAGCAGTAGCTTTTTTATGTCTAGCATGCAAGCCATGATGGATTATGCATGTAATGCGTGCATTCACAGTTGTTTCAACCATTTTGGGTAGCATTTGCTCCCTTTTAGGGTTGGGTGGTACTATTTTGGATACATAATGATGAGCACTCACCCCTTGACATTGGTATTAAAAGAGGGTGATATTGAAGATATTGGAGATATTGTCTGTGCAGCGTCAGTATTTAAAGAATTTATGAATTTCATGTGTCAATCCAATGATTCACAGTTACACTTTTCTTTTCAAGCACCTCCCCACAACATTTTCTTAGGAGGAGCTATCTGGCATAATTTCCTCATAATAATGACATGACACATGCCAATTAAGACACACTATACATTCTATTTAATTTTCATATGCTGACATTATTCCATGCAAGATATATTGGCCAAAGCAATGAAGACATCGCAATTTCCAGAAATATATTGATTATAGTTGGTTGCCCCTCCTCTACAATGATGTTTAAATCATTTTTAACAGCAATTTTTCTGCTTCAATTTTGTAATGTCAGCATCCACTAGCCATTTACAAAATGAAGTGAGTCATTTTGCTGTCAAACTACAGGACAGCAATTAATTTATTATTTAAAGAACGTTGTTTGAAATGATAATTCCACAGAAGAAAAATACATCATTGTTAAGAAATCCATTTTTTAAATTATGCAGTTTGTAATATAAAGTCCATGTTTCATAGCTTTTGATCTATACAAGAAACATTTTGAACGTTTTGATTTTTAAAATATAATTGAAACACCAGCTTTCTTAGACCAGTAACATTTTAATATTCTAATATAAGAAAACTGTGACACATCAACAGTTGCAAGATGAAAGGAAAAAAAGCCTTTCCATTTAAAAAATGTATATGCTTGCTCATCTGGAGGCAATTTTTATTTGCCATATTACATTTCTTTATTGCCCAGTAGATCTGGTTTTCAGTAGGAGGATGACATCTGTAACCAAATTTATGTAGAACTAGCAAGCATCCACATATTATAGTTCTAACTGGCATAGTTAAAAATATCCTAGTTAGAACAGTTAGTTGTACAGTTTATTTTTCTGTAAAAACATTTTTCAGTGTAACAGTTTAGTAGACATAATTACTTAGTACTGCTTATTAGTTTGCACTGTTGCCTTTACCCCTTATGGTGGTAGTGGAGAATAAAATTTGGGTTCGTTCCTCTTTCCTAAATAGACAATACAAAACTCTGAATACCTTGGTAGTAGTGTCTATCCATATGTGAGGTCTGTTACTCATATTTTCTTGGGTGTTTTATTTTTTTTACACTATTCTTTCCATTTTTAAGAAAACGTAATAGGTTAAAGGAAACACTAAAGGCCCTTGCAGATATAATGCTTGTTTCCGGCAAATCATGGTTTGCAAACTGGGAGTCAGCTTTGGGAAGAGGCATCTGCTCATCTCCTCTCTTCTCCCACACAGATTTCCCCCTTTCTCTTTCCTTTTCAGCCTTAATAGCATCTACACTAGGAGTGGGCAATTTGTGATCCTCCGGGTGTTTTGTCCTACAACTCCCACCACCCCTCAGTTTTGGCTCTGCTACCTAGGGTTGATGGGACTTGCAGGCCAAAATATCAGGAGGGCCACATGTTGCCCACCTTTGAACTACACCAATGCTAATTATGGCTAAAGCCAACAAAAGTTCCCATCTTTGACAGAGTTTCAGAGGCCCTTTTCCAGATGCCACCACAATTTGGTGTTAAACTTGTTAGATGATGATTCTGATTCTGTTTTTCCTATCTCTTGATACATGTTTTTTTAATCATTTTCAACTGTTTAACATGAATTGTTGATGCCCTCATTCCAGTAGTAGTGAAGAGCGGGTATACATTTTGAAAAATAAATAAGCAACGCTAAACTTTGATTAAAACTAAGAAGGAAGGAAAGTGGGGAATTTGCACCAGAAAGTGGGGAAAGGAGTTTGTGCTCCAGAAGGCTAGCTCCAGGTTTACAGACCTCAGTTTGTAGCAAATCAGCATCAGACCTATGCACACTCAGAAGCAAAT
This sequence comes from Elgaria multicarinata webbii, assembly GCF_023053635.1. Lineage (NCBI taxonomy): Eukaryota > Metazoa > Chordata > Lepidosauria > Squamata > Anguidae > Elgaria > Elgaria multicarinata. The sequence continues at coordinate 87,286,572 of NC_086174.1, forward strand.
CCTATTGAACTCCCTGGGGAGTGTAATAAAAGGAAACCAAATCAATAACCAGGGATTGAGTACTGTGAGCACAAGAACTCTAGATTTAAGCTCTTGCTTTGATAGCAAACACTTTTCTATATGGGCAAGGGTATTATTTTTGAAGAATCTGTTACACCTTTTTCCATTTCAGCATGAAGACATGGGGTTGTCTGGCCTGTGTGTTTGAGAGAAATGTATCTAGCAGAGTTAATATCCAAACATATTAGATTCTAAAGAAAAACGTTAGACCTTCAGGAGGGGCAGCTTCAGTATAAGTAAAACATAATGTATAGGATTGGATAGTATAGGCAATATAGAAATTATATGCTGGTAGAGCAGTGTATGTCCTTGCTATACCAAAGAAATCTTTTGTACAAAAAAACCTTAAAGAATGATTTTACAGTTTTCAAAGGGGAGGTTTGCTTGGTTTATTTTTGTCCTCTTCATTGAGTTTTATCTGGTTGTTTTTTCCCAGTATTGTATTAGAAGAGACGTTGTTGGATGACTTGCTCAATTTTGCTGCCACACCGAAAGGGCTCTTGCTGCTACAGAATACAGGGACAATCAATGAATGTGTGACCTTCATGTTCAACAGATTCACAAAAAACCTCCAAGTAGGTATAATCCTTTAAAAAAAAAGAAAAGAAAAGAAAATGAAGTCATGAAACACTGTTTTTACTACTTGCTTTGCTTGAAAAACCTTCTCTGTCAGACCTATATAATAGCATCAGAATGTTAGGGTCTTATGCAATTGGTATGAGAAAAAACAATTAAACAATATATGTATATATAATGACCACACATACTTTTTCTTACACAAGTCATGCTCCTTCTGTAGAGCTGATGTATTCGGGGTCTTTAAATTAATTATTGGTTATAATTTTGTTTGTGCCAGGTCAGTGGATGTGAAAAGTTTGGGTATGGAGTAATAGTTACACAAGTGGCTGCAACTGCTTCAGGTGCTGTAGCTCTACAAAGTTCAGGTAAATTTTGCTAATCCATTTTATTGGAAATGATCATGAATACAATTTAGTAATAAAAGCTTGACTTTTGTCTGCATTAGAATCCCATGCCCCATTATTGGGCTGTTTCCGACATAAAGGCTAACACATGATTTGATGTTATGCATCTGAGCCTCAGGCTTCCACTTCTTCACCTGTTCATCTTCCTCTACTCCCCTTTTCCTCCCTTTGCACATGGCAAATCCCATCTTCCTTTCCTGGTTTGCAAAGCAAGCACAAACCATAGTTTGGATAAAGGAGGAGAAAATTGCCACGAGGAGGGGTGGGGGGAGAAAGAGTGAACCAGATCAAGGATCCAACCAAATTCATTCATATAATGTCAAATCATTATTTGCTGGTAAGCCTGAACTGTGTGTTTGCAGCATGTACAATGTTGCGTTGAGGTATAAAAGAAGCTACAAGATATAATTCATAGGTGTGTTATGTCACTAGTTACGCTTAATTTGTTATGAATTTGTTTTGCATGTGGGAAATAAAATGTGCTTGCTTCCCATGTGAGTATAACAGAATCCTCCCTGTCTATGCCAAGCTGATCTTGTGTGTCTGTGCTGCTGATACGTCAGCGATTTTCAGGGAATACAGATCTTCCCATTTTGCAGCCTCAAATAATCTGAACCTTTCCAGGTCCCCATTTCACAGGTCACTTGTGCTGAAAAAGGCCTAGAGAAAAGCAGGCTGCAGGTTGTAGCAAGGTAGGGGGCACGAGGGTCTGTGTTTCTGAGCTATTGTCTGGACGCAATAGCACCGTGCACAGTGTTAGTCTGTCAGGGTAAGGCTTGAAGTTAATCTTACTGGGTACACTGTTGTAGTGCTTTCCTCACAGGGCATATGATTAGACCTCACTGTTTTTGTTTCTTAAATTATTGTTATCCATCTTGGGAAGATAGACATTTGAATTAGTATATGTTAAGCAACGAGCTTTAATGCACAACCTTTTTCACAGTGGGTAATATCAGCAATAACGATTGCTAGGGGAACTGGAAAATCACTGGAAGGAAGCTCCACTGACTTGTCTCATTCTGGAAGTGGTAGTTTCAGCTAATTTCCTGGATTGCACTAGCAAGCACTCCCTTCTCATATTGGTAGCAGTTGTTCCCGCTAGTGCAGGGTATTTAGAATGGACAGATTGCCAGCATTGGATGATGTGCCATGTCGGTCCGGACACCATGAGGAGCATTGAGGCAAGGTTAAATCTCCCGGACAAAGTCCATGCAAGCAAAGCCACTACTTGGGATGTGTTCCCACTATATTTTGACATATATACTGGGGGGAAATAGCTTACATAAACCGTTAAGAGATCACATAGGAAATTGTGCATGTCATGAAAGAGGGGTGGTTGCATTGTTCAACAAGTACAGCAGAATTATCGGATTAGTTTTAATAATGGAAAGTATTCTAAGTAATGATGAGTGAGAGGAAGTTCTGTTCCTGTCCAATATCTTATGCAGGGCCTCTGTTCTGGAGTACAGTAGAGTCTCTGTGAATAAAATATTCTCTTCCTAGGATTTATAAAAGCACTTGTTACTGAACTGTGGGGTGTTCTGGAGTGTGGAAGAGATGATGTCCGAGTAACACACCCCAGATCAACACCAGTAGATCCCATTGACCGAAGCTGTCAGAAGGTGATTTTACCTTTCTTTTGCATATTCCTGTGTGACTATGATGTTTAAATACATTATAAGTTTTTGCTTGGCATATTCTTTAAAGTTTCCGGTAGCTTGCCATTTCTAAGTTAAGGATTAGAATATAGATGAGAATTAGAAAAACAATAAAAGAATAGCCATGGTATTAAAAGATTGCAAAGTCACGCTGTGCTGTGACTCACTTTTTATTGTATGGCTTTCTCTTGTTAAAACTGATAAAGGTGCAGTTTGGCTTCCTAAATCAAATGAAAAAGATGTACTAAATGAGTTAGCATTTTTATTTTCAAAGTTTAGCAGCTTAAATAACAGAAGCAAAATCAGTTCTAGAAGAGTTATGTGTAATCACATCAGGATGTTTTCAACTTCCGTAAATATGTTTCAATCAATCAGTTTTATTATCTCAGCCAGAGGCCATAATACAGAATGCAATTACTAACATTTACAAATAAAGGCAATTATCCAGAATAAAACGATACCCATATAAAAGTCACGATCCATGTTCCTTCCAAATAATCACCACTTCAGCAAATAACACATTCTTTGGCAGCATTTAAACTAGTGCATTTTGCAAAGTAACAATAAATGGATGCTCTTGCTGTATAATGAAGTTGGTGTTGCTTTGTGGAGCATCAAGTTCTTTCCTAGATTTTATTATAAACCTCCCCCCAACCTATCTTTATGCGATACAGCAATAACTTTCTTCACTGATTTTTATTTGGCCAGCTTCTATGTTTGGTACAGGAATGTGTGATGATGATGATGATGATGATGATTAATTTTCAAATGCATTGTTCAAACTGAGAGAAAGAGCTTAGCCTCTTAGTTCTGTGAGGGCCCTAAAACAGGGGACCTGGTCATCTAAGGTAAAATGAAAGGAAACTGAGGGGGCAGGCAGCTCTGCACAGCCTGCTGCAAGCATTCTGTCTGCCACACCACTTCTATTGAGCAAATAAGGCCTGTACTCTGCCAGCTTTTGCTGGCATCAGGCCACAGTGCAATGGGGCTCTGCTGACGATGGCTCTTTGTGAGACTTCCATTGCACAAGTCTGCCCTCCAGATTTAGAATGCGCTAAAGGGAACAACATTTGATCTGTGGCAGCCTCTGATGTGAATCTTTTCCCTTATTGCCCATCCAACAGTGAGACTGGCTTCCAGCTTGCTTATTCTCCATCCTTGAATAGCGACCCTTCTAATTGCTGAATTAATTAGTGTTACGTCATTGTTTTAGTCTGTTTTCATTCCAGGGGTTGCATCCAGTGTTAGTCTTATTTAGAATAGATGCATTGAAATAACATTGTATACAACCCCAGATGTTTGCACTGGGTTTTCCTCTTGCCTTTTTTCCGCAGTACACACCGTAAAATTGCCTTTAATCGCTTGTATATAGCCTTGCTCTATCCCAGATGTATACTTCTCTTTCCATTCCGTATAACTCAGAAGCTTAAAAACATCACACTGACTAGACTCGGTCCAATAAAAGTGACACTTTATTAATTGGATCAAGATTTAATCATACTTAGTCTTATTGAAAGCAGTGGGACTGATTTAAGTCCCATTGATTTCAGGTCAACTCTAAATGGGCCTCTTCAGTCAACAAGCTAAGCCATGGTTAGGAACCCTTTTGCAGCAAATGTTTGGTGAGCTGTTTTAACTCTAGTTATGTAGCCACCATGGTTAGGAATGGTTCACACAACACTCTAAGCCTTAATGTTTAGCTCAAAATGCTTAACCACTGTGGCTTAGCGTGTCGTCTGAACAGAGTTAGTATGTCTAAAATTGAATCCAGTTCTTTATATTTTACATACCATATTTCTGAAGCCCAAAGTAATGATAATACTTTTTGTATACTTTTTGTAACAAGCTTTAAATGAAATGCCAATAAATATTTTGTTTATTGTTTCCTGCTTTAGTCTTTTCTAGCTCTGATAAACTTGTTATCCTACCCTGCTGTTTATGAACTGATAGGTGATCAAGAGATACCTAATAAACCAGAATATTCTCTCCGTGAAGTTCCTACAGATATTATTGTAAGTAGCTTTTCTCTTAACCTTTTAAAACAGCTCTGTAGAATGATTATTTTGCCATGATTGAAGCAAGCTTAATGTAGCTTTGATTTTCTACTAAGTCAGTAATAGATTTTGAATATGTTTTCAGTCTTTTTTTATTGCAAGCAGCATGAGGGCAGTATATGCACAGAGTACTTTGTGTAGATCTAGTTTTTCTATTATTATGGCGAAAGTGTAACATTTAAATCTGCAGATACTGCTTTCTCTTGTCTTTCTCTTCTATAGGCAATAGATCTATTTATAATAGAATTGTTCTTTATATAACATAGTATATGTGTAGAACTCTGCATATCTAAATAAATATAATTTTTATTACAGCAAGTGTCAAAATAGTCTGATTTTGTTTTTGGTCTATAACTGTTGGCCTTGGGAGATGCTGTGTGTAGAGTCCCTGTGCTTTGGGTATGCCATCCCTGAAGATAAGTCAGCCATAATTTATTTATTTATTTATTACATTTTTATAACGCCCAATAGCCGAAGCTCTCTAGGCGGTTCACAAAAATTAAAACCATAATAAAACAACCAATAGGTTAAAAGCACAAATACAAAATACAGTATCAAAAGCACAACCAGGATAAAACCATGTAGCAAAATTAATATAAGATTAAAATACAGAGTTAAAACAGTAAAATTTAAATTTAAGTTAAAATTAAGTGTTAAAATATTGAGAGAATAAAAAGGTCTTCAGCTGGCGATGAAAGGAGTACAGTGTAGGCGCCAGGCGGACCTCTCTGGGGAGCTCACTTTCCCACCCGGGTGCCACAGCGGAGAAAGCCCTCCTCCTAGTAGCCACCATAAATGTCTCTCTGTTCTTTCTTTAGTGAAGATAATTTGCATCTCTAGAACCTTAAATCCAGAGTGGGTATCTGTCTTCTGTCTTCTAGTGGAAGGTATGCTTAAATGGATGAGATGGACTGTGTAGTCAACCAGATGGTTTGGTTTGTAGATTTGTTGACCTCACAGGTTACCACGGCCTGCAGTTCATTCTGACATGAAAGCATCTGCTTGGCTAGTTCATTCCATTCCTTTTTTTTTAATGCAAACACACCTTAGTGTCAGGTTGACTAACATGCCATGAGGTTTTAGTTGGGTTAGCACCATGGTGGATGCTTAGAACTGTCTGTATATAATATAAAGTTAGCCATTGTTCAGGATTTTCGTATATCTCCCTGCTGTTGTGGGCAGCATAAGACTTGCCACCCCTTTTGAAAATATTAGTAAAGTGGAGTTTTGGATAGCTTCCTTCATACTCTCTGACCCTATTCAGACAACATGCTAAGCCACAGTGGTTAAGCACTCTGAGCTAAACATTATGGCTTAGCATGTCATGTGAACTATGGTGTCTTCATAACTAGGGCTCCGCTTCGCTTCGGTTCATAGAAGCGATAGCGGAGTGGCCTGATTCGCCTCTGACAAAGGTGGAGACGGATCGGGTCGGGGGGGGCTGCGGAAGTCGTTTGCCTCGCTCTGGAGATCGAGGCAAAAGTAGTAAGTGGGGGGGAGGGGGACTCACCTGGCACCGGTGCTTCAATTGAGGCCCTGGCTTCAAGCCGGAAGAGGACACAGGTAAGGGGGCGGGGGGGGGAGTTTGGCTTACTTGGCTCCGCTGCCGCTTTCTATGCGGCGACAGCGCGGAGCCAGGTAAGGGGGGTGGGGGGATTTTCGCTTACCTGGCTCGGCCGCTGCAGTCCATGCGGCGACAGTGGTGGAGCCAGGTAAGGGGGCAGGGGGGTGGGCGGCTTACCTGTGTCCGTCGCGGTCCATTGCAGGCTTCAATTGAGGCCCCAGCTTCAAGCCGGAAGAGGCCGCAGCCTCCTCTTTCAGCTTCAAGCCGGGGCTTCAATTGAAGCCCGCGACGGACACAGATAAGGGGGGAGGGGGGCTTATTCAACCCCCGTTTTGCCCCCCCTTCCCCACTTACCTGCCTCTGCCATCCACCGCGGAGGCAAATAAGTGGGGAGGGGGGGGCAAAATCTCAATCCGCCCCTCTGGATCTTGCTCTGCGGAGCGGGGGACGGGTGGATCGATCCAAAGCGGTTCGGGCCCGATCTGGAATTTCCACAAAGTGGTTCGAGGGGTCTGTGCACAGCCCTATTCATAACTATGGTTTAAACACACTAACCATTTGCTGCAAAAGGGATAGTGGCTTAACCATGGCTTAGCGTGTTGTCTGAACAGACCCTTTAGGTTGATGTTGCAACATATTTGCAGTGAAACTGCTGCAGATTTTTAGGTTGTATCCATTAGAAAAAAAATGGGCCAAATGTTGCCCTACCCCTCATCCTCCATAATATTTATGGTTTCACCAGCTCCACATCGATTCATTATCTTTATATTCTATAGTGCACATACCTTCCCTAGTATATGTAACATTGAGTGTTTAACTCCTTATTCTTATCTCTTGTGCTTCCTGATTTAAATCAAATAAATAGCTCACTGTCGTCTCTGGAAATGTCTTGAGTCAGCAGCATACAAAATGTTATTTTATGTTACAGTTTGTAATGAATGATTTAATTGTTGGCCACTTCTTAAAAATGTAATGGCTGTCTAATAAATTAATAACAATAATACTTAGCGTTTATACTTAGTGCTTTAGAGTGTTAACAGTGCGTCATATAAATTATTTCGTTGTAGTTTGTACCACACCACAGCATAAATATGACTAAATGTGGACCTTGGCACTGCCAGCAATTATAATGCCAAGTGGTAATATATTGGCTGCGAACCTGATATTTTGGGAGTCATATGTTCTACTTAAGAAGAGGCAAAACATCACCTCCAGGTCACATGGCTCCCCAGCCATTCACTCTTCTCAACCTCAGTTGTCCTCCCTCATCTAGCCAATAACTGACTTCAGACACTGGCACAAAGAACTGACCGCTAAACTTGGATCAGATGAAAAATTGAAAAATAAAGTAGGGTGTTAATATTCTTTTATTATTATATATGAGAATTTCTGTAGTACCTTTTCATTACAAACAAATAGGGTTGCTAATAATCAAAACTTAAACAATTAAACCAGTTTAAAAAGAGTATAGTACAGAAAGGGTGGCCAGTGTGGTGTAGTAGCTAAGGTGTTGGACTGGGAGTTGGGAGATTCGAGTTCTAGTCCCCACTCGGCCATAGAAACCCACTGGGTGACTTTGAGTCATAGACTCTCAGCCCAACCTACCTCACAGGGTTGTTGTTGTGAGGATAAAATGGGAGAGGAGGAGGATTATGTATGCCACCTTGGGTTCCTTGAAGGAAAAAAGGTGGGATATAAATGAAATAAATAAATAATAAATAAATAAAATACAACAATTCACAGGAATTTTCAACTGATTAATTGGAATACTTGCTGTGATAAAAAATTCTTAAGGAAGCGCCAGTATGCTAACATGTAAGAAGCCAAATACATCTCATAGGACTGGGCATTGTGCAAACAAGGTGCTACTACAAGGATGGTGCTGTCATGTGTCCTAGCCAGAGATACCTCAGATGGAGATAGAACTCAAAAGAGTCTTCCAAGTTTACCTCAGAGCACAGGCAGGATCATACGGGCTTCTGAATTCTACCACCCAGTCCTCTGTGCTTCACAATGGAATACCCTCTCCAAGCAGATCTGCAAGGCACCAGCATTGTCAGAAGGAGCCATAGTACAGTGGTAGAGCGCATGCTTTACATGTATATTGTCTCATGTTTTATCTTTGGTAGGGCTGAGATTATGATTGGGTTCACACAACACGATAACCCACACTTAGGCTTAAGTGTGGGTTGTTGAAGCATGGGTGTTTGTTGAAACATGGGTGGTCATGTTAACTGAACCCAGCCATGATTTGTTTACCAAAAACAAGCCACAGTTCACAACCCAACAACCAAACCATGATGGGCTGTCTTCATGGGTTGTTTGTCGTTAACAAACCATGGTTTGTGAATTCAGCTGGTTTTAGGCAACACGACAACTCACTTTTCAACAACGACCCACACTCAAACTTGTTAATCTAGTCTATTTTTCTTCCGTGTTTTTTAGGGTTTGTGAAGCAGACATTCAAACTGGCCAGTTCACTTTTGAAGATTCGTCTCAAATGTATACATATGTATTAAGTGTATTTTAATATTTTCATTCAATTCCCATTTTTAATCCTATAAGGCAGAGATTGCTTTATTGATATAAATGATTACATTAAGGATATGCTTCTAGAGAAAGATATTAAGAGTGACACTACTGATTCTACTGGGCCTTCTAGTGGCCTTTAATATGGTTGATCCTCAAATTCTTGATATCCTTGATATGGTTGTGAATAGGGACTGCTTTGCGGTGGATTTGCTCTCGTGTATCAAACTCAAAAGGACAACTTCTCTTCTACACAATTTATGGACTACCATTGCAAGCCTTGCATGTTTCTGACTTGCCAACAGCGTAACAGTGAAAGATGCTGACCTGTTTGTATGGTCCTGTTAGCACGTGTATTCCTGCATAAATATCATGGCAAATACATCTGCTAGTGAAGATGTTGTGACATGAAATTATTTTGGGACAGGATAAATACAAAGTTCATTCTTCATAGAATCTTGGTGCTCTCACATTACTGAGAATACCAAAAATCCTATGGAACTTTATTCTATAATTATTCACTATATATTTTTGTAAACCGCCCAGAGAGCTTCGGCTATGGCGTGGTATATACATTTTATATATATTCCGGCTGATATACACACAGACCTAAAAATAAGTGTACAAAGTATCTTATAATTACTATTTTTTTTATTCTGTTTGCCTAGCTTTTTGCTTGGTATCAGAGAACCTAACTTAAATAAAATGGCAGAAAAACCTTTTTTAAAAAACACAAGAACGGTTTACTGAATTTTTTTTTCTCTGTTTAAGATATATCTCCAAGGAAATTTAATAACCAAATCCATATCTTTAATATACTTTCTCTTTCTGGTCAATTGTCCATGTACATTAAACATCAGCGTAATAAAGATTGTTAAGAATAATAATGTCTATTCAAAATATAGACACAAATGATTAAAATTGGCTTTTATATTTCAGGATATCATTGATAGACTAATAATTGTGAATACGGAAGCTAAAATTCATTCATTATTCAATTATGAACAGTCACATATCTTTGGATTGAGGTAAGATGCCCAGTTTTCAGATTCATTTAACAAAGGTAGCATACATGATTTGCTTATCTGATATTTACTTGTATTCAGCAGTGCTGATTAGTTGGAGTTCTTATGAGACCTGCTAAAGTGGGGGTTGAAGAGTCTGCAGTAGAAATATATAGGTTGAATGCAATATAACAATGAAGTTCAATAAGCATTCAGGAAAATCAAACCCTACAGGCAGCAAGTATTTCCCCGTTTCTTAGATAACACATTGTATTCAAGTTCATCTGATGCTTAAAGAGAAAATCATCTCAAGAAGAAAGGACCAATCATCTCTGGTCCTCGTCTTATTGGCCTGGTTTTCATGACATGAGAACCTACTGTGCCGTAATTTACCTGCGGAGGCTGTTGCGTCATGTTGTTCTAGGTGCCCATGATGTTTGGGGATGCTCGTTTTGCATGGTGCTCATAGATGCACAGCTTGTCATGTCATGTGAACTCGGGCAGCAGGGGTTGTTTGAGCATTCGACAACCCTAAAACAAGCTATGTGTTATTTGAAGATTGTCTAACCCTCAAACAACCCTGCCACATGACATGGCAAGCTGGGTACCTATGGGCGCCATGTAAAAATATCACCCGTGGACACCCGGCATGACGTGACAGCCCCTGCAGGTAAATTACTGTAAGCCATGGTGGGCTATTGTGTCATGCGAACCAAGTCAGTGACTGGGTTCAGACATTATGATAACCCATGCTCAAGGGTTGAGTGTGGGTTGTCGTTGAACAGTGGCTTGTTGTTGAAGCATGGGTTATTGTGTTGTCTGAACCCAGCCTTGCTAACAAACCATGGTTTGTTAACCAAGAGCAACCCATGAAAAGTACCCATCATGGTTCGTTGTGAACTGTAGATTGTTCACCGTGGCTTGTTGTCATAGCTGGGTTCAGACTACAATCCACTTTTCAACAGCAACCCACTCAGCCCTTGAGTGTGGCTTATCATGTTCTCCAAACCCAGTTTCAGTCTACTACAGATTGGTTCCAGATTACAGGACTATTTGCTTGTGGTGCAATCTACATTTTTTCTGTGCTGACACAGCATAAAAACATACTGAGCTATGTACCTAGACAGTATCATTGTCTCCTGGTTCCTCTTCAGCAGTTGCTCATGGTCTGCATTTGGTGGGGGAATGAATAGGATACCACAGCCTTTCATCAGCTGTCACAGTGGCTTTGGCAGATATTTTTCAGCTGCTTGGACCCTGTGAATGCCTAGGATTTCTGTACCCTCTTGTATGTCTTACTAAGGTTCCACATAATAGAAGATGCTAGCATTGAATATATTAGTTACATTTCCCCCCCCCACAATGGTGCCAATTATCATCAAAGCTTTCAACAATTATTTAAAATAACCCAATGAAAACTTAAATAAAATTACAGTAAAACAGCAACAAAGCATCCATAAAAATGGTGACAGCAAGTAATTGGCCACAATCATACATAATAGCAAGGCGTGTTGAGCATGTACCACTTCCATTTTGAATATGCAACCTCTCAGGCAAGATCGGAGGTTTCTCCATGATGTACAATCCCAGACAGTATGGGTTAATTGTGGGTTAAACAACCCACAGTTAATCTAACAACTAATTGTAGGTTAATTGTGGTTTTAACCCATGATTCACCCATAAGTTTGCATATCACAGAGCAAGCAATGATTGTGCTGATTGAAGGTTGTGTATTCAAAATGGCAGTGGCACACAACCTTGGCAAATCATGTCTTAATTAATTCACATTTATTGTGGCTAACACATTTATTGCAATAAACTTTTGTCTCCACTATTGACATTCTAATATACCTCATGTATTAAGCACTTGTCTGAGCTTTTCTGGGCGTCCCTGCTTGTCCCTTTCCTAAAATGTATCATTGTCAGGAGGGACAGTGGTTGGCATGGCTTGTAGCAGGAATAGATGCATCATCTGTAAATTCTGGATGCTGGGGAATCTGAAAAATTAGATTTCCCAATGGATCCTGACTCAAAAGGGCATCAGTTTTCCAGACTCCCTGGCAGCAGTTGATTAACAGTCCTGAGAATGTGTAGTTTTCCCCCAGAGAAAGTAACCCAGCATGTTCCCAAGAAAATAGCTAAAGTAATTGTCATTAGGTTCTGTGCATGTCCTTCTTTCTGAACGTAATGACAAGCCTCGGGTTAATTTTAGCTTTTGATTTGTACCTGAAGTGCCACAAGGTTTTCTGTTAGTACGTAAGGAATTTAAATTGGATTCTTTGCTTTGAAAATACATTATCTGGATTAAAACCATTATTCTCTTCCAGTAATCTCAGTACCTGTCAAGGCTAGTTTTTAATATAGTTATTTTAGTTCATTTCCTATATTAGGCATTTTGTATTTGGTCTTCATGGTTTCTCTTAGGAGAGAGCACTGCATAGCAGTCTACTCATCTTGCTTTGCAGATCAGGAAAGGGCAGTGGGTAGAGTTCAGGCCCACAAGCGGCATCCATTTCCTCTGCGCTTTTGGAGAACTGAGGGGGCGTGTGTAGGTGGAAGCTCACAGGACTAGTGAGATGTAGGGTATTCGCCAAAGAGTGTACCTCTGCTATACTTTCTGAATTTCAGAGCATAGGTCTGGGTATAAATGCTCACCTTTCTGTCCTCTAATGTTTCCTGATGTCTCTTATTTGTGGAATATTGTTTCTGTGCACCAGCTACATAGGCTAAGATGATCCCCATAACAAAGCATTTAACTACACCTTCATGATAATTAAATGAAATATACCACTAAGAATTTTAATCCTGAGTGTATACAGAACTAATACCGGTGATATTCAGTTACAACAGTGTTGTTCAGTGGTTTCTTCGAAAGTACTGGTAAATTACTTTTCTTTCTTTTTTTTAACATCCTATGTAATAATATATACCAAACCAGCTAGCCACAATGAGTTTTGTAGAAGGGAAAAAAGGGGTCAGCCTCCCTAAAAACAGCATAGTGAGGACTGAGTAATATACTTGATGACTTTGGAACGTTGACTGACTGTTGCAGGGGAGAATGGAAAAATGCGGAGAGGAGAATGGAATGGAGTATCTTTGCTTCCTAGCATAATGGTATTTGTTTCTGGAAGCCTTCATATATTGTGTTCTGACAGCCAAACCATACTTAATATTAATCAGCATATTATATATAATTTTATTTATATTTACTGCAAATTATGCTGGGTGTCGTAATAATTCTGATTTTTGTTTGGAAAACAAAGCAGATTGTATTCCAGGTTCCTAATCCTACTGAACTTTTAATTAGGTTTTGCAAACTATCTTTTGCAACAGTTTTAGCGACCTCTATTTTTTAAATGAATACACAGTGTCTTAGAATATCTGAGGATTGTCAGTTTTATTTCAGAACTAGAGATGAAGGATCACTCAATATGCCATATTTTAATGAGTAAAAGAACTTTCTGTTTGTTAGTCTTTCACATTTGGTCGGTTCATCAACAGCATCTACAGATAATATTATGACTACAGTTACAGGAAATAAAGTATAAAATAAAATGATCTATCAGTTATGATCTGTATACAGCCACATATATTTGAATTTGTCTTCAAATTTCAAATAACATTTCCAAAGCAAGATTAATAGAAATATGAAGGAGGGAAATGGAAAGAACACTGCAGTAATATGGTCTGGCAGAGGAATAGTGTAATAAATATAAATAGTTATTAGCAAGTTCTCTTTGGGACCGCATAAGTGGTGACTCATAGCTATTGCAGAAATTACATAGAAAAGGTGCTTTGGTCACATGCTCATGACATTTCAATATAATTCATGCGAAGACATTTAGTGTGGATAACTTTGATAGACATTTGGTTGGACTGATGGGTTAAAAGCTCTTAGCTTTAATATCAATGGATGCGTTTGTTTTCTTTGTTTGTTAGTAATATTCAAATTAAACTGTCAAAGACATTCAAAACACAAAAGGGCATTTGTGTCTGGATTTTTAAAAATATCACACTGATTTGTGAATGCATCATGTTGTTTTTTCCCCAGACTGATTACTTATAAGTAATTCATATTAAGCTTCTCATGCTAGAAATGTTTTAAAATGACATGATCATAAGTAATAAAAAATATAAGGGCTTTTTTTGTTCCATAAATCTTTATGAAAGCATTACATCTCTCAGTATTGATTTTATTAATCTCTCTGTATCACTCCTTGAAATATACTAACAAATGAGCGCATGTCCTGAAGATTATGAAGAATAATTTTATGAATAAAACATTGAAACTCATGAATAAGCTGTTAGGACTAAAAATAGTTATTTCTGCATTGCCTCTAGTAACTTTTATCAGTGGCCAAATGAGAAGGAAAGTTGAGTCCACAGCCATACTATGTTGGATTCTTATTTAACAAAATTTGCAGACAAGTACAAAAACGTTAAACTTGTCCCTGTGGCATATTGGATGAAAAGAAGCATATGGGTAAAATGGCATGGATGAGATAATTTTACCTGAAAGTCATTTTCTTTTATAAAGAGAGGACAGGTTGCTTCTACAACTAGTCTTTTTTTTTGGAATTGACATCCTTTACTTAGTCACTTCTCACCCACACCCCAGAGAATATGGGTAACATTGTTTGAAAAATTGTTGCATCCCAGTGTTAACTATATTGTGCTTCCATGTTTTTACTGACCTTATTTGTCATGATTTAAACACACACGCACACATAGCACCAGCCAGTCACGTATGGACAATATGGACTCTTTAGAGTATTCAGAACTTCTATGCCTTTAATTAAAAGCCTCCTCCTTGCAGGTTCTGCCCTTTCATTGTTAATAAATTTTCTTTATTATTAGTTCCTGTTTCTACACATTATTTCTTTTTCTTTTTATATAGCAAAACAGTGCTATTTTGCTATATAAAAATGAAAAGAAGAAAATAATGAGAAGAAATCAGTAATTAAAGCTCCCTTCTCTGTGGGAACATGAACTGACAATAAGGTCCGGGCCCGATTCAAAGTACTGTTACTAACATACAAAGCCCTAAACGGCTTGGGGCCAGGTTATTTGAAGGAACGTCTCCTCCCATATGTACCTGCCCGGACATTAAGATCATCCACAGGGGCCCTTCTCTGTGAGCCCCTGCCAAAGGAAGTGAGGCAGGTGGCTACTAGGAGGAGGGCTTTCTCCGCTGTGGCACCCCGGCTGTGGAACGAGCTCCCCAGAGAGGTCTGTCAGGCACCTACACTGTATTCTTTTTGTCGCCAGCTGAAGACCTTTTTATTTTCTCAGTATTTTAACACCTAAATTTAAACTTTGCTGTTTTAATTCTGTATTTTAATCCTATATCAATTTCTGCTGTGTGGTTTTATCCTGGTTGTGCTTTTTATATTGTATTTTGTATTTGGGTTTTTAGATTGTTGGATGTTTTATTATGTTCTTAATGGTTTTAATTTTTGTGAACCGCCCAGAGAGCTTCAGCTATTGGGCGGTATAAAAATGTAATAAATAAATAAATAAATAAGTCAGCCCACCTCCTATGGAATTCCCTGCCTCTTGTATTTCTTTTGGTACCTCCTGAAAGCATCATTATTCCAGGAAGCCTTTCCTTAATGACCAGCCACGGTTCACTGTATATTTTTCTCCTTTTAAAATCTATTTTAAAGTTTTATATTATTTTATCTTGTACACTTTCTCCGCTGTGGCACCCCGGTTGTGGAATGAGCTCCCCAGAGAGGTCCGCCTGGCGCCTACACTGTACTCCTTTCGTCGCCAGCTGAAGACCTTTTTATTCACTCAGTATTTTAACACTTAATTTTAACTTAAATTTAAATTATACTGTTTTAACTCTGTATTTTAACCTTATATCAATTTTGCTGCGTGGTTTTATCCTGGTTGTGCTTTTTATATTGTATTTTGTATTTGTATTTTTAACTTGTTGGTTGTTTTATGATGATTTTAATTTTTGTGAACCGCCCAGAGAGCTTTGGCTATTGGGCGGTATAAAAATGTAATAAATAAATAAATAATAATAAAATAAATACACCACTCCAAAAATTTCAATGGGGAGCGTTAAATAAATATTGTCAATCAATCAAAATCTATTGGAAATTTGCATCTGCTTAAGTTCATGTCAACTAGCAGAAAGACTAACAATGTCTAACTCCTATATTATGTTATAATAATTACAAAAACAATCTTGCTCTGAAATCTTATTCACTGTTGTTTAGTATTTCTGTATTACCAGGATGTCCCATCTAATGTTCTGTAATTTCAATATGTTGCATCCTGCAGATTATTAAATGTGCTGTGCTGTGATCTAAATACACTTCTACTTTTGGAATCTCAGTTTAAGATATCAGAAGTGCTCTTAGATGCCCAAAAAGAGAATACCATCAATATTTCTGAAACGTCTCGGTAAGAAATGGTAATTTAATTTATTATCATCCCAATGCACAGTTCTATATAACCTGCAGTTGGAGCTTCTGCACATGCAAACCTGTTTCATTCAGTGGAGGGGGCAGCTCTGGAAATGGATCCCTTTTACGCCAATGGAACTTTAATATCAGTCTATGGCTTCATTGAATTAAGGAAGTTATTTCATTTAATGTTTTACAAAATGAGATTACAAAAATGACTAGAGTCCCGATCTTGCAAGCATTAAAGTCGGATGTCGTAGTATCGTATTGTTTCTCCATTTCAGCTGTTCTTGAAAAGGAATCTGAGGAGTACTAATGATTTTATGCTCCTTGGCTCCATACAGCTAATAGGAAGCATGTGTGAAGGAACATATCAACATGCGTGAAAGTGCAGATCTCTGCTGTACTCCCAATATTTGTCAACAAAAAATGTGGCCTGCAGGGGTGGGAACTCCCTTGTAACTTTTGCCCACTTCTGGGGATAATCTTGATCAACCACTACTCACTTTTGACTACTACTTCATGTTGCTGTTAGGAAGGGATGATATATTGCTCATCAACTACATTGCTGTCCAGTTCACTAAAAGTAAATCATGAATGCCACATATGAGCTTGGTTTGTACAATATTATGGCTAGTTTATGCTAAGCAAAAGATTATACATGCTATATTTCTTCCCAGCTCCCAATTCCTATGGGGCCAGAGCCAGAGCCTGAGCCTGAATATGTTGCTTAAACCTGAAATTCAAATTCCATGTTAATAACTGGACTAGAATGACTTTGTAGGTAACCAAGCTCTTGAGACTTACAACAATTTTCAAGTGCAATTCAATTTTGTTTTGTTGCAGAGACTTTATAATTGATGGCCTATCAGTAGAGAGAAACCATGTTCTCGTTAGAATCAATCATGTTGGGGGACCAACAGAGCGGATCTTGCCTCCAAGAATACTGCATAAGGTTGTAGATGATGATTTTCTTCAAACCTAGCCTCTCTGGGGAATGCTGCTGCTGAGAAATAGTTTTCCTTCTGAGCTTGTTTGGACAATTGCGACGGGAGAAGAACATAAGGAGAGCCATGCTGGATCAGACTGAGGGTCCATCTAGTCCAGCACTCTGTTCACACAGTGGCCATTGTAGCTTCTCCTTTTGCCCCCATGCATGCTGTGTGCACCACTGCCATTTGCACAATCCCCCGTGATGCGGTGCAGGTTGGCATGTCGTCTGAGCCTGGCATGCAGTGCAGTGGAGGAGGTTTCATACCCATCCTACAATCCGTACTGCAAGTCATGGGTTGTAGTTGAGTATGAAGCCACCCCCAGCCAGGTTCAGCCGACATGCCAATCAATGCTGTTTCATGGGGGATTATGCAAATGGTGGTCATGCGGGGAGTGGGGAGAAACTACGGTGGCTTTTCCCACTGCGATCGACTGAATCCAGTCTAAGTCTCTCTCTCTCTCTCTCTCTCCCTCCCTTTCTCTCTCTCTCTCTCTCTCTCTCACACACACACACACACACACACACTTCCTTAAAGCTGTGCACTGACCAGAAGACTCAACTCACACACCAATTTGGCACTTTGGAATATGGCCTGCTTTTGTTTTGAACCCATTTGGAGGCGATGCCTTTCGACTCGGGTATGGAGTCAGGATTCGGAAATCCAAGTTACTGTGCCCCCCACCCCGAGACTATCATTGGAGATTAAAAAAATGAAATTTGCAGACATAGTAGTTGTTTTGGGAGATACACTGTCTACTTTTCTAAAACCAAATAGCAAACCAGACCTCATCTAGGGTTCAACTTCAGTTCTGGTCATTTTGAAGGGAAGCTTTGTCTCGGGAAGTACCAGGAATGGTCTGAAGGGGCCTGACTCAGTTTGGGCTTTGACTGAATCCTATGTGCATCCCGTGTGTATATGTGGAGAGAGATTTTCTGTTATCACACCATGGCGGCAATTTTTGAGTGGTTTAACCCAGGAATTGCAGGGCCGAGTGGCGTACGTGAGCCATGTGCTCGTTGTTTGCACTTTTAATAAACAACACAGGAACATCCTAGAAATTGGGAAACTCTGGGTTGTTTATCAGTTAAACAGCCCAGCATTAACTGAACAGCAAACCACTGGGCTAACTGAACAGCAATCACTGGGCTAACTGTTGCTTGTTTAACTCATAAACAAGCCTGGTTTCTGGGTTCACATGTTATGAAGCAAGCCGAGAATGAGTTATTCCTGAATTGTTAATTAAAAGAAGAAACGATGAACTGTTAGTAGAACAATGACAACTCTTGCTATTTTTCCATTAGTGTAACATTGGGTACACTACTTCTAAATTAGAGGTGGGCAGAAAGCAGATCTCCAGATGTTCTGGCCTTCAACTCCCACCATTCCTGGTTATTGACCATGCTGTCAGGAACTTCTGGAAGTTGAAGGCCAAAACATCTACCTTATGCCCACCCCTATTCTAAACAATGCCATTTTACTGTCTGGGGGTGCAGGGAGTAATAGTGGTCAATTTTGATTATATTTGTTTAAATCTTCAGGCTCACTTACTGCCTAGCCTTTGTATCCATTTCATTTATTCCTAATGATGCTATGAAATTATATTATCAAGTGAAGTTAGATATGTAGATGGTACATGAATGGACTGGACGAAGTATTAGTAAATTATTTATAACTTCACTTTATTCTTGTTTGTTCCTCCTTAGGGCGATGATCCCTATCCCTGGCCAATGTTTTCATCATACCCTTTACCGTCATGCTATCTTGCTCAATTTCCTAGAAAAACTGATTCAAGGCAAGGTATAATACAATGATTTCCTGCAGTGATGTATTGAAAAAAGTATAAAAAATGTACTATTTGATCAATATTTGATTTAATGTGTTAAATTATATTATATGTCTGTGCCTACCTATCGGTTTTCCTAGCTGTGCTTACCAGTCTGTTTCTTAGGCATGCATTGAGAAGCCTTTTATGAAAAGGCTTGAAATAAACACATCCTCTTTAGACTTAGGCCGTTGCTAGACGAGGATTTAGCCCGGTGCGAGGCCCGGGCTCTCTGCTGCGCATGCAGATGACGCACAGAGGATCAAGGGGTCAGGCCGGGCTAAATCCTCCCTTGACCTGGGATAACTGGATCCACTTGTGGCCCGGTTTTTCTGAGCATGGGGCTGCGGAAGGTCTAGCTACTTCCGTGGCTTTTCCCGGCTGCTCGCTTACTCGTGAGTAGCCGGGAGAAGCTGCACACTGGGCACAGCACTCCATAGGAGCACTGTGCCCATCAGGCCGAGGGGGGTTAAAATCAGGGGGGAGGGGGGAAAGAGCAGACCCGGCAGGAGAGATGGGGGGAAGAGCGGAGCCCATGGACAGGGGGGCGCAGAGGGGGCATCGGACATGGCGGGCGGGTGATCGGGCGGGCATGACGAGCGGGCTGGCAAGTGGGCAGGGGGGCGATCAGACATGGTGGATGGAGGGGAGAAGAATGGGGCCAGGGCAAGGAGATCGGGGATGAGCGAGTGAGCGGGGGCCAGGGCAAGGAGATCAGGGATGGGTGAGCGCGTGGGGGGGCGGACATGGCGAGCGGGGGAGGACGGGTGAGCGAGTGGGGATGGGGAGCGGGGAACCCTTTATTTTTTTAAAAAACCCTTACCTTTCCATTGGTGCGCTGCTGCGCACTTTGCCCCTTTAATTAAAAAAAATGGCCGACGTGACAGGGCTTTCCCTTACCCTGTCACATGTTATGTCTAGCTAGGGGCGACAGCCCACGCTAGCTGCAGCGCGGCCTCGCCCCGACTCCCCACCGGATTATCAGGTAGGTCTAGCAAGGCCCTTAGTTTGCATGATTTTGTTTCTGTTTTGTCACTGAAATGCAATATGGATTTGTATTCAGTCACTTTTGAATGATAAGGTGTTGCCACAAAGTCAGAGGGCTTTGCTAAACAAACTCCCATGTGAAAGAAAGCACATTAGGAGCTTCATCAGATGGGGGGGGGGAATCCCAGTTCCTTACCGTTGCTTCTCCGCCCCTGCATCGTCGCACAATACTTCCTCTTTCTCAACTGAGAAGAAAGAGGAAGTAAACAGCAACCATGTGGCCCATTCAGTGAGCGTTTTTATCGTGCTGCTTGTACTGCACACAGGAGATCACAGCAAGTTCTGTTTTTAAAAATCAATTGGACTTAGCGGGGTCTTTTTTTGTCTCTGGAAGAAGGCCAGAAAGAGCAGGAGACGCATGGAAGGGGGATGGCATCGTGAATAGGACCCGTGAATATCCGTGAGGGCCCAGTAATAAAATGCTCGTCTGATGATCCCCCAGGTGCAGATACTTATTGTCCAGACAAGCAGTACAATCACTGCACACATTTCAGGCACTTAAAGCTCCTCTTCAGAGGATTAAAAAACAACAACTTTATGGAGCTTAACTCCACAAAATAAGGAACTTTACTGAATGTCTCCCATGGTCTGTTGGTTGCATTTGCTCCCCAAAGAGGAGTCTTATGTGTTCAAAACCTGTCAGGATAGCATTGTTTATCTACACCTACTATGCTTTTCCTGAATTGTAAGGTGTACACGTTATCCATTAAGCTTAATACTTTGGTTAATATCCATGTACATTATCAAGTGTTAAATTGAACACAGGATGACTTTTCTATTCTTCACTGAATTTAATACAAACACAGCAGGGTTTTAATAATAAATGCAATCAGATATCAGGGCCAAAATGCTTTATGCATGAAAATCAAACTGAGAGAAAGCAGATTCTGGAAGCAAATTAGCTGGGTGTTTTTGTTTTGTTTTTTAGAGAGAACATAAAAGACAAATCAAACTTGTTCTAGGGGAACGTCTCCCAGATTAAGTACTTTCTGTATGGCACTGAATCTTAAACAGAATTATGTTTCAGGCAAGTCTTGTTGAATAGCTAGTGATATTAAGGTATTGCTACTTAGCAAAGTTTGCACAATTAAAAGGCAGTTATTTGTA
Source organism: Elgaria multicarinata webbii (assembly GCF_023053635.1). Taxonomy (NCBI): domain Eukaryota; kingdom Metazoa; phylum Chordata; class Lepidosauria; order Squamata; family Anguidae; genus Elgaria; species Elgaria multicarinata. The sequence continues at coordinate 87,307,814 of NC_086174.1, forward strand.
TTTGAAAAGTGAGGATGTCAAAGTGGAATCCTGAGAAGGTACAACAGATACATGCTTGCAAATGTATGGTGTTCAATAAGATGAAATTTGTTAAAGAAGGAAATAAATTAAGGACTTTGATCAGTATACAGTTGATCATAAGCAGTGTACAAGTTTTTTTTTCCTTTCTTTCTGGCGGTAGGTGTTAGCCTGGCTAGATGAAGTACACATAAGACAAAGAACTGAATTGGGTTTGTACTAGCAGAGCCTTTGAGGAATGAAGCCTTTTGCTGTGATTACTGGGCATTACAATGTGCATGCTGAATAGATTAAGGGAACTGTACTAGCAATAAAGTTTTGTGAAATACTCTTGATTGGTCAAATGAATTCCAGTGAAAAGAAAACTATTTAAGTATAAATTATTAAGGTCCTAACACTATTTTAAAATGCATTTTATGCAGTAAAACAAATACAAAGCAATTTTTTTTGTTTAATTATAAGGACTAACGGCATTCGCAAGTGATGATTTCATTTAGAAAGTTGAATATTAAATGGGATATTGGTGCACTGATATGAAGCAAGAATAACCATTATCTTAAGGGAACCAGGTTTTAAAAGTTTGACTACTGAAATGTTTAACTGTGCATCTTTATCACTTACGGACTTTCTCACTAGTTTAAAAGCTAGAAATGGGTAAGGTCTAGCACCGGCAAGAAATGAATAGACTATTGAATAGAGGATGCTTAGAGAAAATTAATTGCCTTGATCACCTTGATATTTACAATTAGGAAAGCTATTGGTGAAAGCCTCGTGTGGGCTAATATAGAACCATTTCTAGAAACCGGATAGTGATTTCAGTAGTGATGGCAGCACTTTTTCCAGCTGCTGTAATCCCAGAAAGGTTATGGCTATATCTATGTACAATCCAGTGTATATTTCTCTTCATGAAAGTGCCCAAACAGAGGTTGGAGCTGTTTGCTCAGCAGACAAAGGAACTGTGTGAACTATGCTGGAGTCCCTCTTTTTTTCAGATGTCCTTGTCTACAGTAGACTTAATAGGTAGTTCTTTACCAATTGAGGCATTCATTTCGACAAAAATAAAGCTACAGTTTCTGCAGTAATTTTTCATCTTCCTTTTAGATGATGATGCTAACAAGCTTTTGTCTGCAATAAAAAATCCAGATAAACAGCTGGGATGGATTGAAAATATTCGGAGAAAGTTTTGTGAAATCATGGAAAACAAGCCTAATGTTGTGAGTGGAACAAGTGAGTATAAATCTTTTTCAAAGGATACCGCTTTACCCCACTACATGACAGTGATAATTCTCTGTAGTGATCCCTAGTAATGCAACAAGCTATATATTTGAGTTTTTAAAGGGGAAGCCATGACATTTAAATGAGTATGTTGTGTTGATATATCCTAACACTTAACCAAAATTCCTAACAGGCATTCATGTAGAGGAATTATAATTTGGAACCATACATTATCTCGGGAACGGTTAGGCAGCCTTTTTAGGTAACCAAATTGCCAAATATGAGCATATTTGACAATTTGAGAAACTGTCCTAGGCACCATTACAAAATGGCTGCCATGAGACACGTGTCAAAGGACAATTAACCTGCCCAAAAGACTTGAGTACAAGGCAGAAGTAGGCTCTGAGCCCCGACATGCTAAACAAGTCTTTTAAAGCCCCATTTTCAGCAGCACCAGAAACCCATTTCATTTTTTTAAAGTAGGAGAGATAGGGCATTTGGGGTGGGATGAGGGGCATCTCATTGCCTACCCCTGATCTAGGCAAACTTGAGTTTCCAAACCTATATTTGCCAAGATAATGTGAGTATTGAGATAAGGGGGCGGGAGGTCGATGGTACTTGGCCCTTTTTCCTTACACCCAGGCTTACTTTCAGTTTCAGGGCTTGGCTCGGGGTTGGGGGAATGATTAAAAAGAACATAGAGATGCATTTGCAGAAGGGAATTAGTTGGCAGGGAAATAATGTACTTTCCGCCTACCCATTTAGTATCTTCTGTAGATCTGATCCTGCATTCGTACAGCTGGGAACCCATGCTTCTCTTGAAACATGTATTCATGTCTGCTACAACAGAGAGGGAGGCGTTCTCCAGTATAGGAGTCTTGGTTGAATGGCAAAAACTGCATGAGAAATGAAACCTATGAAAGACTGCTAATATAATTTACATAATTTCACATATAAACTTTCAAATTGGACTTCGTTACATTTTAGTATGATAGTATCTTTAAGCCTGCTGTTTATCTAGCAATTTTAAAAAAATGTTTTTAGGATAGTGTTCAAAATATGTTTAATGCTCATACCATCAATTTATGTGAGCATAGCGTGGCTGCTCTTCAGCTTGGATAATGTAATTCATGTGTATCCTGCTGAATATAAAAAATATGTAAGCGCTTGTAGAGAAAATATTTACTTGAATATAAATATTAAAACCACAGCTCTTTATGTTTCAAAATAATGAGCTTGCAAAGGGGAAACAAAGCAATGTACTGTTCTTTTAAGTAGACCATAACAATTATCTAAATGCAAGTGCATATTATTTATCATGACAGCTCTGTGGTGACAAATGAAAACAATTCTGTGATATTTACATTTTGTTAACATGGAAGCGAGAAGGTTGATGATTTGCATTGCTTACAACAGCTATAGCAAATAGTTAAGCAGCAAAACTGGTAAAATCATATTAACAAGCCTGGAAATGCAATGATTATCCTGAAAGTTTTATATAAAATCCTGCAACTACAGAATATTTTAACCAAGTAAATATGCTCTGAACATGACATTTACATTCCTCTTATTAGTAGTATGCATACTAGAGCTGTGAACTGCAGCCAAATCGCTGAAACCAAGGCAAGGTGGGCTGATTCGGCCTGCCTCACCTCATTTCTGAGTCGGTTTCGGGTCAGCCCAAGATGCCCTGAAACAGAATACCTAAGCTTTGGGGTGCCTTGGGCTACTTCAGAGTGGTGCTGGTCCCTCCCTCCTGCCGTCCCAGGAAAGCTGGTGCAAGGCTGGCCGTGAGTCTGTTGGACTCACCTCCCTCTCCCCACTCTCCTGCTGCGCATTGCTGCCACTGCATTGCCACCACTGCATCGCCCACTGTGACCAGGAAACCTGGCACGCCTGAGAACCAGGACGCAATTTCAAGATACCGTGGGGGCGCTGTTTAGTACCTCTATGGCCACAAACTATGGTGGCCATAGAGGTAGTAAACAGAGCCCCTGCGATACCTTGAAATCGCAGCCTGGTTCTCAGAAGTGCCATGTTTCCTGGCCACGGCAGGCAATGCGGCGGGCAGCAATGGTGGTAGCCATGCAGCAGGTGGCGGTGGCAATGCGGTGGCGGCAGTGGTGATAAGGTGGGCGGCGGTGAGTGGCAATGGTGGTGGCAATGCGGCAGCAGGTGAGTGGGGAGAGCGGGGAGAACGAGGGTGAGTACAGTGGAGTCATGGCTGGCCTTGCTACCGGCTTTCCTGGGTGCTGGCTGTGCATCCGGCACCCAGGGACTCCCAAGGCTGAATCACCTCAGGGGGTCCAAACCTCGCCTTGGCTTTGGCACCGAGGTGAGGTGGGCAACCCCTGAAGCACCCCAAGTTGAATCAGGTCTGTTTCGGGTTCAAAAACAGCCTCCGAGGGGTGCGGGGGGTGGGGCGTGCAAAGCCCTAATGGATACATAGAAAAATGCAGCGAAAGCACATTAGAAAAAATACTGTTTTTATTTGGTTTTTAAAAACTTTGTCAAGATACTAGGCTGATTATACAAAAAGATGTGGATAACTCTTGGAGCTCTTTATCGCAAAGAAAAACAGAAACTCTAAAGTTCATTGACCTTTACATCATGATGAAAGTCAAACTTTTCTCCTTAGTATTTCTGCATAGACTAATGTACAAGTGCAATCTAATTACAGCTAATTTTCCTTATGTTGAAACTGTCCAAAAAATTCTGAAGGAATCCTTGGAGGATCTAAGTATAACAAACGATTCCCTTTCAGTTTACACAGAATAGATTGTCAGAGAAGCCATTAAAAAAATAATTTGAATCCGGAATGTTGTTATGAATACAAAAATAGAATGCATATTTTGAATTGTTTTTACCATGCGAGTCTAAATCAACATGCAGCAGTTTCGATTGCTCTATTATGCTTTAATTTTGTCAATATGGTTCTGCGCTTTATTATTTCATGTTATTGCTTTAATCTTTACTTTAATCTTTGACATCTTTACTTTTTGCAGATTTGGCAGAATTAATTGAAAACTTTGTGTTGCATCTTTCTCAAACACCATCGGAATGTTACTTCGGTAGCAGAGAAAGTGAAGGTAATGTTCCTCTTTAATATTGTTATTCTGAGTTGAGTGAATTGAAAGAAAGATAACTGTGTCCCATCTTCTTCTCAGTCTTCCTCATTGGCCAGTCACTCTGCAGCTAAGTGGGAGAGGTAGAGAAAGCAAAGTCTTTTCTATCGGTTTGGCTTGTCCCATGTGTTATATGGTAGCTTGTTTTAATTTCCAGCACGTGCTGGTGCATGCCAGGGACCATTTTTCTACTTGCCTATCTGGGTGCAGCCTGCCATGTCACCAGAACCTGTGCAGCACGGCTTGTTTGAGGGGAACAACCCTTGTTTAAGTCACGGTGGCTTGTTTGATTGTCCAAACCGGCCCATTGTGTTGGCCACTTTCAGTTTTGGCCAGTTTATAAAGAGAGCAGGTGGATTTGAGTTTTACTAAGCCAGCTGATTACCTAGTGCAGCCTACACACATTGGCTAGGATTCTGATCAACAGGGAGTGTAATAATAGTTCAGTCTAGCTTTTTAATGAATAGAATCTACGTGTTATATGAAAGTAGTTTTTGGACAATGCATTGATATTCAGTGTGATCATGTTTCTGGAAATGAGAAATTGATTATCTTAAACTACAGCAGCTTTCTAAACCCTTGGGTAGATGCAATTAGAATAACACAATTCATCCAGCTGTTGTGAAATCCCTCAGGATTTCAATCCATTATAAAATTTGCAAATCTGGAAAAATCAAATTAGTTTCAGTTAGCGTTTTAAAAATGAGGGGAAATATTAAGCTAATATATTGACATTTATGCAGTTGCGGTTTTTTAAATTATAATAAACAATAGCAACAGTTAACTCTGCATTGCCTGTGCTGCATTAAGTGAAGGATATCCCTATCCCATGTCTGTCCATAGAAGAATTTATGGATGAGTAATGAATATGATCTATCCAAACAAAATATTGAGCTGTATTTGATTTTGAGTATCACTTTTGAGTTTGGACAAGTAATACAGAACTGGCAGGTTTTTTTTACAGGTAACAATGAGTTCAATGAGACTTACTTCCAGGTAATGATGTATGGGATTGCAGCCTAAAAATCTATCTGTCCTCTTTCATTCCCTTTTCCATCTCTGTATGGCAGCCAAGTGACTCTAGAGGTAGTGGGTGGGTGGGTGTCTTCTTAGCAATGTTCACACCATAACAGCAACTTTTAAATTTAAGATGCTGTGATGATGGTAGACCGCTTTTTGGATTGTGCTACTTTAGCAAGTGTGGTGCGCCCCATGATTTAATATTCCTTCACAGGCTTGGCTTTGGTACGAAAACAGCCTTGGTCACCCTGTATGATGATGTTTGCGGAGAGGAAGACAGGGGAAGTGTGACTCTGTTGATTCTCCTTGATCTCTCAGTAGCTTTCGATACCATCAACCATGGTATCCTTCTGGGATGACTGTCTGAGTTGGGACTGGGAGGCACTACATTGCAGTGGTTCTGCTCCTACTTGGCAGGTTGGCCTCAGAAGGTGGTGTTCAGCGGACATTGCTCGGCCCCGAGGATTCTCCATTATGGGCTTCCACATGGGTCAGTTTTGTCCCCCATGCTGTCTGACACCTACATGAAACTGTTAAGTGCGGTCATCTAGAGTTTTGGAGTATGTTGTCATCAGTATGCTGATGGCATGCAGCTCTATTTCTCCTCTCTCATCTTCATCAGGTGAGGCTGTGGATGTGCTGAACTGGTGCCTGGCCACGACAACGGACTGGATGAGGGCTAATAAACTGAAATTCAATCCAGATAAGACTGAGATGCTGTTAGTGGGTGGTTCTGCTGACCTGATGGAGGGTGTTCAACCTGTTCTGGATGGGGTTAGGTTCGCAGCTTGGGGGGTTCTCCTAGAACCATCTCTGCCAATTGAGGCTCAGGTTGCCTCGGTGGCATAGAGTGCTTTCTACCAACTTCAGTTGGAGGCCCAGCTATGCCCCTATCTGGACAGGGATAATCTGGCTTCAGTTGTCAATGCTGTAGTAACCTCCAAGTTAGATTACTGCAATGCACTCTACATGGGGCTGCCTTTGAAGACAGTTCAGAAGCTGCAGGTTGAGCAAAATGTGGCAGCCAGATTGATAACGGGGACCAGAAGGTTCGAACATATAAGACCAACGCTGCCTTGCATTGGCTGCCTGTACATTTCCGAGCCCGATTCAAGGTGCTGGTTTTAACCTATAAAGCCTTACACGGCTCTGGGCCACAATACCTGATGGAACGCCATTTCCAGCATGAACCTACCCGTACACTACGCTCAACATCTAAGGTCCTCCTCTGGATGCCTACTCCAAGGGAAGCTTGGAAGACAGCAACAAGGGAGAGGGCCTCTTCAGTGGTGGCCCCCAATTATGGAATGATCTCCCTGACGAGGCTCGCCTGTTGCCAACATTGATATCTTTTCTACGCCAGGTTAAAACTTTTCTCTTTTCCCAGGCATTAGCAATATGTGATGAGCTTCACTGATCCTAGATCTGTTTTTAAAGTTTTTTATAGTTTTAAATGTATGTTTCTGTGTATATTGTATGTTTTTGTATTTTTAAATTTTGTATATTGTTTTTAAGTGTTTTAATCTTATGTAAATTGCCCAGAGTGCTTTGGCTATGGGGTGGAATAGAAGAAATAACAACAACAACATTTATTTATTTATTTCATTTTTATGCCACCCAATAGCCGAAGCTCTCTGGGTGGTTCACAATATAATTAATAATGAGTCAGGGAGAAGAATATTCTTGAAGCCATCTCCCTGGTGTGACAATTTTCTGTGTCCTGGGAACTTCTACTTTTGGTATGATGGAATATTTTATCATTTGATCCCTACTTTCAGTTTGAAGGGGTATGATTCAAACACAGGATTGTCACTTTTATTTGCTGTTGATTTGATGATACATTCTGGCATTTATTAAATGACCACTAATAACTAATAAGATGCTGGGAAATACTTTTGTTTGGGACAATATAGCTTAATAAATTAAATTGAAATTGAAATGGCCTCTGAGCAAACAAAGAGCTAAGTTTATTGCCGTGTTTTATTACATAGCAATAATGGCATAACATAGCAAAGAATAGCAATGATTACACAATTATAATCTACACGGCATGTCCCATTTGAGAGTTAGCTATTAAAATAACATTTCTCACTTTATTGTCTTCCACAATGTTTTTATTTGCATGCTTGCCACTTGATTATATGGGGTTAACTGAGCTATATAAAACTAAAAGTCTGCACTCTCTGCTGTTAATTCATGTTTTATTTTTTCCTCTCTTAAAAAACTCTGAGGAGTACATATTTGTTAATAGTCAAATAATTCAGTTTGAAAAGACTCCTTAAAATGCTGGGAAACTTGTTAGAAACAAGTAGTTGTATATACTTTGAGCCAAACATGTCTCATTGAATTAGATGTGGAAGATATCTTGCACATTATTTTGCATCTCCTTTCGAAGTAGTAATAAAATTTGATCTTCTATGTTTTGAAATTGCTTCAGCCTTGCCCACAAATAACTTAACATTAGGTTTGCCCATCTACTGAATAGTATATAAAGATGCAAATACTGAAATGCATTTTATTTAATACATAGATTTGTCACAGATTGGAACTTACTAGGAAGTATACTAGGAAAGAAGATGATTCTTTGTTCCTTTTTGGGGCTTCTATGAGCTTTATGAAAGGTTTTTAACTTCTAAACTGAAATACAGTCCTAACAGCAGTTTTTATAAATTGTCTTTGGGCCCATTCAGGCGACACCGTTAACCCTGCTGGTTAAGGGTTTTTGGATAAGCAGCAGGGTTTAAGGTGTTGTGTGCAATGTGTTTTCCTTAACCAGGTGCACCTGCTAATCACATTGTGGCCAGGTTCACTAACCCTGTTCTGCAGCAGGGCTAGTGGCACCAAATTTGGCTTAAAGTGTCTTATGTGATGCAGCTGTGGTTAAGGGGCTGAAATCATAGAGCAGGCTAAATAGCCTAGGCCACTCTAGCCTGCAGGCTCACTTGCTGCCCCTCATAGCTCCAGTTCTAATACGGCCGTGGCGGCCACCATTTCACATAATCGGCTCTATTTTTTTGTGATACATGGAGTTTAAAGGGCCGTGTACTGAATCCAGCTCTTTTTTAATAACCAAAGGCACGTCTCCAATACAACCCTGTCCAGAATCCAGCCCCGGTGATCTGCAATTACCCCCAGACTGGGCAGACACTCCCAAAATGGCAGCAAGATCAGGATGGCAGAGGCTTCTCCTCAAAATAGCTGACCGCATCAAGCGTAGTGGCAGAACTCCCAAAATGGTGGTGAGATCGGGACAGTGCTGCTGTGCCTTCCATGTAAACAAATCTGGCATAACTCCTGGCCTGTGAGAGAGTGGGGATCAATATTCCTGAATGGCGACCAGTGTTACACCTACAGGACACAGTGATCACAAGCATCAAAGGAAGTATTACAACAGTAATGGCTGTTCACTTCAAAAACTGAGCTAAAATGGCGGACGCAAGTGCCTGTTTCCATAGCACAAGGTTGGATGGGATACAGGGGGAGCATTTGGAGGACTCAGGTGCTCATCTAAAAGGTTTGTGGTTAGCGTGTGGTTAAGGAAATCAGGACCCAGGTAGGGTTTACAGTGTCGCATGCGACCATACGTCTTGTGGTTAGTACTAACCATAGGGAAGCACGGTTAAGCTAACCACAGAGGCCCCAGTTTCGTCAGATAATGACAATTTATAAAAACTGCTGTTAGAACCATTTTTCAGTTTAGAAGTTGAGTAGTATCCAGTTGTGCCCCAGCACTAGCACTAATGATTTTGTGCTAGCATAAACCAACATTTGTGCAATGCAATAAGTGCTTGCTAGGACAAAAGGAAAAATTAGTGATTTGCTGCCAAACTTTGCTCCCTCTGCCGAAGGTTAGCTCAAACCAAGGACTAGTTAAGCTGAATTCCTAGATTTAAACAGGTCTCCGGTATTTTAGGAAAACATTTATTGGCATCTGGGAGTCAAAAGGCAGAGCTAAGTTCCTGTGATTCCCTCAGGAGAGGATCTATGCTCTTCCAGTACAGCCTTACTTCATCTGCCTGAAGCAGGCACAGTGTCGCATGGAGGAAGCAGCACAAACTCAAGCTTCTTTCCCCACTGTGAGAACAGATTTGGGTGCAAACTATGGTAGAAGTGCCTCTCCTTTTCTCTTTCCCCCACCCTCAGGTTTGGAAGAAACTAGTCTTACAAGCTCCACATGACAGCAGGGATCTATGGCAGGGCAATAGGCATTGTGATTGCCATTTTGTAAGAAGGCAACCTGATCTCATCTGAAAGAATCAGATCTTGCACTGAATAGGAAACATTGAAGGAGAGAGAGAGAATGTGTGTCCCCCTCATTATGTACTGTGCCTTGACAGAGGTTACCTTTAGGAAGCAGCTTCACTACTGCATTTGTCTGGCAGGATTCACTCACTCTCAGGTCGCATTCAGACTATCATGGATGGGAGAATCAGCAAGATTATTACAGTACAGCCAAGTTGTGGGACAAGGAGTGCTGAAGAAGGTGTAGATTCTGTAGCAATAACATTTCACTGGTCAAGTAGACAGCTGCCCACTCCAGTGGCCTTGTCTGTCCAGATACACTAGGATCTACCAAGGCATCTGGATCCATTGTACCAGGGTCTAGAATCACGTCTGCACCAGATATTTTCCATCCAGTGCATAATGGAATCCAATCTAGTATGGAAGATAGTCCTTCTCTTACCCTGGTTTTCCCCAATTTCAAAAATGCTTTCCATAGAACAATAAGAACAGGACTTAATAAGAAGACATTCCTTTGGGAGCAATTGACACCAACCCTTGGATGCCATTAACACTGACATCAACTACTGTAAACATTTACTGCATTGTTTAATAATTCAGTTGCCTGTCTCTCTATTGTTATGGAGGTGAGAAAATTTGGGAGACAGTGCTTGTCTGACAAGTGGGATAAAAATGCCAGCATAAATAAATACATATTGGTATAAAACCTATGATATCCAAACAGCCATCCTGGATTTAAAATAATTATATAACTTGAATATATTACAATGCATGGTGGTGGGAAGGCTGCCTTGTTAGAGACCTATCATCTTAGAATTGAGGTTGAAGATTAAGAAGCTCTTGTTTTATTGGCCAATTATTGATATGGTACTTCAGCAGAAGTTCTCACCAAGAATATATTTGGAATCCTGATAGTCATCACAACATGAAATTAAATATGAGTTAAGATACATTCAATTTAATGTTTCCTTTCGTCTAAAAAAAAATGAATTACATATATTCTGTGCAATTTTTATTTCTTTTTGAACTATGAGGTGATTCTCTGGCCTTAAATCGTTTCCCTGAATTAGGCCTCTTGGGAGATGCTGCCATAGTATATTTTATTCATTCTGTTTAACTACACCTGTTTCACCTCTTCATCTGATTGGCAGTTCGGAGATGCTCTGCCTTTTGTTAGGGGGGAAATGGTTTTCTTATTGAGAAAATTGATCCTTTGAAGCTTTTGTCCTGAAAACCACAGTATTTCAAGATGTTTTAATGAAACAGGTTTCACATCAATTTTTTGGAAAATTAAATAATGCACCTTGAATAAACAAGATACATTTTGTGCATCAATACAGTTTTAACCTTCAAACCTCCTCCCCTTCCTTATAGGACAGCTTATCTCTGAGCGTATTGAAAACATGAAGAAATAGTAGCATTTGTAGGGCCACTTTTTCGACCGGGTGGTCATGTAAGCCTATAAAAATGTAAGAACAGTCATATTGATTAATATTCAGGATACTTCAGTTGTGCGAGTTCTCCTACAAGTCACTCTGGTTATTTAAATTCCTAATATTGAAAATATTTACGTAAGTATGTACTCAGTAGTAAAACTGGTACTGTTTTGTATACTCCTATCATGAATATATAAGTGTTTTTTTTTTATTTTAAAGTAGTGATTGTGATACACTGCAGATAGTCTATTTTCTTATGAATGCTTAGCCATCTTAATGTACATCTAGATTGCAATGAATTGGTCTACTAATTTTGTGATATGTCACCCATAGTGGGCAAAAGGCAAATTTGAATCAAATGTAAGAGGAGTGCATTGCACTCTACTGACTCTGTCTCACAGAAGGATAAATGCTGTACTGCAGTAAATATTTTTGCACCCAAGGATGTAGGAAGGGTGCCACTTACAGAATTTGATGAAGCTATATAGGAAGAGTTGAAATATGACTTAATGGTTCTTTATATATAACTTATAAATTGGAAAATTGTACGAAGTGTATAGCTTAAAGTAAGTCCACAGAGCAGATTTTGATGGTGTGTTTGTGAGGGCGGGGGATGCAGAGGTGGTATCATCTCCTTTCCAGTTCCACTGGTAGAAGACACTCTATCATTGGAATTACACCATTCGATCCAATGGTAACTTCTGTATATTTTTATGTATCATTTTTCCTTTTGCTTTCAGCTGATGCAAAGGCCGAAATCAAAACCCTTTCATCTATAAAGCACTTTGGCGTTAAAATGACGATCAGGTATATTGGACCAAAATATTTCACTTGGGAGTTAATAAAATGTTCGGTTTTTCTTATGACTTCAGTTGTACTGAATCAATCAAATCAACACAAACATTAATGTCTAGGTGAAACCTTGCTGATTGTACCATGAACTGCAGATTGCCATCTGGCAGCAATCCAGAAGCAGGCATTCTCCACAGTGGTACCCGTCTTATGGAATGCTGTTCCCCTTCATATTTGGAAATATGAAGGGGAACAGCACTGTTTTATGCACTTATTAAGGACCCCTCTCTTCATCTAGGCCTCTCTTCCCTCTCTTCATCCCTCTCTTCATCCAGGCCTTTCCTGAAGGATTGAGCTGCCCAGTTAGTCTGCTTATTAATTATTGTGCTTTTGCTTTGGTTTTAAATAATTTAATCATTTTATATTATGCGTTTTTGTATTTATTATGATATTTTTAAATCTCTGTTTCTCTAAATCGCTTAGAGATATCTTTCTAATACTGCTGTTGTTCTTCCATGCATTCCAGCAATGGGGAATTAGCATTTTCTAAAGCAACCCCAAAATGAGTGGAAGCACTCATTTCTGGATCAGGACAGCTCAACGGAGCTCTCTTTTGTGAGCTCCTCTGACCTGCCCCGTTCTGGAACTGGAAGCAAGGGCTCCCTATGACATTTCATGCAAAATGCACAGGGATGTCCATGACTTATAAAGCTCGAAAGCCTTATATATCTATGTAGGACAAAATGACCACTTTATTCTCCTAAATCTTGCTATGATCTTTTAAAGTAACCAAGGGAACCCTTTTAACTATTTCCCCAATGTACTTATTGTGACCAGAACGTTTTCCATATGGATTGCAAGACTGATCTTCAAGAGAAACAGGTTTAATAGTCTTTTGAGTTCATGCATAGCTTCATGTTTCTTTGAATTTCGGCCTGTGTTTATATGTCTGATGAAAAGGTCTCCACAGAAGGCAATTATGCCAACTGAATGAACTAAGTAACATCTATGTGATATATACAATTTAATAGGCTGGCCACCTTGATGAAATTATTCTTTCTCTTAACTATTTGTCAGGTTTAATCTCCAAGATGGATATTGTTATTCCACTAATGAAAATAATCATCTCAAACCTTCCTTAAGCCTAATTTCAACCAAGGATGGGTGTGAGGCGTGGGGAGGTGGGGGAATCAGCAGCACCTGGACATACAGACACAAGCTAGGTGTGGAAAGTGGAGGGGAAACAGGTGCACAACTGGTTTTTAAGGTCAAAATACCTCCAAGAACCACCACCACCACCCTGCTCCAGGCAAGATTTTTTTTGGCACCATAGCATTTAATATGTGGAGGAGGGAGACACTGAAAAGCAGTCTGTGATGGTTTCAGCTTTTCAAAGGAAAAGTCAAAATACAATTGGGCTAATGCAAGCTCTTTTCAGTGAGCCTAAATGGCTCCCTGGATTCAAGCTATTGTCTTATTGTTAGTAGAATTACTTAGTATTATATGGCCTGAAAATGTTAGCAAAGTCCAAAAGAAATACTTATTTAATTAAGTAGATTTCTTGTATCTATAACACAGATAAGTCCTTCTTAAGAAAAAAAAAAAACATCTGCAAGTGGGCTACAAATCAGTAACATTAATATCTGATGCATTCTGTTGTATTAAAAATGTTTTGCTTCCAGTTAAAAGTTGCATTTTTTTTAGTTATGGTAAACATTTGGACCTGCTAAGAGAGAATGCTGAAAATGATCTATGTCAACTTCTAATGTATTGTGAGAAATACTTGGAACAACAACAAGCACTTGTAACAACATCATTGCGTATCCTTTTCTCGTGATGAGTTAGCCTTCACCATTTCTTTTGTCAGTATAACTGTTAAAATAATTATTCATGTTTTCTTGAATTTTAAGATTGCATATTAAATAAAAAATGACATATCTTTATGTCATATGTGCAGGAACTTCATAAAGGCATATTTTCAAAACAATTGCTCCTCGTACCAAGTTTCTATTCCTGCCCAGAGTTTTTGTACCTTCAGTCGTTTCCCCATTCATTCCAGTGTAGAAAGTAGATCCATATGCATGTTCCATGAATACAGATTCATGTTGAAGACATTGAAATGAATGGAGTGCCCTGAACATGAAGAGATGCATATGATCACTTTCGGATTCTTTGATCTGTGTAGTGATCTTTACAATAACCCCTGTCTCTGTTTTCAGGTAATTTACAAATATATCATTTTCATTTTGGATTGCAAAGTTTTCTGCACTTAATGAAGCAGTGTTGGATTTCCTTAACGTACTTCTATAGGTGCTCTGCAGGGAGGATATGCAAGCTATGATTGGTTTGCATCCTCTGTATTTCTGATAATGATGGGTGACAAGGAGAAAACACTAACATTTCTCCACCAATTCTCCCATCTACTTGTTTCAGCATTCCTTTGGATACCACGACTGCATAGTTCTGTAAGACTTCAAAAGCACTTTCATCATGACAAGATTGTTTCGAACATTTGAAATTAATGTCTATTAATGTAGACATTTTGTTTCTTTCCTTCTTTATTTCTTTTAAAAATGCACTCACTTAAAGATTTTCTAACCAAATGTTTGCCCTGCAAAATTTCTCTCTGAAAAATATGGATTTGACATCTGCTCAAATGGTTGTCTGGCAGCAGGGTAAAATCAGGTAGACTGATAGCAACGGTAGTATTATTGAATTTTAAAGTGAGCAATAAAATGCACTTTATTAGTAGTGTTAAATTCTGTGTGTAGGCAGAGTGAACTATTGAATGGCCTTTTTATTATTATTGCTCTGTGCAAGCTCATTCTTTAGATTATAAGTTTTTGTTTTATTATAAAATCATTAAATGAAACAAACTAGCATTGACGGGCAGAAAAAAACCAAATTAAGGGCGCAATCCTATTATATTCAGGCAGGAAAAGGTCCTACAACTCCCATGCTGACTGGGGAATGCTGGTAGATGTAGGGGTTTTCTTCTGTTTAAAGATGCATGGGGTTGCCCCAAGTCAGTTTGCATATTCAGGGTTGCCCACAGCCCTTTTTTTAGCATTTCAAATACTTACCTTAATGAGATAGTCTTCATTTAATGTAAATCATCATAAAATTAGCTGCAATTCTTGTTTAGTTAATTTGTTAATATTCTTTCATCATTGACTCCAGCCTAAATTTACCATATATTAAAAAATGTGTAGTTTCTACTTGTGACATGTCAGCATCCCAAAAACATGGTTCTGTCTAAGACTTCCTCACATTGAAAAACATGGTTTCCTAACAGTGGCCAAACTGTCTTACTGTTGAATACTTCTGCTACAATCTTAAGCGGGTTTTTGATATTTTGTTTTGTTGAAGTCAAAGGTTAAGGGGCAAAAATTAGATTTGAGATGCTAGACCACTGTGTGAACAGAGTGCTGGACTAGATGGACCCTTCGTCTGATACCTCATGACTCTTATGTTCTTAGATTCATGAATCGAATTATCATTTCCTTTGCTTTATTGATTGATTGATTTGTTTTAGGATGCACTACCCTCACAAGGCATCTTACAATATTATAAAAACATGAACATAGTGTTACAATTAAACACACACACACACATGTTGTGTTGTGAGAGTGTCTTTAGATATTTTTAAGGAGTTCGAGAAAGTGTGACAGCTACATTCCAAACAGTATTCTAGATTGAAAGAGTGGGGGAAGAGAAAAATGGGCATTTTCTTACAGTAAATTTCTGTTCTCCGATCTTCATAGAGGGCATTCCAAACCTTGAGATGCTGCCACCTCATGGAAGTTTGGAATGCTCTCCGAGAACATCAGGAGAACATCTGCGTACTTAACAACTGCACAGTTGCTATCCTATAAATGTGTTCTTTAGAAAGACCTAAGATTGTTTCAGGAATCAGCTTGGATCTCAAACAATTCAGGTTGACACTTAGAATTGCAATGCTTTTACAGGTGCCAGTGACACTGTACAGAGTCCCAGTGATGGTCACTGCTCTTTGCTAGGGTGCCACTCTTGCTTTGTGTAAAATAGTGCTATGTGAGAGTTGTGCTACAGCAGCCCTTGCAACATTGGAAAGGATTCTGGGGCACACATTTTGGAATGTGCAGGTGCAGTTGCTTAAGGGCAGCAAAAAGTCCCAATCCGTCTCTGGCAGACTATGGCTTGGATCCTGAGTTGTTTCTCCATTCATTTAAGAGAGGGATGCAATTTATGTACCCCCACACACAGATTTTCAGGGGCTACATAAGAAGGGAAAGGAGGAGAGGAAGCCCTGTTCCACTCATGAAAGGAATGTTGGGATCCAAGCCTAAGTATGCACACAGGGTTGTTCCTGAATCTTTCCCTAATACGTTAAACAGTTTCAGGGGCATGACAAACAAGATAGTTTTGATTACTTTTTTTTTTAAAAAAAAAGTCAAGTCACTTGAGCCTACAGGAATTTGGAGTGGAAATGCAGCATGGAGTGCTTGACCCTTTCCCCACAGAAATTCTTCACTCAGAGCCCCCACCCCAGCAGACAAGCACCCCTTTGGCAATAGAGAAGCCTTGCTTATTCATTCATTTACTCACTCTTAGTGATGTAGAAGTCCCACTGGCCAATGTTATCAATGTTGAATTAAAAACTGGCAAATGCTATTTATTTTCCTCCACTGTGGTTTGCCAAAGTTTCCTTGTATTGTTGGCCCTAAGTTGTACTCCCTACTTGATCTCTAGTTGTAGAAAGTTTAACATTACTATCCTGTGTGTAAATTTAGGCAGAAGGAAATTCCTAGGCTCTTCCAAAAGGTATATAAGAGGATCCTTTTTGTCTGTTTCTTCATCGGTCAGAGCCACCTGCCTATTGATACAGCTGAGTCGGGCATTCATCCAGTCTATTTTTGCAGTGCGCACTATGTTGAGATGTTGCTGAAGGCTGAGTTGCCACTTGTCTCTTCTGCTTTCCATATGTCTGGCTTTTCTTCATCACAGGTAATATCTGAAGGAATGTTTGAAATGGTTGCCTTAGCTGCAGCAGTGCCTTAAATTATTACACGAAGTCTGTAGCCAAAAACTACATTCACTTTAATAGTGCAATTCAACTGAGTTCTAAGGGGCTTTCTCCTAAGTAAGTCGGTATAGGATTGCAGCTGAAATTACTTCATGTTCAACAGTTGCACTAGTATAGGAAACCCAAAGTTTGAAATCAAACTTTAATTTTCTTAAATGAAAAGCATACTGATAGAAAGAATAATTTCCCCTGTATTCCTAAATATAAAGCAGTGGAAAGAGTTAACTGTATCATTGGATTTATTGCTAATTAATAGTCAGTGGGAAAGTCATAAATAAGTCCTAAAAAGTGAGCCTTTTGAAATTGAATTGCTTTCACCTGATAGTTCTTCATGACAATATTAGATACCAAGTGTACATATGAGACCTACAAAAAGAAAAATGCATTACAGCTGCTACTGTGATAAAACGTATGTGTGCTTAGGAACAACAGTGGCACTAGCTCTTAATTAAAAATGCATCAGATTTGACTGTATATTAGATGGCAGCTCTAATGCAATGATTTTGTTAATGTTTAAGGGAATATAGCAAAAGTAGTTAACAAGCATGTTTGCTGTATTGGCATTTATTCTTTGTATGCTTTCCCCCCCCCCCCCGAGGCATCTAAGATAGCATAAATCTATTCTGAAGCTTGCCTTTTGCAATCAAATTAGAAACAGGACTGTTGGCTGATTCACATTTGTAAATACATACGGAGTGATTAGCAAAATATTCGCACCTAAATGAAATGTGCTAAAGATTAAGTAACAAAAGTAACAGTTGTTAAAATTGCATTTTCCAAGATCAGTTTAATAACCATATGGTGTGTCTGATTTATTAAAAAGGTGCAGAACTTCCCTTCAATTAAATCAGCAAACTTTAAACAGATACATAATGCTAATTTAAAAATTCCTAATTAATTATATCTGTCCCCATATAGTTATTTTTCTCCCCAGCTGTGCCTTTGTCAGTGTCAATAACTGGGTTTTGCATTAAGTCATGCTTATGCCTTATGCTGGCCAGAATGGGAAGGTGCACTGCAAAGGGACAATTGGGTAATGTGATAAAATTCCAGCCATGTGATGTTTGTGTAAAGCTGTGTTTCCATGGGCAGGTCAGAGCAGATATCAATCGTGGAAGTAGCAGCTCCTAAATTTATTGATATTATTGGAAGGCCAGGAATCATACTGTTGCTTCTTTGGCTATTGTATTGTTAGATCATGTCTTCCCTTCACTGCAGTTCAGGGGTGCAAAAAGTGCGGCCTGCAATGCCATTACTGGTTGCCCACCAAACCGCTCTGCGTCTGCTACTGAAAAAAATAATGGCAGCACTGACTGGGGTTTCCATTGCTAGTCCTAGCACAGAAATTCAGAGATCAGTGTTAAGGAAAGGATTCCCTTGCTAGTGTTAGCAAGAGAAGTTCCAGGGTTGTTTATGAGTTCTTAGTTTTAGAAAGCAAGTCAGAAAGATCCAGCCTGAGATGTCTAAGTCTTCATGATTTGGCTGAATGGGTGAGGGACTGATTCAGCCTGAGGTGCAAATAATGATGACTAACAATAAAAGGGATCTCAGAAGGGAGTCTTGAACATTGAGTAATTTATGTGGAAGAGTTGAGGTTCTAAGTACAGAGTTAAATTCTGGATTATTATTTTTCTCCTAGATCTGTCAGCAGTGGCTAACTCAGTGTTTTTGGAATTACATGGATTGGAGTGAGATTTGCCACTACATTGCTATTTGTATTTTCTTGGGCCCAGATTATCAAATATATATGTGTATATCTGTGTTCAAACATTTACAGCAAGAAATTCTTCAGCATACACAGACTCAAGACCTCCAGGTTTTTCTTAAGGTGATTTATTTTTTATTTTTTCAATCTTTGTGGCTTAACAATAATAGAATGAAGCTAAATATGTTGAGGTCAACCTTTTGGAGCCACCAACCAGAAAACAACCTTCATAATCTATATTGATCATTTTCTGCCTTATGGTTTTTACTTATTTGGGATTGGATCCAGACTTAGTCATATTTTGTGTAGACCCATTGAAATGAACAGAACTTCAGTTAGTCATGGCTATTGATGCCCATTGAGCACAATGATATGCTTCTGAAATTTCCATAGAATGCTGGACCAGATGGACCTTTGAAAATCTCATCCAGCAGGGCTTTTCTTACCATTCTTAAGGTATAAATTTATTTATTTTTAGACTTCTGTCACCCTATAGAAGTAATAATTTGCATTTTATTATCATTTTATTCATTTTTACTAATGCAGATATTTTGCCTGTTGTGAATATAGGTAACAAGGCATATAAACAACTAGGGCTACTGTGGTTTGCACTAAAGGAATTAGATTTCAAATTAGACTTATCTTCACTTTACATTAAATTAATAATGCAAAGCCATTCAACATGGCAGTATTTGGAAGGGAAAGATGAAGTCAAATAAAAATGGAGGAAATGATCTCTTGGCTACATGAAGCATGCAGCCATGGTGGATTTTCGAACATATGAAGCAAGCTTAAACCTCCCTTCTGCTGAGAAGACCAGCCACTGAACTTCATCTATACAATTCTAGGGCCAGTTCCCCACCAAATAATTGCCATGTTTGTAATCTTTATCATGTTTCATTTATTCAGTTGAAGCTTGAAATGTTTAAACCTGTAAGTAGTTTATTTACTTAATTATTTATTAAAACATTTGTATCCCACCCTATATCACAAGGATCTCAGGGCGGTGTACAAGTAAAATAAAAAAAAAAAATATAAACCAATAAATATACACAGCTAAAAACAAATTAAACCATTAATAAGCTAAAACCAATTAAAACAATTAAAACTATGTGCAGGCTTGGTGAATTTAGCTATCAAAGGCTTTGTTAAATGATGATAGAACACAAGGATTGGGCTATTGGCGGCAGCTGTCACAATGGCTCATCAATCTGCATTCGGAGAATCTTTTGTTACTTTTCTTCCTATGGGAATGTTGCACTATGGGGTATATTCCCCACAGTTTTCAGCTGTCTGACAGTGACTTCCCTGCCTGCACTGGTAAAACAGAAGCAGGCAGTGGTTTAGATACCTTTAATGTTAATAATAGATGTTCAAAACTGGAAAAGGCTGTTGATGGGATGTACTCAAGGGAAGGTTTGTATATGATTGTCAAGATAATTAGCATTTCAGTGCTGCCTGAGTGTTCAGAGTGCCTCATGTACACCTTACAACAGTCCTGTGAGGTGGGGTCAGTATTATTCTCCCCATAATGCAATTGGGGATCTAAAGCAGAGAGAGTGTTGCACCTAAGCCCAACTCCTAGCTCATGACTTAGGCAAAGTTTGAACTGGAGTCTTCCTGATCCATAGCCAAGTCCTCTCTTAATGGCGACTCCAACTCAAGAAAGGGAATACTAAGGGAGAATTTATTTCTAGGACTGTTTTACCAAGAACTTTTTGAAAACTTCTAATTCAGAACTGAACTTTTAGTAAATCGGAAGATTGATATGTCACTGGTAACCATATTCTGATCACTAATGTTTTTCCTAATCCCTACTGCTACTTTTTTCTGAAAACTGCTTTTCTATCTTAAGTTTTCCTTTACCTTTTAGTAGAATGTACAAATTGCAAACTGGACGTTTATATAAGAAAAGAGAAATGGCTTCATGCATTCTGAATATTGAACCTGATAAGCCCTATTTGACAGCCATAAGTTTATAATAGAAACTGAATTGTTACTAGTATCACATTTAGGGTGGATAATACTTTTAAACCCAGAATTAATTGTTTAAACATGCCATTAGCTGCTGCCTATTCATAACAGCCATCTTGTATAATATGAGTGTCCAAATATACCATTAATTTAAAAAAATTTGACATTAATTTTAAAATAGCATGGCAGAACTCTAGTCCTCATTATATAGTAGGTGACAATACACCAAAGCTATTCTTCATACTAATAAAATTAATGTTAACATCTGATGACAGGCCATCGAGATGAAATAGTTCTTAAGGCAGAGAGGCCAAATGATAGGTCAAAAATTATAGAAGTCTCATTAAAACTGTACTGGACACATTTAGAAGGAATGGTAGTGCTAACAGTATCTTGTATAAAATAAATATTTGGGGAAAGGACAAAGTTTTAATTATATCTGTCGAAGTATCCTGGTTTAATAATTATGCTTGACCTGGCAGAGTTTAGAAATGAAACAATCCACAACACACTGATTACAGTTGAATTTTAACTGGACCACTCTGGACTTAATTGGTTGTAGATTGCATCCTAAGTCTATAATATGTTGTATGAAAGGTACACAGTGTTAAATACATGGAAGCATAGTAATGCTTCATTAAAATGCCCCCAATCTACCTCTACTTTTATGAAAGGATAATTTTTGCCCTTTCATTGACAAATTGTAGCTTATTTTATAATCCTTTGAAGCCTTCCAGTGATATATACTCTTAAAGCTAAGAAATATGTTCATTTTGGAATACTCATTCTATCTTCTGTGCTTATTTTATTAATTCATTTAGCAAATATGCAATTAGAAAGAGTTGCCCAGAAACAGATGTGATTATTTTCCCCTGGTGTCGTAATATATATTGGCATGTTACATTGGAAACGGAACAAAATAATAGCAAATGGTAAAAATAAAATAAAAATAGCTACTTTTGGTAAAAGCTAGATAAAAAGTGTAAGCTTGGTAGTATGTATCATTTCCTCCCCCCCCCCTGAACTAATAATACCTTTCTTTTGTGCAATGTTCAGGAAGAAGCCCTTCATGGATTTCAAGTGAGTGACTATTTCAAATACATGGAAAACTTGGCTCTAACCTATAGACCAGTGCTTCTAAAAGACATGAGGAACATTACAGTGCAGAACACATAGATCAAGCAAATGAGCATCTCATTTCAAATTTTAGTTATGTTCTTCAAGGGACGCTGATAGTTTATTTTATATCCTTCCCCATAAAAATGCATTCATTCTAAATGTACATACTGCCAAATCAATAATAAGGCTTTTCAGCATACTGCTTTCACACGACGACATCCTCTAAATTGGATCATCTGAAAAATAATGTGTTTTTCTAGCCATGCACCATAGCCTTGTTTAAACTTGGCTTCAGAACCTGTCCTTGAATTACTTTAAATGACCTGCTTATATTTTCTAAGAGTAATTTCCATACTATTAAATGTTGCTTCCCTTCAACTCCTACCTAAAATTTCTAAATTGCGTACAGGTTTGGCAACAAGGAACAGTCATTTGAATACCTCCTTTGAAAATCCAGCCTTTGCTAAAGGTGATAAGTAAAGGGAGAGCTGCTTCCTTCCTTGCAGCAAAAATGACCTTGGGAGGTCAGGAAACAGAACGTTATAGATACTCACTTTCTGAATACCTTAGTCAACAATAGAATGAAAGATCTACAATTCCCTTCTGTTGTAGTCATTTTTAAACATGGTATTCTAAAACCTTTATTTGAGTTTCTACATATTGTTGAAGTGAATAAATTAAAACTGCAACAGATGATAATATGCAGTATTCAGTGTGAGTTTGTAATTTCTCTTTTAAGCCAACATTCTGTGAGTTTGGAGGTATATATATGAATGTTGTTAACATTTTCATTTAAATTGGAGCCAAACTAACTGTGAACCCCTCCCAAGTATCTTTACACTGAAGTGTATTTTTACTGTATTTCTTATGGTGCATTTGATTGTGGACTTTATTATAGAAGGCATGTATGTGTCTGCACAAGTTTGTTAACTTGACAAATGCTGTGAGAATGGTTCAAAACAAATCCATCTGAAGTTAAGCATGTCTTAAATCCAACTGAATTGAAATTACTAGGCTGCAAAAGTGCTTAAATTTGACAAGAATATGTCTGAAGGAAATTACAAAACCATGAAATTTTCACATGTACAATGATGAATATTTTTGTCTGGTATCATGAATTTGAATTTAGTGTGACTTCTTTGCAAGTAATTTTTGTCATTTATTATTAAAATGTATATCCTGCCCTTCAGGCATGTTTTTCAACAGCTTAATTGATAGGATTGAGATCTGACTAGTTCTACTATACAGCTTTGGAACAAAAAAGGCAACCAGCTTGTTTTTCTTCAGCTATTTTTTTGTCACTGTTTAACTTGTTCCAGTTATCAAAATATAAGTTGGGTATAGATCAGAGCTTGGTGTGTGATATATGTAGATATATTTATTTCTAATATGTTAGTTCCCCTATAACGTATAGTTCTCAAGGCAACATACTCTGGGGCCATGACGTTAAAATGATGAAGAGGGAGTTTGTATTGGTTGGTCAACGTATTTTTTTGCAAAAACTAATGGAAACTTAACAAATTGGCCACAGGTATCCCAAGGTACATTATAAGAAAGTCACACATTTCACAGTTTATAATATAAAGCTATGATTCATTTTTGCCCCATTAATTCCTGATACTTTATTTAGTGCAGAAAATAATGCTGTGCTTTGTTTCTTTTTCTTCTTCGTTTTTAAAAAATAAGTTGCAACACCATAATTGGAAAAACAGTAGGAACTGGACTATTAAACTGTCTGTCATCAAGAAACATGAATGCTAAGTTCTAATAGCTGTACACTTTTTAAAGAAATGCTCTGGTATTCAGGCTAACTTCATCTAAACAAGCCGGCAACCTGGATTTCCCATCATGTATCTTAAAAAATCAACTTAAAAGATCAGAAGTGTCCAAAACATTGGATAGGCCTAAAAAAAACCCAGTTCTGTCGCATAGAAACATAAGCTGTCTTATGCCAGTTCGGACTATTGGTCCACTTAGTTCAGTATTGTTTATACTATAGCGACTGGCAGCAGCTTTCCAGGGTTCCCGATAGGAGTCCTTTCCCAGAGATGTTGGGAACTGAACCTAGCCCCTCCTGCATGCAAAGCCTTTAGCCCTTCCACTTCTGCAGTGAGCCTTTCCTCCTGCTGACTTCCTCATCACTTTACTTGGGAAGAGAAGAGAAGGAGCTAGAAAAGTAGGTTCATTGGTGGCAGGAGTGAGCTCCAGATGCCTGTATCTGGACAGGTTTGGACCAGGCTTCTAATGAGATGTGGATTTCTGCACATCTCATTTCTACTTTTCAGTTCTGCAATTCACTCCCATCACTAGCCACTGATAAACCTATTTCAGTCATGGCATGCCTCGTGTTACCAAGTGCAATCTGGCACAGGCTGATGCATGCTGGAGGTAATCAGCAGAATCGGAGGTACTCTTTTGTTCCTCTTTCACTTGTTCAGTGCAGGTTAAAAATGGTTCAGCAACGATAACACTTTTCAAAACAATCTTCCCACAAGCCCCAAATAAATTATGCAATGACACGGACATGCCAGAATATGGTACGGTTTCTCAGGGGTGCAAGATGACTTCACTGGGCACCGGAGCAAGACTGAAAATGAGAGGCAGAAGCCTCATCCATTTCCAATTGTCACATTCAACCATGTTTTATTCATGCCACACTTGCTTATGATCAGGAAAGGACACACAGAGGGCTAAAACCAGTGGTGTTCTTTATATTTTACAGGCAATTTTTGACCTTTGTGGCTGTGAAGATTTATTTATTTATTTATTTATTTATTTATTTATTTAATGTATATCCCACATTCTTCGTAAAAAAAAAGTGCTCAAGGTGGCTAAAATAAGAGCATAATTAAAGCAATAAAACTCAGCAATTAAAACCACATCAAATGAAACATAAAAATAAAAGATAAAAGCACATCAGTAAGGAAGATATAACAGTCCCACTGCATTAAAAACCCAATTCAACGACAGATCAGATTAAATGTCAAAAGCTTAGCTTTCTTTGCATGTTGGCAGCAGGATAACAGAGATGGAAATGGGTTTGGCACTGAGTTGTAAATCCTGGGAGCAGTCACTGAGAAGGCCTTCTCTTGTGTTCCTATGAAATATTCCTCTGATAGTGAGTGGCAGGACAGAGAGAAGGGCCTCTATTAATCATCTTAAAGCCTGGGCATGCTTCTATGGGAGAATGCAGTCTTTCAAATAGCCTGGTGCCAAGTTGTATAGGGCATCATAGGTTATAACCAGCACTTTGAATTGTGCCACGAAACAGACCGTATTCGCTGAATTTGTTGTAAGAAGGAAATCAGATGCTCCATATAACTGGCCACAACATTCTAGACCAGCTGAACTTTACAAACACTTTTCAAAGCCAGCCCCAACTAGAGCAGTAGTCCAAATGGGATTTAACTAAGGCTTGAGTCACTGTGGCAGAAACTTGACATTTCCAGGAATAGGCAGAGTTGATGCACTAGCCTTAGCTATGCATACGCTCTTGGCCACCCTCATCCAGTCTATTACCACTATCAGACGCATACTTAGAACTAGAACAGCTGCCTTGGATTTAAATAAAGTGATACAGTTGGGTATCCAAACTCCAAAATTCTGGACAACCACTCCCAGAATATGTGAATGTGTGATTACTGAATATGTTGTATATGTTAAATAGCATGGGGAGCAAGATGGAACTCTTAGCAATGCTGTCCCCCAGCATCATCTTTTGAAATCATTCCTCCATTGAGGACAGGAACTGCCATAAAACTGTGCCTCCAAGTCCCACCCCAGCAAGGCAGTCCAGAAGGATTCTGTGGCATAGAGCTGTTTCCCTACCAAGGTTACTTGATCTGGACCTTGAACAGAGGGTTGCTGCATAAAGAAGCTTGAGTAATCCGTCACATCTATGGTTGATGATATCAAAAGGTGACGAGAAGTCCAGTTCCCAGCATGGATTATCCACCAAAGCAATCTTTGTCCAATAACCAGGCCTGAAGCCCGGTTGAAATTGATCTAAATAATCCCCCTCCAGAAATAATTCAGAAACCCCTCAACTGAAACATGCTCAAATGCACCTTTCTCAAGAATGGAATACTAGAGACTTGTTGGGGGAAATCCAATATGGTGGGGTTCAGGAAGTAGTTTAGTGTTTTTAAAAAAGGACTCACCACCACCTCTTTTAGGCATGCACACATGCCATAGATGTTGTATTCTTGGTCAATACGAACTGAAAGGTATCCATTAAAACTGGACAAGCAGAGGGCAATGTTACATCAGTGACCTTATAAAGTTATTTTATCTGCGAAGTATAGTGCAAATTGGTCACAGTGGGCTATCAAGTAGTCAATGTTTTCATCTGTTTATCCAGAATGTTACAAATTCTCTGTTAGATTGCTCTGTGCAGATGCAATATTGGTGGAGAATAATAATTTATTTGCTGTCATCCCCATGGGTTTTGTCTTCAATTGAGTTATGCCCATGTTCAGTCAGATTCCTTCTGAGGTTTTTCCCAACATTGCTTTAGTTGTCATCTATTTGCTTCATTGCCCCTCACTTGATGGGAGAGGATGCTCAACCACCTGGACCATTTCTCCATTCGAGAGGCCAACCAGCATGTCAACAGGATTGCCAGCCAAGGTGACAGGAACAACTTGAAGTACTGCCAGAAAATCATTTGCATGTATCAGCCTCCTACAGTGGGCCATCTTAATTGGCTTGTCATATCATGTGAGAAATACATGGTGAAATCACAAAAACCAGAGTGGGGCCTAGTAGAATTTCCATGATTTGAAGACTTAGCAGGGCGGGTTGGGTTTTTTGTTTTTGTTATTTTACCCAACATAGTATCTTTCTCCTCCCTGTGACTAATAGGATCAGAATGAATTATGCAAAATGAGCAAATGTATACATGTGTGCTTAATTGCATACATTAAGTGGGTCTCTCAATCAAGCTGTTCTTGGAACATATTCTGGGCATTGTTTTTAGTCTTCAGTGAGGAATACATACAGCCCAGCTTGTAAAGTTATAGAATTAAACTATACTGTTTGATCCGTATGCATTTCAACAATTTCCAGAAGAAAATGAGTCTTATTTTTTGTTATAATATGCAGCTGAGCAATGTGAATTTTCAAACTGGATAGATAATTCAGTACTGATTGTTTACGCTATGACAGATGTCAACACCTGCAAAAAAGGGAAGGGTGGTGCAATATATTACAAAAAATAAAAAATCCTGGCTTTCTAAAGGCATAATTTAGATTAAAATAATGGCTGGAAATGGAAGAAGATATTGCGGCCTCTCTGGGTCCATCTGGCTGTGTATGTGATAGAAGCTTTTTTTCCAGCCTATGTTTCCAATGTATAAATATTCATGTTGGCAGCTTCTATGCTGATATGAATAGCCATTCTAAGTACAATATCTGTAAAATAACGAAGAGAACCTAGAGGGCACAGATTGCAGCTATCGTAATTTCCACTAAAGCAAGTACACTTTCTTGTGCAAGATAAATTGCTGTGTGAGAACATAAGGATTGATGTATGTGTATATATATATATATATATATATATATATATATATATATATATATAATATATGACTGCTGAAATGAAAAATGACATCAAATGTGTTTCTGTTTGTTGAATATATATATTCAACAAACAAACCATCTTTTGACCTCATTTCTCATTTTGGCAGTCTTTGCTATTTGGATTGAAGGGCTGAGCAGTTAGAGAATATACATCTTCTGCATTCAATGTTGTATATATTTAGGTTGTGTGCTCCCGTTGTTTCTGATGCAGCAATGCCCCTGGTAATAATAGCTGCACAGGCTACAGCAGAAGTTTCAGTTAAGAATACCATTCCCCCCCCCCACCCCAGGAGGCAGTGTCATGAATGCTTACTTTGGTCTAGAATAGACAGCATTTGTAGTGGTAAGACTTACTAGTACTCAGGGGCACTTCCAGTTCTGATTACTAATGGCTATGTTTGTATTAAGCAGCATCACCATGTTGTTTTGACTGTTTCAGTCTGCAATCTAGATCTCCCCCCACCCCCACTGTTCTTTTCACAATTGTACACTTGGCTTTGTCTTCCATGTAATCTCTTTTTGCTCTGCTATATGCAGTCAAGTAGCCAGCTGCCAGTTACTGTGGACTAGATACATAGGAGCTACAGTAGGTGCCCTGTCAAGGAGGTTGACAGTGCAATCTTATGCATATCTATTTGGAAGTAAGCCCCATTGAGTTCCACTTACTCCTAAGTGCACCTCGGATTTCAGCCTTCATCTGCAAGCTGAAATGTTTATTTGTGGTGATGTGTTGTGTGTCTATGCAGCGTAAAAGCAGTTTGCTTAACATTAAATATATTAACATTCATGCCTTGAGCCAGCAGTGTATACTTAATTATGGAATAAGTGGTTAGAGAGTTCCTGACTAATCTCCATAATGGTTCTAGAAATCATTCAAGTGACTCCAACAGTCTTGGCTCAAGTTTCTGTAGTGGCTGTCTGGTCATTATAGGCCCCTTTCAACTCTGCTATTCTATGATTCTATGATCATTGGTGCCAGAGGGAATCCACACAATGACAGATCTATATAATCCCAATGTCAGGTAAAATCCATACCATAGAGTGATGCTTATGAGATACCTGTCTACAGCCTCTTTAATAGCTATTCTGTTTCTGGGAATAATTCTCAGGAAACCTTTCATATCAGATCACTCCTTAGTGTTGTGTGCCAGAACATGATCTGCACATGAAGCACTTTACCTTGGATTGTCAAAAGCTTGAAAGGCAATGGGTTACTTGCCCTGCTGAAGACCTCTGTCTATTATTGATACTTGGAAGTGGAGAAAGACTATGGTGATGTTAAAATGTTTTCTTTTTGCCAGACCACCACTTGCTGAGTAGCCCCTACATATGATAGGAATTTTAAGGTCAAATAAGACTCCTGCCAAAATCATTCAGGAAATAGGATGGAACTGAGTACGAAATTACCAGTATTGAATTGGAAGATCCAGCAGCTGAACTGGCAACCAAGAAGAGGAGGAGGAGGAGGAATTCAATAATATTTAGTTGGGGATATGAAGAAGATGGCAGCTTTTTCTGCATCAGGGTTGCACAACTGTGGCCAGGGGCTGCATACACCCCACCCCACCAGGCCTTTATTGTGGCCCCCATGAAGATCCTTCACGCTGGCTGCTGTCAAATTCTCCCCTGCCAATTTCCCCACGGCCTGCACTCTCCGCTCTCCCCCCCAGCAGCTCCATGCTGATTGTTTCCCCACCACGACTAGCAGTGAGGGAAGAACAATCTATATCAAGATCACTGGTTTGTGGGGGTTCATCCTGGCTCTAGGTTTTTGTGTTTTTAATGTCCCTCGCACTGTTGTCTTCGAAGTTACTCCACAAAACAACCTTTTCAAATTGATTAGGGGTGATAGCTATTATTTTCTAGTTTTATAACCACTGATCTTCATTCCTGCACACACAATAGGGAACTTCCCCTTTGCTGTCACAACTCTTGGGTCATCTCGAAATTGTAAGCAGCATAACAGCAAACTGCACTAAGTATGTTTGCTGTCAATAAAACTGTATTGCATCATCCAATGAAAAATATGCCTCTTGCGCTCCTCCAACCACCATCTCATTGCTAATTATATACAGTATTTATGCATTCCAAAAATAATTTGGCTATACCACGTCAAATGAGTTTAAAAGTGAAGATGTCAGAAAAAATTGCAAAGACATGGGTCATAAGTGTCATACTGAAAGCTGGAGCCTTAAGTGCAGTGCTGCAAGATGTTTTTTAATATTATTCTGCAAGTCACTTAAACTAGTTTCTGTTTAAGGAGTAAATACTAATCTTACACACTTAATAGATTTATTAAATTTCCCTTCAACACTTGCCTAGGGGCCCTCCAGCCGCAGTACTCTGCATAAAATAAAAGCCTGCTCAAGACTTGAGATGATCAGAATCGTGTTGAAAATAATTGGGTTTGTATTTGAATTTGTTTGGGACTGGTAGAGAACAACAGAAGTTCTTCTTATGCATTCTTAGCTGAATGACCTTGTCTTTAAAACATCGGGTATATGGGATCTTGGTAATAATGATGATATGGTTTATTTGCAGAACCTTTTGAGTTTGAAAAGATGTGTCAGCACACTGCCTCTTCCAACCCTCATTAGAGAACAGACACTGAGGACCAGTTTTTCACTTTACATTAGTATAGCCAGGTGTCCTACTTAACGGAGGACAGACCTCTATTTGAATGACAGTTAGAGGTCAGTCCTCTATTGGAAGAGTTGTCCAGTGTACGTCAGGTTTAAAGGTAAAGAACCATAAGAAACCATAAGGAAGGGAGACCAGGAGCCTTGAAGCTGCCCATCAAGTTGTCCACCAGACTGAGCAGGCACAAAGGTCACCTGGTAATAGTCTTCCCCACTATAGTGAGCTGTATTTTACTTCCATTTAAGTTATAGTAATCCTTTCAAAATTTACATCTGTACATATAGCATGTGCAATTTTTGTGCAACCCTTTGTGTCCCTTTTTGGTCATGTGTGTTCTCTTTTTTCTCAATGTGTAACTGCCCGCCCAATTTTACATTTTTTACTCAGGTACAAACAACCTCAAAATGGTCTTGCGCTGTTGTAAAACCCCTTTCAAGGCTGAAGGATGAGTTGGTATGCAATGTAATATTTATTTAAAATAGTTATATACTGCCCTCAATATTGATTCTAGGGTTGTTTACAATAATAAAAATACAGCATGTTTGGTATGGTATTATTATTATTATTATTATTATTATTATTATTATTATTATTAACATCATCACTATTATGATGATAAAGATATTTGGTGGTGATTGTTTTTTTACTTTGCATCTCATTGTTACCTGCCTTTGGCATTTTCCGTGGAAAGACAAGGGATAAATTTAACAAATAAACATCCAGTAAAAAAAAAAAAACAAGATAAAAAATACGTAATGCCTGAGCATCAAAAATGTTGTTGCTTGGCATTTAAAGGATAAGAACATTGGCACCAGGTAAAACTCCTGGGAGAGGGAATTCAACGATTTGGGTGCTGTAGTCCTCTGCCTGATTGACATTGAAAATATTTTGAAATGGCAATTAGGACAGCATCACAACCCATGTCTGTATTTAAAAAAAGAAACCAAGTTCTATATGTGCATAAGTGCTTGTATTTGGTATGCCAGTATCCATACCCAATTACACAAATGTAAAGCAAGACATAAGCCATAACTATGTAGAGGGTGCTACTTTGGTGTGTGTGTGTGTGTGTGTGTGTGTGTGTGTGTGTGTGTTTGCTCATACAAAATGTCTAGTTACTTTATTCAACCTGACTGCATCTGCGTTAGCCCTTCCTTCACTGACCCCATAATGCTTGATGAGGTCAATTACAGAAGCAGCATGCCCTGTGCAGTGTGCGCACCAAGCTTTCCATTCTCTGTATGGGGCTATGTTATGGGGGAAAGTACCTGCCTTTCCCCCTGACTTCTCCCTACAAGCTCCAAAGTTATGATTTAGCCTCTGAAAACAATGTCTGCCCTCAGCAGGTAAATGAGAGAGAGTGGGGAATTTGAGCCAGACGAGGAGCCAAGGAGGCTGGGACTGACTCTTTCTTTGAAAAATTGAAATGTTCTGCCAATCAATGGGCAACCAGAGGCTAACTCATATCTTTGGAGCTACTCCGGGAGAAGTCAGGGAAAAACAGCCCACGGTAACTGGTGTGTTTTCCAAGGGTATTTCCCATACTTGCAGTTCAACAGGAGCTGCAGTACTCAGCAAGGATCACAGTCAATTGCCATGTGGAGAATCCTTCAGCAGACTGAAATTTTTATGAATGGAAATAATGGCATCCGTTCTGGAAAGAGGAGGAAAAATAATTCATTGGGTTAAGTGAGGGATTAATCTATCTGTCTTTGTTGAAACAGGCCCTCTGCATCATCTGTATGAATGGGCTCTCACTACAGAAAAGATATTGGAACCATTCCTATTTTGAAACGTGAGAATCCTAACATCCTATTTCGGGGAGTGATTAACCATTTTGGTTACATATGCTTTCATTAGATTGCTATATCCCCCTATAGCCAAAGTCTCAGCGGTTTACAAAAATTAAAACCCTAAAAATACAATCTCATAATTTTTGTGGCTTTTAATTTTTGTATATTGTTTTTAAGTGTCTTAATCTAATGTAAACTGTCCAGAGAGCTTTGGTTATGGGGTGGTATACAAATGCAATAAATAATAATATATAAAACACTTTTGCACAATTGAGAATAAAACCCCAGGATCCATTAAAAATGGTATCATATGCTGTCAAGTGCCTGGGAGTAGAGGAACATATTAACCTGGTGCCAATGACAATGTTATTGCCAGGCGGACCTCACTGGAAAGAGTATTTCCATTTCAGCTCTATTAAAATGCCACTGCTTGTGCATCGAGAAAATGGCCTCTTTTGCTCTGTGGTGATGAAATTTCAGGCTGTTATTCCTTTAGTACAGCTTTTTCCAACCTGGTTCCCTTCAGATGTGTTGGATTACAATTCCCATCGTTCAGGAATGATGATATTTGGAGTCTAATACAAATATCTGGAGCGAGCCAGGCTTGGGGAGGCTGCTTTTGTGTGTATGTGGTCTCATTCCTGAAGAATAGCTACTCTAAAAGAGTGCTGCAAATGATATTAACCCATGGCAGACAATTAGAGTCAATTATTTGCAGAAAGAACCACTAATTGAGTCCCTGCCTCAGGGCAGAATGGACATCCGGATATATCACAAGGGAAATTCAAAGACGTAATCCTCTATTCATTGCTTGCTACTTTAAAAAGGCAACATGAAGCCTGGCATGGTGATTTGCCTGAAATATTTAATCTGGACTGTGAGATGTTGGCAAGTAGCACCATATCACTTGAAACTTGAAGATTTTGTTTATAGTCCCCCTACACACACTTATTCAACCATTCTTCAGTTTCATTTTGACCAAATTAAAGGAGTAATTTATGTTAGGGGATGTGCCACGGAGGAAAAAAACACATTTAAATCACTCAATTTCATTCTTAAAGCCACATTAGTTTCACTTTACCTTCGTTTTAATTGCATTCATTTTGGTTTTACTTTTGTTTGTCTTTTCCAATTGATTTCAGAGGAGATCAATCCTGGGGCTGTCTAAACGCTTGGAAAGCCCTGGGGTGGGTGCGCAATAGCACGGCGGCAGTTATGTGATGATTATATGACCAAATGTCACTTTCTGCAAGGAAGGAATAAGGAATCAAGAAAACATCTTTTGAAGAACTTTCTTATCTAATGCTTCAGGCCCTCCTTATTGGAGGACATTTCTTGACTGGGTCAACTCCATATATATGCTCCCCTTCACTCACAACATTGCACTTTTACCTTTTCAACCAGTCCTCTCTTGCTGGTATGCAATAAAGCAGGATTCAGAACAGTGGAAACTTTTTTTTTTTTTGGCAGGGTGTGCATCTTTCAGTAAATTATGTACCAAGACAGCAAGTGAGTGGAAAGAGAGACCATCTGTCTAGATGACTTTGGATTCATTCAGTTACTCTTAGGAAATCCATTTTGCATAAATCTGAGCAGTGAGTTTGAAACCATGGTCCCTTGATACATAAAGCTTTTGAAGACCACACTGAAAAGGAAATGTTATGAATGTTGCAGCCAAATCACTTGGAGCCAGGAGCGCAACGTCTGCCTTGGTAAAATTAATTCTTTATTCATTATCCTATCTTTAAATGCCTACTAGATCTAAAAGGTTTTCTGGTTTGGGTTTTTCTTTGAAGCTGCCCCATCAGAAGAGAGCCACCATTCTGGAGTCAGTGCTGCAAATAATATCACAGCTGCTCTGATAGCTGGTGTTGAATTCATATGGAATTTGGTAATTCTGCTGTGTTGTTAGCACAGGACTGCACATCCTTTACCTTTGCAGTCTTCCAAAGAATTCAAAACAGCTGTTAAAATGAGAGGTTTTGGCAATGAAATCAAGTAGCATGCTCTATAGAATTGGTCTACTGACTTTCTGCACTCTCTTTGAGGAACACAAAACAAGGTATTGCCTATCACTATGCAGAAGGGCAAGG
This sequence comes from Elgaria multicarinata webbii, assembly GCF_023053635.1. Taxonomy (NCBI): domain Eukaryota; kingdom Metazoa; phylum Chordata; class Lepidosauria; order Squamata; family Anguidae; genus Elgaria; species Elgaria multicarinata. The sequence goes on from NC_086174.1 coordinate 87,341,631, forward strand.
AAGTCCCAGCCTCTCCTCCCTTTTCATCCACCAAGCCTATATGCAAACTAAAGGAGGACAGAAACTCTAAGAGCAAGTGGAGTCACCCCAAATTTCTTTTCCAACACAATCTTCCTCAGCCAACAACTGAGGATGTTCTTCATTTTTTGAGCCCAGAAACTAGATGTGTCCTATCTTACAGAGGATAATCCCCTTCTTGAAGGGCTGTCCAGTCCAAGTCTGGTTTAAAAACAAAAACCCATGAGAAGGGAGAACAGGTCATGAAACTGCCCATCAACACTTCATCCCTCAGCAGCAGACTGACCAACCACATACCGTATTTCTTCAATTCTAAGACACATTTCCCCCCCCCCATATAAACATCTCTAAAAACGGGGTGTGTCTTAGAATCGGGGGTGTGTTTATTATTTCTTAGAATCAAAGCTTTTTTTCTGTTGGTGGTACTGAAATTAGTGTGCGTCTTACAATCGATGGCGTCTTACAATCAAAGAAATACGGTAGGTCACCTGGTCACAATCTCCCCCACTATGGTGAGGTGCACTGTATTCTTATTTACAAATTATAGTTATTTCTAAAGTTTCATCTATAGGTACACATTCGCATATGCAAATGCATGCAAATATGAGTCTCCTCTTTTGGGGTGATGCATTTGTTCTCTTTTGGTGATGTGTAAGTGGCCACCCTACCAGGAAGCAGGAATTATGCCATCCAGGTCCAATCCTCTTGTAGCATTGGCTGGGTTGCTTCCAGCACTAAAGTGACAAATACACACAATCATTACAACAGGCTTCTTTTCTTTTTAAGGTGCCACATTTTAATAATGATGCTGTTACAATACATTTCTGACTCTTGTCTTTTTAATTGTTTGTGGTGTTTTGTTCTCTTTTTAGTTGGAGGCAGTAATCTTTACCATGGGAGTTAGCCCCATTGAACTCAGTGGGACTTACTTTTGAGTAGTCATACTTAGGATTGTGTTGCTCTTGGACTAGCATTACAATTTATGTCAATTGTCACTTCATTTTTATTGCAAAAGCAGGGTAAAACACAACTGAAGTATAAAGTGTAGTACAAAGGATTCCCCCACCCCACCCCACTATCACATGGATTTCAGAAGAAAGACCCACACATTGTATAAAGCAAAGGGAAAGAGACTTACATCAGGTTATTCTTGGAAGTCTACCTGGCAGGATCTATACTACTGCTTTAAAATGGTTTATAATGGTTTTGGCAACTGTTGGGGCCCATGACACACTCCATATACAGTCTTCAAACCGTTTTCAACATGATATATCCTGCTTGGTGTAGATGTGGCCCAGGTGAGAGATGCCACTGTTCAAAGCACATCAGTAGGAGCATGGGGGAGGGGGGACAAATTGCATGGACAGGAAGAAATGGGGCACAATTATAAACTTTGTGTTGAAAAAGCTTTACCTTTTTCTATAATTAAAATAGGTGCATGTTATGAAATTTTATCCCTGGAAGAGAATGTAGCAATCTGTAGGGTAATTTCTAAAATGGATCCTAAACAGTTGCTCATTTCCTTTCTTGGTTTTCTGATGCTTTGTGATTGCTGGCCACACTTCTGGCTTGAGAATAGGCTGCCCTCTAATTATGCCTTTGGCTGCACAGCTCATGCTTTCTATTAAAGCTCCCTCACCCCATCCACCCCAGATTTTATATGCAGCAGCAGCAACAAACCATCCCAATGGCTTTATATATAGCATCAAATAAGGTCCCTTAGTGGACCTTGGCATCAAAGTATTTAATCGGGGAAATGTTTTCTTTCTGATTATCAAGGCATACTACTAACCCGACCTCCCTTCTTGAAAAGCAGTGCTGTGGCACCAAGATTATTCTCTAAAGAGCAAACAGGGTCATCTGAGAGTCTGCTCTGCAATGCAGCATTTTCCCCATTGTAAACTGCAAATTTAAGCAGCAATTGCAATTCAAGAGGGAGAGAAACCCTTTAGTAGGATTACAATTTACAATGTCCAAAGGTTGTTTCAGCCACTGCCTGGGTTTGTATATGACCTCAGGGGCCATACTGATTTGATAATCAATGTTTCCAAATAAAATGTTTGGCTTGACCTGTGTTGACCTCAAAGTTTTTAGACCACTGGCTGCAAAAAAACAAACAAAAAAAGGTTGCTCACTGTCATGAGAAATTAGTCCCTCCCCAGAACTGTACAGTTGTCTTGATCTTTCGGCCCTCAGGACCTCTTTCTAGTGCTAGAAACAGGGTTCAACAGAACCTCAGAGGTAATCTAGTCCAATCTCATGCCTAGTGCAAGATCTGCAATGCAGTATGCAGCTACACAATCCCTGGCTGTCCATCCTCTTCTTAAATACCATCAGCAGTCCATCACCTTCTGAGGCAGATTGTTCCACTGTCGAACAGCTTAGGACGTTCCTAGTAATGTTTAGCCAAAACCGACTTCCCTACAGTTTCCACCCATTGGTTCTGCTCCTGCTCTCTGAAGCAAGAAAAAGCAATCTTCTGCATGACAGCCCTTAGATATTTGAAGATCACTGTCATGTCTCCCTTTCATCTTCTGTTCTCCAGGCTAAACATACCCAGCTCTTTCAACCATTCCTCATGGGACTTGGTTTAGACACCTCATCATCATAGTTGCTGTCCCCTGGATATGTCCTTGCTTGTTAATATTCTTCTTAAAATGTGGTGCTCTGGGATCAGATTTAGCCTGAAGACCACTGGTGAGCAGCCCCCAAGAAATAGAAATAATTGTTGCCGAGTGGCTGCCAGAGAATGGTAGAGTAATAGTTTGATTTTGTTGGTCCAATGTTCAATTTACATGGCATCCTTTATCAGATGTGATGACCAGACAGAACATTCTTCACTACTTGGAGAAGACATTTACATATAACAAATTATGTTTTACGAGATATATATATATATATATATATATATATATATATATATATATATTCATTCATTCATTCATTCTGGTCAGTGTGTGAATCACAAAGCTTTCAGCGCCTTGCGCATACCATCAATGCAATCCCTAGCAGAGAGATGCTAACTGTTGTAATATCTAATTATCTGTCAACTGTTACACTTTGCTAGTCACTTTCAGCAAGGGTTGGCAGACTTCAGGTTTGTGGGATCTACTGCGTTATTTTAGGAGAACTACAAGATCTACCAACCGGACCATGATGCAAAATAAACACAAACTCTATGCAGGCAGGCTAAATGCACAATGGGAGGGAGCGCTCCAGCTCCACCTCTTTCCTTCATCACTTTTCATCACCCCTACTTGTGGAGGGTGGTAGTCTGGAGCGGAGAACCTCCTCCATCTGCGGGGTCTCTCCACGTGATCTGGAACATGGAACAATCTGCATTCAGGATTGCCCGGAGAGCCCCTGTGGATAGAGGAAGCTCTCCACTTCAGACTGTCACCCTCTATGAGTAGAGAGTGATGAAGCATGATGAAGGGCAAGGGGGGGGCATGGGGCTGGGTCTCCTTCCCTGAATGTATTTAGGCTATTCAGGTTCAGCATGCCTGAATAGGTCTTAGAATTAATAAATTCTGAGCCTAGGGATTTGTTTTCAATGCCAGAAATTGCTGAAGTCCCAGTCCTTCCATACTTAGACCCACTCTGGATTACCCCAGGTTTTCTTCATTATTTTCTTCAGTATAATTTAGGGTGATATGGATCATTTTGTTGCTGTTAGTAAACAATTGGGAGTCAGAAATCTTTGATGGTCTACTGCAGATCACCCAGAGATCTACCAGAAAGTACGAATCTACCTTCTTCCTCTGGCTTACAGGAACTGCTCCAAACTGCAGTGCAGGTGGCTGGATATTCAGTGGGTGTGGCCAACAACATCTGGAAGGCCACAAGTTGCTGGATTTATGTATATATCTGAGTGTACATGGATCTCTGGATTGGGTGCTATCCAAGGGCTGGTAGATATGTGCTTATTTGTTACTTGAGTTGCAGTAAACTATGATTTATTTGTGTGAATGGGCCATCAGAAATAGAATATGTATACCCCCTCAAATGCAGTGCTTTTGATAGTCTGTTCATGCATTCAGCTGCTCATCAACAATGCTTAATCATGTTGAGAAATCAAGTGATGAACGTCTCTGCCCTTGTCTGTACGGCTTCTGTAATGTTGAGCCTGGCAACATGAGCCGGGGTGCATCCGCATTGACGCTCCTTCCAAACGTCTATATGGGTAGGAGCGCAGCTGAGGGTTTCCCGAGGCACCTGGGAGCATCTGCCCCCCCTCTTCTCTGGTAAGTGGGGGGGGGTTTAATGGGAAAAGTATGGGATTTTTTGTTTGTTTAGCTGTAAATGTGAAGGATCGCATTTACAGCTAACTGGGGGAAAACAAGGGGGTGAAGAATGAGGCAGCTGGCTATCCCTCCGAGCTTGCTCTGTCTGCCCTGTTCCCCCAACCCATTTTTTTATTTTTAATATTTAGATGTATCACTGTGGAGCCCGGAGTTCCCTGTCCGTCCCCTTCTGCCTTTATTTATTTTTCTTTAAAAGGCTCCGCTGAGGCGCAGAGCCTGGCTCCGAGCTTAAAAAGTCAGGGTAAGTACCCTGCTTTCTTAGTGCGGAGCTTCGGGGCTTTGCCCCTGGATCCCTTCAGAGTGGTGGCTATGTCATGTAGACCACCAGCCGCCACTCTGAAGCTACCCCGGGCCAAAGCGCCCATGTAGACGAGCCTCCTGTGTGTGTGTAAACCAGGGCCAATTCTCATTGATATCAGTAATGCCTAAGCACTCTTCTCAGCCCGCTTTCAACTACAGTTTAAAATAAAACCAACTTCTCCCACTCTGGCAGCATTTCCTACCTTGTCAAATAGCAGCAGCAACTAAATCTGTATGCATGCATGGCAGGAAGATCAATAACAACAACAACAAGCAACAAGGAATGCTCAAGCTATTTTTACTAGGCCTGCTACTGTTTTGTATTTTGGCAATCAAAGACAGTGGGGAAGACTTTAAAAAAGGAAAAGAAAGAAGGCATCATGTGCTGCTACAATGTAACGAAGGGACCATTACTAATTACATTGATTGTTGGAAAATGCAACATCAAAATTAGAAACGGATTGCCATCAACATTTTTTCACCTTTTGTTGAAACCCCCCTCCCTGCATTAACCAGCATGCATGTTCCCATAAAATTAATTAAAGGATTCTAATATGCCTAAGTCATCTGAATGAGCCTTTCCAGGAAAGATTAATATTTGAGTCCCACTTTGTTGCTACTGCCTTTAGTGCTGGATCAGTGACAAACAAGCAACACACAAATTTCCTCTAAAACCCCTGTCCAATCTTGCCAGCCTATTTAGTACTTTAAAATAAAAGAAAGTCACTGTTTTACGTGCTTTGCTATCCTGCCTGCAATGATTAGCTCCGGTCCATTGCTGAGTTGTAAATCAGCCCTTGAGCAGGGCTAGATCAAGGTGAACTCCTTGCCAAGGATCTGATATGTGGAGGCAGCGTGCTTCCAGATCGTTAAGTCGTACCAGGCTTTTAAATTTTGCCCTACCTGAAAGGCATTATACATTCTGATGTTATACTAAAGTAGGCTTCAACTGCCTCTCCCACCCCACTTCATCCCTGCTCTTCCCTGCCACTTTAATCTTGTGTCTCTGTAGTGTATTCTTGCCTCCTGAGAGCAAGACAGGGAAATATTTTCAGGAGGCAATAGCCTAATATTAGATGTTCAACGGGTCAGAAGGAGATTGACATTTTGGTTCATGTTGTTGATTAGTGGAATTGATCCCATTTCCACAGATACAAAGTATGAGTGGGTGCACAGGCCGCTTAAGATGATTCTCAGCAGTGCCAAACAGACGAGACACCTCATCCTTTGTGTAAGGGTAGAAAATGTCAGCAAAACTCAGCTTTCTGATAAAAGACAGAGATGAAATAGTTCCATAGTGCTTAACAACCTGGGATTTAACAGTGGGACTTTTTGCAGCCTGACTGAAAGGTAGTGAGTGTACCATTACGGCATGTCAGTGCTGATGCATTGATTGGGTACCGTGAATATAACACAGACAACTACAAGGCACTCGGGGCTAATAACTCATTTGCGACTGGGCTTTCCAGCCTCCAACTCACCATGAAATGAGTCTCATCACCTCTTGGGCGGCCCTGTCTTAATACCTAAATTACGCTCGTGCGTTGTTCTCTAGAAGGCAGTTATTTATACCTGACTTTTCCCACTGAAGTCTCTCCTCTCTAAAAATCATGTTTCAACCTCATATGAAAGAGATGGAAAGGATTCTGTCAGGGGAGAGAAATTACTTCTTTCTTTTTAAAAAAATTCCTGTCAGAAAGAAAACCAGCAGCTGAGCATATTTAAACAAGTTGTGAGGGTAGTTTCTTTGTTTGTGAGGGTGGAGGGTTGTTTATTTGTTTGCTGCTGTTCTCCTTCCATCAGGCAAGCCTAGGAAATCTTAAAAGATTTTCTCCTTCTATACGGCCATCTGTGAAAAACCAGAAAATGACTTTTTCCATTGATGTCTTTCATTTGCCCGTGCCAATATATATTTCCTTGTGATCTGTTACAGCTGATGCTAGGTGGCTGCTTTTTGTTGACTTTCGTGGAAGATGAGAGAGAGGGAGAACTCCAGCCATTCTTTCTACATCTGATGTGTGTAGCTGAGGCTGCTCAGTGCATCTTCCTTGGGGTGAAATTTGCTCTAGCACCTAAGCCTGAGGGGCTTAAAAACAACATTTTCTTTTCTCCCGATTGGCTGCTTGAAGCTGATTTGTTGCTCTTATGATGTGTGTGTATCTGAATTGAAAGGTTTGGAAGCCCAGTTCAGTGCAAAGGGGGTCACACCCGCAAGCCCTGCCCCCAGTGCCCCCATGTGCACAGACTCTTCTCAGATCTTTGAATGTTGAGTGTGAAGGTCTGAACAGGATTTCTACACGTTCTTGGCTGAACGTGTAGAAGCTTCTAAGCCCATTCAACTGAGCATGCATAGAAACCTTCTTCAGTGAGTCAATCCCCTCTGTAGTTTCTATATTTTTTGTTTTGTTTATAATACTTGATTAAAACTAGAGCATTAGTTTAAAACGGGGAAAGCTTTGCACTCAGCCTATGAATGCCTAGAGAGAGCCCTCCACCTCTGCGGGGCTGTTGAGGGCATGGCTTGCGTATAAATCCCCTATGCATCTGTAGCCTTTTTGCATTCAAACACCTGAACCGGGCTCAAGTGTCTCTTCTTTTCCTTATTTCCCCCACACTGGGACCTAACCAGCACCTCATGTGAGGAATTTTAAGAAGCATAATATTCTAGTCCACAATATTCAGGTCAAGCAGTCCTCCAGACAAAGAGAACCGTGATGTATCCACAGTTACGAGATACATCAGTTCAGGTAAATATAACCAGATGGTCTGAGCAATGGAGCTTACACTGTCTGGCTCAATGACTTTGGGCAGGTCTCCATCTGTTGCCTTTGCTGCTCTTGAGCAGTGCCATGTTCCATCGGTCACCGCCTGCTGCAAGCTTGGAATCATGTCAGTGATCTTTACTTCCCTTGATTAGCAGAGCAAGGTGTCCTTCTTTACAGAGGGCAGTTCTCCATTTGAAGGTGTCTTCAGTTTGGTGGACTGCGCAGTCCTGGTCTGTTTTAAAGAACCATGAGAAAGGAGATCAGGGGCCTTGAAGCTGCCCATCAAGAGTTTGCCTCTCCTGGACAGCAAACTGTGCAGCCGCACACAGGTCACCTGGTCTGTCTTCATCTCTGCTGAGATGTATTGCATTTCTGTTATAAATTATAGCACATATTTCTAAATTTCCATTTGCACATATAAGTCTGCATATGCAAATGTTAAGTAAATTGCTATCCTTTTTGGGTGTGTGTGTGATTCACTTCTTCTTTTTCAGGGATGTGCAAGTGGGCACCTTATCCCAGATTCTGTCTTCATAAAATAATTCAGGAGCTAGTTTTTTGGACTTAAATATTTTCTTGTATATGAAAGGGGAATCCAGAATTACATCCCCTGTTTTGGAATGGAGCTTTATGGAAGAATTTATTTTTTTTAAAAAATGCCTCCTTTCTGGAATTTGCCATCTGAAACAGACGTAATTCCTACTGGTTTTTGTTTGTTTGTTTGTTTTTTGCCAGCCTTTGACCAATTGTTAGGAAAAGCAGAATCAAAAGAAAGAAAGATGTCTTCTGGCTGGGTGTTCAAAGGTGGACCCTCTTTCTGGAGCAGCTGAAACATTTAAGACATTAGAGCTGTAAAGAGAATATGGCTTCCAAATATCCATCCAAGCTTAAACCTGCATTGACATTAGGGAGAAATCCACAATGGATTGAAATGAGTTTGGATTTCTTGAGCCTGATCTACAGATTCTGCAGCGGATTGGCTTTTACTGTGTCGCATGGATTCTGCAGACTTGCGGAACATTTTTTTATATATGCTTTGGGGGGGTTGTACTAATGTACACTTATGCACATAAGAGCTAGTGCACCCTCGCACAGGTGTGCATTACTGCAAGTGTGCATTTGCAAGCAGGAATACGATTCTCGTATGTCCCTTTTTGAAAAAAATCTGATTCTGTCAATGAGCAGCCGACAGAATGAAGGACACCCGACAAGCCATAAAATACGGATGGATCAGATTAAACAAAATCCATACATCCCTCATTGACAGATGCCATCCAGATAAATGCTTCACAGTTCTAAACAAATGAGTCCTGGGAGGAAAGCTCTCCCAGCAACTCCAGCAACGAAGATATTTCTTTACGTGACAAGTCCTTGCTTGCCACAATGTGTGTTGTTGTGCAGTAGACCTGCAAGGGCCTGATAACAGCGCAAATAACTGTTTATTTGTGGGGCACGGGAGAGGGCCTCGGATCAGGATTTTTGAAAAGCCCATTATGAAGAATAGTCTTGATGAGATGTCGCAGACTGCATGTCGGCACCTTTTGACTTTACATTTCCGTGCTGCAAATGAGGAAGCAGCAGAGAAAAAGAGCTTATCTTTTCAGCAGTCAACCTCACATCAAGCTTTTTAAGTAACAGCCTGGACTCAATTCTGCAGTCACAAATTGAATCCAAGCAAAGAGATGTAGCATTTCTGTCCTCTAGAAGTCCCTAATAGATGGCGGAAACCTAAACAACCACAGACATGGTTTCCACACAGTTCTGTCCAGTATGGCAACTGTATTCAGCACTCCAAACCCAAAGTAATTGTTAAAGGCACAATCCTCTCCATTGTACACAAATAGCCTGAATAAAATCAATGAGGATACGCTGACTTGCACCATCCTTTGTAATTCTTCATGAGACCTTGAATTGGTGCATGCAAACCTCACCATGACAACATGACAGCTGAGAATAAAAGGGGTGTGATGCAACTCAGGCTCCCCTGTCAATGTGATCAAAAGTGCCATCTCTCTCTCTCTCTCTCTCTCTCTCTCTCTCTCTCTCTCTCTCTCTCTCTCTCTCTCTCTCTCCCCCCCCCCCCCCTTGGCACCTTTCATTTCAAGGGGCATCTTCCTTGTCTAAATCTTATCTTGTCTAAATACAAACAGGGCCCTAGAGATACAAACAGGGCCCTAGAGATAGATTTCATTTGGGTTAAAGGAATGTTCTGTTGCAGGAGTGGGGAATCAGTGGCTCAGCAAATGTTGGACTACAATTCCCATTATCCCTGACTAGTGGCCAAATTGGATGGGGCTGATGGGATCCCAAAAATCTGGAGGGCCATCAGTTCTACAAGTCCGTTCTGTTGACTCCTCAAGCTTCGCTGTTGTGTTACAATACTTTTTTTACAGCCATTTTCACTTCCACCAGAGCAGGCACATCAGTCCACAGTATATAGGTTGTGCCTTCTAGTGCCTTGTATCATTATATCTAATTGCAAGTCGGAAAATAGAGCTACTGATAGCTAATGATGGGCAGAAGCAAACTCCCTCAGCTTGATTTGGACCAATTGCCAGTAGTTTTAGAGAACTCTTGTGTGTATGAGCAGACTGGGCACTTCAAAAATCTAACTTGGGGCATTTGCGTAGCTCAGCGTGAGCACTGAGCAGTAATTATTTTAGGGTAGCTGTATTCAGTGGTGTCATTCTGCCAATGGGAGTGAACTGCCGGCAGAATCAACTTCCTCCTTCTCACACAGCCCCCCCCCCCCCCAGAAGGTTGGGGGAACCTCTGGAGCAAGTCTCGCCATGAGTTGGGACTGCTGAAGAGAGGATGGGAAAGTCCCATTAAACAAACAGAAGTCCCAATGTGCAAGTAGACTTTGCTCACATGTGGGTTGGATCCAACCCATTAGACTTGTGTCATGCTTTTGTTTTAAAAGTCTGCTCAGATGCAAGAGGTTTGTTTTAGCTTTAGAGGAACTTTTGAGAGAAACGGGGTTCAAGTCCTATTGTGCACTAGGCAAATTGATATTCCAAATCCAACAGTATCGCTGCTCCTAGCTAACCTTGATGTAAGCTGCTAGCTAACCTGTGCTGTTAAAGAACGGCAAGGTGCATATACGGAGGGCAGTGGGGAAAGAAACAAGAGGGTGCTGAGCACTGATTCAAATGTGCTTCGTGATTGATGACGTAATCATAAACAGACCTAGTAGGGGTGAAGTTCCACTGGACTAAATGGGATTGACTGAGCAAATGTGCACAGGACCATTCTGCACCCAGGCATAAGGAACAGAGCAAGCTTCCTAATACCAAGTCAGACCATTGGCATTGTTTGACACTGACTGGGAGTGGACTGTCTATGGTCTCAGAGGAGCCAGCCATTCCTGGAGATGGCAGGGACTGAACATGAGACTTTTTTGGGGGGAAGCCTGTGCTCTGCCACTGAGCTAGAGTCCTGTCCCTCATGGCCTGCACTTACTCTAGACTGGAGTATGAAAACTGAGAACTATACAGTCCATAGAAACTATTTCTGTATTTTTGTGAACCGCCCAGAGAGCTCCGGCTATTGGGCAGTATAGAAATTCATTCAATCAATCAATCAATCACAAAACCAATGGAGTAAAGGTACATGTGAGAATGATGTTACCGAAAAGTAAAGCTGACCTATGCGTTGCTCTGCCCCCCCCCCCTTTATGGATTAGTCAGCTCTCAGAAATAATATCCAGCTTCCTGACATGTAACACAAAGGACCAATAAGCAACTAATCTTGCTGGATAGTGCAAAGAGAGTGCATAGACCTGTTTTGTTTGACTCCTTAGCTAAATGATTCCACCCTGCTGGGTTCCAGGCCTTGCCATTCGTTTGCTTCTTTCAGACTCCTAGGAAGGTCCCTGGTGAGCGCCGTGCTTCTATCGTAAAGATTTCCACATCAGGGGAAAATGCAAAACCTGCCGAAACTCATCAACCTGGCGCTAAATTAAATGACGAAAGAGGACGAGTCTTTTCATCTGTCACGTTATCCGGAACGTGCCACTGCCCATTAGTTTCGTGAGATGACCTGATGCAGACTGACTGCACATATAGGGATGCTAAAAAGTCCTTGTTAAGACTGAAGGGACTCAAAATGAGATGTGACGTGTCCTTAAGTGTGTGGACACTTCCCTTGGCTGCCATCCAATCTCCTCTCCTCATCCATGTATATTCTGTACATGTGCTGATGGAAGCTCTTTATAATCAGTGTGCAAAGATGACACGTCGCCACGTAGCAAATTACTTTCCATATTACTAGGCTCAGCATATGTAGCATAGGGGAGGGGCCATAACTCAGGTAGAGCACATGCTTTTCATGTGTATGGCTCTTGATTAAATCCAGGATCTGAAGTAGCAAGGCTGGGCAGCCCCATCATTGCTTCAGACTCTGGAGAGCTTCTGCCTCTCACCGTGGACAATACAAAGCAAGATGGACTAATTTTTCTGATTAAGTATTGGCAATAGCCCTGCTGGACAAAGCATATATCTATCTTTAAAAGACCAGAAAAAGGGTCAGAAATCTATTATGTTTGTTAAGGTGTGCGCAATAGAAGCACACTCACTACAACCTATGTAAGCCAATTTCCCCCCAGCCAATGTCAACCTGTGAGATTGCATCAGAAGTTAGCTGTGCACAGCAATGACTGGCCAGTGCTTGTACGATCACCACTTCAGAGCAGTACTGAAACTACTTTTAAACAAGGCAAAAAGTTAATTGCCTAAATGTACAAACACTTCTAATTTAAAAAAAAGAAGAAAAAAGAAAAATGTCTCACCTGAAGCATAGGTGACGCCAAAACTGATGACCAAATCAACATACAGATAGCTGGTAAATACCTTGGTCCATTGCTTTGTGAAGGTGGGGGAAAGCTAGGCTGATCTCATGGGAGAAAATACATTTGATGGTACATTTATATGCAACCAAAATAAGCCTGCAATTCTATAATACTTATAGTGGACTCACTGGGACTTCTGAGTAGATATGAATAGGATTGCCCTACAAGCTTTGATTAGAGTCTGCCTAAGTCTCTTAGGTCCTAGGAGTTGCACCTACACTTTGATTTCCACAGGAAACATAGCTATAAGTGTAAGAAATTCAATTAAAATACAATATGGGAAGAGGACAGGAGAAAGCTACATCATGAAGGTTATCAATCCAAATATCTATTGTTAAACGTGATGCAATATAAGAAGCCAAATCAAATTCTCATCCAGTCATCTGCATTTCAAAGCATTAAGTTTGCATGATATCTATTGATGAAATAGATCTATCCTCATACCCGTTGGTAAATAACACCACATTATTATCCCTGGTGGAGGGGGGGCATGTTTCCAAACCCATTGGTGTGGTGAGCAGCTGCAGGGTGGTGGTGGATTGGAACAGGAAAAAGGCAGGGATTTTTTTTTTATTATTCTATATTGCTTCTTTCCAAAGCTGCTTTCTTTTCAAAAGTGTCCATTGAGATGTAGTTGCATGCATCTCTGCATGTATAGCATTTTGGCAGGCTGTAAATCCAATAGCATATATAATTGGATGCACTGAAAAGCTTTGCAATGAAGAGAATCTCAATCTAAACTTTGGTAAGCGAATTTGAGTCAGGGGCATTTACCCCGCAACGTATTTTTTTCAACTCTGATTTTGATAATAATTTCCCACTGAACTGATGTGGTCCGGTCTGTTCTTTCTGAATGCTGATCCTTCTTGTCCTACTAGATGCTGTTTCAGGCGAGCTGCTAGCAGGAAACAATCAGGTCACCTTGTCATGGGAAGAGACCTGGAAAGGAGATTTCTGCAATTTATTTTAATGTATTTATTAAATTTACATCCCACCTCTGCACCAAAAACTGGTGGTCAGGATGGATAATAATAAATTAGAAATGAGAACAAAACGTTGAAACACAACATAAAAACAAATGAATTAAAAACACAAGTAAAAATGGAACATTTTTTTTAAAAACCCTTCTGCAAGAGACTAGGGGACCGTCTTGATGTGGCCTTTGCCCTGGGGTGGCTCCGAATCTGCACTACATCAGTTATATGATGCAGCAGCAGATTCAAAGCCACGTCAGGACAAAGAGGTGAAGGTATATGGCTTGAAAGTCGGGGACTTACCCCCACTTTTCCAGCCAAAGAGAAATTACCCCCGCTCTTCTGCCGGTCTGTCCTCACTCAGAGCTACTCCAGGGGCATTCCTGGGCAGAAGGCAACCTCCTACTGGTTGCTAGAAGCCATGGGAGAGGAGTCAGCAAACATAATGGCTGCCGAAAAGCCCATGCTGCCTCCCCTTGTAAGGACAACTTTCTGCAGTGATAGTGCAGTGTTTGGTGGCAGAGTGGCACCACACAGTGCCGTGAAGACAGCCCCCAGTTTATATGCCAAAGGCCTACCTGAATAAAAACATATTTACCTCCCAGAAGAAGGACAGCAGAGAGAGTGACAACCTAGCCTTCCTCAGCAAGCAGTTCCACAGGCAGGATGCAGCCACCAAGAAGGCCCTCTTTCATGTCACCACCAAACACACCTCTGAAAGTGGCAATATCGAAAGAAGGCTCTCTCCCAGACATCTTAAGACCCAGGTAGGCTTATATCAGAGAAGGTGGTGTTTCAGGAGCCTGGTTTCCAAGCCATATTGGGCTTAATAGGTCGTATTGGAATTTTGCCCAGAAACAGATCAGTAGCCAGTGAAGAAGCTGTTGTATCAAGGAAGTCACAAGCTACCAGTTAAGGGTGTGCAAAGTGGGTCTTCTCCACCTCGAAATTTGAGCCAGAGCTCCATTAAGGCAATTCTCTGTCCTGATTTTGGAGTGGCTCCCTGTACCACCCCTTTCGGATAACTGCTCTAATCAATGGAAATTAATCAAATGCTTACAGCTCCCTCATTTTTAAAGATAGAGATAAAACCTGGCACATTGATAGCTCTTAAGGAGGGCTTTAGCCCCACCATGTTTGAATCAGATCGGTTCATGCTTTGATTTTTTGGGATTATTTTTTTAGAAAATTCCTCACTCCAACCTTCTCCAAACTTGTGCCCTCCAGATCTATTGGACAGAACCCACCCACCCCTGCACTGGAAGCCCAGACACTGAAATAAAGAGCCTGCCTGTGCCTGACTCAGGTGTAGAAGCTTTCTCACTCATGATACCAGTCAGCCCAGCAGCACTTTCACACTGTGGAAATGCAGATGATTGACTTCTATGAGTCGGAGCAGAAACACACTCCCTCTCCCCCCACCCCACACAGCCAGAATCAGGAGCCAGTTAATGTTTTCCACTCCCCTGAACACTGCGATTGGAGGAGAACATGGTCATGGCAATTCCTAATTGGTTAGCTACAGAAGTAAATAGCTCTCACCCCACTCAGTGCCTTCCAAATATGGAGATATTCAATTTAGACGCGCGCACGCGCGCATGCACGCACGCACACACACACACACACACACACACACAGAAGGATAATTCCAGAGACTTTAGAAGCTCCGATTGGGCACGTCTCCGCTCTGATATTAATTGATGGGTTTGGAAGAGGCCAATCTACAACAACAGCTGACAACCTGGCCACAACATTCTGGATCAGCTGAAACTTCCAAACAGTTTTCATGGACAGCTCCACATAGACCCCATTACGCATTACAGTAGCCCAAATGGGATATAAGTACAGTATGGCCAGATGAGGCATCTCTAGGAATGGGCCTCAGCTGTGCAAACAGACTCCTGGCCACTGTTGAAACTTGGGAGTCCAGGTTCACAGCTGAATGCTACATACTGTGGCTTTGGCAGACTGGAAAAAAAGTAGGAAAGACTGTTCATGTGCTCATATAGTAGGGGTTACTTTATTAGCATTGGTAGGCTGGACTCAATCACATAAATCCCCCCACGCGTTTCAATGGTGGTCATTTCATTTCAGTGAAAGTGATTCCATGCATGACCACATTAAAAATGCAATTTGTTCTGTTTCTTTTCCAGCAGAAGTATCTGTATTGAATCCTTAAAGAGTGTGTTGGGATTATATTAATGCACAGACCTTTGAGACAAGCACAGATTTATTTTCAGAAAGAATGAAATAGTAGAAAGCTTGGTGAAAAATAATGGACCATTCTGAATAACAGGGATTGCAGACAGAAATGACCTTTTCAGATAAAATGATATCAGAGCAGGTTAAATGAAAGACAGTCCACTCTTACATTCTAGTTAAATAAAAGTACTTTGATGTAGGCTATCCAGTTCTTAATATCAGGGCTTAATTGAGGTGATGAATTCCAACAAGATGCATCTACCAGAACTATGCAGCAGATATGCATATAGAGGGCTGTATGAATCACCACAGCCCAAGGGGTGTGTGTGTGTGTGTGTGTGTGTGTGTGTGTGTGTGTATGTGTTTTCACCTCAACAGCAGAGTTGGTGGTCTTATTTGTGCATGAAAAAGTGACCATTAAGAATAGGCACATATAGGGGAAAACGGAAAGCTGAAGATTGATATTTGTCATAAATTGATATTTGGGAAGGCTGGAGTTTCACTCTGCAGGTGCAATAGTCTATATGTCCACTCAGAATTAAGTCCCATTGATGTCCATGGGACATACTCCCAGTTTACCAGGCATAGGATTGCAGCCTACTTTAGACAACCCCCTGCATGCCAGTGTGGACCAACACTGCCTTCTAGAGCATATGAGACTCAAGAACTCCTTCTGGGAATAAATATCCTTCAGTTTAGACCCAATCCACTTTTCTAGTTTAATCCCCCCCTTCCTTTTTTCTTTTTTTTCTTTTTTTTACCATAGTCATCTGGTCTGAACTGGCTGACCCTTTTTTGTCATGGAAAGTGAAAACATCTATGTAATTTCTGACTGACTACCTGAACCATTACATTAGAGATGGAGGTTATTTCCTGATTGGTTCAATGACACTCTGGTTCAAAGGACACCCTGTTCCGAGATCATGCTAAACCATGGTAGTTAATGTTTAGCATGCCATGTGGGGAAAGAAAAACACCACAATGATGGGTAAGGAACCACCTCGAGTAACCATGCTGTTGCAGTAGGGTTAAGAGGTCCCAGCATGGATTACCATGATTTGGGGGGGGGGGCTCCCCAGTAGTTAGAACAGGCTCCTGGAGCGTTAAAGGTCATGACCATAGAGTGCATGGGCAAGAGTAACTACCACTTCTGGTGACGTTCTTGCCACTTTGGAGTTTCTCTATGATTATGTAGCCATTTTGTTTTAGCATTTTTTCCACAGAGAGGCCCTGGAGAGCCCATTTGTGCCATGGGGCAAGCTGGGGTGCAGGATAAACTGTGCAGAGGTATGTGCCCTAACTACAGAATGGAGTAGTACTGTGAGGTCCTGCAGTCATGTGTGGGCCCACTTGCAGTGTTTCTGCTAACCCCCACTCCCTGTAGGTGCCCTAACCACCCCCTCCTTGCTCATGTGAAAAGGAGACTGAGTCCCATTGGTCCTGGGTTGTTATAAACATGTGGGATCCTAGACACAGTGCTTCATGTCCTTTGCGAACTACAAATGCTCTAAAACCCAAGGTTCTATGGCAAGCAGGAAGGGAGGCTGGGAGACATTCTACCAACTGGGATCATGTGTTTGCAATTGCTTTTGGCTTGAGTAGGTATACTGCAATGCTTTGAAGTTTTGGAGGAATCATTGGAGCCTTCTGTCACCTCCTGGACCAATATTTATTGCAGTACTCACAATGTTTATCCTTTTCAAAGCTATCAATTTTTGCATCTATGGCAATTCAGGCAAATCTTTCACATTTGCACACCTTGGCCAAGCTCCCCAGTTAAGAAATTCAGTAATTAGATTCCTCCAAGACTATTCTGGATTAAAATACAGGACTCTGATAGCTAATGCAACACATCTTGGTACAAGAGTAATTAAACTTGTCTTATCTCTGAGGCTTCCCAGATGGGAAACAGAAGTGCCAGACAATTAGTAATTGATGATTAGCTCATTGGTACTCTTTACTGAAAAGAAAAGAATCCAGACATGAAGTGCAAGCTTTTGCACTTGAGGCACTTTTGCACTTGAGGCACAGTGCCCATGTTGGATTTATAGTGACCTAAATGGTAAAAAGAGAATAAAAACAGGTGTGTCATCAGATAAGATAACAAGGAGGGTCTTCTCAAGTCATAAATACAAAAGATACGTTTTGAGATCTCATATCCACAAGACAGGATGGAGTCAAATAAATAATGCTTGTGTGGCAAATATGCCTGTAACATGTCATGGGATTCTGGAATATGAATATGAATATTTATTTATTTATTTATTTGAAATTCAGCATTATTATTTAGACTAGTGCCATGCCAAATTTTTTGACTATTCCGTTTTCAGCATTTCATGGTGTGTGTTTTGGGGAAAATGAAAACTCAAGTGAAAGAACCCGGGAGAGGGGTGAATTTTGGAGAATTTGCTCCTTGGGTAGGGGGACATGGTTTTACATACCCTTTTAAATGTAGCCAGTTGTTGAAGAGTCTGCTTGCTTGCTTGCTTGCTTTTTAAAATACCCCCAGCATTTTCAGGAGCCAGGAGTTCTTCCTGAATGCTTATTGGAGAGGGTGAGGTCACATGGTCTCCAATAGGCATTCACTAAGAACTGTTGGACTCCTCCAAATGCTGGGGAAGAGGGTTTTTGGTTTTTTGGTTTTTAAACACTAAAAATAGGAAGAAGGCCCCTCAACTGGCTCCACTTAAAAAAGGTATGTGGAAATGCTGTTCCCCTCCCCAAACAGAAAATTCTCAGAATTCCCCCCCCCCCCAAGCAAAGAGGCAGAAAAAGCAATGCCTCTTTCATAGGGAGAGATAAAGTTCTGAAAAATTGGGGGAAGATTCATCCCAGCCCTAATTTAGACATACATTGATTTAAAATAGAAATGTATCCTTTGGAGGTGTCAAATCTGTTTCAACCTGAGGGCCAAATTCAACCTCAACGAAGCTCTCAGGGGCCTATATTCTAGTAGTGGGTGTGGCTAAAGACAAAAGGGGTGGAGCCAAAATACCAGCATACTTTAGCTTAGAGCTCTTACTGCTGAGAATTAAGCCTTAGGAGAAGCATTTCAACTTTTTAGCATGGTGGTCACATGAAAGCGGTTGGAGGCAAGGAAAGGAGAGATGGCCATCTGGGGGATCGTGGAAGGCCAGATTGCAACCCCAGGTGGGATGGATTTGGCCCACAGGCCTGAAGTTCCAACCCCCTGGACTAAAGCAACACAGGCTGCCATTAATCCATGTTTTTCTTCAGATGTGACTGTGAAAGGTAATGGTAATTCTAGCCATGCCAGCCAGAAAGAATATTGTCAATTAACATGGAATCCATGCATGCTGCCTGTTATTTTCGATAGAGGCTTTCAGGTTTTCATAGTTCTGGAGCACTGGGTTTGCCAGCTAGTCTTTGGGCCTCATTGTTCCACCAGAGAGAGTGTGCTTTATCACAGCAGGGTGGAAACCTAAATGTAAAGTTTGGATTGCTCCTGACTGAGAATTCAGACCCTCTACAATGAGCTCATCAAGAAAACCCTGGGAGCTCTCATCTGACCACACCCTGGTTATTTCACTTCGGATAATCACTTGCCTCTTCAATTAGCCTTTCTTGAAGAAACCCTCCAGCTCAATGTGAATTATGTGAGCAAGTAGAAAACAAACCGAAGTTGGTGATGGTAACACCATTGTGAGAATTCAAGCAAAATGTTCCAGGACTAGATTGTGGGCTGTAGACCAAAGTAATATATTAAGCGTCCTAGGGGCCCAGGTTGTCTTCCCTTTGCAGACAGGATCAGGGAAGGTACTAAAAGAAGAATAGTTGCTGGTGTAGTCAAGTGCATTGCTGAGGTCATATTTGACCCAGGGGTTTATTTCCCAGTTCACACTCGAAAGCATGCTTCCAATATTAACCCTACTTGGAGCAGAACCATTGAAATGAATGGAACTTAACACTGGATATAACCCTAAACTAGCCTACCCTAACCTGCTGACCTCTAGCCATGTCAGATTTCAACTCCCAGCATCCCCAGCTAGGATGTGCAATGATTTTGCTACCTGAGGTAGAGGGAAAGATCCTCCCCTATTCTTCCCCCTCATTCCTCATAAAGAAGCGAAGTGGACAGGCAGCTGAATTTTACTATACTGCAGAATGTCCCCCACAATATCTGAAGGCAGTAGGCTAGTTGCAGGACAGGCCATGTGGCAAATGATGGCTTGATCCTCCAACAGAGGAGAATGACTGGGAGGCTCAGGAGGAATGGCCAGGGCTCCTCCTTCCTCCCAGTATCTGCCACCTGAGGCAGTTGCCTCATTCTACTTAATGGCAAGGCCAGTCCTGCAGTCTCTCTCTCTCTCTCTCTCTCTCTCTGTGTGTGTGTGTGTGTGTGTGTGTGTGTGTGTGTGTGTGTGTGTGTGTGTGAGAGAGAGAGAGAGAGAGAGAGAGAGAGAGAGAGAGAGAGAGAGAGAGAGAGAGAGAGAGAATGGATCTTTCCTTTGTGCCATTTCCTTGATCTAAATGTCCCTGCCTAAGCTGCCGTGTGAATCACAGTATTAAAAAGTCAAGCACATTACAGGCTACCTGTATTTTATCTATTGCTTTGAGGCTAATAGCAGTTTCAAGGCAGGGGGAGATTTAGGTCCATAAAATGGCATGGGGGGAAAGGGAGAAAGACCTCAATTGCTCAATTGAAATCCGGACCCCACAGCTCCTTCAAAGTGGGAGAAAAATTGAGACTTTCCACATCATGTCTGCTGAAAAGAATAACAACTAGAAAAAACCAAGGTGATTGCTGTGTTAGAACTTCGCAGATTAGTTTTAATCAGTATTGCACTTAGTGTTTCTGTTCCCCTCTTCTCATTAAGGGTATCATTTCCCCACAATTCTTCCCTGTCCATCTCTCTCCCTCTCCTTCCAACTCCTCACATGAGATAATTTCCCTGCATAACCCTGAATGATGGATAACTGCTCCATTTTGTAATCTTTTTACAATGGCAAATTATCACCGTGGGTGCCAAAAAAGCAATGCCGAGCACCCTTGAAACAAGCCCCCTCGATCTTTAATTCTCTGTGTAATGGAATAACTAGAGCTAGCAATAAGTACTCACTTTAAGGCAATTGTGTGGAAGAACACTAACTCATCAGCACATGGACTTGCATGATTTATGGAGCTCTCATGGGCACAACACCCCAGAACCCAGTGTTAGCCAAAGGGCAGTTTGATAACTAGAATGCGTAATAAGAACATCACTCTGCTTAATAAAAATCAGGGAGTGTGATGTGATAAGACATTCCAGCAGGTTGTACAGAGGAAGATGAATTCCTAAGCAGAGCCGTTCCACCAGCCCAGCTGAAAGACTACTTCATTTTTTCTCTTCCCTTCCCATACTCTTTTCCTTGCATGTCATATCTTTTTAGGTTGTAAGCCTGAGGACAAGGCGTGTCTCATTTTACGGATTGTATTTAAGCTGCTCCAGGAGCGGTTTTTTGGCCAAAGAGTGGGATAAAAGTTATGTCTCCATAGTACTTTTGCTAAATTCTAAGACAAATGTTGACAATATCCAGGACTCTTTAAAAATGGGTAAGTGATCTGGCTTTTCTCAAGCAGCAATGTAGTAAGTAAAGACAACACCTAGGGATTGGTGAACATTCCTCAAAGCGCACATGAATCATATCCTATTTGCAACAAACATGCTGCAATGTCACTAAGGGTGCAATCCTTAGTGATGCATGTTTAGACATCACCCCCACCCCCAAAAAAGTCCTACAGATCTGAGCATTCCTCAGCCATGGCTTACGCCCTTATCCCACTAACTTAGGTTAACTTATCCCACACACAGAGGGTACTTCAGAAGCACGAAGTTGTTAATGTGCAATCATCATACCGCCTTCACACAAATATATGTATGTGAAGATCCAATGAGGAATTGTAAAAAGAAAAGTGCATGATTAAGGCACAGTGGGAGGAGTTGTGACCAGGGAAGATGGATAACATACTGGCAATGCCCCTCCTTTTTTCTATTGCTCGCTGCAAATTTCAGGTTTCAGAGCCGATTCATGTCTTGCACTCCAAGTCCGATCTGAACCAATGTTTAGTGCTACAAGCAACCAGGGAAAACAAGCCTGAGAATTTTCTAGCTGGTTATGAAACCGACCAGATTGCCTTGTCTGATTAGATGTTTGTGAAATTGACAAAGGTAGAAAACAGGCATTCTCAGGTGAAAACATGTTTAATCAGAAGTAAGCTTAGCTGCTGCAGTCCTCTTGCCCTGTGCTGCAGTCTTTAAAAAAAAGAAACAATTGCAGGTGTTGTTTAAAAATCCATAAAAATTCAGACATGGAAGCCCTGAAAGAAGCACCTACTTCAAAGTGTCAGGAGAAGAGTTTATGTGACGACCGTGCAAGGTAGCAAAAGATGTCACGGTCACCATGTGTGGACAGGACATAGCTAGATGCACCTTAAAAACAACAACAGCTAAACATTTGAATGGTCAATTGCAATTCTCCTTTAGCTTACAGTGGAAAAACAATGTTTTTGTAGCACCAGGAGCCTTCCATCTGGAAGGACCCCCAGTATTAGGAATAATGGGCTAAGAATGAGAGTGATATATGTAGTTTTCCTGCATCATTGTACAGATCTTATGGATCCTTCATATATCTGAACAATCGTCAGCTCAGAAGTCCAATAATGCCTTCTGTGCAGGGGTGCAATGGCGATTCATTAGGGAGGGGTACATATTAATGGCAGAGAGGGACATGCTTCACAATGCTGCTTCTTGCCCAACCAGCTGCACACCTGGCTATTTGCTACAATAAAGATATGCAGAGGCAAACCATTTGTCCATCTAGCTTAGTGCTCTTTGGCAGGCCGTTTCTCCCAGGGTTCTCAGTCAGAGGTCTTTCCCAATTCCATTTTCTGAGATTTTTCAATGGAGATGTCATGGATTGAATTTTGGCGCATGCGCTCTATCACGACATGATGGCCTATTCCCTAGTTCTGTAAAACAAGATGGGAGCTATAAAACATATCTTGGTGTTAGAGCACTTTTTTCTTGTTCAGGTGGGCATGTATTTCCCTAAATAACTGAAAGGTAATCATCTTAAATGATCATCTCCCTCTGCAAATAATTCCTATTGCCTCAGCACAGTTATTATCAATTGAACTATCTTTGGACAGACCCCTATGTGAGAGCAGGCAGTGCTTATCTAGAGAGTAATCAAGCCACATTCATTCCCACATGGACTTCCCGTTGCTTACGTTACAAGACAGGTGTGGGAATCAACAGCAACACACCACTAAGTTAATGTAAGGACCAGCTCTTTGATTTCCAAGCACTCCCAGACTATATATTTTTCATTGTTCCAGAGGGTCTCCCAACCTCCAGAAGGTTTTTGGAAACTGGAGGGGGTGTATGTTGCAGTAGGTAGGTAAGGGGGAATCTGTGAAAACGGGTGCCTTGCACAACCCTTCGTTTTTGGCTTTTGGGTAAAAGAATGGAATTGAAAGGCAAGTATATAGGGTTGTATCCAATGCAGGCTTTTCATGCATGGAAAATGCTTCCAAAGCTCATGCAAGGTAACACACTCGAATGTTGTCTGTTCCCCCTGCCTATTCCATGCCTGTTTCACTGATGATCAGGTATGACTGGCGTATTTGGGGGTCTTAGTGTTGTGTTTTTCAGTTATCTGATTGAATTCGGGTCTTAGCTGTTGAAAAAAACAGAATTTGTCTAAAGTGAATCTGCAGTTTCTCAGATTTAATATCTGACGTCAATATTAATCCCTCCACTGCTCTATAATAACCCTTCTTCATACAGCTGCAGAATTGCATAGGGGAGCACAGAGACTGTGCATTTATACCAAATTCTTAAGAAAAAATAAAATCCAAAAAAGGGTTTGTTAATGGACTGTGGCTAATTGAGCCTTACAACAACAACCCTGTGAGGAAATGAAGCAATTATCTTAATTTTAAAGATGGCAGGAACAGTTTGAGTGACTACTCTGAGGTCACCCAAAAGAGGCAAAGGTCAAAGGTGACCATATTACTCACAACTTTCTGGCTCCCATTTCCATGACTAATCTATTGCATCGCTCTAGGGACTGGGGAATTGTATGGTGTTGGTTACTTGCCAGTATTCAATTACTGAAAACAAGAACTCCGGGGAGCCTGCAAAGAGTCTGTGCAAATGGTTGCTTTGCAAACCTCATGAATGCATCAGCCATTTCTACAACGCCTCTAATGGGTCTAAGTTGAGGCAGAGCAAAATGTGACAGATCAATAACGTTGCCTTCTTTTGTACTTCTGATAACAGACATCTGCAGATCTCTCTTCTTAAGAGGTTGTTTCTGGGGATCTGTTCTGAACATGCAGCATGCTTCTAGACTGAGGGCTTCCATAGCACTAGCAATCAGAAGGCATTGTAGATCGGTTCCATCTTTTCCTCAGGGCTGTCCAAACGCCTTCTAAGCCCTGCAGTGGCTACGAATTGGCATTGTGAAGCTGTGCATTTCCTGAAGAAGTGAAGTCATCATGGCCCTTCCACCATGTGACCTCACTTCAGGGTCGGTCCAAGGAGTTCCTGGGCAGATCCTAGGTGGATGGCCAGCAGTGATTGGTCACCGGAAGCAGAGAAGAGGGTAGAAGGTGGGCTCCAATACCCAGTGACTGCTGGGAAACCCTGCACTCCCTCCTAGTGTAGGGATTTCCCATGCCCACCCTGCAGCAGCAATACTGCAGGGTTGCAGGGGGAAGGAGTGGTGAAGCAGTGCTGTGAACACAGGCCTCTCCTTAACAGCTTTTTGGCATTAAGGAAAAAGATGGAAGAAGTGGTGGAAAAACATTGGAGGGTCATGAGTAGAAAGAGACTTCATTTGGATCCCTCCATAAGCAACGCAAAAGTCTCATTTGGAAGAAGGAATAAACTGCAAAATTAGTTCAGCTCATACCCTTTTTACTCTCGAGAAATGAAAATATGGGAACAGGCCATCAATTCCAGGAAACCTAGATGGAGAAAAAGCAACTTTAATGAGCTCACTGGTAGAGCACATATTTTGCACACAGAAGGTCCCAGGTTTAATTTCTGGCATCTCCAGTGAGAAGAACGCCTGCCTGAAAACCTGTAGAGCTGCTGTCAGTTAGTGTTAACAATACTGGACTAGATGGACCAATGGTCTGGCTCAGTATAAAGTAGGGGTGTGATCCGCTCCGATTAGGAGCGTAGAAGCAGTAGCGGATTGGCCTGCTCCGCCTTACCAAGAGGCGGAGTAGGAGCGGACCGCGGACCCCTAGAAGCAAGGCGAAGAGAAGCGGCCATTTTTTGGAGCTCCTAGTTCAGGCGGAGCGCTCTGGTCGCCATCTTGAAAACATTTCGCCATAGGATTGCATTGTGGCAAATAATCACGCATAACTACGTTCTTTTTGAAGCTATTGTTCTGGAAATTCTTGTGCTCAGAGAGTCGTGGATGGGGGTCATTTTGAGACCACTCTCACCTCTCTGCGTTGTGCGGGTCGCGTGCTATATTTTTTTGAAAATCGGGTCAACCGCGCGGCTCAAACGGCGTTTTCGGCTTTTCGCCCATAGGATTGCATTGAGGGAAAGAATCGGGGATAACTGGGGGGGGTTTAAGCTATTGTTCTGAAAATTCTTGTGCACAGAGAGTCGTGGATGGGGGTCATTTTGAGACTACTCTCAACTTTCTGCGTCCTGTGGTTCTTGTGCAATATTTTTTTAAAAATCGGGGTTTGGGGTTTTTTGTTTTTTTTTGGAAGCGATGACAGGCACATTCAACTCCCAATCCTGATGAGAATTGATCTCCTCAGAAAGCATCATCCTCCAATCCCAGCGTTGGAGGGGGGACTAAGGCAGACCCACCCTGAGAACTTTCTGTTTTGTGTCTCTTTGTGGGTTGGCGTTCGTGGAGGGAACACTTAGTTAGTTAGTGCTCCTGCTTTGGACTTTGGAGATAGATTAGGATAGATTTAGTTTGGCGTGTGTGTGTGTGTGTGTTTGTTTGCTTCTTTCTGACTTATAGCTTAGTTTGCCCTGTGTTTTTCCCTTACTTTGATTTAATATAAACTTTATTTTTAAATTTTGGAGTGTGTGTTTGGTGGGTTGGGTTGGTTGCCCCCCCTTCCCTCTATTAAAGCCTGACTGTTCTGCTTTTGTGAAAGCTTTCTTTTGAAAGCATACACACACTTCTTGTCCCATTTCCCTACATTTATTAGTAATATTCTTAAACATA
The DNA here is from genome assembly GCF_023053635.1 of Elgaria multicarinata webbii. Lineage (NCBI taxonomy): Eukaryota > Metazoa > Chordata > Lepidosauria > Squamata > Anguidae > Elgaria > Elgaria multicarinata. Next base: position 87,367,258 of record NC_086174.1, read on the forward strand.
TTATTATATTCTTTTACATATTCTTAGTACTATAGTATATATATTAGTATATTCTCATACATATTATTATTATTAGTATTAATATTTTATTCTTCTTATACATATTAGTAGTTGGTTGGTCCCCCCTCCCCTCTCTTAAATCCTGATTGTGTTTCCTTCTATCTATATACAAATAAATACCAAAAAAATATAATTCTCTTTTTCTTCTCTGTGTAACTTGGACTGCGAGTGTGCTGTGTGTGCACTGCTTTTGTGAAGTCCCACTTCTTGTCCCATTTCCCTACATTTAAACATATTATATTCTTCTTATACATATAGTACCTTATACATATTAGTAGTAGTATTAATATTTTATTAGTCATCATGAGAAGAGGAAGCAGGCGTGCTGAAAGCAGCAAGGCTCAGGCTGGCACCCGTAAGCAGGCAGGTGGCAAGAGGCAGGTGGCAGCAAGAGGCAGGTGGCAGCAGTGCCATTAGAGGAGGAGTAGGAGTATCTCCTTCATTATCCTTTGAGCCCATGAGCCCGCTGATGGACCTAGACGAGGTCCTCAGCACAGTGGAGGGGGAGGAGGAGGAGGCGGTGGTCCTCCAGGATGTGGGGGCTGAGGAGGAGCAGCAGCAGGCTGAGGCTCTCTCCCCAGTCTCATCTCACCCCTCTTCTGCTGCCACCCCTGTTTCTGTGGCAACACCAGAGAGCTCAGGTGGGCAATTGGTGGTGTCACCACGGAAACGAAAGACAAGCATCGTGTGGGACCACTTTGAGTTGGGAGCGGATCCCCGCTTTGCTGTCTGTCGCCACTGCAAACTCAGCCTAAGCAGGGGTTCATCTACAGGGCATTATGGAACCAGCAGCATGAAGATGCATCTTCAGAGGAAGCACCAGTCGGTCTTGCTGGGGAAAGAGGCGGGCAAGGCGACTGGTTCCAGGGGAAAGCCAAAGGCTGCTGCTGGCACTGCCACTCTAAGCTCTCCATCTCCCATCCCCACAAGGGTTAGGCAGGCAACCCTGCAGGACATGAGGTGGGGGAAGTATGGACCCACAAGATGGCGTTTTCCAACGCCCACGCAGGGTGCTACTGTGGTGGGGCATCTGCCGGGACTGACTCCTCCCCAATACTAGATCTATGACATGTCACTCTGCCTGCCTCTCTGCCCGCCTGGTGCCTGGGAGATGGGCTTTGCGGTTCGTACCCAGCGCCCTCCGGCACGCTTGCTCCCAGTCGTCCTCCTCTGTGCCCCTCAAGGCGTAACTGCTGGCTTAGAAAGAAACAACCAGCCATCTTTGCCTCACTTGCTCCTTGCGCCCGCTTACGGGTTGGTTTGCTATGCGTTAGTGCTCAAGTCATCCTTGCGGCACTACAATGCATGTTGCCTGCCTGCCTGCCTGCTTTCCCTCCCTTCTCCCCTTCCCGCCTTGCAGGGATGGTGTATGTGTCTTGCTTTGACTCAGGGGAGAAGTCCTTCCTGCGCTCACTTAGACTTTATCAAGTTCAATAATCCCTTTTTCAAATGTGCCAGAAGATTTAGGGTTATCTTGTGGCATGTTGGGATTTCCTTGGAACTGGCCCCATTGAGCTGTCTGCATTGCAACTTTAAATCCCTGACATACTGGAGTGCCCGATTTTCAAAAGTTCCCCTAACATCAGGGGATGATGGGATTGCCTTGAAACTTGGTGTCCATGGGGACACATGGGTAAGCTGTCATGGGACCAAAGGATAGGTTTCTGACATGCAAATTGACGTAGTTGTAGAATGGGACTTGATTTGGGGTGAGTTAAAAAGTTTAAGCCGCGCCAAAAATCAGGGGATGATGGGATTGCCTTGATTCTGGGCGTCCATGTGGACACATGAATAAGCTATCATGGTGCCGAGTTTGAGGTTTCTAACATGCAAATTGACGGAGCTATCCCAAGGGGTGTGAATGGGGTGCCCGATTTTCAAAAAATTCCCAAAAATCAGGGGATGATGGGATTTGCTTGAAACTTGGCGTCCATGTGGACACGTGGATAAGCTATCATGGTGCCGAGTTTGAGGTTTCTAATGTGCAAATTGACGGAGCTATCGAAAGGGGTGTGAATTAGGGTTATGGGTGGTGCGTTAGAGGTTAGAGCCGCGCCAAAAATCAGGGGATGATGGGATTGCTTTGAGTCTGGGCGTCCATGGGGACACATGGATAAGCTTTCATGGTGCCAAGTTTGAGGTTTCTAACATGCAAATTGACGGAGCTATCCCAAGGGGTCTGAATGGGGTGCCCGATTTTCAAAAATTCCCCAAAAATCAGGGGATGATGGGATTGCTTTGAAACTTGGCGTGCGTGTGTATACCCCCATGAGGTGTCATGGTGCCAAACGTGAGGTTTCTAACTTGAACAGAAAAAAAGTTGTATACTTTTTTAGCTTTCAATGCAACCCTATGGGGGCAAAAACGGAGCTCCGGATCCGGATCCGGAGCTCCGAGCGGAGCGGAGCAGAAGTGGGCGGAGCGGGGGCGGGGCAGAGTGGCCCGATCCGAAAAATGGCGGATCTGCAAGTGAAGCGGAGCGGGGGGTCCGTGCACACCCCTAGTATAAAGGAGCTTCCTATGTTCCTGTGGTGCAATCTTGGAACTCCTGCAAATTCTGGCTAAGTGAGCAGCTGCTGTTTAACCACATGGGATATAACAAGGGAATTCCTCTCCCCATCTCCTCCCCAACCCCCTGTAGTTACCAGGGGGTGGGGCTGGGAAAGGGGAGTGGGCACGGCTTGCTGAAGGAGCCCAAGCCTCCACAAGCTAGATAGAGGACCTCCACAGACCAGATTAGGCTTCTGGGCTGGAGGTTCCCCACTTCTGATCTACAGACTGATATGGGTGGCCAGTGCCTGCCACTGCCTTTCAGACTTGGGCTGCATCCAGGGGATAGAGGTTCTGTACCTGAAGAACAACAAACAATGTCTCTCCACATGGCGGAGACATAGCACTTGGGGTAATATACCTTCACTCAGTTTTAGAGATCACAATGGAACATAGGAGAGGAAACATTCTCAAAGGTATAGAGTCGGAAGACCTAAAGACGGTTGTGCACGCGCTGGTAACTTCGAGACTCGACTTCTGCAATGCACTCTACATAGGGCTACCTTTGTGCCTAGTCCGGAAACTTCAACTAGTTCAAAATATGGCAGCCAGGTTGGTCACCAGTACACCTAGGGGTGACCACATCACACCAGTCTTAAAATCTCTTCACTGGCTGCCAATTAGTTTCCGGGTGAAGTATAAAGTGTTGGTTATCACCTTTAAAGCCCTACATGGTTTGGGTCCAGGCTACCTGCGGGATCACCTTCTCCCATACAATTCGCCCCGCACACTCAGGTCCTCTGGGAAGAATTTGCTCCAGCCAACAAAAACAAGGCTGACAACTATTACCCAGAGGACCTTTTCTTCTGCCGCTCTCAGTTTGTGGAATGGCTTGCCAGGAGAGATTAGTCAACTTAACAGTCTTCCAGAATTTAAGAAAGCCATAAAGACTGATTTCTTCCGGCAGGCCTACCCAGCTGAATTTTAAGATGCCTTTTTTAATGGTGTGCTGCTTTTAATGATGCACTGGTTTTAAATGTTTGAATGAGTTCTATGTACTTTATGTTGTTTCTAATTTTGTTGTACCCTGCCTCAATCCAGAGGGAGAGGTGGGTAACAAATAAATAAATAAAATTATTATTATTATTATTATTATTATTATTATTATTATTATTATTATTTAGAGCTTACCCCAACAAGCATTTTTTTAAAAAATAAAAATAAAAATCATATTATAATCACACACAAACAAGCCGCCTGAAATATATATAATTATTTGGACAAAAATTGCAGAGAAGATCTTTTGAAATAAACTGAAGCAAGTAAAGACGTTCTCAAATATGTGATCAATCAAATCAAATACAATATTTCTATATAGTCTTGAGCTGGCTCCACTTTTATTCTTTTGGGATTTGGTCAAAAGGTTTTTTTTTTTTATCTCATGGGACCTTTTAGGAGGCTGGCAAGCCAATTACTCTTCTGTGGCTGTGTGCTTCTTTCATGTCTGCTTTTATGCTGGTTTGTTGTTGTTTCATTTTAATTGTGTTTTGGACAATTCTCTTGAGCGGCCTTTTGAGAATGGCAGCATAGAAATTCAATATCATAAATAGACAACAACTGCCTCCAAGGAGAAATGGCTGTCAAGGATGTGTGAGGTGTTTCTCAATCTCCGAGACAGGTTACAAATCGGGGAATCGGTTCTAGCATAGGCAGGTCCAAATGGCTAGAAACAGCAAATGCTGTGGTCAAGGACAGGCTGGGGATCAGGTTCTAGAGCAAAAGGACCAGAAGATGTCAACAATGGGCTGAAAGTCAGGACAAGGGAAGGGAATCTTTGTGGCTATTCAGTGGATGAGCTGTTGAGATCTGGAGCGACAGATAAATAAAGCCAGTGAGGTCCCAAGTTTTCAAAGAATCATAGAAAAGTAGAGTTGGAAGAGGCCTATAAGGCCATTGAGTCCAACCTCCCGCTCAATCCAGGAATCCACCCTAAAGCATCCCTGACAGATGGTTGTCCAGGTGCCTCTTTTATGCCTCTAGTGTGTGAGAGCCCACAACCTCCCTAGGTTAGGGTGACCATATTTGGGAAACCAAAAAAGAGGACACCTAGTGTGTGTGTGGGGAAGCAGCTTTCTGAGTCCTGCAGAAAGTACGTTATTCCCCCGCCACCTTAAAGAACCCGATTGGAGTGGAGGAGGGGAAAGGATTTCATTCTGCACCACCACCATCCACTCCAATTGGGGCCTTTTCTATAATGTCCACGAATGACCCACTTTCCCCTTTAAGACCTCAATTGGAGCTCGGGGTGGGGGAATGATGTGCCTCAAAGCATGTCATTCACTCCTGCCATGCTAATGGCAGCCTTAAAGGGGGAGGTGTGTCATTCCAGGACATTATTGAAAATTCTAGAAAATCCCCCGACACCATGGAAAGAACAAAAACCAGGACAAATCCGGGGAAATCCTGACAGTTGGTCACCCTACCCTAGGTAACTTGTTGCATTGTCGTACTGCTCTAATAGTCAGGAAGTTTTTCCTGATGGCCAGATGGAATCTGGCTTCCTTTAACTTGAGCCCATTATTCCATGTCCTGCACTCTGGGGTGATTGAGAAGAGATCCTGACAAGCTTTCAAGTATTTGAAGAGTGCTACTGGGTCTTCCCTCAGCCTTCTCTTCTTTAGGCTAAGCATGTCCAGTTCTTTCAGGCCCTTTCTTCACCTAAGGATTATCCCAGGCAAATGGAGGGATCATCCCTGCCTGCTCCTGGGATCCGCTTTGTGTCATTTGTATGCACAGGGATGATCCTGGGACGATCCCAGGATAAATGGCTGGTGTAGACATGCCCATAGTCTCTCCTCATAGGGCTTTGTTTCCAGACCCCCTGTTTTGAGGGCCTTTGGGCAAGAAACCCTCAATGTGCCCCCTCCCTCAGTGACTCTACCTTCTCATTGCCCTTGTAACAAATTGCTGTTGCTCCTCATCCTCTTTCTCATCATTGCTATTACTTGTTTTCTTGGTATACTCCTTCTCACCACCTCCTTTGCCTGGGCCAGGGAGAGAGTGGCAGGTAAATAAGCAGGTTGCAATGGTGAAAAGGAGGAACAACTCCAGGGGGCTATTGTCAGGGGGGCCTTGCTGGCATGTGGGGCCTCGGAAGGTGACCGACCATGTCTAGTCTCAATGCTGGTCCTGCAGGCTCTGGTCTCTTGTTCCTATTGGGCTGATAAGCTATTATATGGGTGTTCCTCTAGCACAGTAAAGATAAGGCAGAAACTCCTTCTGTTTGTCAGCTGCCTTGTGCTCAGAGAACAAGTGCCTAAGCCCTATTCCTTGAGTTCCTTGTTCAAGTCTGCCAGTGTCATACATGCTTGCTGCAGATTGAAGTCACATGTTTTAAGTGTAAGGCACATACTGCAGCCTAGATTTCAGGTCAACATATCTATTCACATATAAACATTGTGTAAACTGATCCCTCCCTCTCCCCAACTTCTATTATTCCTCCTGGTTCATTAATTTAAAGAGCTGCGGGAAGCAGATGCCTGTTAGCAACATTATGGGGATTAAAGAGTAATTAAAACAATTAAGGGACAGCCCTGAGAAACAGAGAAATGTCAAACTATTTTCCACTGCTCCATGCTGTGATAGTTAAGAGAACAAATAATTACATTTTAGGGCAGGGAGGAGTCAATTAAAGTAAAATGAATTCAATTTCATTTTTTTAAAAAATCACTTTTTTTTTAATGAGTTTCAGACAAAAGGATCATTAAGCTACCAGGAAAGGAACTTTTCTTTACAGATGTTTTCCATCATCAGATGGGGGGGGGGGGAGATTGCATTTCCCTACCATCACTATGGCCTCCTACTGCTGTCCCACAATAGCAATTATTTCTTTACACAGGGGAAAGAAAGAGGATGCAGCAATGACCACATGGCCCATTCAGTGGGTGTTTTTATTGCACTGCTTTTCCTGCACACAGCAGGAAATGGCAGCAAGTTTTGCTTTAAAAAAATAAGTTGGATTTTCTTGGTCTGCTTTTGTGACAGAAAAACTCGTGGAAGGAGCAGGAGGTGTGTGGGAGTTGGGCGCCATCGTCCAAAGGAAGTGCAAAAAAAGTAAGTGGGCAGTAACGACCATGCAATAAAACATTCATCCGATGATGCTAGTTAAATGTGAAATTTATTTATTTATTTATTTATTTATTTATTTATTACATTTTTATATATGTTGGGCGGTTCACAAAAATTAAAATCATAATAAAACTACCAACAGGTTAAAAACACAAATACAAAATACAGTATAAAAAGCACAACAAGGATAAAACCATGCAGCAAAAAATTATATAAGATTAAAATACAGAATAGAACAGTAAAATTTAAATTTAAGTTAAAATTAAGTGTTAAAATTGTTGTTGTTTATTCGTTCAGTCGTTTCCGACTCTTCGTGACTTCATGGACCAGCCCACGCTGGAGCTCTCTGTCGGCCGTCGCCGCCCCCAGCTCCCCCAAGGTAAAAAAGGTCTTCAAATTAAAAAATGAAGATCTTTTACAAATGTGTATATCTAAACAATGTCAGAGAGAATATTTGCCTACAGAACATTGGGAGAACATTATATTCTGGGAAAGTGGGAAGAAGATAAGCAGGAAGCAAGGAGTTCTCCTGTGAAAATAATTCATGGGGTCCTAATGCACAACCCAGATTGAAGGTGGGTGTTTCAAATTGCAGAGGTTGAATTCCAAACCTGCCAGGCTTCCAGAGGAGGCTTTTATTGTGCAATTGCCCTGCCTTATGCATGGAATTTTAGGGGGGGTGGGGGCAGGCAGATTCCATTTGTAGCTGTCCCATGTTTTCCCACCAATATTTCCATCTTTTTTTCTTATCAGAGAAAACCCCATCAAGGAGGAAAAGATGGGATAGGTGCACAGTGTCTTTTGATTGGTAGTGCTAGGAGCTGTCCATCTGGAACCACCCTGAGAAATGATGAACTTTGGTGATTTCACTCTCAGGAGCTGTCTGATTTCTCCTGAATTTCCCGCTCACTTCATATAAAGCTCAGCTGGGCATAGTACTGAAGAAAAAGTTCTCATAGAGCAGGGATGCGGAACCTGTGGATCTCCAAATGTTTTGGGGCTCCATCCCTGGCCATTGTCCATGCTGGCTGGGAAGTGGCATCCAACAATATCTCGAGAGTTACAAGTTCCCTCTGCAGTAAGACAGACAAAACCAAGGTGTGCAAGTCCATTATCACAGTTATTTACATTCAGTTCATATGGGCAGAAAAGCATTGGCTCATACTCTACGTCTAAGACAACCTTTCCCCCTTATTTTATGGATACTAGTGAAAGAGCTTCTTTTATGCTCTTAAGGGGTTTAGACGTCCCTGGACCGCATTCAATCAGAAAGTGAACAGAACCCCTAGAGGTATGGAAGTGTGGTGATGGATAGCTTTTGAGGAGAATGTATGCTGCAGTTCACACACACACACACACACACCTACTATAGCAACCCATTGCATAGTCTTTTACCTTGGCCCTGTTTTTCCCTTTGGGTGGTTTAAAAATATGTGTTCTGAAAACACAAACATTAACAAAGTCGACAGCAAAACCATACTGCTTCTTCAAACTGGAATTAATTATACTGCACTGTTAATTTCAGGGGTAAAGGGTTACTCAATACAGAGCAGTATCTCTTTTTAACTTGGCTATATATAATTTAAGAAGGGTGCCTTGGTAGTTTTACAGCTTTCTGAACTTTGCTAGTGTTTCTTTGGGGAATGTTGGGGAATTACTGCCTAGGTACTCAGCAAAGGAAACCAAATCTTCTTAACAATCCCTGTTGCACAGCATGCTCTCAAAATGAACCACCAACCCACATGTCTAATATATGGAGGCACTGACAAGTTGTCTCTGGAGGTATTGGAAAGATTTCTCTGACTGTTGGAGGTTTTAAAAAAGAAGTACTGCAAACAATAATTACAATTGAAAGAGTTTTCCAAAAGTGAAAACTGACCGACTTTACTTCTGTGTCTGCTTCAAGTGGAAATTATAAGGATTTGAATCTAGAACATTAAGGGTGCAATCCTCTGGGTTATGCCCTCTGTACTCGTAAGCCCCTGAACTTGAGGACTTCTTTCTGTCCAATGCAGAGTGGCTGCAGTACAGAGGGGATCCTCTTCTCTGTGTTTCACCCGCCCTACTTTTTCGGCTAGATGGCTGATTTTGGCTGTCTAGCTGGGGGTTTCGAAGTAGGAGGGGGGAAGACCAAGGCAGCACTTAGGAAGTTGTCTAAACTGGCCTGAATAGGGCTTGAATCTAGTCTTCTACATCTGGGGAACATGAAGGAGCACTGAAACATGTATGAGGGGTCCCTGATGCACCAGTATATTAGACAAGCCAGGAAAATTAATACTCAAATGAATAAACTGTCTTTCACAGAGTTTTAAGTTGAAAAGCTCCATCACACTAGGGGTTAATGTGCTCCCTACCTTCGCTCCTCTCCAGTGTTTTCATTCCTCAGTTCCTTCCTCTTTTCAAAAGAGTAAGTACAATAGGAGCATGAGGCCCATTGAGTTCGCTGTTCTTATGGTGCTGCTTCTCCTGCACACAGCAGGAGAGAGCAGCAATGCCATGTTAAAAACAACAACCCAGACTTAATGAGGGTTTTTTGTGTCGTGTGAGGAAGGCCAGAAGGGGCGGAAGGCGTGCGGGAGACAGACGACATCATATGAAGGACCTGAGCAAACTCCGTGAGTGCCCAGTAACGAGTGTGCAATAAAACGCTCATCGGATGGAGCTTGAAAAGAGCCCTAAGCAATTGGCAGGATGGGTGGGTGGGTGGGAGGAAGACAGTAATCACTCCTGAGCCCTTTGGGGGAACAATAAGATGCAGATGAGATCAAGTAAAGGCTTTTCAAGTGAGAAGGCACATGTACATATTTGCCCATTTACAAAATGATAATAAAATAAAAGCCTAGTTGTGTCTTCTCAAATATTGATTTAGTCTAGCAAAGAGATTATTTCCTCTGCCAATTCATGTTGCAACATAAGCCACATCTCAAGTCTGAGGGAGAATAAAAAGGGAGGGGAGTAGAAACACATTCCCTTCTGCTCAGAGCTTCTTAATGATCCCCAGCTCCGAGACACATTAAGCACAATGTTTCCCTTCGTGGTTCAGCTCCCCAGCTTCCCTTTTTAAAGTGCACTATGTCATGTAGATAAGCTCATACCAAATAAAATCAATTGTCCTCAGCACTATTCCACTTCCCGCAACCATTTTCCTCACAGTGGGAAAGTAAAGGCAACTGTGAGGCTTGCCAAATTCATTCCGCTTATACGATTTAAAGCCAGTGCATGAGCCCACTAATGTAATAACAAGTGATATGCAAGATAAAAGATGCATGAATGGAGAGGAAGTTTAAAGCAGATGTCTCTAGGGGTGTGTGTGTGTGTGTGATTGCACACATGCAGAGATACACACATAAATGCTAGGAATATTTTTTTTAAAAAAACAGGCCAAATTCAAGTAGTGTAAAACAGAAGAGGTTTCCTTTAAACCAAAAGAGATGAGATCTGCAAAAGTAGGAGGTGTTGTTGTTGTTTTCATTTTAATATTGAAAAGGATGCTACGAAGTAACATTAAACATGTCTGTTAAAATGTGGGCATCTCTCTGGGACTTCCTGTGCACAATTAAATGCTATTTGTACTATCAGTTTTATGTGTTGATGCTGTTAGGGGAGAGGCAATCCATAAACATTAAAAAAAACCACCCACATAATTTATTTCCAAATAAACTGTAACAGTGGTGTTTGGTTGTGTCAAGTGCACCTTCACTGAAAAAGCAGGACTGGTGGACTATTAGTGGAGCTGCCCCTCACATCTTTACATTGTCAATCAGGATACCTCTGCCTATAAACTTGGGTCAGGTTCGTACATGCAGATACATATCTTAATTTCTCTAAGTTTATTCCTGGAATACCTTTAATAACAGGTAGCGGAATGCAGTGTGAAGTGCCACTGAACTGACTCCTGGAGTTTGAGGTAAAGATGAGATTTTCGTTTCGAGAATTTCACATGTCTCAGCAAACCAGCCTGATTTGCACATCCAGGAGGGGATCTACGCTAGTACATGAAACATTGTTTTTACAGTCATTGAACGTTTTGTTTTTGAATGATTTAAAACGTAGCAGTTTTTAAAATGTTTACTTTCTTTTCTCTTTCCGTGGGAATGCATTCCTTTTGGCCATACTAAGAAAACAAATCCATTTGTTCTTTTTCCCATCTGCCAATTTCCCCTCCCACTTCCTCTTCTCTCCACCGGCAAACAAACCAGGAAGCAGCCTCTCAAAACTGAAACTAAAAAATGTCTGCAAAAAAGAGGCTTGGGGGAAAAAAAAAACATGGCTCCAACTTTGGGCACGGAAATTACATAAACATGCCCCCAGGAATGTGATTGGCTAATTAAGAACTACAGGAAACCCATTTATTATGATGAAATTGGCCACATCATACCAAATAGAACAACTTATTTCAGAGAAGTTCAAAATAAAAACCGGAGAACAGACAATAAAACGTCTCAAACTGAACGTCATGTGGTGAAATACTACCAAATGCACACTTAAAAACAGTAAGACACGTTCTAACTTGACTAGTGTAGATCCCTTCCTGGCCTAATGGGTGGATAATGCGGTTATCCTTCAGATTGTTGTGATACAGTTCTTAGCTATAAATAAATAAGTATAATTTTTATTATTTTAGGGGAAATGTGTAAACAACGTGTATTATAAGGGATAATGCCAGGTTTTGGAGGGCCTTTCGGCACAGGATTAATGAGCCACAACCCTTAGTGAGTCTGCCTCTTACCAGAAAACTTCTGCTGTGAATGTGTTCCTCCCCCTTCAGCTTACCTTCTCCCCTAAAAGGAAGCCGATATTACATTGTTAGATGTTTATCTGTAGAATCTGGGCTGGCATCAAGGGTAGGCATGGTGGGCACCTGCCGAGGGCACCAAATCCAGCCGGGGTCCGCTGACAAGAGCCCCCTTGTTTGTTCCTCCTCTTCACCATGGCAACCTACTTGTACACCTGCCTCTCGCAGTGGCCCAGACAGCAGAGCTGTTGAGAAGCAGGAGCAGGAGATGCCACTGCCTACTTGTTTACTGGTTCTCTGTGTGTCAAACAAGCAAGTTGGGGCAGTGATGAAAAAGAGGAGTAGTAGCAATAGCAGCTGATGACAATGACGCTGAGAAGGTAGACTCACTGAGGGAGAGGGACCACTGAAGGTATCTTGCCCAAGGTCCCTCAAAAACCTGGAGCCAGCATTGCATAGAATATTAGATTTTCTTCCTAACTCCCCAGATGCAAAACTGAACCCACAGTTATGAAAGTATTGAAAGTCCTAGCAGTGAGTCAGGGCTCATATGACTGTGGTACTCTGTCGGAGTGCTACTTCCCATTTCTCTGTGAGGCTGCCAAACCAGATACAGCAGGAAAGCACAGCTTGTCACTCATTCTTGGCAGGGAGCGATACATTGCATGTATATTTGTTGTCCCCTTGGTAACCTTAAGCCAACAACCAGGCCAGCAATTCAGACCTAGAGAAATCTCACCTGTTCTATCTTACAATTGCCCAGGTGCTAATGAAGTCATAAGCTGCCACATGGAACTTTCAAAAGGTCATGCAAAATTACATTTGCCCCATGCTGGTCCACGAATCTGCTGTGTTCCCCATTTCTATCCCCTGGTGGCTGCCATTTATTGTCTGAACTTTACCTAACTCTGGCACCTGCTAAGTATTGTAGTCAGACAGATTCTGACCTTCACAGAAAAGCACCATTACTATAAGGACAATGGCTAGAGCTGGGCAGAAAACCAGCAATGTAATCAGACTTGCTGTGTTTCTTAGGGCATCCCAAGGTACAACCAGGATTTCAATAGAAAGAACAAAAATCTTTCAATCTAAATTGTGCATGAAAAGAAACACCAAGAGATTGAAAACATAGCCAACATTAAGTGCTCCTGATTACTGTATCAACTGGAAAGGTCTATGAGAGGAGATTCTGTATCGAAAACCAGGGATAATGAATCTGTCAGTTTCTGTTTCCCCCAGTTTCTCATTTTTCCAATCTTAAATTTGGTTTCTCCCAAACTTTGTAAGTTTTCCAATTTTAAATTCAAGTTGATCCCAAACTTTGAGAATTTTTTTTTAAAGTCCACATGAAAATGTCTACATGTTTTTGCACACATTTCTCCTAAGACGTGCATTTTTAAAGCAATTTCCCCTAATATGTCATATTTTTAAAAGTGATTTTCACAGATATATTCATTTTTGTTTGCACCTTCCCCTAACATATGTGTTTTAATTGGAGAATTCATTTGCAAAATGCAGAGAAGGATAACTGACTTTCAGTTCGTGTAACTTCAAACAAACGTCACATTAAAATGCAAACCAAACAAATGTCTCCTCCATACCTACCCCTACAAGGGGAAGATATGACCATTACTAGATATCACCTTTGCTATGTGAACCACCCAGAGAGCTCTGGCTATTGGGCAGTATAGAAATGTAATAATAATAATAAAAAAATAGGCCTGTGTTACATTTACACCACTAACCTATTTGGTGTCTACTCAGAAGCAGGTTCCACTGAATTCCAAGTAAGTGGAATAGTATGTTCCCACATCTTATTGGGTAGTTTTTCCAGATGATCATGTTTGGGTCTTCTGCATTCAAACTGGGGATTCCAGACATGCACTGGAGCATCTCATCCCCCCCTTTTGCCTTCAAAAAGGCTGCCCAAGAAAAGTCCCTTGTCCTTGCAAACTTTGTTGCATCTATAGAGTTGATTTAAGGAAAAGTTGCAGTTGACCTAGCACCAAACTAGGAAGGACTCTCAGACATGCAATACAAGCAGTGCCAACATGCCACTGAGTTCTTTATAGAGGGTTATTTATTGTTAAATGCACTCAGAGCAATAGACTTGTGTGGATTTTCTTCAACATGTGAACGGGAGTTATTGACAACTGTGTTTTATGTCTATTGCCTAACGGGTAAGAGATATAGCTGCATGTGCAGGCACTCTGCAGTGCTAGCCACCAAGTAGTAAGAAATTTACCTGGGTAGTGAGAATTTTTTTGTGATAGAGAAGCAGATACACTCACGATCCTTTTCCCCACTCAAATAAACTGCATACAGACACCACTTGTGATGCAAGCACTCTTCTAAAACACCTTATCCACATGATCTCCCCTTCCTCCTTTGTGAGGGAGAAGAATTGTGCACTTTGAAAATCTGCACGGAACACCCGTATCATCAGGCATGTTTTTTGCATGGTGTGGTGGGAAAGAAGTAAACCCACCCCACCGCCCCAAGAAAGCCACCTTTGGCTAAAGTGGGCCTTGGTTGGGCCATCTGAACTGTCTTGCATTTCTGTATTTGGAAGAAAGGAAGGAATAAAACCTCAAACAGAGATTTTGGCTTTATGTACACTAGAAGCTACTTTGGCAACATGGCAACATTTCCCAAAAAGTGCCTGAGAAATCAGTATGATGCAGTTGGCACATACCTCCCAGTAGCAGAAGCTCTCTGGGCAGTTCACAACAATGAAAACCACAAAATAAATACAGCATAAAGTACAATGTTAAATTTAAAAGTTTAAAATGTCAGTGTAAAAATAAAACTAGAATAAAACCTAATAGCAATGCAGAGATTTAAAATACAATAACAAAAAGACTAAAATGCCTGGAAAAATAAAAAGGACTTTAGCTCATGCCAGAAAGAGCACAATATAGGCGCCAGGTGAGCCTCTCTGAGAAATTTATTCCAAAATCAGGGTGCCACAGCAGAAAAGACCCTCCTCTTGATAGCCAGCCGCCTCACTTCCTTTGGCAGGGCCTCAGGAGAACTACTACTGAAGATGAACACAGGGTTTGGGCAGGTACATTTAAGCTTGCATTGTGCAATTTTAGACATTACTAATAGAATCTCCCATACTGTTCAGTGTATCTTTTCTCTAAAAGCCAGTTCATATAACATTGTTTTATCGGGCATGCAAAAATTCCTGAATGTCGTTCGGTGTATGTTCACAACTACAAACCAATGTGATGTTTGGACATTCATGATTCACCACTCACAGAAGTTTGCAGGGCCATTAAACAACGTCACTAAAAGCCAGGACATCTCCTGCTCTATCCCCAGGAAATCTCAGTTTAAAAAAACCAACAAACAAAGAAACCCAGAGATAATGTGGTAATAACTGGGAAAGAGGGAGTTTCCAAGTGTGTAAACCCAGTGTTGTGCTATAATTATGCCACTAGATGGTGGTGTCTCATTAAAGTGAATGGAAGTGAATGGAGCATGTAGACAGGAAGTATTCAAACCACATGGCTGCCAGTGACCACCCATGTAATGGTGCCAACCAAAATCTCAGAAAGAAAGCAGAAACAGAAAGCCCTGGTAAGGCAGCAGGATTTTATTTTATTTTTAATCCTGCATTCCCTTTTCTGTAAACTTTGTTTTCATCCCCTCTAATTTTCCAGTCTCCGACTATTCACAAGAACCCAAGGGGCTCAGCTGCCTGCAGTTTTCAGCACTCCACTTGCTGCCAGCAGTCTCTGGCTACCAATGTTACCGCTAACTGCAGCCCAATAAGGTTTTCAACTTGATTTTTGTTTTGTTTTTACATTATTCCTTATTTTTCTTACACGTGCCTATTTTAAAAGAGAGTATCTCTCCCCCACCCCCAATGCACACACTTCATAATACCAAAAACATGCTTCAGAAGAGGAATCCTTTAAATGCATTTGTTTCAGTGATGATGCTTGCATGCAGACTTTCTTTGCTTCAAGCAACTGTTATCTTCAAATCAGAGAGTGATGCTTATGGCGCTGAAGCGGAAGAAGACACTGATTCTTTTTCAAAGAAATCCTTTTGACGAAATGGCAGGTATATTACTGCCTTGCTAATAATAGCATCTTTTAAAAGTTCTGCAGTATAAGTGTCAATCGTTTTGTTTTGGAAATCAAAATGCATACACATGTGCATGCATGCATGCGTGTGCACCCCCCTTCGAAACTGCCTCCCCATCAGGGAGTATTCTGTGAAAGCTAATAACAACGCACCCAGGCTGGCAACATTACACACTTCATCATTCACGGCAGAAGTGCTTTACTAAAAGCGCCTCTTTCATCTTTGTGTCTTTTGAGTCCCCCCCCTTTTTTTTCTGTCTCCTATCAGTTTACTTCACACGCACCCAAGGAGCGCTGCTCTGAAGTAGCTCACGCAGCACACAATTTAATCTGAATTGGCTTGATGGGATAGGCGCTTTCTGACAGGCAATTGGGAACAAAAGGAGAAGCAACGTCTTAGAATGTGTGTCTCAATTAATGTGGAAGATGCTTAGCAGATGCAGATGCTGTTTCAAGAGACTACCATAAAGCCCTGTCCACAAGATCAAAGAGGGGATGCTGAACATGTGGCCCAGGAGGAAGCAGGACCACATGGGGTGGCTACTTTCACAATGCCCGAAAAAGAGGACACCAATTTGCATATTTCTTTTTATTGATTTGTTTAAAATTATGTTTAGGCTACCTTTAAGAATGAAACCCTCTCAAATGTGATGACATAACATTCGCATGTGTTAATTTATATATGTACATACACATTTAGAAACAATTGCTATAATTTGGATAGAAATGCCATACATACTAGGGAAGACTGCTGTCCCCTTGGCCGTGCCTCTGCTGACCCATCTGCAGCTTGGCCACCAGCCTCCACTGGTTCTGAGTGTGACCCAGATGAGGCCAGAGCCATCTGACCACCAGAACTGGAGGCAGAGGAGCTGGAAATTGACCCAGACTTTAGCATCATGACTGAGACTGAGACATTGCTTGTGCCCTTTGGATCATTGGTGATCCCAGGCCCCCTAAACATCCATACCCTGTGCCCTCAAGAGCCTGCACCAGTTCCCCTCCCCCTTTCAGCCCTTCAGGGCAGGCAATGTGCCAGAAGGGAATTGTCTGTCAGGAATGTTGCAACCTCATTAGCAAATTACTGGAAGGGGGCAGTGTTGCAGTTAGTTAGTTAGTTCATGGGGATTTCGATCACAGCTAGCCTTGGGACCTCTATAGCCTACAATGTGGTTTCCTGTGGTTTCTTCTTTTTGCTCCCCCAGTCCCCCACCCACCTCCATTCCTGGGAGCACATGTGTTTGCTCTGTTGCTCCTGACTGTGTAATGGAACACAAAGTAGACTGAACAAACTTCTTTTTGAAACTCTACACAATACCTGAGTTGTACATGCAAGACTGTTTGTGAGTAAAACTGTTTCCTTTCCTTCAGTGAAGGAAGGTGTGATCTACTTTTCATTATGCTAAGATAGCCTGTGCGCATGTGGGGCCCTGTAAACACTCATTCTGTTTGACTTTTTGTTTTTACTCTGCTGATTGCCCTTCTAACAGGAGGCATCATTACTAAATAATCCCATCATTGTCCGAGAGGAGAACAGCTAGGCCTGTCCCTTTAAAGCTTTCCAGCCCCTAAAGAAGAGGAAGAGCCCGGGAGGATTGATCTCACCCTGGAGGAATAAAAGCCTTCAGTCCAGACCCACACTCCGTTGGAGCAAGTTACTCACATGGAGCTCTCCACGGTACTGTAACTACTACCCTACCTTGGAGAGATGCAGCTAGGAAATTTTCAGGCCTGATCTGAATAATCTTACTGCCCATCCCTTCGAAAGCCATGTGTATTACTTCAGTTGTAAAGAACATAGCTAACATTGCTCTTCTCTCAGCCCTGCCCCATTTCCTGCTTTACAACTGCTTCTACACTCGTGATATGTTGGAGCAAAGCAGAACAACAACAACAAAAACAACAACAAAAAAGATAGTTTGTCAACTGTGATTCAAACAAACAAACTCTGAGGATGTGCAGTTTTGCATTTTAAACTCACTTTGATCATGGTACCATCACGGCTACAAAAATACAGTGATGTTTTCTCCTGTTACCCTGACGCCAAATAAATCTTAGGAAGGAGCATAGGGATAATATATTTTAAAAGTATAAACATTTGCAGCCATGTATATGCCTGGCCAGCCTGCCCTGACTATAAAATATTTTTAAAAAGAAGAATAGAGAAATTATGCTGCAGTTAGTCCTGATGGCCCCAGCATGCCATGGTCAGCTCTCATGCTGATGTTCAGTCTGTCTATCTCTGCTCTCATCATTTGCACCTCTCTAGATGGTTAATAGGGACGGATGGGCTTTGGTGGCCTGGATTTCAGCCCAGAGGTCCATCACAACTGTCTTTCCCCTTGTGTCAAGGTACACACACATACACACACACACACAGCAATGGTTGTTTGTGTTGCCAGAGTTGGAGACCACAATGAGTATCCATTTTCTCCCTCCACACTAATGGCAGGCAGTTGCCACCATTATCACAGATAGGGAAAAGGGGCGGGCAGTTGCCGAGGGCTCGGGAGGCAGATTTGTAAGCCTCCTAAGTGCTTGGCAGAGGCTCACACAGTGCACCCAGGCTGAGCTCACCTATCACTATTTCTGCCTTCTGATGATACTTTTTCTTTAGACCAGACATGGACAGCACTTCAAACAGAGTGCCGAAGATGCATGGTCACACTAAGACAAAGATGGATTTTGGCAGCTTGCTCTCATACTGTGTGCAAACTATTTTTGCCTTCTAAGCTCCTACAACAACTGTCCAAACCTGTACATAAGCAAATACAGAGATCTGTTACGAAGACACCATAGATCTCCAATAATTTATCCTCCAAAGGCAAGCCTGGTCCTGCAAAGAGAGGCCTTGAACATGCCCGAGTTCATGAAAGTGCAAAAGAAGGAATGTCAGTATGTACATGGTTACATTCTCTTTCTAGTTTTTATACATGCACAGATGCACTTCAAACATATATGTCAAGAATATTCTAAAATTGCAAAGATGAGATATTTAAAAAAAGAACTTGTAAGTTATTTCCACAATTTTAGGTTTGAGTTGTGACCTACGAGTGTCAAATAGTTTCTGCATAAAGTTTTGAGGTGAAGGCATGGGATTTTAATTGGTATAGCCTTGTCCCTGTGACCAGGTCTAGTATATTATTCATCATGTTAAAAATACACTTATCAAGGCAGTGAGGTGGAAGTTTAAAAAATGAGACATCTTCTTCATCTTGACTGCACAGGACTTCTCTTAAGTAGGAGTGAAACTGGGACAACATGACATTGAAATAATCTTTCTATCTTATAAAGTGCTTTGAGAACTTACTGAGATAGAAACAAGATATTAAAACGTGCAGGCATTTTTTTTTATTTCTTCCTGTTATGGGAGCATAGCAATAATTCTTAAACTGTGCAGTGACAAATCCAGAGATCAAGGGGAGATACAAATGACTGTTTTGCCACATAGATGCATCAGATGAGCGCTTACATCTTCCTTACCACCTGGCAGAATGACAAAAAGCTAACCCGCAATCATGCCCTTATCTGCATGTGGACTCAGAATCAGCCTGCTTTTCAGGTATGTAAATAGGAGCACCCAGCCCTCTATGCACCAGGCCCAGAAAGGTGAGCTGTGCCCCCCCACCTGTGCCAGTAGAACTCATGACAGAAGCTGCAAGGGGCTATCTTACACCTCCTGCAAGAGCAAACTGTCCTTCTCATGGCAGCCTGCTGGGCGAGGAGGAAAGGGAAAGTAGAGGGGGAAGGAAACAGAGAGGGAGGGAGGGCTGCCCTCCCAGGAAACAGTCCCGGGAGATCTCCCATCCCACAATGCCTGGCTCGTAGGAAGGACCTCTTCAGAGGCAGGCTTTGCGGCCTGCTCTCTGAAGAGCAAAAGGAGAAGAGCATCCAAGCCTGGTCATGCAAATAATTTATTTTCATGAAGTCCGGCGCATTTCGGCCTGTATTTTATTCAAAGGCCTTGCTCAAGGGGCTGTAGCATTAATAATACATTAAAATACATTAGGACAACACGTAACATTTAAATATGTTTTTGTTATTAGGTTAACTAGGCACATTGCCGCAAGGGCCTATGCCAATATGTAAGTTTTATTTTTTTTCTAACATAACATGGTACCATTAGGGCCTATACACATGTAGTATTAATAAAATCATATAAAACTAGTTTCTAACAAAAATATAATATGCAAATCCTTACTTGTTAGAAGATAAGTGTCTGCAGAATTTCCTTTAGCAAGATAATTGTCTCCTGTGATAATCTATGGTGAATGGAGGGAGTAACATTCAAATCCATCCTTATATTTTTGTTCATTTTGGGGGTCTCTGCCAGGTGTTTCCATGTAGTTGTGATAAGTCCAAGGTCTCATAGGGAGACACTGCTGCTATTGTAGGGGAGTGTCTGCAAATAGTTGCTGAGTCACAGGAGTGGAAAAAAATCCAGATCTTCATTCAGGCTACTCGGATTCAGAGTTTTTAATTTCAGAATCTATTCTATTTCCCTTCGTAGTAGCTGTTTGTCATCATGTGTATTAAGTTTATCCAGTGCCCAAAATTTGAAATCTGCATAGGAATGCTATTGTTCTATAAAGTGGTTTACTAACGGTGCACCTGGCCTATTGTTTTTTTTACGTTGCTCAGGGGCTCTCCTATGCATCTTTTTAGAGGTCTCATTGCCTTGTCTACATAAATCTTAGGGCATTTACACTGGATAGCATAAATGACAGAGGCACTGCTGCAGGTGGTGAAGTGTCTCAAAAATTTTTTTTTTTTTTTCTGGTCAGAGAAATTTGTGAATTCTGTGACTTTAGAGGTGTATTTGCAATAGCAGCAGTGCCCACATGGATGATCACCCTTGGGCATGGTGGCACCAGGTAAAATATTGAGTAAACTTCTGTCATGTTCTTTAAATTCACTTTTGATGACTAAATTTCTTATGTTC
The DNA here is from genome assembly GCF_023053635.1 of Elgaria multicarinata webbii. Taxonomy (NCBI): domain Eukaryota; kingdom Metazoa; phylum Chordata; class Lepidosauria; order Squamata; family Anguidae; genus Elgaria; species Elgaria multicarinata. The sequence continues at coordinate 87,387,710 of NC_086174.1, forward strand.
CTGATTCTTTTAAAAGAGATTATTGGTTTCTCTTGACACCCATTGAGCTTCATGGCTGAGTGGGAACTAGAACCCAGGCCTTCCAAATCCTAGTCCAACACTCTAAGCACTTCTTCACACTTGTGAATCAAGGGGTGGCAGAGAAAGAGAAAAGTGGTGGCCAAGCCCACTTTTGGCTCTAGTTCTGTCCACCATTGGATACAGTCCCACCAACTAACAGCATGCAGAAGGAGAGGGCCTTTTCAGAGGTGGCACCTAGAATATAGAATGATCTCCCCAGTGAGGCCTGTCTAGTCCCAACATTGTTTAAAAAAAATGGTGCCAAGTTAAGATCTTTCAGGCATTTTGCAGCAGATGATAAGTTTTTAATTCGGTCCTGAAATTTCTTATTGTTGATTATTAAAATTGTTTAGATGGATGTGTGGGTATGCTGTCTGTAAATGGTTTTTTTAATGTGCAATATTATATTTTCAAGATTTTAATCTTTGTAAACTTCCCAGAGAGCTTGGGCTTTTGGGCAGTTTAGAAATGGAATGAATGAATGTATTCCCCAACACATTACTCTGAGGGAATAGAGTTCTCAACATAATTTAAAATATCAGAGTGCAGCTTTCCCCATTCTGGTGCCCTCCAGATGTGTCAGACTTCCACTCCCATCATTTATTCATTTATATCCCACCTTCCCACCAAAAATGGTGCTCAAGGTGGTTATGGTGACCATTCTGACTGAGAATTATGGGAGTTGCAATCTAACACATCTGGAGGGCACCAGTTTGTGGAAGGCTGAAGTAGAGTATCTCTGTTATACCACTTCACTTCACAGAAATAAAAATTCCTAGCAATGCTAAATTAGAAGAAATTAGTTTATTTTATTTTAGTCTTCATTTAAACATATGAAATAAAATTTAAAAATTAACATAAATATTCACCCAATACATGTATTCATATCTTTCAACAATAGAAAATCAGATCAGGGAAAAGAATGAATATGGGCAAACATTATCTCTATATTCCATGCATATTTAGACCAAAAAAATCATACAACTGCCTGGCTGGGGCAAGCCAGAAGTCATAGGACTTCTTCTTTTTTTAATGTCTAAACATGCATAAGATTGCCTCTTAAAATTATCATTCCAAAACATGACATGGCAAAGCTACTCCATCTTTCAATATGATTTGATATTGCTGAAAGACTAGCCATAAGAACTTGTGACTTGTACCAACTGTATGTATTCCTGTTAAAGGAACTAGGTGAAAGGTCCAGGGTGATGGAAATGTAGAGCTGTGGTTTAGATAATCCCTGTGTCCATAAGAACAGAGAAGTAAACCAGACAGTTGACCACATGAAAAGCAGAAGTAGGGGTAAACAAGCACGTCAGAAGGGATGGAACATTCTGGGAAGAGGATGATCTAAATTGATAATTCCATGTCCACCATGTCCGTACAGAGTTTTAAACAATTCAGGAGTATCCTAAGAGGATCCATTGGAAGCTTATAACTTGTAATCTGCTCAATATAAAACACAATCAGATTCCAATAAGATTTTAGCACAATGCCAAGAAATGTGCATATAATCTGCTCCACATATATAAAAATGTAATAAATAAATAAACTCTGACTCCAACACCTATCGTGTTTTCAGCCATATATCTTCTTAATTCTGTAAGGTGTTAGATATAATTGTTGTAATGTTTTAGATTACTTCACTGAGGGATCAGTAGACTAGTTCAAATGTACCCATATTTTAATTTTATTTTTTTAAAAAAGAGCTCCCTAGTACATTTGAACTAGAACAAAAACAGTATTGGGGGGAAAAAATGTTAAGGATGATTTTTAAATGGCTTTCCATGTTATAATAGGCATCTTTATTTTCAGCATTCTTTTTTCTCTTTTTGGAAAATCTATTAGATGTTTTGAAAAGAAAGTGAAAATTATGGCTGCAACACCAAACCCATTTATTTGCTCATAAATTGATGGGATTTACAAGAGTGTAGCTGGCTTAGGATTGTTTCATAAATCCTGTCATTAGAGTATGAAATATTGATCATTCCTTCTTGCTTTCAATGTGAGCAGCCTCCTTATATTACCTTTGTTTATATGCTTGTTCATTCTCAGTTCAAAACTGATTCATTTTGCATGTTCCACTTTCAGAAAACTCCCCCCTCCCTCCAAAAGAGATGGTGGAAGCGTTGTTGTTGTTGTTTTTAAAGAGCTGGATCAGGAGCCCTGCACATATTCTTGGGTTGGGGTTGCTAGACACACATTTAAGGGAATGTCTGTTTTGGACCTGCTTCACTGCTGAAGCCCTCCCTCCCGACACCTTTTGCTCGCACCCTTGCCAGGGAAAGTTTGGGGAGAGGGGAGAATTGGTAGGAGGGAGGACCCTTTGGCAATGTGGAACATTTTTGCCAGGGCAAGCCACTACGAGTCAGACCAAACTGTAGCAGGGTGGCCAGTTACACGCTGCAAAAAAAGAGAAGAGTGGACACAAGGTTTCACAAAATGTGCATGGGCTAGTTGCAAATTTAGGAATAATTGCAGTTGTAAACTGCCTACAGAGCTTCAGCTACTAGGTGGAATAAATAATAATAATAATAATAATAATAATAATAATAATAATAATAGAAATGCATCTCACCATAGGTGCCCTGAGTGCCATTTTTTTAAAAAAAATCTATCGACTTATTTACAATATTTGTATACCACTCCATCTCTGAAACACATTCCAGAGTGGTGATCATAAGAAATAAAACAATAAATGATGCAAAATAAAAGATGCGCTGTTAAAATTACCCTTCCAAAAAGCAAAACCTGAATGCCAATTAAAGGAATGCTTCCTGGAACAGAACTGTTTCCATGAGGCACTGGAAGCAACACAGTGTTTATACCTGCCTGTTCTCCATGGGCAGAGAGTTCCAAAGAAAGGGAACCACCATGCTGAAGGCTCTTCTCCTGGTGGACTCTAGTCGGGCCATAGAGCTATTTGGAACCACCAGGAGTATTTATGGAAAGGCAGGGTATAAATCAAATAAATAAATAGTGTAGAACACCATGACCTGGTGGCCTAAGTGCTTGCACAGCCTGCTGTCTAGATACTAAGTGTTGCTTGGCAACATGCAGGCCCCTGCTCTCTTTCTCTATTGTTTCTTATGGTTCTTCATCTTTAAACCTGACTTGGACTGGGAAGACCTTCAAATAGAGAACAGCCTTCTGTAAAGTAGGACACCTGGCTATTATTATTATTATTATTATTTATTTATATAGCACCATCAATGTACATGGTGCTGTACAGAGCACCCTAAACTGTAGGAGAACGTGGGCTCTGTTCATACTGACTTGTCATTTTTTGAACTCTTGTGTGTCGGGGTTCATTTCTGCACTCCCATAATTCTGAATTTAATTGTTGTGACCACCACACAAGTTCCACTTTATAATGCAACAACACCGAACTACAAAGATTATAGGAATGAAGACAACTGTCCTCTACTGCCGTCAACTGTCAGAAAGCCCAAACTTTATGAAGTTCATGGATATTAAACTTTTTGTGAAGAAAAATGCTAATTTAATTGAGAACTGGAATGATTGCGCCGTGAACTGGAACTTTTCGCTTATGAATCAAGCAGCACTCCAAATGTATCTCAGTGTTTTAGGACTCAGACATCCTCTCTCTAATGAAACACTACACATGCTAATGGAATCCCCAGGGAAATTTATATTCCCCCAGAGAATTAAGTCTCTAGCCATATTTCACTTGTTAGCCCTTGAGGTTACAGGGAAGGAAAAATAAAACCCTATTCAACGGATTACTTCTCAATTACCAGGCGAGTGTGAAGGAGGGTCATGAAAAACATTTTTACCACCAAGTTCAGAAGGCAAACTTTCCTCTACCACTAAGATGTTTTAAAGACAAATGTGTTAAACTTTCCTGACGTCTCTCCACTCCTAAGCTATTATTATCAGCAAAAAGGGCTTCTTTGGTATCAAAGTACAACAAAGAACGAATAGTGGTATTACACCCTAAAGAGCTACATTGTGGAAAACTCATCATGAGATAAAAGTGTTATATCGGCCCTTCCATTTGAAACAGCTGAAAATATCACACAGTTCCATTTATCTTAGGATGCTTACCAGAGGCCTAAAGTAGAGAATATAAACTTGGAAACCTGGTTTTCTGGGGAGGGGGGGGGGAGTTACACATGAACATGTCACCCATTCTTATGCAATAGGCAGTTTGCTGCTTTAGATAACCAAACCAGAAGACTCTGAAGACCCACCTGTTTTTGCGGGACTTCCTGTAGTGTCTCAGACTGCTGTTTTTTCAAGGCAATATTTGTTTTGGTTGATTTCTCTTTTCTTTTTTTAAAATGGTAATCACTGTTTTATGGAACCTCTATTGACTGTGTATATATTGAATTATTATATATGTTTTATGTGGTTTTTATTTTGTATGCTACCTTGCCAGGGTTATAGCCTTAAAGGCAGCCTTAAAATAATTTAAAATATATGTAGAAACAAGGATGGAGAAGATGTGACCCACCAGATTCTGTTTGATTGCAACTCCCATTATCCCTCACCATTGGCTATGCTACAATTTACAAACCACAAAGCCAAAAACAGTACATCATATATAGCAATCCAGTTGTTGCTTTTTCCTGAGACTGCAAGTACAGAGTGGTTGTCAAACATCTATCATGCCATGGTGGCTAATGGCATGCTACATTAGGATTGCAGCATTGTTTGGTTTTTAAGATAGTTATCCATGGGTACATCATACTGAAGTGAATAGGATTTTTGCATTAAACAGGTGTGCACAGAAGCACGTTTTGCTGTGTATAACAAAACAAAAACAAAAGTTACCCTTGACTTTATCAGGAGAAAATTATTTCTAAATATCATGTTCAACAATACCCTCACTTTCCATAAAAAAAACCAAGAATGGTGGAGGTGGTATAAAACATTACAATCTATTCCTGTGTATATTACCTGTAATAATGCATTCAGAGGAATTTGAGCAGATACCTTACCTTGAGATAGGGTCTTCATGAGCTTCCAATGTTATTCATTTTATATCTCTAACGTTGCTGGGTAGTGACTCCATGCAATTTAATATTTGGTTTTGCTCCCCTGCTCTTAGCATCCAGTACCTCTTGAACTCTGGAAAACTTCTGTGAGAAACAGTGACACTAACTCGTTTGTATCACAGACACATGGAAATAACATGGCTAACTTTTTCATCAGTCACCTTGAAACTAGAAGATGGAGAGAAAGTTATGGGCAACCTTATTTGTGCCCCTGTTTCTAATAAGGCAATATCCCCAAGCCTCCTTCCCAGCTTTCAATTGACAGTTTGCTTATAGATTTCCAGGCTGATGCAGTTTCCATACCATAAGAATGTCAGTAAATGCTTTTTGTTTTTTTAAAGAAAATAATAACAAGCAAAACTATGGTATGTATACAATTGTAGCCCTACTTAGAGTTGACCCATTGAATGGAGCCTGTTAGATTAACATTGGATTCAACCCAATATTTTGACTTTCTCTAAACAACTTTCTCTGATTTTTTCTCTCACTCTCAATTCCAGTAAAAAGCAGTGGTGCACACCCTTGGCCTGATTCCTAATTAATCTGCTGGAATAATCTGTCAGATGTCTATAATTAATCATTTCTTTCACCAGAATAACCATGAAACCTCCTTGCACTCTGTGATACTGTCCACATCCTTCCCATCATTCTGTGCCACTTACTGAAGAAGGGAGGTGGTGGAGATGACCCAATCTATCTTGGAAGGAAGCCTTGGACACTTCTACAAGTTGATGTCATCTTCTGCCTTGACCTCCCTTTACGTAGCATTTGTTTTATCAAATGGTATGCAACAGTGGCTAAGAAACAACATGATAAAAAAATGAAAAAATAGCACAACTCTACATACTATATTTAACTCTACATACTATATTATATGGGTTTTTCAAGAATCATTTTATTCCTTCAAAATCGAAATGGAGTCTTTTTAAAGTAGAGTTTTGAGGAGAACGATCCTATGCCCACCAGAAAGTGTCAGCGTGGGGGCATAGGATAGTTCAATTTCCTGGCTCCAAGCTCAGAGACAGGGCTCAGAGCTCAGAACCTAGAAACCACACTCCCCACCCTTCCCCATCCCACTCAAAGCTAATGCAGAGAGAACCACTGGCTACTTCTCTGTGCTTGGAAAATGAAGTGCAGAAACAGGGAAAAGGAGCCATTCCCGCCCACCTAACAAAAATGCAAGGCACCTGGATCACAGTGTCGATGCTCTCCTCGCACCCTGCATTGGATAGGATTCCATCCTAAGTTATGTCCAGACTAGAAGGTTTTCATATGACATATTGCAAAACATTGTACAAGCAGTCGGTTGGGTCTGTGCTGCATTCTACAATCTGTCAGCCTTGTTCTCTTTCAGCAGTTCATTTCCTGGCAGTATCACTGGACCATGATCTGCTTGCATTCCACATGACCACAACGGAAGGCACTGCAATCATTGTGATGAATGTCCGATTGTGAATTCACCCCAAATCTAAATACTGAAGGTGGGATCTCGATGTGATGAGTGCTCAGCACTACTCATTCCTTGCCAAAAATAGGAATGAAAGGTTCTTTGGGGATTTCCTCCCAGATAGGGCTGGATTATGCCATCAGAAGAATGAAAAAATAATGCCAAAAAATAAAACGCCTGCGAATCTGAGTCATAGATGCATGAATATCTCCCTGATTACACATTGTTTGAAGACTGGTGGCTGAAATGCTAATGATGAAAGGTATTGTGTCTGAGGAGACATGAGCGCTTTGGCTGTGGTCATTTATGGTGGCTGATGCTGCTTGCAAACCATCGCTTGATATTGCAGTCATGGACATCCACCTGTGAACTCACCCTGAATCTGCCAAATGAAAACAGCTCTGGAGTGCCACGTTTACTTATTATGCTGTGTGAGTTTTCCTTTTTGGTGCAGTATTGCCCAGTAATGTCCACCTACAAGGGAACATAGGGCTGGGTCGTTGAGAAACTTTGAATTGTACAAATCTTTGTGAAGTCACCTTCATCATCTGTTTATTGGTATGCCACTTTCCCATGGTAAACCATGCTCAAATTGGCTCACAACATCCTAGGATTTTACAAGGTGATTCACAGACAGTTGCAAAGCAGCCCAACTTAAATACACAAATATGAATGAATATACACTAAGTATACCACTTTCCTTGAGAGTAAGCCCCATTGAACTCCATGGGACATACCTCTGAGAAGACATGTATAGGATTGCACTGTATTATTATTATTATTATTATTATTATTAATTATTATTTATTTATTTATTTATTTATTTATATAGCACCATCAATGTACATGGTGCTGTACAGATTACACAGTAAATAGCAGTAAATAGCAAGACCCCGCATAGGCTTACAATCTAATAAAGTTGTAGTAAACAATAAGGAGGGAAAGAGAATGCAAACAGGCACAGGGAAGTGTAAACAGGCACTGGGTAGGGTGAAGCTAAACAGTATAGAGTCAGAACAAACTCAATATTTAAAAGCTATAGGGAACAGAAAAGTTTTTAGCTGAGTTTTAAAAGCTGTGATTGAGTTTGTAGTTCTCAAGTGTTCTGGAAGAGTGTTCCGGGCGTAAGGGGCAGCAGAAGAAAAAGGACAAAGCCGAGTAAGGGAAGAAGAGGTCCTTGGGCAGGCGAGAAGCATGGCATCAGAGGAGCGGAGAGCACGAGCGGGGCAATAGTGTGAGATGAGAGAGGAGAGATAGGCAGGAGCTAGGCCGTGAAAAGCTTTGAAGGTCAACAGGAGAAGTTTATATTGGATTCTGGAGTGAATTGGAAGCCAATGAAGAGATTTCAAAAGTGGAGTGACATGGTCAGAGCGGCGGATTGTATCCAATGTTACTTTAACTTAAGCCTTATTCATCTCAATGGGACAAATCTAAGTAGGACTTACATTGGATACAAACCATAGATTAAGTAATCCACTAGTCATTCCTAGATCCTATCAACAGAAATACAAAAACATAATCAAAATAGCAACAAAATTAATACACCTTATTTAAGATTAAATGTTGCCTCCTGCAACAACCCTTAAACAACCGCTAAACTTTCATAATCTCTAGGCATCATCATCATCATCAGTAGCCATTGTGGTTGGTCAGAGCATCAACCACCCAGGCCAGGTCGAAAGGAGGAACAGGGACCAAGTGTTGGTGGACTCATAGCTAGATCGTCTCTTTTCTGCTGGTAGTGGTACTGTTTACATGATAAGAATGAAAACTGACATGTCCCCAAACAGCTTGTTTTCAAACTTTGTATGAACGTAGAGGGGTGGGGTCAATATTTGAAGTCCTATGGCCAAATTGCATCTTTTCCTGCTTGCTGGCTAGATCCTTTTTTTTTTCTTCCCAAAAATTGTAGGTAGCCATCTTGGTCCATGAGAAGAAATGGACACAGTATGTAGGGCTAAGTAGGACATGTACTTTGAATATGAGCAACCAAGGTCATGAGCAAGCACTCCAGAACTAGCAATCAGGCTGGACGTTAAAATATGGGAGTGAGAGAGCTGTTGAGAACTTGGATGTTTGCTCACAACTTTTTGGTTAGTCCCAATAAAAGCATTACCAACTTGAAAAAAAAATATGTTTCTGTATATAAAAGCTGATTTCCCTTCATAAGGAAAGCAACAGTGCAAGCCTACTCATGTCTACCCAGAAGTAACTCCCATTGAATTCCACTTGGTTACTCCTAGGTAAGTGTGTGTAGTATTGTAGTCTCGACCACAAACAAATCTATAATAAGAATCACCTTGTGGAGCTTTTCCCATCACATTAAAGGAAAGAGGGAACTGAAGAAAAACATGGCCTTAAAAAAAAAATCTGGAAAACCATATAATATTTTAACTACAGGATTAGAAAATATCATCTTGCCAGCAAACTGGAGAAGATGGAAGTTGCCACAAGACATCCAATACTGCAAACAATGATAAAAAACACAAAACATTTTCCTAGACTGACTTTGATAACTTATTATTGCCTGACTTCAGAGGAGACAGGAAGAGACCATGTATAGTCACAGTAAATATGAAATTACTGCAAGATAAACTGAAAATACCTTTGCAAGGGTTGTTTTCTCCATACTGCAAGAGCACTGGCTCTTTGTTATTCCTTGACAAGGCATTCAATAAAATCCTCTGCTACAGTCTAAGTGGCTTTTTAAAATCATCTGTTCTTTTAGATGCTGTTTATTTTGAAAGTAACTGATTTATTCCAAGGCCATTCAGGAGTGAAACACGCACCAAAAAAAGAAAAGAAAAGAAAAGCCAATTAGATTGCAGGGTAATGATAAAGGACGTTTCCTTCTGAGAGATAAATCAACGGCAAAGCTTGTTTTCGATGCCCTGCATTTTCATTAGTTTCTATACACTAATGTGCCTCAACAGGGATGCCTTTTATTTATTTTGCCCTAAATGTCTTCCTGCAGGGACAGGTGTAGAGAGATGTGACCAAATGCTAAATTCAGAGGCTAAATCATCCTCAAACTCTGAGTCATTGGGCATAAGGCAAAGGTCTCATTACCATTTGGGAAATCTATTGCAATAAGGCCATTATTTGCTGCTGTATATGACGGGTGCCACTTCTTTGTGGTGCATCTTTTACACTGCATGTACTTTTAGTCTGAAACTCATCCCCACCAATATGTTACAGATTTAATTTAGTGATACGGGAGGTATGCATACAAAAGAACACTGGGACCTTTAATATTCACAATGGCTTCAGGCTACGGTATCGTGGGAGCACAGCACAGCTATTAATGTATAGGCAGGGAGTTGCCATTCTGGAAGCAAATAAACTTTGAAGAATTCCCCCTGAAAAATGAAAGTATGTCATTTGAAATAATGCCTTAATACTTTCCTGCAGGCTTCCTATAAGTGGAAAGACTACACATAAAGGTCTCTGCTGGAATACATTTGAATTAGTTTATGAAAATGAAGGCATTCCCTCATGTGGGGAGACCTGCTCACCCTTAACAATATATATATATATATAGAGAGAGAGAGAGAGAGAGAGAGAGAGAGAATTGTACTAGAGACAGTTGCCAGAATCAAACTAGATCATTTTTATGAGATAATCCAGAAATACAGGACAGAAAAGATTCAACTGCCTTTGTTTACAGCAGGGCTCCATGACTTGCTCCCACCCACCCGCACCCTGATATTTTGGCCATCAGCCATAACCAGTATAGCCAATGGTGAGAGGTAGTGGGAGTTGTGGGGCAAAACATCTGGAAGGGCACAAGTTGCCTTTCTTTGACCTATAGTGTGAGGCACAGCTCATTTGTTGGGGTCCATTTGAACATTCATACTCAACTTGTCCTACAGACGCCTATGAAAGGCCATGCTTTGCTCAGCCCATTTCCCTTGCTTATGGAATACTGAAGTTCAGAGCATATGATGGATTGGATTCACTGTTTATCCACATAATTAAACAGCTTGGTGCTTCTCTCGTGGTACTTCTAGGTTGGGAAAAGTCAACTGTCTGTAGTCAATGGCTTAAAAAGTTATCTTTCTAGTTATTCTCTTCTTCCATCATCTTTAATTATACTCAGTTGCAAGTCATTTTACAATTATAGAAGAATAGACAGTTCTAAACAGAATAGCCTTACAGAAGTGGAGACCCGTGAACAAGATTAGCATACAATTTTGTGGCGGTACATCCCTATTTAAACTATAACTTTGCTTGGCCAATGTGTTCTTAGCATGCACAGCCAGGTATTTTTCCTGTTTTGATCTATTTAAAGCTGCAGGGCATCCCTCCTCCCAACCCCCTGACCAAAACCTCCAAGATTACTTGCAAGTTTCAGGCCTCCCCTCCCGCTCTCTGTCAGCAACAACCCACTCCTATACGAGGCTTAAGCCCAAAAGCAGAACACACTGTTGTATATTTAAAAGACCAAATTTTGGGAGTGGACAGATGGACATAATTTTCATTTCATTTGTTTGTTTGTTTTGTACTATAAAAGAAAGATTGAAAATAATATGATTTCTGGAAGTATTACTGGGCTTTTCTAATGAAAACCATCTGCATCCATTTGTTCTGCTAGACACATTATGTAACAGAGCTACTTTCTGATTATGGCTTAGGGTGACTGTCTATGGCTAGGGATGGAAAAGACAACAAAGGCTCCTGGACTTTTATCATTGCACAGAAGAGAAATTTCATCAAGGTGCCACTCCCCTGCATTACAAGTGGCATCTGCCACCATTCTACCTTCCACAGATCTATTGTGTCTTCCCTTACATCTAGTTACCTGGACATACTGGTATGCACATAATGTTACCTATGGTTTATTTAACCATTGGTTTGTTGAATTCTGGGTTGTCATAATGTGCAAATTCAGTTGTGCTAGCAAACCATGATTTGTTAACTATGAACAAGCCTGAAAGAGAACCCATGTTGTGTTGTTTGGATGGGAGATTTTCTAGGTTGATTAAACCATGGGCTGTCATTACATGTGAACCCAGAACTGAGGGTTATTTTGCTAGGCTACAAAGGTAGCAAACAAGACTGGCAAAACAACAACAACAACAACACTACATGCCTATACCACAACATTGCAAAAAATTTGGGACACATAGCAGATAGGTAGAATTCATACAGAAAAGTGTACTAAATCAGAGGTGTTGAACCTCAGGCCTACGGGCTGTATCTGGCCCACCAGGGGATCCATTCTGGCCCTTTGGGGTTCACCAAAGACCCCCACCCCTTGGTCCCACCCCTTTCTCCTTACCACTGATAATTTGGTGTTTTCTGGTTTTTGAACATTTCCCCCTCATTCTAAAGGATTGAAATGCCTCTCCTAAAGCTTAATTACTAAGAGAGAGCTTTATGCTCAAATATGCTTATATTATTGGGAGTACTTTGGATCCACCCCTTTCTCCTGTGGCCCCATCACTTTTGTATTCAGTCTTGCCCACCATTAGAACGAGTCCCTCTGAGACCTTCTCCAAAACTGAATTTGGCCCTCGGGTTGGAAGAGGTTCGATAGCTCAGTACTAAATGATAAGGCCAGGTGGAACTGAGAAACTTGCAACAGGGATGCCAGCCTACACAGCAAATGTAACATTTAGGGTAGACCCATTGAAATGAACAGAACTTAAGTTCACCCTGATTAACTTAAATCCCATTCATAGAATCATAGACTAGTAGAGTCGGAAGGGGGTTACAAGGCCATAGAGTCCAACCCGCTGCTCAATGCAGGAATCCATCTTAAAGCATCCCTGACAGATGGTTGTCCAGCTGCCTCTTGAATGCCTCTAGTTTGGGAGAGCCCACAACCTCCCTAGGTAACTGGTTCCATTGTCATACTGCTCTAACAGTCAAGAAGTTTTTCCTGATGTCCAGCCAGAATCTGGCTTCCTGTAACTTGAGCCCATTATTCAGTGTCCTGCATTCTGGGATGATCGAGAAGAGATCCTGGCCCTCTTCTGTGTGACAACCTTTCAAGTATTTGAAGAGTGCTGTCATGTCTCCTCTCAATCTTCTGTTATCCAGGCTAAACATGGCCAGTTCTTTCAATCTCTCCTCATAGGGCTTTGTTTCCAGACCCCTGATCATCCTTGTTGCCCTCCTCTGAACACGCTCCAGCTTGCCTGCATCCTTATTGAAGTGTGGTGCCCAGAACTGGATGCAATACTCAAGATGAGGCCTAACCAGGGCCAAATAGAGGGGAACCAGTACCTCGCCTAATTTGGAAGCTATTCTTCTATTAATGCATCCCAAAATAGCATTTGCTTTTTTTGCAGCCACATCACACTGTTGGCTCAAATTCATCTTGTGACTCATTCATTTCAATGAGTCTACTATAAGGAGGACTAACTTTGGATGCAACCCTTACACTGGCTCCTAGTCATTGTTTCAGGGGTCTCTCTCTCTCCCTCCTCCTAAGCTGTTTCACCATTCCGCTCCCTATGGAAATCAGCTAGTATTTCTCAGCTTCTCATTGATTCTGCGTTAAAATGTAACTGAACACTTTTGTTTATTCATGCTCATGGCCAACTCATCTGACAACAAGGCCAATCCTTCCAACCTTGTTATGTTTTAGAAGGTGCCACAAGAGAGTTATCAGCCAAGTTGACACTGAAGACTTTGCACGAACTGCTTGGAGATAAACAGCTCCGCCTCAGCTGGTAAATATTTTAGTCCACTGCAATGAAGACGGTGCCCTCTTGCTTTGAACAAAAAGCTGGAAGTAATTTTCCTGACAAGTCCCAGCAGCCAGTCTATGCTCAAAATGGAGGGAGATGATATTAATGATATCTGGAGGCACAAGGTGACTATTAAAGAGAATAGCACTATAACTAAAACATTGCATTGCATAAAACACTCGCAGCTTTGTACAATTTATTATAGCCTTTTATGAGTGTCAGTATATTTCTCTGGATTTACAATACGTTATTGTTCCTAGGGCTTTTTATGGCCTGATTGAATCGTCCTGGAGATGAGGCAGCGTTGGAAAGCAATTAGACAGCATAAATCAGCAGGGGGGCAACATTTAATGCAGGGCACATTACTAAGTTGACCAGCTCAAAGATCTCCGAAGATAGAAGGTTAATAGTGAGGCCAAAGACATAAATTGTCTCCTATCATGTACTTTCTCATATCATGTAGGGAATGAGGTGGCTCTTGAGTCCTTGAGAGAGAGAGAGCAGTGACATATCTGAGCTTTCAATACATGGGCCAAAGCTCCGTACTACATTCTCCAGCTATGACAGAGTTCCACAAGCATGCAGGGCCAGATCTACAGCTTGTGTCAAATCATTACGAATGTGGAATAAAAAGCAGGAGATAACACTATGAAAGCAGTGTATGGAACGTGCCCTGCGCCCCAACAGTTATCAGCACACTTCAATACCACTATAAAGCAGTAGTGTAGGTTTAGCCGAGATTTCCTCCCCCTGCTTCCATCGCTACCTTCAGCATTTCTTTTCCTGCAACACCAAAGCATCTGATTTTTTCAAAGGAATCACAAAGTGAATTGTGCTACTCAAAGACTCCACCTAGTTTGAATTAGATGTCCTACAAGCTGACTCAGTTAGGGTTAGCCAATGTCGTACCCACGTAAGTCAGCCAGAGAACCAGGGCTAGGAAGGTATGAGATTTTTGTTTCAGCTTGTTAAACATCCGATATTGCCCAATCTGCACCCCCTGAATGTGAGTGCATTTTTTTGGGTAAAGCTCACATGTTACTGAGCTTGCATTTTTTGGGGTGGTGGGGGATACACATTTTCACATTTTAAGGCTCAATGCATGTTTAGACAGAAAAAAAAATCCTACAACTACAGCACGCTGGGGATACTGGGAGTTGTAGGATATTTTTTCTGCCTAAACATTCATAGGAGTGCGCCCTTACTTATTGTGGGACGGACGCAAGAAATAAAGAGATGACACAAGTATTGGAATTAAACTGGGCCACTTTTATTCAAGATCTGCAAAGGGGGGTTCAACAGGGCATCCAGCCAGGCCTGCGTCAGGCCTTACTAAGCGAAAGGGGGCGAGCTTTCCCGGTCCAGCGGGTGGCGATCTGTCTCGCCGCCCTGCTGTCCCTCCCCAAGGTGGGGTAGGGAGACCTTCCCTTGTCACCCCCAACCCATGCCGAAGGCTCAAGGTGGGTGAGAGAGGTTGGCCTCAAGGGTGGTCCTTATCCCCCAGCCTGGCCACAAGGCTCAACACTGGGAGCCCTCGGGAGTCACCCATCACTGTAACAGTGCCTTGGAAGCTCACCATAATATTCCCTCTGGATGCCCTTCCCTACCTGCCCGCTAGGTGACCAAATAACTCAGAGCCAAATTAGCCTAGTTATACTCCCCCGTTGTCTTACAGTGTGGAGTAGGCGAAACAACTCACGTCCAATTCAGGGCGTGAGCAAAAAATTCCTACTCGGCCCCATAACGGCGACCAATGATCACACTGTCTACAGGGAGGGAGGGAGGGAGCAGCGGAAGCAAGAGGGCTTGGGAGGGGTACGACTCGTCCTTATATTGGACTAAACCCCTCCCATTCATGGTGACACAAGCATGTGTCAGCGAGGGTGGCCCCGTCTCTTTCCATGCTCCGCCCACAAATCCCTCCCCATGCCCAGGCTTCGCCGGGCATGGCAGAATGGGCCATGTGGGAAAGTATGCATTTGGGTGCGCACTTAAAAATGTACACTTAGTTGCACACTTTTTCCATTTGAACAACAAAAGAGCTCGAATTCAGGAATGAGGCGGATTGAGCTTCAAAGTAGAATTCAGAGGACCTCAATGAGACTGAGCTTTGCTGACTCTTCCATTCCTAGCCGTTGTGGCCAATGCCCTATAAAGCCTCAATCTCAGGCCTTTTGTACAGTTAGTACAATTTTGTCTCCCAGGGCTAAAGCAGACATTACTTGACAGATCTCACCAGCAGGTAAGTCTTTTGGTCCTTTTTACTCTAGTGTAAGTGCAGGAACCCTGAGATGGATTGGAACTATAGTGTGTGGGGAGGGCCTTTAACCCTCCCCCATAGTCCCAATGTGGATTCCCCCCTCCCCACCCTGAGCCTGATATACTTGCTTCTGAGCCATCTGCTCATTAGCTGCTACCTCTGGAATCATAGGTAGGGTGACCATATGAAAAGGAGGACAGGTCTCATGTATTTTTAACTGTTGCATAGAAACTCTTTTGTATCTGGTCACTCTAGCATAGCTCCTGCAGCTTTAATTGTTGTGGTGAAGAGGGAATTTCACCAGCTGCTGCATGCATACAAATGACACCTGCTGAAATTCCCTTTTCTAGACAACTGTTAAAGATACAGGAGGACTCTTCTTTTTGGGCTCCACCCAGCAAATGGCTTGCTGGTTCCTGACCTTGGGAGTTCTGGATAGCTGACTCACAGTTAACCCTGACAATGCCTGATGTGAAGAGCGATGCTGGATTAGATGGACCAAAGGTCCAGCATTCAGTTCACACAGTGACCAACCAGCTGTCAATCAGGAATCCACAAGCAGGACATGAGTGCAACAGCACCCTCCTGCTCATGTTCCCCAGCAGCTGGTGTACATAGGCATACTGCCTCTACCTCTGCTACTGGAGGTAGCACACACCCATCAGGGCAAGTAGCCATTGAGTGCCTTCTCCTCCAGCAATTTATTGACCACCCCCCTTTAAAGTTATCCAAATTGGTGGCCATCACTACATCTTGTGGTAGCAAATTCTATAGGATAACTATGTGCTTATTAATATTCTCTATACAATGACTTTGTAGAACAATGACATTAGAAGGGGCGTAAAGAAACATTCTTCAATGTTGTCCAACAAATGTTGGACTCCATGAAATAAAGATAATCCCCTTCCCTTCAATTCACTGTGACATGCATGCAAATGGCTTAAGCTAGTCCACTGTAAGTTTCTTTTTTTACTCCTGTCTGCCATGCTTCCTACAGCTGATGATCTTCAATACCATATCAGAAGCTGCTTTTGAAAGTCCCTTGAGTTAAAAAGCAGTTTGCTAAATGGCTTTGGAGCGGGGTTAGGAGGACAGTTACATATTGTGAAAAAAGAAAACATGAATTTCCAAAAAGGAGGACCAGGGTGGACACCAGATTGCACAAAAGTTGCATGTCCTAATTGCAGATTTAGAAAGAATTTCTAGAACTGAAGTAGAAATATAGCACAACTCACCATAGTGGGTAAGAATGTGACCAAGTGACCTCAGCTTGTTGGCCAGGTGCAAACTGTTGATGGGCAACTTCAAGGTGCCAGATCTCCCTTCTTCTGGTTTCTAATGGTTCTTTATCTTTAAACCTCATTTGAATTCCTTCAAAGAAAAGACTCTTCCAAATAGAGGACTGGCCTATGTAAAGGAGGACACCTAGCCACCCTAGGCTGGCGGCCGCTGTCCGAATAAAACCTGTCCAAAGGTAAAGCTTCATCTTATTGCTGGCCCAGTTATTTCTTTCCCTTTGGGGAAAAAAACAAAATTAGTTTGTAAGCCTAATCATATCTGCCAGCTACATATTCTCCGAAATGTTAGTGTACATTTTTCTCCAGACTGTTTTTTATACATTTAAACCATCCCCAAAAACCCCAAGGAGGAGAAAAAGCAGACCACTGTAGACTAATAAGAAATCTCTTGAGAAGCAAGTAGGGTCGTCTTACAGTTTCCTGGGAGAAAACAGTGTGCAGAGTGCTAGAAAGGGGCTAATTGGCATCTGGCCAATAAGGGTTATTATTTTACAGGCGCCTCCATCCCCTCAGCATTCTTACAGCAATGCAATGCTCTCCCGCTTTCTTCTCCTAAACTCATTAGCATCAGGCCAATTTTCTAAAAGATGATTTTCTTTCATTCTAAATTCTCTTTCAAATGGTCCTTCTCCCTCCCTTCTAGAAGTGGGCTTAAGCTTCAGTTCTATACACATTTACCTTGGAGTAAGCCACATCCAACTCAATGGAACTTACCTCTGAGTAGACAAAAATAAGATTGTATGTAATTGTGCAGTCTGTGGACATTTGATAACTGTGACAGCTTTGAATTGAGGCTTAAGATTTGGTTTTTAATGTGCCATGCTTAATTTTAAAGAATGAGTTTGATTAAGACCAAGGGAATGTACTGCAGGCGTGGGGCAGGGACCTTGTATTATTTATTATTATTATTATTTATTTATATAGCACCATCAATGTACATGGTGCTGTACAGAGTAAAACAGTAGAGATATTCAGTCTTTTTCATTTCTTTTCTTAATTTTTATTTTATTTTTCTGAAGAGGCCCATTTAAGTAGGTTTTTAATAAACAGCACCCAGTAACATTGACTTACTGTGAATATTAATTACCCATTGTGTATATAACACAAACTAATCATAAATGTGAAAATCCTCACTCACACCTGCTTTGTGTCTCCCTAATCCAGGAAGGAAAGAAGGAAATTGCTTTGGTTAAAGAAACCACCAAACTGACAATTACCCACCTGTTCTCAATTTAAATGGTGTTGATTACAAAGTTAACACAATTAAATTTCAAAGGTAAATTACAGTTGCCTGCTTTTTATGTGCACTTAGACGGTGGTTAGTACATGATTGAGGGAAGGTAATTTTGAAGGAAGCGGGGTTGCTTCACTTCCTGAGGGACGTGTCTTCAGCTCCTGGGGACGTTGCAATGGGATGGTGGCATTATATGCATGCCTTGAAATCAGTACTTCAGCATCCTTGGCTAAACATGCTATTTAATTTTTTTTGTTACAGCTCTGAATGGCTCTTTTTTCAGTCAGAAGGCACCTGAGGCGCCTTTCAAATGGGCTTACAATTTTATAGACGCAGGGCTTGGCTTTCCTGCCAATGAGCTTCTGCCCCCTCTTGGGCGGAGATAATGAAACACCTCAGCATCACCTAGTTGTATAGAAATAATGCTCACAGGATGCCGAGAACTAAGGTATGTATGTTTCTAAAAATAACCAGTCCATTGTCTACCGAAAATTTACCATATAATTTTATCCAGATTGCAAGTTGGCTTTTATAGAATACTTTGTGAGCATTCAACGGCCACATTCAGAGTTAGGGAAGAAGAGCAAGGGCGTTCATTAGGTTTTTGTGGGATCCTCTGCTAAGTGCAACCTTTAGCTAGCTTTCCTGCCTTGCCTCCTTCTCTCAGGTTCCTCACCTCATTCTGTGTTTGTTGTTTTTCTTTCTTTTGACTAGCCAGCTTGGTTGCCCTCCATTCCAAATTGAGTCCCTAATAATGACGAGGCCTGGCGTTGGTCCCCCGTCACAGCCTATGTCAGCATTTTTCTGCATAGGCCACTGGACGCATGCTGGTTCTCTATTCCATGTAGACGGAGGTGATTTACCCCATTTTGAAGGAATGAGCTGGAGCCAGGGTAGGTCATGCTCTCCAAGAGATTGGACCAACCAGGAACTGATTCCCCACCCCACCCCCTTCTGCAGCAGGTGAATATACTTGCTCTGACTTAATTTCTTTTTCTTTCTTCTAAAGTCAACTCTGTGTCATTCCCAGGACTTACCTGTTGATTTCCTAGTTTTCTTCCTGCTCTCCACTTTAACTCCCCACCTCCATCCTTGCTTGCTATATATCACTGTTACTAGGAGCAGTCTACTTAACAAGTCTAGGTAATGTCATGTTAACCAATGTTTCATTCTGTAAATACTTGGTGCAAAATACAAACTTCTCTGTTGCAAGCTAAAGCTTTGTTGGTGTTCTTGAATCAATTTACCCATTTTAGTCTAGCAGCATATAATCATCAGTGCCACATCTCTCCTTGAGATCCCGGCATTTCTGTGTCTGTCGAATACACTCATACAGATGTGAGTTGCTATAACAATCACACAACAGGTGCAGAATAGTTATCTGTTTCTGCTATTGCTAGAGACCCTGATATCTATGCTGTTTGTGGGTCTTTGACAAAATTTACAAATAGTAAAAAAAAAATTGTGGTGGTTGTTAATAATTATTCCCCCAGTTTTCAGACCCATAATCCTAGCACCATATATAACCGATCCACACCCATCCGGAACGGTTTGGGAGGGGGTCGTTTGTTGTGACAGAGTGGAGCCAGGAAGGAAACAATTAGGCTGTCGAGGCACTCGGCACATGAACCAGGGGCAGAACAAAGGTATAAAGGCTTGTCCCTGGCGTTCTTCAGGCCTGTTTCTATTTCGGCCACACCCTCCCTCCCTATATTCTAGTATGGGAATTAAAACCCAGTCGCCTAGTTTTCAAGGGGCTGAGTAGGAATTTTCCCTGTCATCTAGTGATGCTCAGGTTTTTGCCTACTCCATACTGGATTCGATTCTTAGAAATGGAGGATAAATAAGTTAATCTTTAAAGGCAGGGTTGTGCGGGAATTGGGGGAAGTAAGAGTAGGGACGGTGAGCACTCTGGCACCTTTATGGTGAAGGGCAAGTCAGAGGTCCTGCTCCTTGAGGGCTTTGCAGCTTTCGTGTCAGGATATGGTTTGCCTTTGGGGACGTTCTCGTCTCATCTACTCGACTATGCAGACAGAGTGGGGATGACGCGGGTCAGTCTCACCAAAAACTCAAGTGTGCTGGAAAGGGGGCCAGGAAACCCAACCCCTGTTTCCAGCGGAGTGGCTCGCCCTGAGGGGGCAAGCTAGAGCCTGCAGCTAAACAAATTGATTCCCGCATGTTCACGCTCAGACCCATGGAGGGTAGCATATCCATGAATAAATAAAGAGGCCCTAATTTTACCCAAAGCTCTGGTGTCTGTGTTTTATTTCTGGTATTCCACTCTCTGCTCGCAGCACCTAGTTCTCTTTCTCTTACACTCTCTCTCACACACATTGAACTTATAGAAGGTGAAGTGCTTTTTGACATTCTGTAGTTGACTCTTCCCTTTGAGCAATTAGAATGTTTGTGAATATTCTGTGACACCACAGTAGTAGTTCAGCTGCAATTATTTGGGTCGGCTCTCATTTATATGCCAACATTTTGATATTACTTATGAAATAAGTATGTTTTACTTCACCATCTGATTAGTTTGGTAGTATGCCATTAAAACCGGAGAGCCACCAGCATTTTTGCTTTTTTCTTCCAGCTGCCCTTTCAGTTAGATATCATTCATTTTTAAGTGTGCCTTGGCTTCAGTTATATTTTCACTTCCTTGCAGCAGGGGGCAGTCCTTCTCTAATAAATCTCTTGATGGAATTATGAGAGTATCAGGCACAGGGAGAGGAAAATATTAGAAAAAGTGAACCTTTTTCCTTTAGGATATTTTCTTACCCTTAGGTTGCATTAGAACAGGAGGGCCTGAGAGAGGAGATGCTCAACATGTCTAGTGGAATTTAGAAACAGAATTTAGGCTAGATGCTCATGCACCCAAGACTAGTGCTAAAACGGATGAATCATCATGAAATCCTTTCTGGATAATGATTGCTCCTTTCCCTGTGCTGGCTGCTCTTCCAGTATTGAAAAGTTGCTCTGAGAGGATGCTGACTTCTCCAGGACCACATGCAAACCCTATTGACACAAATCAGTGAAGTAATGTTTTGAAGAATTCCCGGTAGCATTACGCTATACAGCTGACATTTCCACACACAAAGTTCACCAGATGGAAAGGTCTGTTGCTCTTTCATCTGAAAACCTCGCTGTCTCTCCCACTGAGTTACCCATACTATGGTAGCTCTGAAAAGCTAAGAGCTCATTTGAGGAAGCATCTTGAAACCCACCCACAAATTATTATATTTTAAAAGTTGAAAGGCTAAAAAAAATCTATCTCTTGACATTTAATTTTGAAGTCCAATCAAGGGGACATATGTGAGACAAATAAAATGCATGGTGATTTCCAGGAAGCTGCCATTGGTTGAGAAGACTGCTCCCCCCCACCAAAGATTTCAATGTCAGGGTTTCACTGTCTCACAAAATAATATCACCATGCAAATGCCTCTTGAAGTTTCTGAATATTTTGACAATCACTGCTTCGCCCACAATGTGCATGACTAAAGAGGAGGGAGTTGCCTTGGTAGGGAGAAAAGGGGCAGCCTGGGCCAGAATGACACTAGTGATTTTTATCAGTACCAAAGTAAACTGATAACTGTTGGGGCACATCATGCATTCTGCATACCGCTTTCCTAATGTTATTTCCCACTTTCTATTCTGTATTATTCAAAGTACCGCAACAGATGTCATTGTGTGCACTATGAGGTATAAATGCACAAGAGGGATCTAGCATCACCATGATAGGATCACATTGATATGACACAAGTTGTAGATCTGGCCCTTATTGGACCTTGCACTGTGAAACATTTGGGCTTCTGTCAGTAGAGGTGGGTGATTCTAATTTTGGTGGGGCAGTGAATCCATTCTGGGTTTTAGTCAGAATTTTAACGGAGCTATCAAAGGTGTTGAACCCATGCTGGGGATAGGGTTCAACACCTTGGATAGCTCCTTTAGAGTTCTGGCTGATTCTGACAAAAAACTGGCGTGAAGTCACAGCCCCACCGAAAGCGAAACCAACAGCCTCCACTGGGTCCTGTATTGCTTCAGCTGCAAGATTTGCCCTTGGGGCCCTATGAGACTTGTGAGGAGTGGCAGGAACAGAACCTACATTGCAGGGCAACATCTTTCAGCCAGATGGCCATTTTGGGACCTCAGGAGGGCCAGGTCGGGCTCCCAAGCCTAGGGTTCTGCTCTCCTGTTATATAGGCTGTATTCTTGCTTTGCTTCTTGCATTTGTATTCTTGCTTTGTATTCTTGCTTCTCTCTGCAATTAAAAGTACCCTAAAGGAGTTAAGGCTGAGGTGAAACTACAGTGGCCACAGATGCATTGCCCCCAAAGAGAAAATGCATCATTTAAACACAGAGCAATGCAAGTACTATGGGGGTAAACATGCAAGACAAAGAGATGCCCAGCTTATGGGAAGAAATGCAATGAGCATGACAAATTTAACCACTTTGCATCGAAGTGTCTATCAAAACAGAAAAAAAAGCGCACACTGTAAATATAGAGAGTGACAGTGAATGTGAAGGCATTCTGGTGGGTAACAGGTCAAGTTACAAATATGCTGGGGGGGGGGGGAGAGACAACAGGGCAGGAGAAACAATTCTGTGTAACTTTGTGCCTCCGGGATAAAACATTACCATTCCAATTAGGCTGTGGCTTCTCTTTCCTCACGCCAGAAGCAGTGGATGTTGCTCATATAATTAGCTCCTAGTTCTACCCAGAAACCTCAACCTGTTCAGGCTGTATCTAGTGGCTCTTTCATATGGTTGCAGTGTCCTGCCTATATATAGCCAGATGTGTTAGGAGGATTGGTCTATTGGCTGCTGAGAGCAGAAAAGCTTTTGGACCGGCTTCCTCCGAAGACTTGCTCCATTTAAAGCATAGTAGAGACATCTGTGGGCATTCTCATTGATGAGGTTGCCAACTCCTCTTTCCCCCTTGCTGGCACTTAGCCTTCCAATAGTAAAACCTGTGACCCACCAAACCAAATGCAGCCCACCAACCATTTAGTGTAGTATATTAGGTGCTACATAGCCTCCCCTGCTTCAGGGAGGTAACAAAACCAATAATAATAATAATAATAATAATAATAATAATAATAATAATAATAATCCAGTCTTTTCTGGGCTTCCATAGATGACTAGTGGGCTGCATGTTCTCTTTATGGCATCAAGATTATATTGTGTAAAATTGTTGTTCACTGCTTTGATGGCTTTTTAGAAAACAAGGTGGTGTATAAATAATAAGAAAAATGATAGATGGATGGATGGATGGATGGATGTACAGGTTCAAAATGGTATCTTTCCTGACTCCAGTGATAAAGGAATTCAGGAGGCAGAGGCAGATGCACAGACAGATTTACCACAATATCATCTAAAACAGAGGTGGGCAAACTTCAGATATGTGGATCTACTTTGTATTTTATTGGATCATCAAGATCCACCAACCAGAGCCTGACACAAAAGACATACATTAGAACAAAAGAATTCCAAGACAAGGAATTTGTCCTGAATACCAGCTATCCTGTTCTTTCTAAATAGTTGCTGCAATTCAGTCATGGACTTAAAGGAATCTTGCCTTGTTGCGGGGACAAAAGAAAGCTTTCCCCCCCTTTCTCTCACTTCTGTATCACTGAAAGTGCTGGTTGACTAACTGACTACCAGTTGATCTTCAGTATTTGGTGTGTGTGTGTGCGCGCACACACACATGTGCTTCCCTGCTTTATCTTGGTCTGATACTTTCCCTTGGTCTGATACTTTCCCTGTACTCCCTCCTCCTGGTTGACTGCTAAAAAATAACCCTTCAGCCCGAAAAGTAAAAGGCTCCAAAGAAGAGCTCTCCATTGAGTGTCAGCAATGGCTGTCATTCTTATTTGACTGACACTCCTCTAGGTTAATAGTGAAAGAGACAGTTTTCTGATGTTTGAATTCAGGTTTAGACCCTATTTTGTTGGTGATCTTCAAGGTTCCTTTGAATTTCCCAGTGCTGGATAGATCCATTTGTTCTGCCAAAGAAAGGTTTTCCAATTAGAATTTAGGCCACACAGGTGAGTATTGGTTGCCTTTTCAAATCACTATCTTGAGATTCTGGCAGTGCAGTCTTTTATTTGATATGTTTGCTAGTTTCTTGTAAGTAGTGCTGTGCCAAAAATTTCTCCTATGAAAATTTTGTCCATTTAAAATTCCCCTTCCAACTCTACTATTCTATGATTCTATACGACAATGGAACCAGTTACCTAGGGAGGTTGTGGGCTGTTCCACACTAGAGGCCTTCAAGAGGCAGCTGGACAACCACCTTTCAGGTATGCTTTAAGGTGGTTTCCTGCATTGAGCAGGGGGTTGGACTCGATGGCCTTATAAGCCCCTTCCATCTCTACTATTTATGATTCTACAAAATCTATTCCATCTGTATTTTGCAGGTTACCATGTCTCTTTCGTTTCATTGTCCATTCATAGGCAGAATCAGAATGTTGGTGGGGGTTTTTTAGAGAAGTTTGAGAATTTCATTCCTGTTTGCAAATGCATATTTCTGCAAACACCCCTCCCCCAGTATAAAAAAGAAAAAGAATAAAGGTCCGCAAGTCCATGAAACCTGCTCAACTTGGAAAAAGTTGGATCCTTAGAAGTGGGCAGGGGGATTTTTGCATTTGCACAAAGAAGAGCAACAGTTAGTCTTGCTGTGTAGCTAATTAGTATGGGGCTGATCAGCACTCTACTACCCGTAATTTATATCAGTTGCTTTGCCAGTTTCCCAAACATTAATAAGCATTTTAATATTTTATAAGGCAACCTCTAAATTATGTAAAATAAAGCTAAGCACTATTAATACCCAATAGGGCACATTAAAAAGAAAGAGACATCAGAATCCACTGAATAGCAGAGCACTTAACGCAGAACGGAAATGTCGCTCCCTACTTGATACCTGAGACTGTAATGACAATTAAAAGAGGCTTTGGGGTTCCCTGATGGATGTGGCAAGTTCACGAATTGTTTCTGAACATTTGAGAACAGAAGGGAATCTTGCTCGAGTTCAGCTCACTGTAACATCAAAAGGCTGCACTTCCTGAGGCTATCTTGCAATCACCACCTTTGGCTAATTCTGCAGTTTGATCCATCAGGTGTCTGAAGGCATGGATTTTCTTCCTGATGAATGCACAATTTTGGCTAGGTTGTTGAAGATATTTTTGTTATGGAAGCATTTCTGCTGTAAGGAAGTCACTTTATTCTTCAGGATTTTCAGGATTTGTAATGACCACTGGTAAAAATACAATTCTTTTCCCCCAAAATCCGTATCCCTAATGATAGTATGGAATCATGTAGTTGCAGCCATGGGTCCCTTTTAGAACACGCCCATAGCGTCACTGATGATTAATCACAATGGGTGCATAAGGTCATCCTCAGGGGTCCTTCTCCGCGAGCCCCTGCCAAAGGGGCTCTCTGCTGTGGCACCCCGGCTGTGGAATGAGCTCCCTATGGAGGTTCGCTTGCCACCTACATTATATACTTTTAGACGTCAGGTGAAGACCTTTTTATTCTCCCAGCATTTTAATAGTCTATAAATAAATTTTAACTTGGTGTTTTAAATTTGTAATTTTGCATTGCTGCTGTTTTTTCTGGTTGAGCTTTAATATTGTATTTTATAGTATGGTTTTATACTGTTGTTTTATACTTTGAGTGTTTTTAATTTTTGTGAACCGCTCAGAGAGCTCTGGCTATTGGGCAGTATAGAAATGTAATAAATAAATAAAAAATAAATGAGACCTCCAATTCCCAAATAAATAATTCCAGCCTTTGAAAGATTGAGTGACACAATTTGCTCACCTCTCTGCCCATCTATCCCTCCCTCTTGAATTTCCCCCCTGGGTTCCGTATATGCATCCCCTCTTGCATTGCTGAAATGCAAGGTGAAGTGTGGCTCAATGTAAACAAAGGTAAAGTGATGCACATTGGGGCAAAAAAAACACCCAACTTCAAGTATAACCTGATGGGATCTGAGCTGGCAGTGACCGAACAAGAAAGAGATCTTGGGGTTGTGGTGGACAGCTCCATGAAAATGTCAACCCAGTGTGTGGCTGCTGTAAAAAAAAAGCAAACTCCATTTTAGGAATTGAGAATAAAACTGCCTGTATCATATTGCCTTTACACAAATCTATGGTGCAATCACACTTAGAATACTGTGTACAATTCTGGTCACCACACCTAAAAAAAAGAAGATATTATAGAGCTGGAAAAAGTGCAGAAAAGGGCAACTAAAATGATTGAATTTAGCTATTAAAGGCTTTGTTAAAAAGCTATGTTTTTACTTGGCACCCGAATAAAGTCAGCGTTGGTGCCAGTCATGCCTCCAAGGGGAGGGCATTCCACAATCAGGGTGTCATCACAGAGAAAGCCCTCTACCATGTCCCACCATAGCATATGTCTTTCATTGGTGGGACATGGAGGAGGGCTCCTCCAACAGATCTTAAGTCTCAGGCAGGTATATATAGGGAGAGGCACTCCCTCAAGTTTTGAGGACCCAAGCCCTTCAGGACTTTAAATATCATTACCAACACCTTGAATTCCAACCAGAAGCCTATAGGCAGCCAGTGCAATTCATTTAAGACCAGTGTTATGTAGTCTCTGTGAGATGCACTGGCCAGCGGTCTAGCTGCTGCATTTTGCACTAGTTGTAACTTCCGAGTCACCTTCAAGGGCAGCCTGCATACTGCCTCTTATACTGGTATTGCCATCAGGATTAGTAGCCATTGATAGCCTTTTCCTCCAGGAATTTATCCATCCCCTTTTAAAGCCATCCAAATTGGTGGCCATCACTATAGATTGGTATGGAGAATGTGGACAGGGAGACATTTTTCTCCTTTCAAAATACTAGAACCCAGGGTCATCCCATGAAACTGATTGATGGAAGATTTGGGACAATTAAAAGGAAGTACTTCTTCAGCAGTGCATAGTTAAATTATGGAATTCAACAACATGCAGTGATGGCCACCAATTTGGATGGCTTTAAAAGGGAATTGGATTCCACCTCCCACCCCGTTTTCTGACTTTTTTTCTCCAAATGTCAGTGTTCTGTGGCCACTGAGCATGTTAACTCTTCACTGGGCTGTTTGGGGTCCCCTCCCACAATCCTTGAGGGATATTTATTTATTTCTGCAAACCTTGAAGTTCTCTTGTGGATGGATGTTACCATTTTGGCTACATAAGGACTGGACTTGGAGAATTGAGATTACTTTTGGTATATATGATTAAGATGATTACTCCTATAAATGAGATCATCATTATCATCATCTCCTCTGGAGTATACTTTTATAAATTTCAGCTCATATTTTGCTAATGTTATAGAGAAAACAGGATGTGGTTGAAAACCAGACACAGAATCATCTGGTTATAATGAGCATAATGAGCATATGGTAGCCAATATATCTATAAAGAAAATGAACCTCTGGGGAAATGAACCTCCCCATAAATGTAGGGATGGGTGAAGTTCTTTCTCAAATATGAAGAACCTCATACATTCTCATCAAAAACAAACATACTCCTGCAATAAAGTAGGGTGACCATATGAACAGTTGTGTAGAAAAGGGAAGTTCAGCAGCTGTCATTTCTATGCATGGAACACCTGGTGACATTCCCTATTCATCACAACAGTTAAAGGTGCAGGAGCTACACTATAGTGACTGCATACAAAAGAGGGCAGGACTCCTGTAGCTTTAACTGTTGTGATGAAGAGGGAATTTTACCAGGAGCTGCATGAATACAAATGATACGTGCTGAAATTCCCTTTTCTACACAATGGTTAAAGATACAGGAGGCCTGTCCTCCTTTCCATATGGCCACCCCAAATAAAGCAATTTGTGAGTCATGCAAGGGCATTGTCAAGGCCATTTTGGAGTTGGGAATGAATTCTGGACAGAGTTTTGTAAGGAGGGTTGGCTCATGGCTTTTTGAAGGGGTGAGAAAGAAACCCAAGGCAGAAGAGTGTAGAAGGGTAGAGATGGAGACAGAGAAGTGGCAACAATGGAGGCTCTCTGTATTGTGTTACTTACGTACATGAAGATGTGTGCTACGATTTGCTTTGGCTGACCGCATTTTGCCAGCTGGAATCAAGTGAGCCCTCACAGGTGTCTTTAAAATGGCAGTCCTCCTGGGATAAGAAAGGGGAAGGGGTAGGAAGAATGCTGGTAAAAGGCAAACAAGCATCAACATTACCCTGTCGCACATTGGGGTCTTGCTGTGTGAGTCTCAGGACCATGGTCTAGCATTGTATATTCTGTGATTCCATTCACTGAGATTGCCTTGAGGTGATAAATCTAAATATGAAGGCATGTGTGCCACCTGTACTTTAAATAGATGTTCATTTGGTGCACTTTTCTGCCAGCAGTTGCAAATAACTGTAAATAATGATATCATTATCATCATCACCCAGAAAGCTGCACTTTTCATGTTGAGCTGTGGACTCGGATTAGATGCTTGGATAGTAATCTGTCTCCAGAGATAGGCTAATGTTGTATAGTCAAAGCAGAAACATCAGATCCTCTAGCCTAAATTTTCCTCTGCCTGATCAGAAAGGAGTCTGTGAATCTTAAATGTGGTAGAAGAGACCAATCAAACTCGCAGAATTGTGCGCAGCATGCTAACAATGTACTGGGATCACAGAAGCAACCTTCTATTTTTCTGCCTGCAAGCGGACCTCAAAAATGGTGAGGCTATCAAATAGCTGACAGATCACAGTATGCAGGGTGTGCAGAAGCTGTGGGTTTCACAAACCTGCTGAGACAGAGCTTCCTGGTGTTAGGCTCTCATTTCACTGACACATGATGCCAACATTCAGGTGCATAAAGTCCTAACTAAATAGACTGGACTCAGTGTTCTTTATGAAGAATCTCTTCCCATATGGACCTACATTATAGTTTGGCCGGGGTGTGGGAGTCCAGTCTTGCTCAAGGCCCCATAATTTCAGAGAATACAGTTTTGGGAGCTCAGGACAGAGCAATATGTAGGGTGGCAACTTGTGAATCACCAAAAGAGAGGACATACATCATCCAAACAAAGAACAAACGAGGATGCCAATTTGCATAAAATTTGCATGCACTATTTTTTATGTATAGATGCAAATTTAGAAATAATTATTATCATTTAAATAGAAATACAGTATATATATCTCACTTATGACCAGAGACTCGGGTGCCTTGTTCGGCCTGCTTTCTAGGTGTTGCTGATGGGCAACTCCCTTCTGATGGTTCTTTATCTTTATAGCAGACTTGGATAGCCCTTCAAATGGAGGACACCTTCAGAATATAGGATAGTCCTGAGGAAGCCCTTCAAACTGAGGACTGTCTTCTGTAAAAGAAGAAACAGGGGGCAGGGCTAGATGAGGGGGGTGTAGGGGGATGATCTCACGATTTTATGATCGCTACATCGTCCCCCTCATCTACAAGCGGCGCGCAATGTCCTGGGAGGTAGAGGACATTGTGCCCGCCATTTTGTTTGTTTTTATAATTGGAGAAGAGTGCACAAGCGCTCATGCACAAAATGTAAGTGTTTTAAAGAGAGAGAAAAACCTTGTATTCCCTTCTCCCTATCCCTGAGCAACTGAGGATGGTGGGCCACATGTTCTTCAGTCTTGGGATCATCCCGAGACCACGGGAAAAATCAAAATTAATGGGTAGGGCGATATCCCAGGGAATGGGAGGGATCGTCCCTCCCTGGTCCCGGGATGCCCTGTGCATCATGTGGACGCACAGGGACGATTCCAGGATGATCCCTGGTATATCACCCTATCTAGCCATGCCCACAGTCAACCAGTAGATGCCAAGCCCTGACTCCATCCCTGCTAGATACTGTTTACTGAGAGAGCCTCTATTCTGTAGATTTTCCTTCCTTTTATTTTGATTGCCCACTCCCACCCTAGTCACACACACTCATAGCCACCCCAAGTCAAGGCCACCTTTGCTTGCAAAGACTCAACAACTTCCCCCTGGCCGCCTTCAGCTGTTAAGCCACACCATCCATTTTGAGGCCTTATGCTTGGAGATACAGCTCTGACAGTGGTTCTGTGCCAGATGTCGGGAGGCTCAATTTCAAGACACAATGATGCCCAAGCCTGCCAGCCTCAAGGACAAAGAGTTAGGCAGGAGCATGAAAGCCACACCACAGGGATCCCTGTGCGCCATCCTAGCTATGATTTAAGACGGAATTCTGTGGGAGGCTAAGCTCCCACCAAAGCCAAAGATGAAAACATAATCTCTCCTATACGTGCTCTGTGTACAGTATGCATCGTTGACCTGGCATGAAGCTCCTTTTGAAATGAGATTTCTCAATTAAGGAAATAGCTTTTGCTGGCGAGCTGAGCTTTAAAGTACTCTATGGCAGTATCCCTTTCTTAGCATCCACAAAATGACACATTATAATCAAAGCAAATTCCTCATTCATTAACTCCCAACTGGAAAATCCCTTCATAACACCACCTTTCGCCCCAGTCATACCTGCAAATGCTGCACAATATTGATCTCCGTGAACAGCCGCCCTGTCACCGGTCACGTAGCAGAGGTGAATTTACACACCAGAGCAGGAAATGCTGTGGGAAAATCCCCTGAGCTTCAGCTACCCAACCGCCTCTGATAATGAGATCCTCAAAGCTCGGGGGGACACATTCATTTTCATTCATTGCTAATATGCCTCTTTTTCCTTTGAAGCAGGTCCTCCCTCCTCAGCACCTCCTTGTGAGACTCCAGGAGCACAGCGCATGTTAACTTGTAGCAGATGCTGAGGAAAGAACCCCTGCAGATATACACATGTTTGATGGCAGGAGCATTCGTAATGTCTTTTTATTCAAAGGCACTTTTCAGCTACTCCTATTTTATCCTCTCTCCCTCCTTCTTTCCCCAGTACTCGCTAATAAAGTCATCCATATGTCTTGTGCATGTTCAGGCATGATCTCTCAATTCCTGACATGCAAATGCCTCCTAGGCTATTTTCCTTTTGGGATTTTTTTTTTAAATATTACTTCTTCTAACGAATTGTTCACCCACAGCTCTTGAGTAATGGTGGCACAGAATGGTTTGGCGCAGATATCGTTTTGCCTTCTCAGTCATTGTGATCAACTTTTAAAAGAAACCATCCCAGAACCCGGGGTCATCCCATGAAGCTGATTGGTGGGAGAGTCAGGACAGATAAAAGGAAGTACTTCTTCACACAGCGTATAAGTTAACTATGGAATTCACTACCACAGGATGAAGTGATGATCGCCAATTTGGGTGACTTTAAAAGGAGGTTGGATAAATTCCTGAAGGAGAAGCCCATCAATGGCTCCTAGTCCTGATGGCTTAGGGATGGGGTGAAAATCCACAGGGGTGTGCGAGCTTGCTGGATGCCCTGTGTCCAGCCCTCCCAGGCCCTGGCAAACATACTTGGTGGATTTTTGCCCCATGGTCCCTATACTGACAAAGGGGGTGCAGGTCCAGGCAGAACTCACTTCTGTCCTGACCTTTTATGCGCCCTTTGTCCTCCCCCACAAACGCTGCAGTAATGGTGGGCATTTCCATAGCGGGTGAAAATATGCAATTTCCTCAGCTTTCTTGCACTGGAGTGGGGGTGGGAGAAGGGTCTTTCCCTTCTATTGTAATGGTGGCTGCCATTAGAGTAGAAGGGGAAAACCCTTCTCCTCCTCCCCCTCTCCTCCCCCATACCCATCAAGGCAAGCATTAAGGGATGTTTCAGGCCCCAATGGGTGCAGGGGCATATGTTGAAAAGCATGGCTGGGGGAATTCACACACTTTCTTGAGGCCCATAAAGTGTGCATTCCTGCACCTCTCTCTCTCCCTTAGGGGATGGAAAGCATTAAGGCTCCAATGGGCACAGGGGGGGGGGGAGGGAAAGCTCACATCTAGGGCCTTCGGAAAGTGTGCAATTCTCCCAGCATGCTAATTTTTGTGAACCGCCCAGAGAGCTCCGGCTATTGGGCGGTATAGAAATGTAATAAATAAATAAATAAATAATGGTGTCCTGTGGGAATTGCACACTCTCTGGAGGCAGTGGATGCGCACAACGCCAAGCACTCACCAGGCCAGCTCAGCTGGAAGACAGCTGGCCAGGCAGTGCTTGCCAAGCTCAGAAGGTGGGCCCCCAAGGAGCTCAACATTCACAATGATGGCTAGGTGCTACCTCCAGTATCAGAGGCAGTAAGCCTATATATACCAGCTGCTGGGGAGCATGGGTGGGAGGGTGCTGTTGCGCTGTATCCTGTTTGTGGGTCCTTGGCCAACAGCTGGTTGGCCACTGTGTGAACAGTGCTCAGTCTAATCCAGCATGGCTCTTCATACATTCTTATATTCTTCATGTTGTTTTTCTCACTCCCTTTAAAAATAATCAGTCAAACAACAACTGGGTAAAAATGAAGCGGGGGTGGGTGGGTGCAGTTTGGACCATCAACTTATTTTGATCCGTGGTGTAGTTTTAAATTTGGACGTGCTGAGCTAATCATGATAGTCCCCATGACCACATTCTAAAGGAGAACCTAAAAATTAGGGATGTGCTCCGCTCCGATTAGAAGCGGCGAATCAGAAGCAAATTGGCCTGCTCCGCCTTGCCCAGAGGCGGAGTAGAAGTGGACCAGGGACCTGTAGAAGCAAGGCGAAGAGAAGCGTCCATTGGCGGAGCGCTTCTCTTTACGTGGAGCGATCCGATCACCATTTTGAAAAATTTCGCCCATAGGATTGCATTGCGGAAAAGAATCGGGGATAACTGTGTTGTTTTTTAAGCTATCTTTCTGAAACTTATTGTGCTTAGAGAGTCATGGATGGGGGTCATTTTGAGCCTACTCTCAGCTCTCTGTGTGCTGCGGTTCGCTTGCTAGAATTTTTGGAAAAGTCTGGTAAACAAACAGGGACAGCAGGTAAACCGGCGGGTTGTTTTTTTTTGAAGCGATGAAAGGCACATTCAACTCACAATCCTGATGAGAATTGATCACCTCATGAAGCATCCTCCAATCCCAGCGTTGGAGGGGGGGACTAAGGCAGAGGCACCCTCAGAGCTTTGAGCTCTCAGCGTCTTGTGGGTTTTGCGTTCATGGGGAGAGGAGTTAGGTGCTGCTGCTGTGTTTGGAGATAGATTAGATTTAGCTTGGCATGTGTGTGTGTTTGTTTGCTTCTTTCTGACTTTTTGCTTAGTTTGCTCTGTGTTTTCCCCTTACTTTGATTTAATATAAACTTTATTTTTAAATTTTGGAGTGTTTGTTTGTTTGGTTGGTTCCCCCCTCCCTCTCTTAAAGCCTGACTGTGTTTCATCTTCCTTCTTTCTTCTAAATACAAAAAAAATACCAAAAAAAATATATCTCTATTTCTTCTCTCTGTTACTTGGACTGTGTGTGTGACTGTGTTATTGTGTGAGTGTGCTGTGTGCACTGTTTGTGAAGTGCAACAGCCACAGATTGAGCATTTCAAATCCTGTTTGGGCAAAGTATACACACTTCTTGTCCCATTTCCCTACATATAGTATTAGTAATATTCTTATACATATTAGTATTAGTATTAGTATTATATTCTTATACATATTATAATTAGTATTAGGGTGGCATATGGGAGGGTGCCTGCTTCAATTTTTTTTATCTGTCAAACCGTTGGAGAACAGCCCATGTCTGCAAATGGGGTGTCCGATTTTCATAAATTCCCCAAAAATCAGGGGATGATGGGATTGGCTTGAAACTTGGCGTCCATGTGGACACATGAATGAGCTGTCATGGGACTGAACGTCAGGTTTCTGACATGCAAATTGACGTAGTTGTAGCATGGGACTTGATTTGGGGTGAGTTAAAAGGTTAGAGCCGTGCCAAAAATCAGGGGATGATGGGATTTGCTTGAGTCTTGCCATGAATGTGGCTCTAGATGGCATCTGTGAGGGTGCCTACTTCAATTTTTTTAATCTGTCAAACCGTTGGAGAACAGCCCATGTCTGCAAATGGGGTGTCCGATTTTCATAAATTCCCCAAAAATCAGGGGATGATGGGACTGCCTTGAGTCTTGGCTTGCATGTGTATCCCTGGATAAGCTGTCATGGTGGTAAGTTTGAGGTTTCTAACGTGCAAATTGACGGAGCTATCAAAAGGGGTGTGAATGGGGTGCCCGATTTTCATAAATTCCCCAAAAATCAGGGGATGAAGGGACTGCCTTGAGTCTTGGCATGCATGTGTATCCCTGGATAAATTGTCATGGTGGCGAGTTTGAGGTTTATAACCTGCAAATTGATGTAGCTATCGAAAGTGGTGTGAATGGGGTGCCCGATTTTCATAAATTCCCCAAAAATCAGGGGATGATGGGATTGCCTTGATTCTTGGCGTGCATGTGTATACATCCATGAGGTGTCATGGTGCCAAACTTGAGATTTCTAACTTTAACAGAAAAAAGTTGTATACTTTTTTAGCTTAATGCAAGCCTAGGGGGTGGGGGGAAACGGAGCTCCGATCCGGATCCGGAGCTCCGCAGCGGAGCGGAGTGGACATAAGCGGAGTGGGGGCGGAGCAAAGCAGCCCGATCCACAAATCGCGGATCTGGAAGAGAAGCGGAGCGGGGGGTCCGTGCACACCCCTACTAAAAATACAGACAGCTGGGTTGATTCTCCGCCCCCCTCTCTTATATATGTCTTTTGTAAGGCTGTTTGCTCTTAATTCATTCAAGACTAGGCCAACCCTCAAAATACTTTACTTCACAATAGGGATAGCTCAGAGCAATATGTTGTTGCTGGGAAAATCCATTAACCCCGATTGCAGTTAAGCACAAGGGGAACAGGGAAGTCTAAGGGGTGGAGTGGGGGCAGATGATGTCATCACCCCTGCTACAATCAAAAAGTCAAAGTGCTTCAACCCGGCATGCCCTGGTTCTGCTATTCCATTGGTTTGGATGGACTTTAGCATTTTAAAGCATGACAGGTGGAATGGTGAGATGATGTCATTCACGTATGGGGAGCGGTGAAGTGGGGGCTATTAGAGATTCTTGAGAATCCTTTTTGGTTCTTAGTAGCCATGGGGAAGGGGGATGATTTGAACCCTGGACCATGGGGAAGAGGGGATTTAATTGTTTGCCTTGGGTCTTTCTCTCTTGGGAATCCAGTTCAGGACTTAAATCCCCTCTCATTCCATGTCATAGTCCCAATCTGGATCAGGCACTCCATGGCTTGTATTGAATAAGCAAAAACCAAGATCACGAGGGCAAGCCAAATGCTAAACATCCTATCTAGTTTGGCCTTTTCTCAGATTCAAGGTTTCTTACAATTTGCTTGTTCCCCAAGATCAGCAAATTTCTTTCAATCACTTCATGACAGGTGTGAACCTGCATTGTGTTTATGTGACTACTTCAGCGCAGGAATATAGGAAGCTGCTTTATACTGTTGGGCCATTGATCCATGTAGCCCAGGACTGTCAACACTGACTCACAGCAGTTCTCCAAGGTTTCAGGCAGGAATCTTCCCTCACCATACCTGGAGACGCCCAGGATTGAACCTGGGACCTTCTGCTTCCAAAGCGGGGGCTCTTCCACTGAATTGCAGCCCCTCTAACCAGCCCTTGTTTAGACATTTCACTTCTGAACTTGTGCTGACTGATAAGCGATCCATAAAGTCATAGAACTGGAAGGACCCTCGAAGGCCATCTTTCCAACCCCCTGCTAACGCAGGCAATCCAGTGCTACAGCATTCCTGATGCAGGAACACCACCGATATTTATACACATGCCCATCTGTACTCAGCCAATAGCCCATCTCTGAAGTACTAGTCATTGGTGGCCCTCTAGGAAATGATGGTGCTCTCTATGAAATCAGCTGACTCAAAATAGAAAACTGCTTCACATGCACCACCACGAGATTTATTTTCATACCTTGGCTGCTGCTTCAAATGCCATGGGGAGAAAGGTGGGGGAGAGAAGTAAAGCAATTTCCTTACTTTCCCTATCATTTAAATGTCAGTTGTAACATCTGTCAAAGTGGTTTTCTAACAACCCTAACTCTACTCCCTCTTTAATTTAGGGAGGGGGGGGAGAGAACTGATTACAAACAGCTGGAATTCAGAATCAACAATCACCTTGAAGAAACAGCCAAGATAAGCAGGAATGAAAGCAAGTAATACTCGTTTTAGATTTTCACTCATCCTCAATGCATATGCATATCTCCTTTTCTCTCTTCAGTGAAGGTAGTGAGAAATCGTTGGTTCTTCCAAAGAGTTATTTGATTTTTGTTACAGTGATAAATCTTTCAGGAGATTAAGAAATCCACAGTTAGATTTTCAAGCAGCTTCTGCTGACTCCCCATTCCGTTTTTTCTTCATCGCAGCCTTTCCAAACTGCTGAGACTGTGTTTATAGAGGAACGATATACAAATGTAAGTGGGGAAGAATAGAGAATATGTACGGTGTGTGCAAAAGGACAGATAGATTTATGCTGGAAGTAGGGGGAAGGGAATGGTGCATTCACACAATGATTGCCCCATCTTTCCATTAATGCATGGAGAATCGGCCCAAGTTGGCCGCATAAGCACGGAATGTAGTCCATTGCCTGGTCAAGCTATGTATCTTGCCATGTGGGGTGTCCTGAATTCAACTGGGGACCAAGAGGACAACCCCTTCCTGCCAACTCCACCTCTTTCATGCCATCTCTTTTCACATTACCCATTGAAATGAACAGGAGCTGAACACACTGGGGTCTGGGCCCCTTCATCCCACTGCATGCCTGGCCAGCCATCCAGCCAGTGTTTTGGTGTGTGAACACGCTGCTGCTTGTCCCGGCCATGGCTCCTTGCCCTACATGCCGCCACTGCCATAGCGATGGCATAGTGATGACCAAGCAGAAGCCCGCATGCATGCTGGGAGGGATTGGAAGGGCCCATTTCTGGAAATGAACACTCTAAGCCCCTCCCAGGTTTCCATTCAGGCTTCTTCTTGGTCGACATCATAGCATCGACCAAGAAGAGGCCTGCATGGAAGCGTGGGAGGGGCTTACAGCATGCCTTCTGGAAATGCGTGCTATAAGCCCCCTCCCCCGCCCGGGCTCCCATCCAGGCTTCTTCTTGGTCAATGTCATGGCATCGACCAAGAAGAGGCCCAGATGGAAGCTGGGGGTGGGTGGGGCTTAGAGCACACATTTCGGAAACACAGAAATGTGCACTCTAAGACCCTCCCAGGCTTCCTTCTGGGCTTCTTCTTGGCCAGTGACATAGACCAGATGGAAGCCTGGGGGGCAGGCTTAGAGCATACATTTTGGGCATCTTCTTAGCTGTCGATATGCTGGCAGCCAAGAAAAGCCCCAAATGGTCAAGCTGGAGAGGCTTGAAGTGCTTGTTTCCACGGACATAAGTATAGAAAAAATGAATTTTCCCTCAAGAAGCTGGTTTGCCCTCCATTTTTTCTGACTTGTCTGGGCCAAACTGGATGTATGGTCACTCTAGGCTAGGATCACATTCCATTCATAAAATGCTCTTGTGTTGGAATAGGGTGTCAAGAACTCCATATTCTTTTTTGTGTGTCCTAGCTGTTTGTAAGTTTCCATTTTCTAAGGTGGAAGCTGCACCTAGTGGGAAACCAGGTGCTCTTGTGATATCTCAGGATGGGTCTATCCCCAAGGTTGGAACAGGGCCTACCAGACTTCCTGTGGAAAGTCTCACCACTCCTCCCCCATCACTACTTGGTGCCTGGAAAAACTGTTCCGACAAGTTCATGATTGGCTAACCATGATTACTTTAGAGTGGCAGTAGCTTGACCTTATGATTAGTGTGTATGTGTTACAACTGCCTATGGTCTTTGTCTTCACTTTTCTCTGGCTTTGGATTGTAACAATCTTCATTTGGACACTGTCCTATTTGAAGACCTGTGCTAGGATGTATAGATAATTTTAGGTAGCTTATTTATTTATTTTTGCCTTGAAGTATTGTTTCAGGATGTCTTTTATTCCCTTTCCCCTTCAAACTCACTACTTCTTATAGCTGGTTGTCTGTGTGCTTGATTCTAAATTCCCTTGGGGCAAAATCCAGAGACTTACCCTTGATTAATGCTACTGTTAAGAGGTTCAAGCCTAAGATTAAGAAATAGAGGGTGCTAGTTTGGCCCCCTGTTTCATAAGCCTTAGGGGTGTCCAGTAAGATCTGAGAGTCCCCTGGCTCAGGCTGAGTTGGATGTAAGGGGTAGCAACTGTCTACCTTGCTGGGTGGGTGTTTCGCCTGAGTAACCATTTGTTCCTGACTACAACTCTGGGAGCTAAGGCAACTCTTTTCTTCCTTCACAGTGAGGATGGTGCTTTCACCAATTCCCCCTTTCACTCACTGCCCTTTCACTCTCTGCCTTTTCACTCGCTGCCCCACCCATTCTGCTCCAGAGGGCCAGATTGGTAAAAAATTGCCTTCCCCTCCCTTGGCTGGATCTTGGCCCCATCTGTGAATGGAAAGAGCATTTCCATCCATGGAAGCTTACTTAGGATCCAATCCATAGGCTGGCAATTACAACAATCATCATCTCTGCATACATATTCACTTCCATGCCTTTATGTAAACACACAAAAATAGAGAGTTTAGCGAATGAAATAATGATTGCAGCCCAGAAAAAGCTCTGCTACTTATGGATTCCATCACTCCACTGCCTCAAATCAAGAATATATGACATTACTATCTAGCTACATTTGCCCCATGTTCACACTTAAATCTCCATTAGGAAGGAGACCACCCTAGAGCATTTTAATTGCCTCTTAAAACACAGCTTAGTCTCTGAACTCTGACTACTCTTGTGGAAAGCGCAAGTTCAGCACACGCTACTCGTCACTCTCAAATGTTGGATTCTCTAACCTTATGATCTCCGGAAGAAAGGGGAGACTCATAATCTAGTAATACCTCAGTGCGAAACCAGTGTGTCTGGTTTTTGAGCTTGACACAGGTAGGACGAAAACAAGGACGTAGCCTTGTGAGGTGGATGCTGCTGACATGTGTATTGCTTTAATGCTATAAAGCTATAATCTTGTTGCTTTGCTAGAAAGGGAGCCCTCAGAAGTTTTTG
The DNA here is from genome assembly GCF_023053635.1 of Elgaria multicarinata webbii. NCBI lineage: Eukaryota > Metazoa > Chordata > Lepidosauria > Squamata > Anguidae > Elgaria > Elgaria multicarinata. The sequence goes on from NC_086174.1 coordinate 87,426,734, forward strand.
CTGTCCAGATGTTTCAGCTTGCCAGATGTTCCCGTTTCTGGTTGTTTCTTCTGCAACTCCATGGCATGCTTTAAGAGGATGCTACAAATCCCTCTAGCATTTTAGAACTCATTCTCAGCATTGCACAAAGTAGGAGCTTCAGATAAATGACTTCTCCAGGCTACGATACAAGTGATACTTGCACACCCTGAAAATCACATTGATTTCAAAATCACATTGATTGACATGGGGCAGAAGTAGAGATGGCTGGGATCCCTTTGGCTCTGATCACATCATCTTAGAACTGAGCCAGGCTGTTTATGATATGATAATATTATTAACATTTATATACCAGTCTCTAAGCACAGTAAGTTTCAGGGATGTGGGTTTCAAAACAATATATATATATATATATATATATATATATATATATATATATGCTAATCTTTTCCGCAATGCAATCCTATGGGGAAAAATATTCAAAATGGCAGGCAGAGCGCTCCGCGAAAAGCGGATCGATTTGCTTGTGGTCTCTTCTCTTTGCTATGCTTCACTAGCCCCCACGACTCGCTTCTCCTCTGCCTATAATGGAGGCAAAGCCCCCGACTCACTATCGCTTCTAAGAACCAAAGAGAAGCGGATCACAGCCCTAAAATAAACCCCATTGAAACAGTAAAATATTAAAACATTGACTACATAATTTAAAAGGCTAGATTAAAAAGATGTGTCTTCACACCCTTTCTAAGAGCTAAGAGAATGGGGGTCACTTGTAGCTCTTGAGAGGGTGCATTCCACAGTTTGGGAGTGACACAGGAGAAAAGCCTTCCATGTATGCCCAGCCATTGGGTATCTATGGGGAAGTGATGTCCACAAGAGAAGCCTCTCTTGAAGATCTTAAACCTGGGCAGGCTTATAACAAGACAGGAGTTAGATCATAGAATCATAGAATAGTAGAGTTGGAAGGGGCCTATAAGGCCATTGAGTCCAACCCCCTGCTCAATGCAGGAATCCACCTTAAAGTCTACCTGTCCAGCTGCCTCTTGAATGCCTCTAGTGTGGGAGATCCCACAACTTTCCTAGGTAACTGGTTCCATTGTCATACTGCTCTAACAGTCAGGAAGTTAGACAGGTCCTAAGCTGCATAGGACTTTAGAAGTTAAATCCAAAACCTTGAATTGAGTATACTTTGGAAATATGTAGCTCGGTGCTTCAAAGCAGCCCCCAGCAAAGTAACAGAAGCATTTCTTTGTACTTTTGTTAGGGGGTTGCTTTGAAGAACTGGCCCTGGAAAAATGGGAGCAAAAGCTCCATCCCTCCATGAAACATGTGTGCATTATGAGGGCGCTCTGGGCAGTATCCAGTTTAGGGGGTGCAAGACAGGCTGTTTTTCAGGAATGGCTGGGGGGGGGTGTCAGGAAGAAGGGGTTGACACTGCTGCTCACCATCTGCTGCTGCTGCCTGAGATGCTTGTCAATTGGTAGGGCCGGCAGAATTCTATAAACAGCTGCAGGTATTATATCCTCCATAGGGGTGACTCACCAAATGGCAACTTCATGGTGAATTCTCTTTCTCCCTCCTTAACATTTAGGAACCCTCATCATATGCTATGTTGTGAGTGTCCTCACGTCCACCTGCAGTAGCCAAAGGAGAGGTGGGAAAACTCACAGCATAGTGATGAATATACCTATATATTCTGGAGAGTGGGGCGGGAGGAGGCATTTGCCATGGAGTGGCCATTTTTGGTAGCATCTGCTCCATGGAACACACATGCATTATGAGGGTGCTCTGGGCAGCATCCAGTTGGGCCCTTCCATGCTTGGACAGCCTTGCCGGCCCTGCAATCAACCCCTTACACTTGCAAAATGTGGTATCTCACTTCTGGGGCAAACCCTGAAATGAGTGGGAATTCTTGTTACTGGAAGGAACAGGGCTCTAGTGACCTCCACACTTCCAGAAATGAGAATTTCATTGTGGGGCTTGCCCTGGAAGTGCTCTATCGTATTGGACTGAAACTGGAAGGGCTGGCTGCATACGGAAGGCCCTAAGTGTGAGGTGTGTTGTTGCTCTCAGCCCCAATTTTTCCAGGGTCAGCTCTTTGTCTTGGAAGTCTTCAGAATTTAGTCTCGGCCAGAGAAGAACTCATGGGCTATTTGAGCTTACCTCTTCTCTGAGTCAATCTTTATTGAGCCCCTGAAGCATGTTTCCAGGCGTGAGCCCAGCAAAGTTTGCTGGCTTCTCTAGGTAGCGGAACAGGAAATGGTGAACTGAAATGCAGCTTTGGCCTGTTGTTAGCTCACTATTCTTTGTATCATTTTCTAAGCTGAAGGGTCAAAGTTCTGGTTCGAGCATGTGGCTTTTAACCTTATGGGAAAAGTACTCTTTGGCTAACTTTCCACCAGCTAGGTTAAGCTCAACTGTTAATGGCTTTTTAAGGTATGGAGAGATCAATATAGTTAGGATCTGCTTCCCAAAGTGCTGATGTGACTAGTTTTCCCCAGCAACCCACAAACTATTCCTCAAATACCATGTGCTTTCTTGATATCCTCCAAAAGAATCATATATTTCATCTGAAAATGACGCCTACCATCAGAATTGATGGGAGTGATCTGCAAGGTCACTCAGATGCAATTTGCTGACTTTGTGTGTGTCTGTAATGATTCCTCACTCATTATTAAAAGTTCTAATTGCAGTAGAGGACAAGCCAAGTTAGAGAAAGCAAGAGAGCGAGAGCCATAGGCAACCAGATCTGCTTAATGTGCAAAATGTGGGGGGAGTACTGTAGTGAAGGATTTAAAAAGCGCACACAAAAAGGGACATAGTTCTGAAGTCTGCTGTGATGGATAATTAATTGTGCTGATTCAGCATGGTCTGCTGTGCTCCCTTTTCATTTCAACATACCTTGTGCTTGCCTTGGAGATATACATGTGGGAAATGTCCCACACTCAAAACAGAGGAGATGGGTGTTCTGTGCCATGCATACTTCAGTCAAGTTCTTCTGGCTGATCTGGAGAAATAAGAAGGTCTTCATCTTGTGCTGGAAAGCGTACAACATGGCACCAGGCACACTTCTCTGGGAAGCTCATTCCGCAACTGGAGTGACACAACAGAAAAATCCTTCTTCTTTGTAGCCACACATCTCACTTCCGATAGATCATAGAATCATAGAATAGCAGAGTTGGAAGGGGCCTACAAGGCCATTGAGTCCAACCCCCTGCTCAATGCAGGAATCCACCCTAACGCATCCCTGACAGATGGTTGTCCAGCTGCCTCTTGAATACCTCTAGTGTGGGAGAGCCCACAACCTCCCTAATAGAATCATAGAATAGATCACAAAAGGGAAGTTTGGTCTTTCCCTGCAATTGAGTATTCCAGAAGAAGGTACTTCAACAACTGATGTATGGGGAAGAGGTATGGGGATATATGAATGCCTCTATTTTTGAAGTGGTCCAGAATTCTTTTATGAGATCCCTCCTAAAAGTCCTGCATCACTTTTAAGGGCAGAAGTAGGAGTGACTTCTGTTAAAATGTCTCTCCATGTTGCACTTGCTTTATATTGGTTCAGGTTGGATTATATGAGTCACTCCTGCCTTCCAAAAAATAAAATAAAAATGCTTTCAAGAGCAACTTCCCTCCTTTGCTTCTGATAGTGTCAAGCAGATGCTTAAGAAAGAAAGAAAGAAAGAAAGAAAGAAAGAAAGAAAGAAAGAAAGAAAGAAAGAACAAATTTTATTCTAAGCAGTTGGATTTGTTTACAATTCCACAGATGTCTTAACCCATTATATAAGGTGTCATTTGGTTTGATGAGTTACTTTATAACTCTGATTGTGCTCCCACCTTAAGAAAATAATTCACAGCATGCTCTGCCTTTCTGGGGGGAAGATTTGATAATACTCCAGTCCATCAAAGAGTTTGTATTTATGGATCTGTGGAGGTTAAGGATATTTCCCACTACTTACAAATATCCCCTAAATATTTACTCCATTAATGATCCTAGATTTAGATGAAGAATGAATTTAGAGAGGTTTTAGATTCCTGAGCTACTCTTATAGACTCCAGTCCATTATTATTATTATTATTATTATTATTATTATTATTTATTTATTTATATAGCACCATCAATGTACATGGTGCTGTACAGATTACACAGTAAATAGCAAGACCCTGCCGCATAGGCTTACAATCTTACAATCCATGACTACCTCTTTCACTGAAACCAATGGAACAAGTTAGTAGCAATTAATTCATGCTGTATTGCTTTTAATGGGACTTTGCTGATTGTACACATGTAAGAAGTCCAGTTGAATTCAAGGGGACTTCCTCCCAAGTAAGTATGCCCACCCAGGATTGAACCCTAGCCATGGCAAACCTTAGCTGGATTGTGGCCACTGTGAGTGCAAGAACTCTTCAATAGATTTTTATCTCTTGATTTTGTGTTGATGTTTTTGAAAAGCCATGTCAAATGGTTGTGGGTAAAATTTTGATAATATAAAATATAAGCTTAGTTTTACCCATTGTATAGGGTGGCCATACAGAAAGGAGGACAGGGCTCCTGTAGCTTTAACAGTTGTATAGAAAAGAGAATTTCAGCAGGTGTCATTTGTATGTATGCAACACCTGGTGATATTCCTTCTTCATCACAACAGTTAAAGCTGCAGGAGCCCTGCCCTCTTTTGTATCTGGTCGCTCTAGTATAGCTAGAGCGACCAGATACAACTGTTAAAGATACAGGAGCCCTATCCTCCTTTCCATATGGTCTCCCTACTTAGTATTAGTAACTATTTTTCCTAATTTGCATATTTTGTTATTCTCATAGGACTTGAAATCATCAATGTGAAATTGTGATTGGTTATCAGGGATAGTGGTCTGCTAAAAATACAATTACCTGTGTGCCTTAGGGCTAAACACAGACAACTTTGGATAGATTTTAAGTGGCACAAATTGCATTGCTCTGGATCTCTAATATTCTGTCCTCATTCTAAAAGAGGTTCAGAGATACCTTCTGTTGCCACACATCACTATATTCTCTGCAGTCACTTGAATCACTTTCTGTGGGTTTCTTTTTGCCAGTCATACCCTGTACAACGCCATGTGCATCAATGGTACTGTATAAATAAATAAATAAATAAATAAATAAATAAATAAATAAATAAAATAGTAGACACTCAAACAAGAGAGCACCGACAATATCTTTTTTATATAGAAAGCAACTATTTTCAGTTTTGCAAATCTAAATTATATGGTACCATTTCTTAATAACCAAATGGTGCCATCATTTTAATTCCCATATGTCAAACAAAAACAATCTGCTAGTTATGAAATTCCAAAGGAAGAAACATCATAATAAAGATGAAATATTATCATGATTCACATGTACTTCATGGTTTTGTTTTCAATACATACAAAAATGAAGGCCTTCCTTTTCAAGTGACTGTCAATTTTCTCCCTCCTGCCATACAAACAAAATATATTAGTTTGATTATATCAGAGATCTGCCATGCAGACAATTGATGCATATATCCATTGCATGTTTCTCCAATATTTTAGCAATGGTCAGGACAATGGAAATCAGTTCACTATCAAATTCTTTAGCAAAGCCGTTTAAAAATACTGAGAGTTCCTAACAGTGTTTGCACCTGATCCAGAGTGGAATCCTCACTGTTAGCAACTTTTCTACACAACACTATTAATTAATGTATCTACTTTTGGTTTCATCTCAGAATTGAGATCCGAGCTCTACATAAAAAGCTTTTCCTTTCCTACTTTCCCACTACATAAACTCTAGGTGTGACTGTGCTATATTATAATATCACCATTACACAAGTAGGAAGATACACTTTCTTTCACTTTCAGAAATAATATTCCCTTTCCCCTGTTTAAAAAAGCCTGCGAAAGTCTTCTCAGAAACTAAAGCAAAACTCGAGGATCGTGACATGATCTTAACTCCGTAAACAACTATGAGTAAGGAATCACAACTGTACAATAAATGCCTCATATAAAAAAGCTCTTGATTACAGGGAACATAAATGGATGTAGAATCAATACTAACATTAGAATCTTAAACACAGAAACAGAAAAAAAAATAGTTGTGGATTTTTTTCCTTTTAGTAAAAAGCAGAACAGAATTCTGAAGTTGTCGTATGAATGTTGCATTAACAGGACAATGAAAGAACTGCTTGGCTTGTCATCTTGGCGAAAGCTCATGCATTGCTACTCTTGGGGATATGCACAAGTGGAGAATAATATCACCCACCTTGGTCAGATGGGACATCAAAATGTTTCCCTTATGTGGATTCATGCAGATGGGCTCTTTGAAAGTTTCCCCTGGTAGCTAAGCCACAGGGAAAGAACCGCAAGCCATGAGCAGTGCACAGACCATTCCAGTTTGCATACATTAAAAGTAGCTGATTTTTTGATTTTTTTTTTTTTGCAATTTTTATTATTTTCTACAGAAAAAAAATGAAACAAAACTTCACAAACATAACAAACACTACAATACAATACAACTTATAAAAGCACACATACAAAACATATAAGGCCATATTCCATTTAAGGCATTCTTCATGGCAGATATATAGGCTATCTGTTCTTACTAGTTAGTTCCCTAAATGCCATAACTTTATATCATTCTTACTTCACTTTAGCCAGCACAGTATTGTGTATTAAGACCACAGATTATATGTGGAATCCACATACATATATAAATCATTTTTTTCCACCTCTTGCAAATATTCTAACAGAGGTTAGAGTCCGATACAAACGAGGTTGTTGATTTTTCTCTTACTAGCGCCGTAAGTTTAGCTATCTCTGCCAACTCCAAAACCTTCAGCAGCCATTCCTCCGTTGATGGTACTTTTGTGTTTTTCCAGTATTGCGCATAGAGGAGTCTAGCAAAAGTAGCTGATGTTTTAACAGCAGAGACACAAAGTGGATGCAGAACAGCTCATGGTGAATGAACAGTCTCTGTCTCCAGTCAGCGAGCTGCTACCATGGGCTCTGTCTTTGTTTCATTCTCATTATTTCTGCAATAACAGCTGACCTTCAGGGTCAACATTTTACATGAGTCTTTCCATTTTGCTGTTACTTATATTTCTCTTGATGCTGTCAACACGATCTTCCTTAGAAAATGGATTCAAGTCACAGGCCTAAAGGATGGCTTGGTGTTATTTTGAGATGGTAAAGTGGATTCTCCATATTTGGAGTTTCAGATGTTTTTGTCAAGAATCAATTGAAAGGTGGTTTGTTTTTGTTTTTTACACTGCATCTGTGACACAAAGCCCCTCTTCATCTTCAAGGTATTTCATTGTATTTTTTGGCTGTTTCAACAACAAAATTTTCTCCCTCATCCTACCTTCTCCCAAACCAAACCCTTGCACTGGCTTAGGGCATGTGTCTACACCATGCCTATATCCTGGGTTAGTCCTTGGATGGTCCCTATGCATCCAAATGACACACAGGGGATCCTAGGGGCAACCCAGGACTAGCAAGGACTTACCCTGGGATATCAGGAACTGCAGAAAACCCAACTTTTCTGTGGTTCCAGGACCATCCCATGGAGTGCGGCCATGTGGCCACTGCTCCCGCATTGTCCTGTCCTCCCCACAAGTAGTGGGGACCGTAAAATGGGCACGGAGCTGCATGGTGGCAGTCTGTGCCCATCGGGGATGGGGGGTGGGGGATCGGGGTCCTTTTTTTCTTTTCCTTACCTTTGGCGCTGGAGTGTGAGTACCCTCCTCTCGTTGTTGTTGTTTTAAAATGTTGGCTGTGATGTCCTTCTGGGATGTCGTGCGGCCGTTTAGACACCCAGGGGGGATCGTGGAAGCCAGTAAGGCTGCGATCCTCCTCCTACATCCTTGTGGTGTAGACATGCCCTTAGTCTGTATGATGTTTCTCTGGAGTACACCTACTTGCATCTTTTTTGGGGGGGTTGGGGGGGTCAGTGTGGAGGGATATGTCCAACATCAGGAATCATGCCATGGACTTTAGGGATGCTGCTAGTAAACATAATTTCATTACGTACAATGAGTTTGATATAGGTATCCATTAAGAAAATCAGGTGAGTAGGCACAATGGGATTACATGCAGTGTGAGACAATGAGGCCTAGAGTTGGGAGGGAAAAGAAGAACATCATTCTAAATATGAAGCAGACTAGTGATACATTAGCCCAAACCTCTGGATGACTTCTACCAGTAGCTTCGTGTAGATCAGGGGTGGTCAACTTGTGACCCTCCAGATGTTTTTGCCTACAACTCCCTAGCCATCATAGCCAATGCTGAGATATCATGGAAGTTGTTGTAGGCCCCACACCTGATGTAGTTGTTAAAGAGCATGGGTGAAAATGAAGGCACTCCATAAACCAAAGGCCATGAAGTGGAACATTAGACCCTTCTCTGGGTCCTCTCCTCCAGGAAGGACAAGAGCCACCAAAACACTGTAGTTCCCAGTCCCATCCCAGCCAGCTGAACCAAAAGGATAGCATGGCTGATAGTAGTGGAGGCCACTGAGAGGTCCAGGAGAACTTACAGGGCTGTCCATTCCCCTGCATAAGTCATCCACTAGAGCAACCAAGGAATTTTCTATCCCAGAATTAGGCTGGCAAGGATCCAATAGGGGAATCTGAAAGATGAACATGTCTTTGAAATCATGTCATCCATGAACTTACCTTTGATGTTGAGGCTATCTACACTAGAGCGATTTACCACCACAATTTCACAATGCAATTCTGCAAACAGCTGGAAGCCAATTACAACTGGTGATTGGCACAATGGAGGAAATAGTACTTTCCCCTGCATTTATATCCACCCAAAATGTTCCATCCACACTAATGTGTTGGCTTTGTGTTGTATGGTTGGTCCTATGTCTTTCCATTTCTATTTTCAGTTGTGAGGAGAAGCCCACCTCTGTGGGTATCATCCATGCATGTTCCCCCCTTAATTTCAATGTCTGCACTATGACACTTACTTTCAATGTCTGCACTACAATACCTTGCTGCAATAACAATATAGCCATAGTGGTATAGCATTATAAATGTATGGAGGTTTTACAGCATACTATCAATTTTAAACTAATTTTAGTGTGAATATGCTGTGGTATGGTGATAGAAAACATGGAAGCAGAAGCAGATGGTGCTGGTTATAAGGGGCAGGTGGAGAAACCGTGGTAGTTGACTCAGCTCAAGTTAATGTCTCTGGATGTTCCCCAACAAATGGTGGAGCTGTTATCCTATGAACTGCTCACATGGGAAGTGACCGCAATTTCATCCTGTCTGTAGCTGGGAACATTGGCACAAACAAGCTCCAATAAAAGATGAAATAACCCCACAATAACAATCTGTGCAACAAGTATGATCTGTGAATGGCATCGTCTGGATGGTCCATAAATAGTGAATGAATGATGGTGGCAATTCTAGATTAAATGGCAATGTGGATGTATGCAATTAAACAATAACAAATATATTGCTTTTTCTCTTCTTATTTTTATTCTATCATTGCTTAGAGTAATGATAGATTATTTATCCAGATAAAAGAGGCAACCTGATATAACCATCATATACTTTATGTAAGCCAGGATAGGCCTAATGGCAGTGTTACAATTTTAAGATGTGGAAGAAGCCATTCAACTATCAAGGGTACTTTTATATTATGAAAGCCTAATTCAAGGCAAGGAACTAAGGTAGCACTTCTATTCTATGAGTGAATGCCTGCTTCAACCTTCCAGCTTTATGTTTTCAATTTTATATTACACAGATAGCACAGGAAACATTCAAATAGGTATTGTACTGCAATCCTCTTTCCACAGGATAATCAATACAAAGGATTTAGCCAGTGTTGAATAGGTAATGCCCCTTAATCAAATCTCATTTCAGACACAGTATCTCCCACTTGTTGGGATGTCATCTATTCCTATACCAAGGTTCTGTATCATAAATAGTTGCATAACAGAGAGAAATAAAAGGGTGAAACTTTCCATCATTAACAGAGCTACAGCAATGGTGGTGTAGGGGGACCATGCTTGCTGGTTTCTGCCTAAACAAGGTAGCAACCTTAACTACATACAGTTAGGGATGTTAAAGAAATCCCCAGTGGACTCAGATGAGTTTGAATTTCTTTGAATCCATCCTGCAGATTCAACAGCAGACTGGCTTTTCCCAAGGCCTACAGATTTTGTGTATTATTATTATTATTATAGCACCATCAATGTACATGGTGCTGTACAGAGTAAAACAGTAAATAGCAAGACCCTGCCGTATAGGCTTACATTCTAATAAAACCATAATAAAACAATAAGGAGGGGAAGAGAATGCAAACAGGCACAGGGTAGGGTAAACAGGCACTGGGTTGGGTAAAACTAACAGTATAAAGTCAGAACAAAATCAAGTTTTAAAAGCTTTAGGAAAAAGAAAAGTTTTTAGCTGAGCTTTAAAAGTCACAGACTCTCAGCCCAACTAGCCTCACAGGGATGTTGTTGTGAGGATAAAATGGAGAGGAGGAAGATTAAGTATGCTGCCTTGGGTTCCTTGGAGGAAAAACGGTGGGATATAAATGTGTGTGTGTGTGTGTGTGTGTGTGTGTGTGTGTGAGAGAGAGAGAGAGAGAGAGAGAGAGAGAGAGAGAGAGAGAGAGAGAGAGAGAGAGAAGTCACAGAGCTGTAGTAATGGTTCAGGGTAGGACTCTGTGCTCATGCCCAGATTTCTGATCCTTTCTTCTATCTGATTAGGACAGAGGTCCTCCTCCACCCTTCTTCACTACATCTTTAGGCGGCAGACAGGGCTGGCCAAATAATTTGCTGTCTGAGGCAAAGAATAAAACAGCACATCTTCCATTCCACTAAGTGGACTGGCAGCTGAATCTTACCTCAACACTAGCAACAGGGAAGCAACTGCCACCACACCTGGCTAGTTTAGGGGGTGCAAGACAGGCTGTCCTTTGGGAATGGCTGGGGGGTGGGGCTCAGGGAGAAGGGATTGTCACTGCTACTCACCATCTGCTGCTGCTGCCTGAGATGCTTGCCTCATTTTGCCAATTGGTAGGGCCGGCCGTGCCAGCAGAATTCCATAAACAGGTGCAGCTGTTATATAGGTGCGACTCCCCAAATGGCAACAGCCAAAGGAGAGGTGGGAACCCTCACAGCATGGTGATGAATATACCTATATATTCTGGAGAGTGGGGCAGGAGAAGGCATTTGCCATGGGGTGGCCATTTTTGGTAGCATCTGCTCCTTTGTTTAGTTTTGGCTCATATCAGTTTATAAGAGCTGTTATGGAGTGCCAGCATGATTGCATATCCCAGGATGCTTTACAGCAGCTTTCCCCTTCCAAAGGTTTTGGATTGCAATTCCTGACCATTGGCCATGCTGGCTAGGGATGATGGGAGTTGAAATCCAAAACATCTGGAGGTCATGAGGTTGTTATTCATTTACTGATTACATTTAAATCCCACCTTTTCCTTCCAAGGAACCCAAGGCAGCATACATAACCCTCCACCTCTTCATTTTAGGTTGGGCTGAGAGTCTGTGGCTGGGCCAAAGTCACCCAATGAACTTCTCTGGCTGAGTGGGGACTAAAACCCGGATCTCCTGGCTCCCAATCCAACACTCTAGCACTACACCACCACACTGGATGTCTTGTAGAAGGTTGCTTTTCAATAAGCAGTACAACTTTCCCAAAGCAGCCATATTTCTTCCCTCACCACCAAAGTAACAACCATGTAACAGCTTCTGTTACATTAAAGATGACAGTCTGGTCTGAGGTACTTGGAAAAGAATGTTACAGAATAAAAAACAAGAGCCTTAGAACATATGGGGCGGGGGAGAATCAATTGTCAGTCACAGAAGCCAGGATCTTTCCATTTGGTCTTGCTCTTGTGTCACTGGGGAACATGGTTCAACTGTGTATTTCGGCAGTAAAATACCCCAAGGGGGGGGATTTCAGTCCCCATCCATTCTGCTGCTCCTTGTGAACTTCACAATCCATTTCACAACCCCCTTCCTCGACATCCGGTGAAATAAATTGCATGTGATTAGTCTCAACCAGGTCAGCAGATGTTTGTTTAGTGTTTTAAAATCACCTCACATGGGTAGAAATATAATTTGTTGGGGGTGGGGTAGTGGGGGTGGGTTTGACTGCTGCACCAAATTCAGCCTGGGGTTGGATTAATAATACAAAAACAAACAAACGAGACTTTCCAAGCCACTTTGGATGCACCCCATAAATAAACCAAGGCCACATTATCATTTTCATTAGAAAGGTGATAAAATATTGTCTTAAGGGAAGATACACCAGTGGCGGAGATGAAAAACAAGACATCAGAAATTCCATTCAAGTACGTGTGGCAGAATTATTTACAGCCACTGGGTCAAATTACTGCTGGGTTCTTTAAATTCACGCTGAGGGAATATATCCTTCCAGCTTTGACTGTTGAAAGGAAAACCACACTAGTAGAGGGGGAGAAAAAAAGATGTTCTCATAAACGGCTAAAGGGTTTTTGGGTTATCTAGTCTTTTCACCTCCTTCTTGAATGCAATGCAAATTGAAAGGGATAAACCCACTGTTCCAAATGGCCCAAGCATCCGTCTTCCCATTTTTATCTCAACTAGCTTGTCATCTGTTCTTCAAAAGCTTGGATCGGGTTAGCAGAGAAATTACAGTATGCACATTCAACCTCTGACCTGAGCCAAACACATATAAATCTCACTAAAAGCTGACTCCTTTTGTCGTCCAGAATACAAAGGTCTTCTATTGAAAAACATGTACAATGACTCTTTTGCATCCTTGACTTCCATGTTGTTGAGAGGGTGAAAGGAAGTCAGGCCCTCTTTAGGGATGTTTCTTCCCCCTCCACATACACACACTGTGACACAAATCACATGGAATAATTCCTCAGGAACACCGAAATCTCTAGTTAGTATGAGATATAAAAAGCAACCACAGTCAATTTATTAAGTGTTTAATTTATTTTATTAATGTATATCCCATCTTTCTACCAAAAACTGGTGCTCCAGGTGCTAACAGAAAAATATAGATTAAAAACAAAATCTCATCAAAAACCTAACATAAAAATAAAATTAAGAACACAATTAAAAACACATCAATAAAAGAAATAAATGCTCTTAAAATATATTGTGGTTTGCAGTTTAAGATGTGATCCTATGATCCCTGGGATGGCACTTCAGGGCCCATAGGATAGACTGAAAATTCCTCTCCAAAGCTGTAGACAGAGCTCCAGGCTTGGGAGAGGAGATTCAATCCCAGATCACCCCCACCCCACCCCACCCCACCCCATGACCCTGCAGAAAGATCTGGACTCGTCATCTCTTTAATATTGGAGTTCCGATGTTGGAGAGGGAAAACATTGGGGGTGTTGCATGAGCAGACCAGGGGAGGCTTTGGATCCAAAGCCCTCCTTGTCCCCAACCATGCCCCCAACTCAGAAGCACATTTAGAGCAGCCCCACTGCTGGTGCAACTGGAAAAAGGGCAGAAAGGGGCAACTAAATAATCAAGCGGCTGGAGCATCTCCCCAATGAGGGAAGGTTACAACAGCTGGGATTCTTCAGCTTGGAAAAAAGGAGGCTAAGGGGAGGCATGATAGAGGTGCATGGTGTGAAGAACGCAGACATGGTGACATTTTTCTTCCTCTATCAAAATACTAGAACCTAGGGTCATCCCATGAAGCTCATTGGTGGGAGATTCAGACAGAGAAAAGGAAGGACTTCTTCACACAGCACATAGCTAAGCTACGGAATTCCTACCACAAGATGTAGTGATGCCCACCAATTGGGTAGGTTTAAAAGGGGGTGGATAAATTCCTGGAGGAGAAGGCTATCAATGGCTACTAATTCTGATGGCTATCCAATATAAGAGGCAGTATGCAGGCTGCCCTAGAAGATGACTTGGAAATTGCAGCTTGTGCAAAATGCAGCAGCTAGACTGCTGGCCGGTACATCTCATGGAGATCATAAACACCTGTAATATTCTGAAAAGAATTGCATTGGCTGCCGATATGCTTCCCGTCAGAATTCAAGGTGTTGGTAATGACGCTTAAAGCCCTAAGTGGCGTGGGACCTCTATACTTGAGGGAAAGCTTCTTCCTATATATGCCTGCTTGAGACTTGAGATAGGAGCCCTCCACCGTAACCCACCAACACAAGACATGGGAGAGGGCTTTCTCTGTTGTGGCATCCTGACTGTGGAATGCCCTCCCCTTGGAGGCCTGACTGGCACCAGCACCGACTTTATTCCAGCACCAAGTAAAATCATGACTTTTTAACAAAGCCTTTAATGGCTAAATTCACCAAGCTTTCACATTGTTTTAACGGTTTAAATTGGTTTTATTGCTTTTAAATTCTATATTGGTTTTAGCTTGATTAATAGTTTAATTTGTTTTTAGTGGTGTATATTTATTGTTTTATATTGTATAATTTTGTCTGTATGCTGCTCTGAGATCCTAGTGATATAGGGCAGGATAAAAACATTTTAATAATTTTTTAATAAATAAATATATACACAAGTTACTGGGTGGGTTGGTTGGTTGGCCACTGTGTGAACAGAGTGCTGGGCTAGATGGACCCTTGCTCTGATCCAGCAGGGCTCTTCTTATGTTCTTATTTTTTCCCTATTGCTTGCCATAGTTAAAACACACACACACACACACACACGAAGAATGTTGAATGCTGCTGCTCTTTCACCTCCCTGATGTGGTCAGGATCCCAGCAGGGCTTTGGAAATGTCATAGTGGTGCAACCTCAAAGTGCTGCAACCCAATAATAAAGATTGTCCTACTAAATTTAAATATATCAAAGATCACGCCTTCACTGTGAATCTTGGAATATATGCTGTGGGCCTGCAGGCCTGCAAGCAATGGCTACTTGCAAAGGTTTATGGGTAAATGGCTGCTTCTGCTTCTAACTCAACAATCTGCTATTTTCTGTATTCCTTTGCAAGCATCTTTCTGACCGATGGGAAAAGATGGGTCAAAGGACGGTCAAATGTAAACAGTGAGCTCATGATCTGTGAGCTTAATGAGCCTGGTACCATATCTAAGTGGACTAACAAGCTTACATTCCAAAGTTGCTCGGTCAAGAAGCTATGCCATAACACCCCATCAATCAGTTATACCAATGAGGAAAGCTTACCTGTGCCAAGAAGATATACTTATTTATGCCAAGATGAGTCTTACTTATCAGTAGTGCCAATCAGTGCTATAGGATCCTATTCTAAAAAAGAGTGCCTTGTTATTAATCCCAATAATCAATCACTTGCTAAACTTGGTCACTGTGCCAAGTCCAGTATACTATATAAATTGCTCTTGTACCCAGGGGTGGGGTCCAGACTGGTCGATGGTTTTGTGCAGAGGCCTTCGTAATTGGGTATGCCTGAATGTGCTGTAAGTTACTCAATAAAGAACTCACCTTGTAAGCAAACCTTGAATCTAACTTCTTGTCTCCTTGGTTACCCTGGAAAACCTGAAAGCCCATGGGCAGGGCAATACATATGCAATGTGACCCCTGTGATGGGATATGGGAGGAGAGTCAGAAACACATACACATTGTCTCATTTAATGTTTTAATGTAATACCATATAGTTTTTATATATACTTGAACTATACAGAGTAGCTATCTTGCTCAGTATATACTTTAGTCACTTTCATATTATATGTGACTATTGACAGTGATATGGTCACCAACATACCTACCCCTTTCTCCCATCTCATCATCTTTACTGCAAGGGGTCAGGATAAGTTTTTTTTTCTACTTATTTGGGAAATATATTACAGCAGAAAATATTACGTATAAACACATTCCTTTGTATTAAATATGCAACAGATAAATGATATGTGAAAAATGTCTTGACATCTTGATATTAACATTATGCCCGCTAAAATACCATAATACCTTGTTTATGTTAGCACATCAGTTGCTGTTTCCATTTTAATTGTTTTCAAGAAGATGGCCTGAGGAGGGGAAGATGGCCACAATGAGGTATTCGGGCTCCACCACCTTTTTGCAATGGTCCAACAGTGTTCTTCTCCCCATAGGCTGCATAATTGGGATGAGGGGGTGCATCTTGTCTTCCTTCCCCCTGAAAGGCGTTTGATACAAATTATGTTCTAAGGTGGGGAATAAGCAAGAGAGGTGGGGGGGGGCTGTCTGGGAAGCATTTCTAATATAGTTCTTACGTGTGGTTGTAATTGTAGCATGCTTTTCAGTGAATTTGAGAAAAGGGAGGGAAGGGCTAGCATTACTGGGTGTTCTTGGAAAAGGGAATCAATAGTGTCGATTACAAATAAAACAGGGAAAGGCCACACAGTAGGGGCATGATGGTGGGGTATAAAATTATGAATGGTGTGGAGAAAGTGGACACAGAGATTTTTTTCTCTCTCCCATCATGCTGGAACCCAGGATCATCCAGTGAAACTGAATACTGGGAGATTCAGGTCAGAGAAAAGGACAGTCCAGTTTTATTGTATATAACCAAAGGTTTTTACAAGAGAAAAGGAAGTATTTCTTCACATAGCACATTGTTAAAGGATGGAATGCTCTATCACAAGATGTTGTGATGGCCAACCAATTTGGAAAGCATTTAGATAAATTCAAAGAAGATACAGGTATAAATTGCTCCTGGGGGCTTTGTTCACAGTGCCAAGTTGGCGCTGCCTCCTTCTGAAACCCCACATTTTCCCTCTCCCAGGTGACATTGAGGAGGGAGCGCAGGGTTTCAGGATGGCCATCCAGGTACCAGAGCTGCCCCCTACCTCTTCCTGTTGGAAGATGACCAATCGCCAGTGTCCTTCCACTAGGCCCTGGATTGGCCCTGGAGCTACACCAGACAGTGGAAGTGTTGTACTGACATTGTTCGGATTAAAAAAAGTCGGGTTAAATCCCTGACTTTTTCAATCCACAGCTTTGTGGGAAGCCCACACTGCCGCAGCACAGATTTGCAGCCACCATGGGGCTTTCCCCACATATGGACGGCTCCCTGGTCATGATAACTTTATTACGTCTGGTATCATAGGCCTTTCAATAGCAATTGCTCGAAAACATGAGCATGAGGGTACAATTGCATTCATGGCCAGCTGAGGGCTTCCTATGGGCATCTGGCTGGTGATTGTGGGAACAACATTTTGGACTAGACAGGCCTTTGCTCTGATCCAGCAGGGCTTTTCTTACTTTCTAAAGAGGCTACTTGCACAGGGGTCCAATGGTTAAGTGTCCATTGAAAAATTAGGATGTCTGAATATTTTGTCTTCTGGCATCTCAGAAATGGTGCTTAAGAGAGTGTATGGCTCAGCCTCTTACCAAATGAAGTAGACCACTTCAGAGCTATTCAGACCTCCTCTGAAGTGAAGTGGAGTTTGTTGGAAGTGGTCTCAGCAAAGTTGGCTGTTTCTGAAGCTTTGGACCCACTTTCAAGTTTCTCCTGATGGTTTAAAATATTGTTATACTCATGCACCCCAGTCCTGAGAAGGATGAACTTGCAGGGGCTTCAATGCTCCTCAGACTTCAGTTTCCTAGAAGGAGGGCACTGGAGATTTGTGGTATTTCTTTTATAAAGAAATAACAGTTTATTTACACTGTGCACAGGATGAAGGCCTACAATATCACAACTCAAAGCAACCCATTTCCTCTTCCCTGCCCTGGGAGCTTCTTCTGCAAGACAAAGGCTGTTCTCCTTTTGTCTTAGATTCACCCTTCCCCCAGATTCATTTCCTACACACACACACACACCCCACACACACCCCAGGCCTTGTAGAACAAAGCTTGCCAATTCAAGATAACCTTTGGGTAACTTGACCAAAAGTCTGCATTGAAGGAAAATGTACAGTCTCTTTGTACTCAGTTGCACTGAATAGTAAGGGACCGCTGGAGGTAATATTGATTGACTCCAAACACATAACAATATATTAGTGTGTTTGCAATATTGATATACAAACAACCCCACCCCCACCAGTCCATCTTTGTTTTCTATTTGATCTTTCTTTGAAAACTTCATCCTGGTTATCCTAACAACCCCCCATCACCCCTTGACACTCTTATATGCACTGGGGGTGTCTGCAGAGAATAGCCACTCCAGAGTTTTGGAAGACTGGAAGGAATTCCTTCCACACTCTACTAGAACTCCATGGAGCAGAACCAGGTGGCCCTGTCCATCCCTTCCATTTTCCAAGGCATATCATGGCAAGCCAACATTTTTCTTGGAAGCAATTTGGTATTCAATTTCTGAGCAAAATTAACGAGCTGATTAAATCCATACTTCAATTGTAAATCTTAATACTTTTTTGCAATAAAGTTAGATCAATAATTTTAATATATTACTAGACGTTTGTACAAACAGCACATATTACTTATGCTTCCTGTCAATTTACAGTGGGCTTAAAGCATATCTCTAGGAAAAGATGAGCCACTTCAAGCACAGCTGCCTTTAAATCTTTGTGCAGACACTTTGCCCCATACAGTTTCAACCATTTTTATCCTACAGGGAGAATGTCTCTTTGAGACCCCCAACAGAGCTCCTTTGCCACTGCTGCCTGCTTCTGAAGTGTTGCTTGGACACTGATGTGTGTGCAAGACAGTCAGATTCACATAGTAGTGCAAGTGTTGCACTAGGGAGTTTAGACCCGTGTGAAGGGAACATATGAACAGGGCTGAGATTTCTTTCGGGAGTCCTAGAAACTTGGCTCAACCTTAATCATAAAAATGCATGCTTTTTTGCAAGTGCCTGCAGAAACATTTAACTCCCTGTAAACAAACAGAGTTGAATAAGTTAGGTCAATGCATGGGACAAGGGTGTGTGCCTCCTCCTCCCCTGCTGTTGATTCATGATTCTGAGGCCATTCAAATCAGTAATCAGTTCACTTTTCTCCTTAGTTATAGTTGGGAAGGAGCTAACAAAATTTTCCTGATAAGATGGATTGTTAATGCTGAAGCTTGACAACATACATCTTACCTAAAATAAAGGTCCCACCAATGGACATTCTAATAGCAAGAGTCTGTTACACCTGTTGTTATGGAATTTGCATCAGAAGAAAGCCTGCTGAACTAGATTTTTTTTTTTTTAATATTGGCCTTCACAGCTTTGGCATCTTTTGATTTTCTCTGTCTTCTTCTCCGCAGTTATTTTTTCCATCAATGCAGAAGGGAATCGTTTCCCACCCCCAAAAGTTTATTGGCTTGAGATATGCAAATGCTTGAGGGAGTAACTTAAAAATACATTTGGCAGCTGCCTGGGCCACAATATGGTCTAATTAATTTTAATTAAAAATGAATTAATTAAGAACAACTCATGGTCTTATGGCATAGGAATTGCCTACTGTGCAGTATATGTAAGTAAGTATCAGTTCCAAGGTACTGTACTCTTGCAGTCATCCATAGGTAAAGCCAGGGTAGATAGTTACTCTTGTTTAACTTATTAGTTGAAGATCTGGTTTTAAAAGTGAGGAGCCAGAATATGGCTAATTATCAAGACAATAGGCAATAAGAAGGATAGGAAAATATCAGAACCCTCTGATATTCATTTCTGATTACCTTGATCTGACTTTAAGAAGATATAAACTATTGCTTTAGATATGGCAAATCTAGGTAGCCCATACAAAGTGACACTCAATCTTTCTATGCTGAACACATGTTCAAAATGTAATGTGTGAGCATGTTGTCCTTCCTTAAAAGATAAATAAATCGCTAGCTACGAGGTATTTGTTTGCTATGTTTCATCATCACTGTCCAAGGCTGATTTTGCTTGGACACACTGTTATGCCTTTTTGGGTGTAATCTAGAATTATTCAGATTAATGAAAGTTTTCCAATTGACTTTAGTGGGGTTCCAGTATCCACAAAATTCCATCCTGAGCTGTGTTCACTTTCATTGCAGTGTGTGTGTGTTCCAGATGTGGTTTCTTTCTATTTAAATGGGTGGACACACTCAGGGCTACACAATCCAGCACTGTGTAAGGTGTACTCCATCTCACTGACTCAATGGACTTATTAATTACACATCGATTCTGTGTGAATTCTGATATACACATGCAGGAGCAACATGTGCATGTCAACTGACAT
Source organism: Elgaria multicarinata webbii (assembly GCF_023053635.1). Classification (NCBI taxonomy): domain Eukaryota; kingdom Metazoa; phylum Chordata; class Lepidosauria; order Squamata; family Anguidae; genus Elgaria; species Elgaria multicarinata. The sequence goes on from NC_086174.1 coordinate 87,446,758, forward strand.
ATTTTGCAGCCATAAAGATGTAGGAGTTGCTTTATTGATGCATAGGGGAGAGGAGAAGAATGTGATGGGCTCTTGACCCCACCCCACCGCACCCCCTGCCACCAGATTTACCCAATCCATCCCTATTGTGCTTGGAGCTTTTCTACATGAAGCTGTTGCTCTGCTGTTAATCTCCTTTAAGTTTTGTTGCAGAATTGAGGTCCGAGCACTACATGAGGAGCATTTCCTTTCCTGCTACATAACCTGTAGGTGGCACTGTAGTATACCAGAATAGCACAAATATACAAAAGGAAATCATGTTTTCTTACACTTCCACAATTAAATGGTATATTTTTCCTGCTCTTAAATATATATATATATATATATATATATATATATATATCACCCAAAGTGCTCTTTAGATACAGAAGCAAAACTGGAGGGTCGCACCATCATCTAAAGAACCCATAAATAACCATGAGTAGGGAAATGGATATTATCTAATCTGTTTTTATGCTTTTTATGGTTTTAAATTGAGTATATCGGTTTTAATGTTCAGTGTATTAATCTCTGCAAACCGCCCAGAGAGCTTCGGCTATGGGGCAGTATTTAAAGGATAATAATAATAATAATAATAATAATAATAATAATAATAATAATAATAATAATAATAATAGGGAATGACTAGTGCATAATAAATGCCTTGTTTAGAAAAGCCCTTGAGTGAACAACACTCAAATTAGGACTGAATCATGGAGATTTAAAGTAAGCACACGTACTTGAACCTTCTCTCAATGAAAATTAACTTCAGCAAAAATAAGTTTAGAATGGCAATGTTAACATGAAACATATTATTATTTATCTTTCAGAAATCTAACGGGCATAATCAGCATCCACAAAATTCACCTTGCGCCTTCTGTGCCCCCTCCCTCATTTTTTCTCTCTGGTCCTCTGCCATTCCCGGTGGCAATAAAAGGAGCACAGCAAAGAACGCAGTAGGTCAGTCACCCGACTCCCTATGCCCCTGACTTGCTGAGGTCACAGGCTCAATGCAAACAAAGGGCATAATTATACTCCCAGTATTTGTCTGTGGTAGTTTTATGGAAACCAGTGAGGTTTCCTGCAGGATGGTTTACTTTTTCCTTTGAAGATGATTTTGTATTTTGTTGTATCACTTCTCTCCTTCTCTCTCCCTCTCAAGCACTTTAACCGGCTGCAAGTCATTACTGCCAGTAACTACAACACTTTGATAGGGGGTATTTTTATTTCTTATCATTTTGTTTGAATGATGGTAAAGGTATGAGAGGGCGAGATACAGATGATAAAAATAATCTCTGTGATCACGTATTAGTAGTCCATAAAGCCAGTGTGGCAAATGAGTACCAAAGATATAGCATCATTTATGATGACAAAATAACAACTCAAAGTAGCACTTCAGTGCTGTAATGATGGGTGTTAGGGGAAAAGTGTAGATTAGAATTGTCTAACACCTGGGCTCCACAACAGGCAACATTCCTAAACAGAAGTCTCTCTGTGTTTGGGGAGACTTTCAACAGTCCAGACCAATTCATTTCTAATTCATGCACTGTAATTACTTTGGACACACTTTCAGATCAGCAAAGAGGTGTTTGTATTCTGAAACAGCTATTTATCCTTTCCCAGGCTTTCACCTCTCCTTTTAATTTTGGGATGAAAGTCACACCTATCTTATGCATTTTATGTTACACTTGCATCTATCACAATGGACGGATAATCAGGAATATATTAAAAAGTGATAGACGAATACCAAGATAAACCCCCTAATCAGGAGGGAAAACGGCACTGCCGTGTCTGACCCATTAACCAAGTTGTTCAGAATGACGTCATATCTTCACATTACAAATGTACTTTCGAGACTGTCATGCCTGACCCAGTGGCTGTCTTCATGGCACCGAGTTGGTGTTGCTCCACCACCAAACCCCATGGTGTCTTTGGTGCAGTGTAGCACTGAGTAGTACAGTTGAAGGGAGGCAGCGTGGGCTTTCCAGCAGGCATTTGGCTCATTGGCCCACCCTCTGCCTACCCTCTGCCTGGGTAGACAGCAACTAAACAAGGCTTGCCATTTGCCTAGCCATGCCTCCGCCGAGACTCTGGAGTGAGGCTAGATGGCATACAGCATATTCATCTCACGCCAGAGAAAAAAGTCTGGGTAAGTCCCTGAGGTTTTCCTCCACAGCTTCCCCAGAAAGCCCCAGTGTGGGTGCGTGGTGGGTGCTGCATTATATAATTGATGCAGTGCCACCACACACACACCCTGGGACTTTCTGTACATTTAGACAGCCACCCAGACCCACTCTTCAGATGTAAAGCCTGAGATTGCAGAGTCTGAAGACCATGCAGAAACCACTAACGCTAGTGTTACCCTGGCCCCTCCTGTATCTGTAGGGAAACTACACTGGCATGTGGGGGGAATGTGCCTCACCTGTAGGGTCAGCGGAGGAGGCAGAGCAACCACCCAGCCCAAGAGAGCACCAGCACCTGAAGGTACAGGTGCAGGCCATGGCCAGGCGAAGGAGTGCCCACTTAAGAAAAAAGACTCCTCAGTAGTAAAGGCCTCCTCATGAGCAAGGATCTACCAACTGCAGTGCTTTGTATGTTTGTTCTCTGACCTTGCTTTATGTTTGAACATTTATGCTACTGACCTTTGGACTCCTGCTTGACTCTACTTCTTAGAGCTCCATCCACCAGTGTTTTATTGCACCTTCATCCTGCCTTGTGTACCATTTTGCCCTGCGACACTCACACAATGTCGTCCCTGTCTTGCAGTCATCCCGCATCTCCCCCTCCATTTTCTGTGTTTTTCTAGAGCAGAGAAAGTGCAATATTTTTCTCTCCATGCGGTATAAAACAACCTTTCTGTACCCGTGTATTGCTGTCCTTGCACTATATTGCAGAACCTCCTTCCTTTGGGGTGTCTGCATTGAAGGGCACTCTTCCTGATGAAAGAGGAGGGCGTGCTGAGTTGCTCAAATGAATGGGTTTGTGCTGGGTCTCTCGAATGGACTTCCACTACTCCAATCCCACTCGCATTGCTCTCTCATTTCTCCCCCTAGAAAGGCAGAAATAATGCCTAATCGATCAAACGTTAAATCGTTAAAACAGTAGACAACAAAAACAGAGTGAGGGGGAGAAGAACCAATGAACTGGAGAGGGAAGGAAAAGAGGTGTGGTGGGGCGAGTTCAGGAAGTGTGATCCGGCGCAGGCGAAAAGGTAAACAAGGCGAAATAACACAACAACGCAGACACGTAAAAGTGACCAGTGCTTGTCATGCTAATGAAACGGAGGTGGAAATCACGGATGAATACCAGGAAAAACAATTGGTGTGATGGAGCTCAGACAGCATTTTGTATTTGCCTACTTATCTATGTTTGGGGCTTGACTGCCTCCTTCTCAAATCTCTCCCTTGGATCTCTCCCTCTTGCATGGTAAAACTGTGCCATTGACTGTTGCCTGTTTACTGACAATTCCTGCCTGGAATGTGCTCTTGCTGGATGGATATCTCTGTGCTTGACACTTAGCTGTTTTTTGACTTGCCTTTGGGTTCCCCCTTAGTTTCCCCTAATGCTGAGACTGATCCAGCCATACCAGGCTATGGACGTGTGTTCCTTTTGCGTCTCCAACACTTGCCCTATAGCCAGCAATAATAGGAAACTTTTATGAGTGATGTGACAAAGCGTACCAAAAGTTGTCTCACGAAGGATCTTGGAAGTGTTCCATATATAAAGACCGTTTCCACTACTCCATCCCAAAGGCAGCAAAATTATATACTGATGTTATGAGGCAATTAATTTACATGCTGCAGTGTACAAAAGGGTTATAAATATGAAAAAAAAAAACCACACCTGATGAGTTGGATCCAGATGCATTAGCTGGATGTGGTCATGATTTAAGTCCCATTGATTTCAGTGGAAACTAAGTTCAACTAATTCGTCTGGATCGAAGTCATTATAATAACATCATGAAACAAGCAAATGTTGGGCCTTAAACACTTTACAGATGGCCTTTCTTTCTTACCTTCCAGAACAGAGCATGAAAATCATTCCTCAGACTCTTCACCAAGCTCAACAAGCTTTTCATGTGTTTAGTTTATTTCTTCTTAACAGCATCGGCTATTGCATGTCTATGACTGCCAGTGCTTTAGTGGCACAGACAACACCTCCTACATTTTGTATCTCACGCAGCACAAAGTGGCTGAATTTATACCACCCATGATACTTTGTGTCTCTCTAATGTTTAATGGAAACATTTTATCATCCACTTAAATGGCCTCATCTGTTTAAAGGTGTATTTGAGCCCATAAGCCCCTTTCTGTTTAAAGAGTGATCAAATCTGCTTGAAACATTCAATTTATGACCTCAGTGTAATTAATGTCCTTTTAAATGATAGAAAGTTGGCATTATCACAATAGACCAAATATGTCAATGATCTGGGTTTTTTTTAATGTGCTCTTTGATTAATAAAGTGTGTTTGACCTTAATCAATAGCAGGTGATGGGAATATACCATTTCAGTCCATGGGTTTTGTCAATGATGTGCACTCTGGGTTGCAGGGTTCTGCTATGGATGAGATCTTGAACAGGGATCAGGCTGAATCAGGTTTCTCAGGGAAGAAAGCAAGCAAGAGATCAGCGCCACAGAAATTTCCAAGTAGGACTGGAAGCCAGACAAAGTTGTCTGTATGTTACTTCAACAAAGATCAGAGGAAGCAGTTTAAAGAGATTTTAGAGAAAGCAAATATTTAAAGGAAGGAAGAATTTCATCCCCTGGTTTTCTAGTTTAATTCTCCAAAACAATTTCCTACCTATCCTCACTTTACACTCCCCTGTATCTGCCCTGTACACTACCTATCAGATGTCTGCTACCCAATATTTTGACTTGCCATATTGATCCATTACTTAGTGCTGTACCACAATCCGGGTCTTCTACCTATCCTCTATATTCAAACCATCCTATGCAACAGTTTACCATGCTTCCAACTAAAAACTGGGACCTTCCATGGCAAGTTCACAAAGGCTAGATCTACACTACTGCTTTATAGTGGCACTGATAACTGTCTGGGCACATTACACACTCCGTACACAACTTTCATAGTGTTATTTCCTACTTTTCATTCCACAACAAATGTAATTGTGTGTCCTATGAGGTATAAATGCTCAAGAGGGATATAGCATCACCATGATGGGCATCCAAATGGCAGATGCAGTTCAATGTAAGCAAGTGTAAGGTGATACATGCTGGGACAAAAAAACACCCAACTTCAAGTATAACCTAATGGGATCTGGGCTGGTGGTGACTGAACAAGAAAGAGTTCTTGGGATTGTGGTGGACAGCTCGATGAAAATGTCCACCCAGTGTGCGGCCGCTGCAAGGAAAGCAAACTCCATGTTAGGCATTATAAGAAAAGGAATTGAGAATAAAATTGCCAGTATCATACTGCCTTTATACAAATCTAAGTGACCACACTTAGAATACTGAGTACAGTTCTGGTCACCACACCTTAAAAAGGATATTATAGAGCTGGAAAAAGTGCAAAAAAGAGCAACTAAAATGATTAAGGGGCTGGAGCATCTCCCCTATGAGGGAAGGTTATATCAAGCGGGATTGTTTAGCTTGGAAAAAAGGAGGCTAAGGGGAGACATGATAGAGGTGTACAAAATTATGCATGGTGTGGAGAATGTGGATAAGGAAACATTTTTCTCCCTCTCTCAAAATATTAGAACCAGGGGACATCCCATGAACCTGATTTGTGGGAGATCCAGGACAAATAAAAGGAAGTACTTCTTCACACACTGCATAATTAAATTATGGAACTCAAGGTGTAGTGAAGGCCATGAATTTGGATGGCTTTAAAAGGGGGGTTGGATAAATTCTAGTATTCGAGGCAGTAAGCCTGTGTGCACCAGTTGCTGGGGAACATGGGTGGGAGGGTGCTGTTGCACCATGTCCTGCTTGTTCATCCCTGGCTGATGGCTGGTTGGCCACTGTATGAACAGAGTGCTGGACTAGATTGAGCCTTGGTATGATCCAGCATCAGGGCACTTCTTATGATGGGATTGTATTGATTTGACACAAGGTGTAGATCTGGTCAAAGTAATGAGAACTTAACAGCCAATGCTGGACCACACCAACGGCCCATCCAGTCCAGCACACTTTCCCTTACTGGCCAACCAGATGTCCTTGGGAAGCTCAAATGCAGAGCAATAGGTAGGTTATCATCTCCTGTTGCTTGGCCCCCAGCACTTTTTAATCAAAGGTATATTGTCTCTTTCAATGGCGTTATTATTATCAGGGTTTGTAACTCATAAGAATATATAATTCTGGGATACTCTTCTAATAAGCTTCGTGGGTGAATCATTGAGGTCTGAAAGGGTCCTTCCCATCTAACATTTTGGATTTCAAATCCTTTCTAAGGGACAGTTCCATATGCATCTGAAGGACAAATATTTTTCCGTAGGAGAGAGACATTTATTTATTTATTGAACATTTATATACCTCCTTATTTGCTAAAAAGCCATCAAGGTGTAGTACAACAGTTTAAAACAATGAAACCTTAAAATACATACATATTCACACACAAACAATAACTACCACAAAACGTTAAAGCAGCTACATAATTATATGAGCTCCTTTTGAACATTCTGCTCAAGATTTCTATGCTGTTACATACTTAAGTTCCTGCAGAATTAAGAGAGAAGACTGGTCTACTTGTGGCTTAATAATCTTTCCTTGTTGTTTCGTGGAGTTTTGGATCCTTGTAACTTTAAAAATGAAGCTATAACAACCAAACATTGGAACCATTGTGAATTCAAACGATACTAGGGCTTTGTATTGGTACTGAAGTGCACTGTTAGCTGTTGGGGCACATTACGCATTCCATATACCCTAAATTAATCTTGAATTTGAACCCTGGACAATAAGCATTGCATTTGCTCAGCTGCCACCCTCTGTTAATTTTAAATTTGGACTATCTTTAGCAAAAGGGATATCTTGTATCCTTGAATAGTTTATGAGAGAGCAAAGCTTATGGCTTGTATAACAGGCAATATTAACTTTCAGCCATCCCATTCATCATCACCTTATCTGTTTACATGTTTTATTACAACCTGAAGCATAATCAAAGACTTGGGGACAACATCAGTTCACCCTATAGTAAAATATATACCACAACGACCAGTTTCTTTCTGCTGTGCAATTTCTAAGAACATGGAGATAAATGTTTCTAACCTTCCAAAAATTATGTTACGTAGAAGCAGTGCTTAATTAGCACAATACTTTAATACCCTCCCCCTCCAAATCCAGCATACCTATAGAAGACAGTGACAGTCTATAATAATTAGTACAGAGTCTCCCACCTCTGTCTGGATGTAGCTTCAAGTCTGTAAATTGTTGATAAAGCCACAGTCATTTGATTTAGATGCACAGAAATGTACTCAAGCTGTAGGAAAACAATGCTAACAGAAGGAAAGGTTGGAGGCCTTGCTTGGATTGCACACTAAAGTCTTCCATTTTCTTCACTCCCCTCGTTCTACATAGTGGGAGACTGAATAGTAGAACACTGCATATATATTTCCACCTTCATGAAAATCCAATGTATTTAGTGGGGAAGTGAATCACCCCAATAAAATAACTCCCCCCCCCAAAAAAAATTAACCCCCAAAACAGAAACAATAGCAGCAATAAAACACTGCCAATTGTCATATTGAACAATTACGTAAATAAGTTTATCAGGTTTCTGACTGAGGCAGCATGGTTGTTTTCTTTTTTTTTTTTTTTTTTTTTTGTTTTTACAGATGGCATAAACTCCTGTAAACAAATAAAATGACCCCATTGCTGAGCAGCTTGTTTGTGACATCCCAATATCCTAGGTAATTATGAATATGCCTCCATGCATCTTCAACTGCGTACTTTTCCCCCTGCAGAATTATTGTGAAGCATGTTTCCCACAACCCCCCGAGGCCTAGAAAGGGCAATTGGTTAATGGAAGGGAACTCACCAACAGGGACACTGCACAATTCACAGCCCTTTTGATATGGTCTCTTAAGGCCAGTGATTGCTTAACGAGCTGCACATTTTACTGTACAATCTTCCTTCTCCAATCCATAACCGGGTTGCTCCAGGGAAACCTCTTGGCAGTTCATGAATGATAAGGACTGTACTTCCTGCTTAGGACTAAAGATGGTCTAAAATTTCAGAATGAGGTAATATGCTGGAGAAGCTCCCATTAAGATCTATTAACATTTTCATCATAACACTCAAGGTTATGCCATTGAGCTACTCTGCTGACATTGTGCTGTGGCACATATTTAAGGACTGACGTATTTAATGCATGGCCCGTGTGAGGGTTTGGCCCATTCCACTGCTCCGTGCCAAATCATGTCCTTTGAGGAAGAAGAGTGTGCATCAATTGGATCATCACACAGCGCTGGGAACAGTTCTACGTGCAAATCCTCGTCTGGCTCCTGGGAATATGGTGAGATGTTTAATTAAATCACGTAAGCAAAGCTCCCAGAACTTTGAAGGCAGATTTGCTATTTATGTCCAAGTCATTATTATTCGTACATACAGCACATTTTACTGAAGGCAGAACATATTAAATGAATGCACAGCCATAAAACATAATCTGCCATAAAGAGTTCATTATATGAGCTCCCATGGTAGCATTGGAGGCTGCTGGAGATGACTGTAACCTTGACAGAAAAGAAATAACTTCCTCTTCAAAAACTGTCAGCAGCGCTCTCAGCTTGGAGAGGAAAACTGCATTCAAAGTCTTCTCTGGGATGTGAGTGACACAGAACACACAAAATAGGGCTTTCCCCTCTTCTTTTTTTAAACAATTGACTTCAATGGCTTAAAGAAATGAGGTTGTGCCATCCACAGCAAGCAAAGAAAGGTACAGTCAGTTTCTGGCAATGAAGAAACAATACATCCCGCTGCTGTGATCTACAAGCAATGTTTATTTTTATGATCTCTAGGATACCAAACAATGAAGGGCCAATGTCATTCATGGTGATGGCAGCCACACATGTGATCTCCCCCATGGAAGTGCATGAAACATGTGGGGGGGGGGGGAATGCAGTTTTTTTGCTGCAAAATTGTGCAAATGGGCTGATCTGAGGGAGCCGTTCAGGGGGTGCTCCTTTTTGTGCATTTTTGCCATGGTGAGAAATAGCATTGTGAGAACCAATCCAGTATCCAGTCCAACCATTAATATTATGGGAGTATAATTCTTCTGCCAGGGTGCAGGATAGGTATGTGGAGTCAATGCCCACAGCTTTAATTATCTTTCCCTCATGTAGATGTTAAAATGCAAGGGGGATAAACAGAGACCAGAGGAAACCCAAGTGCAAGAGACTGAGCAATTATTATGCCCCCACCACCATCACCTTCTGGGAACGTTAAGCCAAGTAAGACCCCAGGTTCCATACTAGCCAAATGTCCCAGAAGGATATTATAGACAATGACTGAATGCCACTGAAAGGTCCAGCAGAACCAATAGGGACACAATCCTTCCACCTAGTCCATTGGCATAGGTCGCTCATCCATCCAAGGCTATTTCAATCCTACTACTGGGCCTGAACCTAGGGTGACCATATAGTTGTATAGAAAAGGGAATTTCAGCAGGTGTTATTTGTATGCATGCAGCACCTGGTGAAATTCCCTCTTCATCACAACAATTAAAGCTGCAGGAGCCCTGCCCTCTTTTGTATGTGGTCATGCTAGGTAGGGCTCCTGCAGCTTTAACTGTTGTGATGAAGAGGGAATTTCTTCAGGTGCTGCATGCATACAAATGACACCTGCTCAATCTGCTGTCAAGGTGCTGCTGATGGACAACTTTAGCTCTTCCATCTGATGGTTCTTTATCTTTAAACCAGACTTGGACTGGACAGCCCTTCAGATAGAGGATGTCTTAAAAACAAGAGGACATGTGACCATCATAGCATTGTATCAGAGTAATGCAAAGTACCCAGATATGTATTTTGTGGGGTGGGTGGGTTCATTCTTCAGTTTCTTATAACTGTATACATTTCAAAGCAAAAGGAGTGTATTGCCAGTTCTCAGAAAACAGTACAGAGAAGGTTTGGAGGAGGGCAGAACAATCCCACCATGTTGACAGACCCTAAGCTTCCTGCTCAAAATAAAGGAAAAGCTGTTGAAATGATATGGGGGGAAGCAGCACTACAGGAGATGAGAGGTGACTTTGGAGATGTGCGTCAAGAGTCCTCGAGCTTATTTCCACATTTCACTGCATCAAAGGGAAAAAAACGTATCATGTCCAACTGAGTGGCAAAATGAGATAGGAAGCTAATGTACAAAAAAATAAAAATCTAAAACAACAGCAAAAGAATGCAGAAACACACACAGTTTTGATGCACAGTCTATAAGAAGAAACCGTTCTGCTTTGCATGCCGCGACAGGGAAGAAAACAGCCTGGAATGTTGTGTGTATTTAAAAAATAAATATTTGAATCAATTCAGGAGTGCCGTTTTTAAACCATTTCCAACACTGACACTCCAATCTATTGTAAAGGACACTTTTAAAGAACACGGATGAAACAGAGCAGCAGGCCCAAGGCTCGATTTTTCACCTGATGCAAATTAGTGCAGCTCTACTGACTTCAATGGAGATTTGCCGAATAGCACCTGAGGACCTGACTTTCTGCAATAAATAAATAAATAAATTAGCAAGCACGAGACAGATGTTCCTAAGCATAATTGTTCCAGACAGTGCACTCCGTCTAGCTGTGCTTTCGCAACAGAGGAAGTAAGCAGCAATCCTCAGCTAGCTCGGCAAAAAGACTGTACGGAGGGAAGCCCTCTGTGAGGATGTGGCCACTGTTTGTTTATTTCTTTGATATCAGTATTTATTTTATACCACCATTTCATCAGATTCCCAAGATGGTGTACAAAATGAATAAAATAATTAAAATGCCCCCCCCCCCCCGATTGTAATAAACCAGGCATGGAGAACCAGTACCCTCTAGAAGTCATTGGACTCCAACACCCATTGACCCCATCCTGCATGTTCACTTCCTTGGGAGCAAGTCCCATCGAGATAAGTAAGGAAAACATGTATAGCAGGGGTGGGCAACTTCAGAGGGTTGGGGATGGCATTGGATCCCCTGGAACCCTCCAGGGACTGCAGCCCTCCCATGCTTCAGCTGCAACAAGAAGCGGTCACGCTGCAACACGAAGTGGCTGCACAGCAGCACTCCCAGCAATTCTACTAGGAAACAAGGTGCGTGGGGAGCATATTCCTTGTTTTTCAGCAGAATTGTGCTCCTCCAGCCAGCCAAATAGTTTTTGGGCAGGCTGTAGAGAGTGCAATTCTGCTGGGAAACAAGTTGTGTGCTCCCCATGCACTTTGTTTCCCAGCAGAATTGCTTGCAATCCAGCAGTGTGGCAGTGGTGGTGGCCACACGGCGGAGGCAGGGGACTGGGGGAGGGCTGCACCCCCCGCCCCCACCCTGATTTATAGGATTTGGCTGTAATTTTGCCATGTTTGCCTTGAGGCTCTTTGCACAAAGGCTTTGAGCCTGGCAGCTCTTCTTGAAGTTCCATGAGACCATGTGATGCTGTACGCTCTTATAGGCATTCAAGAGGAGATGCTGTACATTATCTGTACCTGTACTCATGTAATGCCTCATTTCTCAAGCCAAGGCCCATTTTAATGCTTCTAAATCGGCCAAACCATAATGACAATCACAAGAGAGCTCACTACTCATTTTCCTTACTTTCCTGATGAACTCATTGATTGTGTTCCAGAGGGCAGATGCATTTGGAGTCTCCCAAAAGTAAGAGGCAGTGAACCTGAGCTTTTTAGTATTGATGCCGCTGGATTGCAAGTCTGAAGGTAATCAAATGCCCGACAGTGTCATGGAGGTCACTGTTGCTTTAGCAGGTTTGGAGAGGAACTTACCTCTGGGGAATGGATAAGGTCTTCTCCAAGCCTGCTAAAACAGCAGTGACCTCAATGGCATCCTTTGGCTTGTTTGCTTTTTGTTTGTGATGATAACACAATGTGCTCTAACATGAGGCCTTGACCTCCTGGTCAGAAGCAAAATGGTAAGTTCTGCTCATTCAATGGACTATTAAAATGGACTAATCAAAATTCAAAACATGCACTGGCAACTGCTAAGACACGCTTGAACAAACACAGTATGACTGATATAAAGAAACATCCTAGGAGTATCTCTGCGTATAAAGCTGAACACATGTGTACGGGTTTGTATGTCCAGAAATGTTTACCTGCTTCAAGATGAGCTACAAACTTGAAATTTGGTGCTGATAGGTTTTCCTGTACAATATACTAATAAAGTCTGACCCCTGGAGAAATTTGTTGAAATTGCTCCACCCTCACAACTTCTCTACCCAGAAATAGGGTTGAGAATTTTGGGAGAATAACCAACAGTAGGTTGATCAAATTTGGGAGACTATGACTATGTATAAACTTACTCATTATTATGGATGTTCTCCTTTTTGTTGACTTCATTTTGAAATAAAATACAATTTCATGAAAACAAACAAACAAGTAGGTTCAGTAAGCACAGGACTATGAAAATACATGGGTCCAAACAACTTGCCTATGTGCGCCCCTCTTATAAAAAAATCAGGGAATCAAGTTCAAGTTTGAGCTCGAAACCTAGAATTTTTGCCTAAATATGCACCTCAATATCTCAATCCTTAAGGCAGATATCACAAGGTGTGTTGTTGTTGTTTTCATTTGCCCGCCCTGCTTTTTTTTTAAAAAAAAAAGATGTGGAAGGTTTAGCAGATAATCTGCTTCCAACACAGCATTCTGTTGTAAAACACACACTACGTTTCAGAGCAATCTCTCTCAATCTTCCTCCCCTCCTTGAGTATGAGTGCAGGGGTCACTTTATGCTTATCTAAATAATAAGTATTAACACAACAGGAAGGTGGACTCAAAAGGGCTGATAGACATATCTCTCTTTCCTTTTCCAAGTTTGCATGGTGATTTGCAAGATGCACAGAGCTGGGATGTTAAACACTTTAAGGCTGACTTGGGAACCAAGCTTGCTGCTAAAACAAAAAATAAAAAAATAAAATAAAAATCAATTTCTTGTTAGTGAAAATCCAGCCAATTTCCTCCATATTACATGGCAGCAGCTGAACTTTGGAGGATTTCATCAAACAGCATCCATGCAATTTTCCTCTTTTCTACAGGTTATTCCATGAAATAAATGTTATCTTGCAGCCTTCAAGAGATCGTTTGGGGGTTTGTAGCACTGAGCCTATTCAGAATCTCTCCATCAGGCTCTGCGTGATAGGCAAACTGACATTCCTCTCCTTTCTCCACTTGACACCTACATCTGATTTCTTCACAATGAGTCAGACGTTGTGGGTGAACCTGAAGTGGTGAAAATGCCACTTTATAAATATTCCAATTACTATATGTATTTTTGGGTTCCAAATTCAAAATGACATGGGCAGCTTCCAGCAGGCACGTGCTTCTGGAAATCTGAAAGTAATCATGGTAACAGAGTAGAAAAGGTTGCCAAAGATCAGACAGTAAGAACATCCAAAGAGTAAAAATGTGAAGCTTTTAATCAAGTTACCTCTAAGCAGGTAATGCTGGCCCATGATCCATAGCATTGCCATAATTTATTTATTTATTTATTTATTTATTACATTTCTATACCGCCCAATAGCCGAAACTCTCTGGGCAGTTCACAAAAATTAAAATCATAGTAAGACAACCAACAGGTTAAAAGCACAAAGCTGCTGTTTGTAACTGGAGACCAGGATTGTCTGAAAAGGTTTCTGTGTCTTTAAGAATTGGGCAGAAAAGACAGAAAGAAACTCTGCTAGGCTTGGCTCCTCCCATTCCTGCGGCTCAGTGACATAAAAACTTGCACTTGATGGAATTCTTCTTTCCCACCAGCTCTTAAAGGCAAAGGACTCCCGTCAGGGCACTGACCTGGTAATCCTGCTACAGGCTACAGATGAAGCTCAACCATCTCCTGGAGAGTGGGATGGAATCAGCTCCCAGGAAACTTTTAGGTGCTAACTCTGCCCCCTATTACAAGACCCCATAGATGACTGGCTACGCTGGCTAGGGCTGGTAGGAACGGTAGTCCATAACATCTGGCAGGCCACAAATCACCCACCCTTGATGTAAGAGGCAGAGATCATATTCAACAAATCAGGTTGGATTCCTGTTCCTTTTAACAGCTGTGCAAAAAAAGAGAATTTGGCAAGTAGTTTTTCATATCACAGTTCTACAGTAATAAGAACTATTGCACAAAGAGAAATCACCCTATTAGGTCTGTGCACTGCCTTGGGCTGAAGCCTCGAATCCAAAATGAGGTGGGCTGTTTTAGCCTGCCTCAGCCTGAATATGTGGTGGTACCAGTTTGGTCCAAGGTAGGCTGAATCAGCCTGAAGAGGCTCGGAATGCCTCAGGCTAATTTGGGGTGGTGGGAAAGCTAGTGCAAGGCTGATTGAGTCCATTGGACTCACTGGACCCCTCCTTCCCCACCTCTCCCTCCCTGCCTCCTCTCCCTCCCTGGGTCACCCCCCGACCTGCTGCCACCACCGCCGCTGGGACTTGCCTTTGCCCTGCGTCCTCCTCCATTAGAGTGGTGATTTCAAGGGAAGATAGGGGGCTCTCACTTTTTCATAGATCTATCGCCACAAAATACAATGGCTGTACAGAGCCATTTCCCTAGTTTGCAACTGTCGATTTATGAAAATAGAGAGCCCCCATCTTAGCTTTAAATTGCAGCTCTAATGGAGGAGGACTCAGAGCAAAAGTAAGTTCTGGCGGTAGCACCGGTGGCTCTGAGGTTGGGGAGGAGTGGGGATGATCAATACATAACTCTGATTCTAGGTCCTTGGTCACCTCCCATTCTCACAGTGTGGTATGAGAGTCAGTGTGGTGAAGTGGCTAGAGTGTTAGACTGGGAGTCAGGAGATCTGGGTTCTAGTTTCCACTCAGTCATGGAAGCTCACTGGGTGATTTTGGGCCAGTCACAGACTCTCAGCCCAATCTTCCTCAGAGGGTTGCTGTTGTGATGATAAATGTTGAGAAGGATTATTATTATTATTATTATTATTATTATTATTATTATTATTATTATTATTATTAATTTTATTACATTTCTATACCACCCCATAGACAAAGCTCTCTGGGCAGTTTACATAAGATTAAAAACAATTTAAAAAAATATACAAAATTTAAAACCACAAAAGCATGCAACATAACAGAAACATATATCTAAAAACAACTATAAACAACTATAAAAACAGATCCAGAATTGATGAAGCTCATCAATTTATTTAAGCTCATTGCAATAAATAAATAGGGACGTAGCTGGGCCACCAACTAAGTTGGTAGAAGGCACTCTGTACCACTGAGACCACCTGATCCTCAAATGACAGGGATGGTTCTAGGAGGACCCCTAAGCTATGAACCTGCTCCTTCAGGAGGAGTGCAACCCCATCCAGAACAGGTTGAACATCCTCCATCCAGTCAGCAGAACCACCCACTAATGGCATCTCAGTCTTGTCTGGATTGAGTTTCAGTTTATTAGCCCTCATCCAGTCCATTGTTGCAGCCAGGCACCGGTTCAGCAGATCCGCAGCCTCACCTGATGAAGATGAGATGGAGAAATAGAGCTGCATGTCATCAGCGTACTGATGACAATGCACTCCAAAACTCTGGATGACACCCTCAACAGTTTCATGTAGATGTTGAACAGCATGGGGGACAAAACTGACCCCTGTGGAACCCCATACTGGAGAATCCACGGGGCTGAGCAATGTTCCTCAAGCACCACCTTCTGGTGTCATCCCAGAAAAATAGTATGGTCGATGGTATCTAAAGCTGCTGAGAGTTCAAGGAGAAACAACAGGGTCACACACACCCTGTCTTTCTCCCGACATAGGTCATCATACAGGGCAACCAAAGCTGTTTCCGTACCAAAAGCAGGCCTGAAACCTGACTGAAATGGATCCAGATAATTGGTCTCATCCAAGAGTGTCTGGAACTGGCTCACAACCACCTGCTCAAGGATCTTGCCCAGGATTATGTACTCTGCCTTGAGTTCCTTGGAGGAAAAAGGGTAGGATATTAATGTAATAATAAATAAAATAAATAAAAAAACAAGTAAGAGGTACTGCACATAGTGGTCATTCACCTTTGAGCAGTAGGTATTCTAAAATAGGAGATGTTCATTATATTTTAAGGGACTATGATCTACCACAACAGAGAAAACTTTAACACAGTTTTCCAATGATACAGATGTTGTATGCCTTTATTGCATTTTTTCCCTTTTACTTTTATGGCAGTCATTTTCCTGACATCATGTTCCAAAAATTCACATGGGAGAGTTGGAAGCAAGTCAGATAAATTTCCCTGCCTCTTTTATAGAAGTCATCTTGGTATATATTCTCCAGATTTACTTCAGCTGTCCTCATTGAAAGAATAAGAAAGCTAAACAGGGAACAAGTACCTTTTATCGATCTGGAATATGTACTTTATGGTGGCAATCAATATCCTGTAGCGTTTCATACAAGAAACGAGGGCAGGAGGCAGACTAGAAAACCTTAAGCATAGAAGAACAAGGAAAACACAGAGAAAATGGTGTGTGTGTGTGTGTGTGTGTGTGTGTGTGTGTGATGTGATGTGCAAAGCCCAAAGCTCGAGAAGAATTGACCCCTTCAGGCAATTTCTTGTGCTTCCTGAGGTGAAGCAGGTTTCCCTCCAAAGCCACCAAAACCGAAGCCAGGCTAGAATGAGCCTTCATTAATGATTTGTTCTCAGAGACACAAACATCTGTCTCCTCTCCAAATGCCATCTTTTGGTTTCATTACTTTAAAATGAGGAGAAGTGGGGAGAGTGCAGCGGAGTGACTTCTAATCCTAGCAGATGTGTTACTGGGGCTCGCCAATCCCTGTGTTTGGGGGGAGGGTAAGGATGGGACAGCGAGATGGACATTCTTCCAATGCCATCAGGATTCATTACAAAACAAAGCCTTGAACTGGTTTTCAATTATCATAACTCCCTAGTCTTTGCACCTATCTGTCTGACACTTTGCAGATTTCTTGCCTTGGGACACCTCTATGATGTGTGCTTTTTAAAATACAAATTGACACACACCTCCAAACAACAACAACCAGGGAGGGAGTCCCCAAAATTTGAGGACTTCCTTTCCACATGAACCGTGACAACTATCCTTCTGAAATTTTACAAGTTTCTTACTTGGGGACACTTCTTGGCTGTCCATAATTTTCATGGCAATAGTAGCCAAGGAACATAAAGGCACAAGCATGTCCTCTTTCTGATTCCCTCAAAATGTCCAGGAAGCTCTTGCATGAAAAACCCTATACCTATTCATCTGAAATATGGCAGGCTTGATCCCCTCAAAGGGGGCAACTACCTCATCCAATTCTGCATATATTATAAGGTATTTGCAGTTCCTTTTGAAAAACTAAAATCAAAATATAAAGATGCACAGCACAAAATACCAGAGAGCTTCAGCTATTGAGTGGTATAAAAATGTAATAAATAAATAAATAAATAAATAAATAAATACTTCTGCACTCATATTTCCAATGTTGAGTAGTTGGGATCTCCTTCTAAGGGGTTACCATGCTGGCAAATATCAGCCATATCTGACAAAGAGACAAAATATTATAGCCATCTTTTGATTCCCCATATAGTCAATGGGAGGCTCAAAGTCTTGGATTTCCAAATCACAGGTAGAGTTCAATACTCAAGTTGAAGCAGATGGTTCCAGATTGGCCCAAGAAGAATCAGTCCATTTTCTGAAGCAGCAAATAAAGATCCGAGTCAAATCTGGTCAGCATACCTCATATATACGTATGCCTGTCAGGAAGGAGGACTAAAAGAAAAAGTGTCAAGAGAAGGAAGAAAAACATGGTGTTAGCAATTTAGAAATGGTAACAGTCATGTGTTTTGAGCAACAAAGACAACAGCTAAGATAAAGACAATCTGAGAAATAAAACACACACGACCTGTCCCATTTAAAATATATGAATTTGGGAGAACAGATTAAGAGACCAAAGGGCTTCCATGCACTCAGTCCATCAAATCTCTCAATGTCAAATATTAGCTAGCACTATCTATCTATTAGTATGTTGCACAATGAGTGCTATTTTGTTCCAGGAGTGACTGTATAGATTCGGAGTGTTACAGTCCAAAATATCTGGAGGGCACCAGGTTGGGGAAGTCTGGTCTATATAATCAGCTCTGTATAGCTCTCATTATATAGACAGTGCAAGAGACAAAATAATAAGACAGACAGTGCATCACAATTGAATGTGTGTGGTGTATCATAGCGCTGGGCTGCAAAAACCTGGGTTCAGATCCTTCTTTCAGCATAAGGAATTCCACCTGGTGGCAGTAAAAGGGAGAGATGGACCCACACTGCCGGCTCTGTGTGAAGAACAGCTCCTTTTGGCTTCTCCTTACCCTGAGCTGTTTTTGTTCAAGCTTCATAATTTTAAGAGCTGCTTCCTGAGTTTGATTCTTTTCTTCTTCCATCCTCATTCCCTATTTGTCATGTCTTTTAGATTGCACACAAATGGACTGGGTCTGTCTGGCTTGTGACTGATATTACGTAAGCAGCTCTGGGAGCCTTTTGAACCAAAGAGCAAGCTAAAGATGCTTAAAATAAATTTACAAGCGAACAAAAAAATCAATACAGCTCACAGTGAGGCCTTTCAGTATCACTTTCCTCACAGACTTATTATCTATAGGTCAACTGCTACACCAGTGACATCAGAATGGAGGCAGGGAACTAGAACTATCCCAGGCCAGCCAACCACCCTGCCTACTCCACCCATGGCTAAGGGACTCTCATTCAGCCCCATAATACAGAACCTTTGATTAGCTCTGAATGATAAAAACATTCAAAATGCTCAAGTAAAAAAGAAATATGTTTTGAATATGTGTGTGTGTGTGTGTGTGTGTGTGTGTGTGTGTATATATATATTATATTAAACACACACACACACACAATTTTTAACTGTATTTTAATGTGTTTTAACTGGTGTGTTTTAATTGTTGTGGTTATGCTACAGTTTATCTGTATTATATTATTGTTAGTCATATTGAACACTGCTTTTAGTTAGAAAGATAGGATATACATTTTTATATCTATCTATCTTTCTATCTATCATCAATTATGGCCAGTGGTCAGCGAAAGCCATTATTCAAATGTAAAATGTGTACATCTGTTCCCCAGGATTTCAGAATAGAAATTAGATTGACGGAGGACAAGCAAAGGAGTGAAAACAAAGACCGAATTGTGTGTGTATGTACACACACACACACACACACACACACACACGGATTCAACTCTTCACACATCTACCATATTCCCCTCCAGTTCCTTTCCTCAACCGTTTCTCAAGAATCTGCAGCAGTCATCCAACACCATTCTCTCAAGAGCATTTTGTCCCCCCCCCCCCGCCCTCTTCCTGTCATAGACACAATTTGTGATCATTTCAGTTTCATCTGAAAAGCTTTGCAATTTTGGTGGTGGTGACCAAAACCAAATGCTAGATTTCCCATGGTTGTGCTCCTCTGATGCTTGCTTGGCTAGGTCTATGAAAGAAGCTTCAGTCACAATTGTGAGACCAGCTGAAACAATAAAGTGGAGCAGTCACAAGTGATTACTCAACTGTGGTTTCTACAGGACACTGTCCACACATAATACAGTAAATGAAATTCTATCAGTCGAAAGCTATCTCCCATCAGAGTTTTCTAACCCAATTTAAAATGCTCTGAGTAGATTCCTAACACCAGGACAAGACTCGCATAAAATGGAACTTTACGGTCTCATTTATTTGTGCCTCAATCATGGAACAGATTTTTGAGGGGAATTTTGCAGCGACCATAGTTGCTGACAATCTGTTAAGATGACCTTCCTTCACACAGCTAAGAGAGGTTTTTTAGGGAATAGAAAAATCAGACTGCCTAAAACTCTGAATAAGGGATATTTACTCACCTACAAATATTCCTGTCACGGGGTATGCATATTTATGCTCCTCCGTACCCTTTGAGATAGCCACTCTCTGGGCAACCCAAGTGGTTTATTACTACTTACTCCAACCTATCTGCTTGGGAATCTTTCCAAGTCTCCACTCAGCAACAGGTTTTGTATTGATTTTTAATAGTGTTTACTCCCTTCCACTGCATGTTTATGCATAAACAATTTGCATGTATCCATATGGATGTTATGGAGCAGCCTGTCTGTCTTGGAAATACAGAGTTGTTGCTACATTGTAGCAATGATATATGATACAAGATAGCTCCCAACACTGAATAAAAAGTATGATTCACTGTGTTGAATTATATTAGTGACTAGTACTTTTTGATGCCCAGTTGTTTTGCTTATTCTTGAAGCTCTGTATATCATTTCAGTTTGTTTCTGGGAACAAATTCAAATTGGTGGTGTTAAACCATTAAACCCTAAATGGCCTGGGCCCAGGTTGAATAAATGACCCCCAAGTCCTATTACAATATGCAAATAAATTTAAAGGACCCACATAATCCTGCCCACCCACTGCAATCTTTGGTGGAAGGCCCTGCTCTGAGCCCTGCCACTGTCAGAAATTCACCTGGTAGGAATCCAAGGCAGGGCCTTCTTGATTGTAGCACCCAAACAATGTAATTCCCTTCCCTTGGGAAGTTTATTTAGCCCTTTAATTATTCCCTTCATTGGTTAGTGAAGACCATCTATTTTTGGTGTGCTTTCAGTACTGGTTAATCCCCCCAAGCAGCTGTATGGTTTTGAAGTTCTGCTGACTCTATGTGCTGCTTCTTTTAATATTCTTTCAGCTGCTCAAATATTTTGTTGTTGAAGTATGTTGTTTTATTTTATTTTATTTCCTTCTTTCTTTAGCTGGAGATATTGAAAATTGCTTTATCATTTATGTGGCTCCATAGCAGTGGCATAATGCCACCAACAACCTAACCACAGTAGTGCATGCACTGGTAACTTCCTGATTAGACTACTCTACGTGGGGCTGCCCTTGAAGACGACTCAGAAGTTGCAGCTAGTGCAAAATGCAGCAGCTAGACTGCTGGCGGGTACATCGTACAGAGACCACATAACACCAGTCTTAAAGGAATTGTTCTGGCTGCCTATATGCTTCCAGTCAGAATTCATGGTGTTGTTAATGATGTTTAAAGCCCTAAACGGCTTGGGAGTTCGATACTTGAGGGAGCGCCTCTCCTTATATATGCCTGCCCGAGACTTGAGATCTGTTGGAGGAGCCCTTCTCCGCATCCCACCACACAACACATATGCTATGATAGGACAAGGGAGAGGGCTTTCTCTGTTGTGGCACCCCGACTGTGGAATGCCCTCCCCTTGGAGGCCCGACTGGCACCAATGCTGATTTTATTCTGGCAAAAACATGGCTTTTTAACAAAGCTTTTAATGGTTAAATTCACTAAGATGGCACATTGTTTAAACTGTTTTAATTGTTTTTACTGCTTTTAAATTATATATTCTTTTAACTTGGTTCATGGTTTAATTTGTTTTTAGCTGTGTATATTTATTGTTTTATACTGAATGCTTTTATCTGTATGCCGCCCTGAGATCTTAATGATATAGGGAAGGATATAAATGTTTTAAATAAATAAATAAGGTAGTGGATCTGCTTCCCTACTATATGTTATTCAGATATCTGGCCAATGCTGGGTAATATTTTGAAAACATATTTTTAGGTTTGAATCTTTTTAGCTGGTAGAAAGGGTGTTGTGTTCCCTGATTGTTTTTGAAGTTTAAACTGCTCTTCTGGCCAAGGCCTGACTGGAAGTGTAGGCTTTTCAGGTAAAACAAAAAATGTGGTTTATCACAAAGCTCTAATTTAAAATACAATTCTTATTAACACAATTTACCATTTATTCTAACAAAACAATTTACTAACTCAACCAAACTAAAAAAACCAACCAACCTAAAGATGAATAAGTTGCATAGAAATTTATTATATATCAAATAAATGTTATAAACATTATTCACAGACCCAAGCAATGCCGGGTATATCAGCTAGTCTATATATAAAATAAAAAAATCAGCACATGTAGATTTATGCAAATCAGTATTTGTTTATTTGTTTCCTTTAGTGGTGGTATATTTCGTCTTTACTGTCAATGTGTTACAGGCCACTATATTTTGGCTGCATATCTGTCACGTTCTATTGCCCATCTGATGAAACTGCAGGTTTCAGATTACACCGAGGAATGTTGAGACAGAGATAGACAATGGTGAACCTCTATTTGGGGAAATATAAAATTGAACAGTTACCCAGAACAATCTTTAGCCTTTAGAAAAGCACACAGGTTCCTTGCTAGGTTGAGAACAGAAGTAAAGAGCAAGCAGCTTTATATTACTGAAGCTGGAGATTAATTTTAGGTGGTATACTGGGTAAAAATAAAAAGTCAATAGAAACCAAATCTTTGGCTGAGACTCATAGGATTAAGGCAGAATGAGGATATTTCTACTCCTAGATCCCACAAAACATAGGTTTGACCTTGAGCAGGGATGGTAAATTATCTGAGGTATGATACAGTGCCATTACTGCTGTTATGGGCAAGGTCAGGTATTGCATATGAAAGTACCTCTTGGCAGAATCAAGATCAGGGAAGCAACAAGCAGAGAGCCCAAACAAAACGTATGTCAGTGCTTGTTCACCTTACAGTAAACCTGAATGGAATTGAGTTAGACTGTTTGTCCTTTAAAGAGAAATCTCATTTAATCCGACAGAGCAAGGCGTTTGTTATATATTTTTCTCCTTCTGTCATGAGCACATTAAAGTTGTTTGTATTGTCTGCATTAATTCACTTTTCTTTTCTTGTATTCTTGTGAAGGATTCAATAATATTCAAAATGGTGTTGTGAAGTATTGTTTACATTTAATATCAAATTACATCCATTAAAAAAATAATATTTCGAGTAACCCAAGGAGCTGGGAATGCTCTGCTTTGCATCCCACAAGTTGTCGATGTGAGCGTGTCTGCACTTGCTTTTCTTCTGGTCTCTCCACAGCAGATGTTTTCACACTTTGTGAATGGAATTGTCACATTCTGAAGAAAAACAAAATCTCTCTCATATGAGCATGGTCCCGGATCATCATCCCCACAAGAAGGCTTGTAACAACATGAGATTATTGTGAACAGAACTAACGGTTTTATTACTATGATTGGAAACACAGAGTGTCTTCTTGGGTGTGCATAAAGCTTGCGGGTTTTATTAGGGAACTTTTCACAACCTTCAAAAATGCAAAAGTGCAATTTCAGCAACCCTTGAAGGAAAGAAATAATATAACCAAACATCAGGCAAAGTCCAGGATCCTGGCATGAACTGTTGTTCCACGCCCTTGAAACAATAGCCCCCTGAGCAGGTTGGGGGGCCTCTGGAATCAGATCCTATAAGGCATGAAGAGCTGCTGACAGATAAATTTGTTGACTCTCTGCCAGTGTGAGAATGAAAGCACTTTTAGGCTCTCTTTAACAACAACAACAACAACAACAACAACAACAACAACAACAACAACAACCTGCCTCTCCCTCTGGATTGAGGCAGAGAACAACACTAAATAAAATATAATACCTAAAATTAGTTAAAAGAACATATAAAACCAATACAATATTAAAATAACAATCACAGCATCTTAAAATTCTTAGTTTTAAAATTCATCTGGGTACGCCTGCCAGAAGAGACTAGTATTTACAGCTGTCTTAAACTCTAAGAGAGCTTTAAGCTGACAAATGTTCAAGCTTGGAGGAGAGATTGGAGAGATTGTCAATCAATATTTTAACTAGGGCTACGCACAGCCGATTCAACTCGGAGGCCAATTCATAGCCTCCAAATCTGCCCCTATTTGACTTGAGGTGCCTCCGCACTGTCCTGGCCCATTTCAGATTTGGTTCTGAATCTAAAGCAGGCCTGGTGTTGTGGTTTTCTTGGGCCACAGGCACTCAAGAAATCTGAGCATGAGGCCATCTGGGAGTCCATTGGACTCCCTTCCCCTTCATCCCTCCCTCCATATCCCGTCCCCTCCACCCCACCCACGCAAGCCACTCTCATAAAGGACGTGTGGCACAATGGCCATTTCTGGCCACTGTAGTTTACTACAGTAGATCTACAGCAGGCCAGAGCAGCTTTCATAGAGGATGTAATGAAATCAGTGTGACTCAATGGAGGCTGGTGGTTCTAACGTCAGTGGAGCAGTGAATTCACTTTGAATTTCAGTCGCAACTCTAAAGGAACTATCCAAGGTGCTGAGCCTATTTTGGAGCTAGGGTTTAGCACCGTGGATAGTGCCTTTACAGTTCTGACTGGTTCCACCACATGACATCAGAGCCACCAGCCTCCACTGGTGTGACTTATAGTAGAAAACCAGGCATGTTTACAAATAAGCACTACCCAATGGTACTTACTAGTAAGTGTGCACAAGATTGCAGCCTTAAAAGTACTTCCTTTTTTGCATCATAGCCATTATTCTAATAGCTCATGCTGCCACAATAGTTTTTGAGTACTGATTTCCCTTCTTATGTGTACATTATCTCTTCTTTGCATGTTGCTTTCTACTACCTAATTATCATCCTGCTGCCTGCCCAGTATTAGATTGCACTGCAGGATTGGATTTCAGTAGAAAGTTATGAAAACATTCAATTATTTCTATGAGCAGAGACACCACAGTGACAACAAAGGTCCACATAGTTAAAGCAATGGTATTCCCCGTAGTAACCTATGGCTGCGAGAGCTGGACCATAAAGAAAGCTAAGCGAAGGAAGATAGATGCTTTTGAACTGTGGTGTTGGAGGAAAATTCTGAGAGTGCCGTGGACTGCAAGAAGATCAAACCAGTCCATACTCCAGGAAATAAAGCCAGACTGCTCACTTGAGGGAATGGTATTAAAGGCAAAACTGAAGTACTTTGGCCACATAAGGAGAAGACAGGATACCCTGGAGAAGAGGCTGATGCTAGGGAAAGTGGCAGGCAAAAGGAAGAGGGGCCGACCAAGGGCAAGATGGACGGATGATATTCTGGAGGTGACAGACTTGACCTTGGGGAAGCTGGGGGTGGCGACAGCCGACAGAAAGCTCTGGCGTGGGCTGGTCCATGAAGTCACGAAGAGTCGGAAACGACTGAACGAATAAACAACAAATCTATATCACAATGGAAGAACACTATCAATAAACCAAAATATCGTAAACTGTAAAAACAGTAACACAGAGACACATTACATTTTGTAGATAAATTTCTTAAACTTGAGCTTTAAATATTATTTCAGATTTCCCCAACCTGGTGCTCTCCAGATGTGTTGGACTGCAACTCCCATCATTCCCAGCCAAAAAGTGACTGTGTAAGAATGATGGGAGTTGTGGTTGATATATTTTTAATTTCATACAATACATGCATCTATTTTATATGTTTAATTAAATGCTAAATATTTTTCTGCTGTTGAGGGTATTAATGACTCCATTACTGTTTAGGGCAGCAAGAAGCAAGACAATACACAGCCCTGCAACTGGTCTATTTTTACACATCAAATTCCCCCCAGATGTTCATATGTTATAATGAGCCACATTGTGAATACAAAAAGGAAGTGCAGGTTAGAGTGGCAGGTGTTTGAAATCATATCCCTTGGGGGCCAAAAATGAAATGCAAGGAAACACAGACCAGCTATTAGAGAAAACAGTTTGCAAACAAATAGGGGGGGGGGGAAACCCTAAAGGAAAGTGTAGGTTTTGACGGCTAAAAATTTACTGGGTACCACTTAGTTTCATTAATTACTCCACAGTCTTGTATTTATTTATTTATTTCATTTCATTTCATTTCTATACCGCCCAATAGCCACAGCTTTCTGGGCAGTTCACAAAAATGTAATGGAGGCTTGTACAGCCTCCATTACTGTTATAGGTCTCACAACTCTATGCTTGGAAGCTTGACCAGGGACAGATGGCAGGAATCCTAAGTTCCTTTTCCATTCAGCAAGAAACTTTCCTTGCTTGCAATGGGAACATCTCAGAACTAGCCACAGATTATTCCATCAACTGCAGTGGAAATGCTAGGTCAAACTCCCACTCCTTCCATCAAAAATACACAGCAAACCTCAGGGGAGAAAATGCTGTAGCATCTTGGAGTACCTGTGAATGGTGGCTGGTAAGTCCAAATCTAGTTTGGAACATAGGACCTACTGACCACCCTACGCAGCAACTCTGGCACATTCCCACAACAACTACCAAAAGGAAACCAAAATCAAAGACACTTATAGAGCTCCTTTGGACATTGCCTCAGTGGTGTGAGACCCCCTGCAGCATGTCTTCTTTCAGTGCTGCTGAGGTAATGTCAGAAGTAGGGATGGACAAATCTGACAATTTTAATTTCTCTGTTTCTCACTTTTCCAATATTAAGTCATAGAATCATAGAACCATAGAATAGTAGAGTTGGAAGGGGCCTATAAGGCCATCGAGTCCAACCCCCTGCTCATTGCAGGAATCTACCTTAAAGCATACCTGACAGATGGCTGTCCAGCTGCCTCTTGAATGCCTCTAGTGAAGGAGAGGCCATGACCTTCCTAGGTAATTGGTTCCATTGTCATACTGCTCTAGCAGTCAGGACATTTTTCCTGATGTCCAGCTGGAATCTAGCTTCCTGTAACTTGATCTCATTATTCCGTGTCCTGCACTCTGGGAGGATCGAGAAGACATCCTGGCCTTCCTCTGTGTGACAACCCTTCAAGTATTTGAAGAGTGCTATCATGTCTCTCCTCAGCCTTTTCTTCTCAAGGCTAAACATGCCCAGTTCTTTCAGTCTCTCCTCAAAGGGCTTTGTTTCCAGACCCTTCATCATCCTCGTTGCCCTCCTCTGAACATGCTCCAGCTTGTTCGCATCCTTCTTGAAGTGTGGAGCCCAGAACTGGATGCATTACAAGTCCAGGTTGTCCTGAAAGTTGTGTATTATAAAAAAGTTTGCATGAAAATTCATAAGCATTTTTGTGCACAATTCTCCTAATACATATTTTTTGTATGTATTTCTGTCTCAGATACACATTCTTACAAGCATTTTTCTTAACAAAACTTATATTGGAATGATATTTTCCCAAATGTATGCATTATTTGTATACATGTTTTGACCATAGAACTCCAATGCAAAATTCAACAAAGCCTACAGAGAAAGCAAATGTTGTTCTCAACCTGCCTGTTCACTGAAATCTATTGATCAGGACTCTAAATGTTCCATTGCCTACACATATACAACTGATGACAACCAGGGGGAGAGACTGTTATGTTGTAGTGCCTAGGGTTGTCACGAGCACCCGATGGGATCCGGGAGCCTGGCGGGACCCCTTCTTCCACACACCCCACCCAGTTGGGCGCTCCTCTTGCAAGTGCAGCTGCCAAGTGCTGATGAGGCCCTGGCATGCGCTCAGCAGCTGCCCACCCATGCCCCAAAATTGTACACTTCCCCCTTCATGTACCAATGGAAAATTCCATCGATGCAACACGGGGAGTGCACATTTTCAGGAGCCTCTGAAAATTGTGCATTCCCCCCTGCACCAATGGCAACCTTATAGGCCCCATTTATACAAGGGTAAAGAGCATTTGCACCCTTACCCTTGAATCAATGGGGCCTTTAAGGCTGCCATTGTCATGGGGGAGATATGCACAATTTATGGAGGCTCCCACTTCCCCCATTGCATCAAAACATGACAAAAAATGATAATTTATTTTTATATGGAGAATAAAGTAGAATAATTTAAGTGTTTGGTTCAGGTTTGGATTTGCTATGGCCAATTATTTTATTTTCAGGAAACGGTAAGTAAGTGGGAGGTGGGAGTTAGAATGGCGAGCAGTGTGAATGGTGTCATCTGATTGATTGGTTGATTAGAATGGAGAGAGAGAGAGACAGGGGGAGTGAGAGACAGTTAAGGAGTTTTGGGGCAGTTCGAAGTGTCAGTCAGAGTTAGAAGAGTCAGGGTTAGAGAGTTAGGGAGAGTAGTGCAAGAGGCAGCAATCTTGAAGCACCTGCTAAAATCTCATTGGTTTACCCAGGCATTTTCTGATTTTAGTACCTAGTTTAGCAGATTTTGTTTTTCATCTTTTGTTTTATTTTAATTATTGCTGATTGTGTATACTGCCCTGTGATTTGGTAATGGAGGCTGACATGGATATATATATATATATATATATATATATATATATATATATATAGTTTGGTTTTCTCATTACAAAGGCCAAGGTAGCAACAATCTGAGTGAACTGTCAGATAAAGTTTCACCTGCGGCTTCTTATATGGTTCCTTTAATTGCGACAAAGTTTTTTGTAGCTTTTCAAGAACAGAATAAATGCTGATAATGGATCAAAACAGCTCCCCCCACCCCCGTTTCTTAAAACAAGCATAATTCATTGCCTACAGTCAAATGCCATACTTAAGTATAATTCTATTCCTCTAAACGATAGAGTGGGAACCTATAATTCTACTCAGTATTTTGAGGTATAATTTGTGGTTAATATTTTCTGTCACTAAATGAGCACTTTTGGCCTATTATAATAACTACCTTCAAAATTCTACTCTGTCTGCCCAACCCAGATGGGTTGAGGTGGGGATGATGTTTCATCTACCCCTGGATGGGGCAGGACATAAGAGGAGCATACGTATGCGAATCTACTGACATCTTCTGGGAGAAGCATGCTATATATAAGCCTGGGATTCTCCTAGCCAATCCTTTTTGACAACTGTTGCATATGGGCTGAGTAGGAACCTTTTGTCTGTTGAACAGATTGGCTCTGCGACTTCTTTTTTCACCTACTCTATACTGTTTACCTTGGGTGAGATAAGACAAGTAGTTCTATTGGGTACAGAATAACCAGGAATATGAGGATGGTCACAAGAGCAGGGTGAGTGAGAAAGTAACAGATACAAGTAAGAACATTGGTGAACACTCAGAGAACCAATATGGTGAAAGGGGATTCCCTAGGTACAACCTCTTAGGGCTGTGTGACCATGGTGGAAACAGGAACTCCTTTTGGGCTAACCTGGCTTATGCATCTAGAACTGGGGGGAGGCATGGTGTGTGTGTGGGGGGGGGGGGGCGGAGGGAGTGACTGTCCTGCTACAGAAAAGGCCTGCCTCATATACCCATCAACATAGCTTCTCTTGGTAGTGGGACATACAGTGGAGGCTGGTGGCTCTGATGTCAGTAGGGAGGTGAATCTGCTCCAGGTTTCAGTCAGAACTCTAAAGGAGCTATCGAAGATGCAGAGCATGACTGCTTCTGAGCCAGGAGCAGATTCTCCACCCCACTGGATGTTAAGAACTGCTACTTGCCATGTTCAACTCATGTACAGCTAGAAGTCTGCTGAGGATCATTATAATGAAATAAGGCAGAGAAATAAGGCAGAATACTCAAAGGCAATGCTGAATTCAAGGAAAGAAAATGGGTGTGGGAAACAAAGAAAAGTTCCTGGACCCAGTATGGAGATATATTATATGTCTGGCAAATGATCCCCCCCCCCTCAATTTGGTTCTGACCTATTTCCTCTATTACGTTTCAGCAATGTAAAGTGTGCTGTGATCAGTATCTTTCAAGCTGTGCTCATGTATTGATCTTGAAGCTGATAAAATTTAAATGGACATAAAGTCTGCCAAAGAAGAAGAAGAAATCACTGACAAGTCTTTCATGCTAATTTGGGCCAGGAATATTCTTTCTTTAAAGAACGTATGCCCAAGAGACAAGGCTTCGACGGCTTCAGACTCCACAAAGCTTCTTATAACAGTAGAATTTTCAAACAGACGAGAACTTTCATTTATACAATCATGCAGAGGCTGTAGATTTTACCTGGAATAACCTCATGGAGGATAAAGATGAGGGCAGTAGCCAGTTATCCTTTCCTATTGGTGGAATGGCTTAAGTCAGTGGAAGAAGGAGGGGACAATTCCACCTCCCCCCTGCAGCCCCCTGCTGCACCCTCAAAATATGCTCTAGAGGGTTGAAGGACCCTACGGAGCAGAGTTGGGGGGGGAGGGCAGCAGGGGAAAAGGTGAGGAGACTCACTGTGCAAGAGGAAATCTGCACAAGCAATATTGGATTTCACCCTGAGTGTTTGACATGTATTTCTCTTTAAAGAAGAACAACAACAAAACAACAACAAAAATAACTAGATTTTTATGTGCCAACCACCCAGGATATATGCAGGTGATAAAATAAAATAGCAATCACATTTTAGATTATAAAATAGTATTATTATTAATTTAGCATCTGCTCTCACTTCAACTGTTTATATCCTCTGCAGACCTGTTGAACCACCCACATAATATAGATAGATAGATAGATAGTAACAAAAAACTGAAAATAAAATGCTAATCTCTACATACAGCTGTAATATAACCTTCTGCATAAAAATTGGGACTTTTACAATCAAAGGTCTCCTGAATAAAATTGCAGCCAATTACCATGAAATGGTACCTAGTTTATCAAATAAACTATCAAAGAAAACAAGAAAATGTAATGAATGGAATGTACAAATGTTTATTGGTTAACACTATCATCCTGTTAGATGAGGGGGGAAATTCACACGAGTAGTGTGAATCCAGAGATCATGAATCATTTAAAAAGTATCAGAAGTGAATACTAATTGTGAGAAAACCCCCTGTAATTTAAGCTCCCACTCCGCTGACCTTGGCCTTTGATAGCTAAGCTTTTACTAAAGTCAATGCAACAAAATTAGTCTATGGATTGAGGTAGCTAAAATGATGATGAATGTTGCACTTTGAAATTCATTAGCTTTCATCATGCATTAGCAGCTTTCATTGTGGACTTTTCTCTTTCAAGAACAACACCTTTACACAATTAAGGGTCTTTGAAAATAGCACATAGACATTCTCAAAGGTAAAAACATACTCCCACCACCACCAATTTCTCAGGTACGTGGAATAAGAAATTAAAGTCACACAGTGGAATGCATAAAATCCCACCTCAAGTTAAATAAATAAATATTACAATGATAGGGCAGTATGCAATATTGCCACTGTGCTCCTGGTCATTCTGCTGCACCAGTGGGACTGACCACTAGCACAAGGAGTTAGAGCTTCATATGGGAACCCCCAAAATAAGGGAAAACACTCATTTCTGGATTAGCAGTGCACCCTGTGATTCCACTCATTTGCCGTTGCTTTAAAAACTACAAGCTCTCTCTGGTGCTATCAGTAGGTCTCACTGACACATGGGCAGCATAGGATACTACCCATTATTGTATGGGTTTTACCTTGTGAGCTACCTTGAGAGTGTTGTACCCAAAAAGGTGGCCTAAACATATTTCAAATAATCAGTCAATCAAATCAATACAATTCTGTTTCTTCAGACAACCATAAGAAGACATTTCCAGACCTAATTCAGTAGAGTTTTTAACCTGTTGGTGTTTTTAACCTGTTGGTTGTTTTATTATGGTTTTAATTTTCGTGAACCGCCCAGAGAGCTTCAGCTATTGGGCAGTATAAAAATGTAATCTTCTATATAAATAAAAATGAAAAAGACCGTTCGTTACTGTCGTTATATCTCCGAAAGTTCTTCACCGATTGCTTTGAAATTTTGACACAGCATTGCGTTCGAATACGCGAGCGTTGTTATGTAACTATGTTCTCTATGGGGTCAAAGGTTTGTCTTAAAATTGAAGAAATAGGCCTCCTCAAAACCAGTCTTGCTGATCATTGTGACATCACCAACCAGTAGGGCAATCCGCTGCCTCTGCCTCCTCTCCTATTTGCATGTACTCTCGCAATTGGCTGAGTGAATATAGATGTCACACCTGTGACAATTACACGTTCTGAAGAAAGGTAACTGCCAGGAGTTTCCACTAACCTCCTCAACGTAAAAAAAAACCTTTTTTAAAAACCAAACAAACTGCTTTACTTCATCCAAATAATGCCTCGCAGAAGATCACACTTAGGTCTTCGTACTCGCGGAGCGGAAGCACTGCAACGAGAAATTGCAAATCAGACTCAGGAAGAATGGGCTTCAGCAAATGAGAAAAAAAGAAAAAAATGGCTCAAATACGTGCCAAGGAATCAACCAAGCAACGTTCAGCCAGACTTGAGGATGCACGGTTGCGAGCACGGCAATCGCGTACTACAGCTACAGATCTGTTTTGTTCTCAACATAATGAACGCGAAAGGCTGAGAGGGGCTGAAAGACGTCAACGAGAAACAGCACATCAGCGTCAAACACGACTCCGTGATAAACAATCACACGATTACAATCGCCTTGCATTCCGGTACAACCCAGCTGATGATTATAGTTTGAGGCGGCATGTTCTCATTGGCACTATGACTGAAGTGTGTCCTTATTGCAAGGCTCTTAAATTTAATGGAGAAACAAAAGGAATGTGTTGTGCTGCTGGAAAAATTAAACTGCCTCAACTTGGAGAACCACCAGAGCCATTACAAACTTTGCTTGCCGGATATACCGCTGAATCAAAGCATTTCCTATCTAACATCAGGAAATACAACTCATGCTTCCAAATGACGTCGTTCGGCGCAGAAATCATCACAGCTCCATTTATGCCAACTTTCAAAGTCAAAGGACAAATTTATCATAAAGCCGGCTCCTTCCTTCCGTTTCAAGATAGTCAACATAAATTCCTACAAATATATTTCATTGGTGATGGCAATGATGAATTGAATGCACGCTGCGGAATTTATACCGGCATAAAAAGGTCCATCGTTTCAAAACTGCAACAGCTACTTCACGAAAAACACAATTTAGTACATTTGTTCAAAACAGCAATTGACATGATGCCATCTGATATACACAAGATTGTTATTCATGCTGACAAAACGCCTGCTGGAGAACATGTGCGAAGATTCAATGCTCCAACTATAGACGAAGTGGCACTTGTTATAGTCGGAGATCAACCTTGACAGGACCTTTCAAAGGTGAAGATGTCCTCATTCCTCGCATTCCTATGATTCCAACAGATATGCCATTTCAGTTTAAGAGATTGCAATTCCCAATTCGATTGGCGTTTGCAATCACCATCAACAAAGCTCAGGGCCAATCTTTAGAATTGTGCGGTTTAGATCTAGACACAGATTGCTTCTCACATGGACAATTATATGTTGCGTGTTCTAGAGTCGGCAAACCAGACAATCTCTATATCTACACAGACAATGGAACAACTAAAAATATTGAATATCCACAAGCATTGTGAAATTAAACATATTAGAAACATCCGCTTTGTCTTTTCTTTCTTTTCAATTTAACCAGACTGAGCCACAGCAACGCGTGGCAGGGTACAGCTAGTAAATAAATAAAGAAAGAAAGAATTTACACATTTAATTTAAATGGCATATTTGTGCATCTGATTATAGCTTCAGAGTAAAATACAGTCCTATAGGCTATACATGTGAACTAGGATGGGGTTCCAGTTTTGAGAGGGGATTCCCCCACAAAATATTAGGGAATTATTTCATGTCATCCTGCCCTTTATCCCCCACTGTCCCTGATGCTGTAAGGGCTTTCATTACCACAGCTCACCACTGCAGAACTTGGAATTCAATGCAAACAGCAGTGCTTGCATGTATGTAGAATGGCCATATAAACAAAGATGGTGACGTTACATATAAACAAAGATTCAGGAAGTACAAAGTGGTGGCATTAGGTAGCAGGCACCTTGCAGCTTCCGGGCAGCATTGAAAGCTGGCAGCTCTGCTGACTTGTCCTGTTCCAGAAGTATTACTTTGGACTAGATTCCAGTTGCACTATCAAGTGCTAGCTTCCTGATGCACTAGCAGTCATTATTATTATTATTATTATTATTATTATTATTATTATTTATATAGCACCATCAATGTACATGGTGCTGTACAGAGTAAAACAATAAATAGCAAGACCCTGCCGCATAGGCTTACATTCTAATAAAATCATAATAAAACAATAAGGAGGGGAAGAGAATGCACCAAACAGGCAGTATAAAAGTCAGAACAAAATCAAATTTTAAAAGCTTTAGGAAAAAGAAAAGTTTTTAGCTGAGCTTTAAAAGCTGCACTTGAACTTGTAGTTCTCAAATGTTCTGGAAGAGCATTCCAGGCGTAAGGGGCAGCCGAAGAAAATGGACGAAGCCGAGCAAGGGAAGTAGAGACCCTTGGGCAGGTGAGAAACATGGCATCAGAGGAGCGAAGAGCACGAGCGGGGCAATAGTCTGAGATGAGAGAGGAAAGATAGGAAGGAGCTAGACAGTGAAAAGCTTTGTAGGTCAATAGGAGAAGTTTATATTGGATTCTTAAGTGAATGCCTCCTAGCACAAGGGGAGAGTTGGATACTGCTCTCAGAGCAAACTGCTAAAGACTCAGGCCACAGCTAGACCTAAGGTTTATCCTGGGATCATCCAGGGTTCGCCCCTGCCTGAGCACTTGATCCCCTGTGTGTCACCTAGATGAACAGGTTTGACCCCTGGATGATCCAGGGATAAACCTTAGGTCTAGCTATGGCCCCAGTTTCAGGCTGCTGCCCAGGGCAGTACTGTGTCTGTATGGTGTGTCCCTGTCTCTCATTCCAAGTTTTAAATGGACAGGGCCCTACAGTGATGTCCAAAGGAAAGAGGGAGGGAGGGAGGGAGGGAAGGAGAGAGAGAGAGAGAGAGAGAGAGAGAGAGAGAGAGAGAGAGAGAGAGAGAGAGAGAGAAAGAAAGGCTGCTTATAGTGCTGTGTATTTCTCAAAGGCCATAGCTAGACCTAAGGTTTATCCCTGGATCATCCAGGGGTCAAACCTGTTCATCTAGATGACACACAGGGGATCCAGTGCTCAGGCAGGGGCAAACCCTGGATGATCCCAGGATAAACCTTAGGTCTAGCTGTGGCCTTCGAAGAACGCAAATGTCCTTTAAAATCTCCCTCAAAAGGGCAGGGTGTTTATATCCTGTGCTGTATTTCCTTCCCTTCATAGAACAGCCATGGAAGTAGAGCACAGATGGAGAGCAATGTAGTACAGGCAAGTAGCAACTTGCATGGCTATTCTAGGGCTCATCTACACCAAGCAGGATATTTCACTATGAAAGCAGTATGAAAGTGGTATATAAAAGGCAGGTGCCACACTACTGCTTTATAGCAGTATTGAAGTGCACTGCAGGATCTACACTACTGTTTTATAGTGGAACTGAAGTGCACTGACAACTGTTGGGACCTATGACACATCTACACCAGCAGGATATAACACTATGAAAGTGTTATGAAAGCAGTATGTGTCAATGGTCCCCAACAGTTGTCAGTGCACTTTAATACCGCTGTAAAACAGTAGTGTGGCTCCTGCCTTTTATATACCGCTTTCATAGTGGGATATCCTGCTTTGTGTAGATAAGCCCTAATCTCTGCTAGTATGATTCGTTTACTACTGCTGTAAAATTTAGATACTGTTTCATATTTATTACTGATGTCCATAGTGCTGGAGGACTAGGTTTTTCATCTCAATATTATAAGCTTCATGTTTTGATTAACTGCAGAGTAAAGCCAGGGTATAAATGTATTTCAGGTAGAATAAGATGAGAAATGCCCCAAATGTCCCACTTCTAGAGTGATTTACTTCTGAACTAATTAGGCCATCGCACTGGGTTGTATTTTATGTGAGCACTCACTTCAAAAGTCTGCTTAAAATATCTAGGACTTTTAATGCCATTGGAGATCTGGTATTAGAAAATTATATCTAAAATGGAATTGAAAAATGTAATTTCTCTAATGTAAGTTTTACCTCATATTTCAATGAGGAAAAAGGAGACTTTATGCAACAGAGGCTGGGACTACTCTATAAATTTAGTTTTGATATGACCTTGGATTCTCTTGGAATGGAGAAAGACTGATTATTTTGTTGCTGAACTCTATCAGATTAGACATCACCAAAAGAACCTTCAAAGCTGCCCACTTAGCTTATGCAAGGATTTGAGCTAATAAAAGCAAGATAGAGGCCACAGCTAGACCTCAGGTTTATCCTGGGATCATTCAGGGTTCGCCCCCGCCTGAGCACTGGATTCCCTGTGTGTCACCTAGATGAACAGGTTTGACCCCTGGACAATCCAGGGATAAACCTTAGGTCTAGCTATGGCCAGATTCCCTCCCAGCTTTGGGTCTCTGATTTTCTTCCTTCCAGTTTTGAGTTTTGACCTGGGTCATTGGTATTGCATTAATATAAGTGAGGACCATGATGATCTGCCTTCTCCCTTACATGCCTGCCTGCTTAATACCCTCTTGCATTTCTCACTGATTCCTGAAATGCATCTGATTGGGCCCAGTACTTGCACCCACTTTCTCTAGACAGGGCTCTAAGCCAGTCTAGAGGAGGCATGCTGCCAGGGATACAGGTAGTGGAGAGAGCATAGGATTTTGTGTGTCTTGGACTCTCCTCTCCCCTCTTCCTACCTACTGGAATGCCCCCTTTTGCACTTCTATGAAGCCTGCTTTTGCAATCTTGGAAAGTAGCCTTCACGGTTCTTCCTATGGTAGGCTTGATGGGGGGGACTGATTGGATTGTGAAGGCACCCTTCCCAAAGTTGTAGCGATGTGTACGGCTTTGGAAGGAGGGATCTGAAAAATCCTATGGCCCTGGGATATTCTCCAGGGACCTCACTGGATCATAGGAAAGAACCAGGACCTTCAGAGCCAGATGGCTCCAGAGAGCAGGTTGCCTCAAAAGACCTTGACACTACCCAATATGGTTGGAAATCTTCAGGGGTGTTGCCTTTGGATTTACCTCCTCAAGAGGATCTCAGTGTCTGAGGCAGAAGGGGATGATGGGCTACCACCTAGTCCCTGAGAATAGTGGCACCTTCAGATTCATGATACAACGGCGGTCAAGCAAAGGTGTACTTGCTTACTGAAGAGGAGGGCTTCATGAGTAGGGCTCCCACTCTCCTCATGAGAAGGACAACCGACACAAGCCACTAACATGATGTAGCTGAGTCCTAGATGGGGCTCTGGTAGCTCTGGCTATCTCAGCATTCAGTTGTAACTTGCCTTACCTTCAGCTCCAGTCTCTAGTATCACATTTTCCCTTGCCTCGTGTTTGAACCTCTGTGCTACCAACTTTTGGACAGACCTCCTGCATGACTCTACTTTTGCACTGTGTCTCTACTTGACTGCTTTCCAGTGTTTTGTTCTTGGCTGCACCTCAGACCTCTTTTCTGGAAAACACCAACTTGCCTGGTCAAAGTGTGCTTTGACCATTGCCTGTATTTTGGCCATCGCTGCCTTAGCCTGTTCCCTTTCTGGACAGAAACCTTTGTGATTAACCATTTGCTTAACTGACTTCCCCATTGAGATTTATCCTTGTATTTGCATAGCTTAGTGCCTGACCCAGCTGGAACAGGACAGGACCATAACATTGTGTCCATAATTTATTTGATGTTAGCCACCATGGAGTCTTTTAGAGGAAAAGTGGGATAAAAATATTTATAATAAATAACTAACAATATATATATATATATATATATATATATGATACTTTACTAATTAATTGTTAATATATAATAGCAACTTAGTGAAGTCAATATATTCTACATTCTCCATAAACTGTGTTGCAAAAGAAAATGTGCCATTTCTATTATTACAAAAATATTAAGGAATGATATCTAAAATCTAAGTAAATACTACTAATTAGAAGAGAGTCCATTACTTAGATTGAAAAACATTCTCACATCCCTCCGCCTCTAATGCTGCAACCCTTTGCATTCTTACTTCTTACTTCTGAGTAAGTCTACATAGGGTTGTGTTGAAGGTCTATTATCTAAAGATTCATCATGATTTGATATCTGTTTCATGGAATGTCACTGATTTTCATTGGTAATGTTTTACATGGATTTTGACTGAATAGTTTTATTGATTTTTATGATATTCTCTTTGCCTTGTACATTGCCTTCTACCAATAAAGGCAACCTATAAATAATTTTAAATAACTAAATGAATAAATAAATATTATCAATTTAAATGACATCATATAAAGCCTGCGCAGATTAATCAAAAACAAAGGTAAGACCTGCTAAGTTAACAGTCAAAGACTATTTTTCCTCATGAGGCCAAAATTCATATTTCAGTAATCCAGCACTGCATATCGGGTGAGTTTCTAGCTTTCCAAATGAGCCTCTTAGCAACTACAGGTAACCATAATTGCTGCTTATATGATCAATTCCCAGTGTGCAAACCTCGACTAAGTTTGTCATAGCAGGCGATGCTTGGAATGGATTCTTTGCTCTCTGCTTTGTCTGTAAACACCTGCTTTAATGAACTGGTTGATTGCCGTGCTATGAAAGTGTCATTGCTGATACATTAAGAGCTGCCGTTTATGACCACGTAAAGTCAAACTAACTATGTATTACTACTGCCCCTGACTTCAACGCTATAAATGTTGTTTACTATGTTATTCATCCAGTCTAGCACACAAACTGCAGCTGTAAGCTTCCTGATTGATGGAAAGCATGCCGAAAATTTTTGATCAATGGACTTGGTGCCCTCTTTTAATTGCCCATTGGCAACAGAATACTGGCATTTATTATCTCTTTAAATACTCCTCCGAATAAACTACTGGAAACATTGGAATGGTTTCAGTCATCAGGCTTTATTGAAACTGGAACTTCCTGGAAAAAGGAAGAAGAGGCATAGTTAATAGGACACAGATGAGCCAGCAACACCATGATTTAATTCCTTCTTCTCTCACCAACCCAGGGGGAAAGGATCATCAAATTATATTGCATGTTATATGTAGAAATCCATTCTGGCTGTGACATCATTAGAAGCTGTAACAATGTCCTCTCGACGCCATCGATTAACATGCTGGCTTAGATGGGTGATGTATCAATTGCTCTCTGGTGCCTATAATTAAAATGGCACTGTTGGCACAAGTGTCTCTGTGTAGTCACAAAGCTTGTGCTATTAAAACATTTTTGAAAACCAAGCAGTAGATAGGTAAGAACAGCATGAATGAAAATAGCACACGCTTCAAGGTGACTTTTTTAAAAAACATGGGTTTCTTTGTGTCCTTTATGGCTCCTTATCCTCCGTTCTATCCTGTCACTGCCAATGTCTCTGTACTCTTCATCCTTTATCTGAAATTCTCTCTTCATTGCTGATAAATAATCCATTCTAATCTGTTTGCTTCGTGCATCAAGTATTTGAGGTATATAAATGAGAAAACCTATTAGGTGCTCAGGTACCATGGTGAAGGGTGCAGTTCAGATACTTAAAGAGTGATTAATGGAAAATATGGTTGGGAAGCATCATAAAGCATATTCAGAGAGTAACTGTGTTTACATATTAAATAGCAGAGGATGGGTGCCAAGTCTGAACATTTCCATCCAAAATAGTAATTATATTCTTAAAGCCAATATCTCTTGGTACCAGAGCATGGTACCAAGACAAAACAAGGTAAAGGCATCTCATCCTGTTCAAATCTACTTTCTTATTAAAACTAGGACAACAAAACCTGCTTTTCTTATTGTTTATTATTTAAAATTGTTTAGGTAGGGGTGTGTGTGTGTGTGTGTGCTGTCTCTTTATATGCTTGTATGTTATTTTTAAAGCTTTTCATTTTTGTAAACTGCTCCAAAAGCTTCAGCTATTGAGTGGTATAGAAATGTAGTAAATGAATTGAACTGTATGTTAAAATTGGTCACTTTGTAAATAGCAGGTTTAAAATTCCACTTTCAAATGTGTCAGATATTTCTAGTTTTGCAGTGAAATCCTATCCATTCCTGCTCAGTAATTCAACCCATGTCACCAAATATGGGATGGCAGCTATGTAAGGATTGAGGGGAGTGATGTGATGCTAACACAATATAGCATTAGTAGGGGGAAAAGAGGATTATGTGGAATAATACTCATAGATGGTAGGTTAATGTTTCATTGTTTTCACATTTTGAATGTTCCTTTTATTGTTTTACCATTTTATTGTTTTAAATTGTGGTACACCACTTTGATGGCTTTTTAGCAGATAAGAAAGCATATAAATGTCAATAAATAAATAGAATAATTCACTGCTATTATTCTGTGAGTGTCAAACCATATTGTTAATCCACATCACAAATACCCTAGGGTACAAACTCCAGACTAATTTTTATTCTGCAGCCCCCCATGCACCCTAAAAATCTGCTTTGGAGGGTTGAGGACTCTCTGGAAGAGTGTGGGAAATGATCTTGGGACTACAGGCAGGAAGTGCAATGAGTAAAAATCACCACCCACCCCTTTCCTCCACCAAGGAGCCTCTGTTGGATCTTGAATGGCTCCATGAATGGTAGGAGCCCTTCCATTCACTGACAGGCAAATTTCAATCCAGCCCACTTTAGATGCATATTAATAAGAAGGTTATGAAGATTTGATTTACTGATAGAAGTATCACATGGCTGAAATGAATATTCTAACCTACAACAGAAATCAGTAATTCTGTAACTGATTTCTAGCTTCATCTCAATACATCTTGAAAAAATAATAACCAACCAGGTGCACTCCAGATGTTTTGGACTTCAGTTCCCATCAGCTCCAGCAAGCATGGCCAAAGGTCAGGAATGTTGGGAGTAATAGTCAAAAACATTTGGAAGGCACCAGGTTGGGGAAGGCTGGTGGATCCAGAGAGAAAAGGAACACTCTCTCCTTAGGAATCTGCTTGGGGTTCCACTTTCCATGAACAAAGCAATTGCCAGACAAAAAGCCTATAGACATACGGACAGGTGCTCATGCTTCCCCTTCAGTGTGCTTGTGCACAATTGAATTGTTTGGCTCCCTGAAAAAAACAAGCAGCTTCTGGGTCACTATTGTGCTGACAGTGGAAGTCCAGCTCTGCTGAAGACACAGCCCATTGCATGAGAACATAAGAAGAGCCATGCTGGATCAAACCAAAGGTCCAGCATTCTATTCACACAGTGGCCAACCAGCTGTTGGCCACAAATGGAGCACATGGATGATTGGTATGACTGCTCCTGCAGCCACATGCATCATCTATGTCAATAAGAAGAGGCCAGATGATGGTTGATGCCATCCATGGGTGTGCCCTGCGTGGATCAAACAGGCAATGAACCACCCCGTGCACTTTGCTCATTTTAAGCAACATCATAGGTTTAGACAGATATTAAACACAAGAGAGGTATGAGTGAATTGGCCTTAGACCTACAGGGCTACAAGGTCATAGAAGAACTAGCTGAGTTCTCCCTCATTACTGCTAGAGCCATACAAGCTGAAAATGTGTGGAAAGTTGGAAATCATATGAAGAAGGGCAGCCTATATATTACTGTCAAAAGTTGGTACATCATATTTTATACAAAATATATACAGGGGATGCTGTATATAAGGAGAGGCATGCAACACACAACACACACATGCACAAACACTGTTTTTCTGGACT
The DNA here is from genome assembly GCF_023053635.1 of Elgaria multicarinata webbii. NCBI lineage: Eukaryota > Metazoa > Chordata > Lepidosauria > Squamata > Anguidae > Elgaria > Elgaria multicarinata. The sequence goes on from NC_086174.1 coordinate 87,488,150, forward strand.
GAAAAAAAAAGTCATTATTGATGTGTAGCCCTGATGTGTAACTTCATATAAATTTGGGATCTACACCACTCCTGATTTAAAATTCTATGTACACATCACAGGGGCATCTTATCAGTGTTTGTGCATCTTGCATCTGTTACTTCAGTTTTTCTCTCCTGGGAAAATCAAATGGTAACACTGCCAAAATGCCTGTAGTATAATTGGCAAGGCATATAAACAGCCATTCAAAACTCTCAGAAAATATAATAGAATTATTTATGGCAAACTATAGCCATATCTATCTATACTCAAAACAAATATAGGTGACAATCCTGATCTCTCTGGAATACCTGCATTTAACTGGGAAGAGGAGATTGCACCCCATTTTTTGCTAAAGTTTATGTGTGTGTGTTATATATAGTTTAATACAAATGAAATGTAAAGTAGAGATATTTCATTTAAAATTGAGGACATTTAAGACATAAGACATGCTGGATCAGACCAAGGGTCCATCTAGTCCAGCACTCTGTTCACACAGTGGCCGTCCATCCATTGGCCAGGGCTGAACAAGCAGGACATGGTGCAACAGCACCCTCCCACCCATGTTTCCCAGCATCTGGTGCACACAGGCTTATTGCATCGAATACTGGAGATAGCACACATTTGAAACTAGGCATGTGCTCCGCTCCGATTAGAAGTACAGAAGCAGGAGCGAATTGGCCTGCTCCGCCTTGCCCAGAGGCAGAGTAGAAGCGGACCGCGGACCCCTAGAAGCAAGGCGAAGAGAAGCGCCCATTTTTCGGAACTCCTCTTTCAGGCGGACAGCTCCGATCACCATCTTGAAACATTTCGCCCATAGGATTGCATTGCGGAAAAGAATCGGGGATAACTGGGTTGTTTTTGAAGCTATCGTTCTGAAAATTCTTGTGCTCAGAGAGTCGTGGATGGGGGTCATTTTGAGACTACTCTCACCTCTCTGCGTGGCGCGGGTCGCGCGCTAGAATTTTTTTAAAAAATCGGCGGGAAAAATACCTTTTTCGAAGGGCAGAGGGGCAGAGTCAACTCCCGGTCATGATCATGGTATCTTTCTGGATAGGTTGTCTGAGCTGGGAGTTGGAGGTACTGCGTTGCAGTGGTTCCGCTCCTACTTGAATGGCCGATTCCAGAAGGTGGTGCTGGGGGATTATTGCTCTGTGCCGTGACTCCTAAGCAATGGGGTTCCGCAGGGCTCTATCTTATCCCCTATGCTATTTAACATATACATGAAGCCGCTGGGGGAGGTTATCCGGAGATGTGGACTGAGGTGTCATCAATATGCGGATGATACCCAGCTCTACCTTTCCTTTTCATCAAATCCAGGTGAGGCAGTGGCTGTTCTGAACCAGTGCCTGGGCACGGTAATGGACTGGATGAGGGCTAACAAACTGAGACTCAATCCAGACAAGACGGAGATACTGTTAGCGGGTGGTTCATCTGTCCGGCGAGGTGATGTTTGCTCTGTCCTGGACGGGGTTGCACTCTCCCTAAAGGATCGGGTCCGTAGTTTGGGGGTGCTCTTGAATCCAGAACTGTCACTTGAGGCACAGGTGAACTCAGTGGCAAAGAGCACCTTTTATCAGCTTAGGTTGATATACCAACTACGCCCTTATCTGGACAGAGATAGCCTAGCTAGTTATCAATGCTCTGATAACCTCTTGTTTGGATTACTGCAATGCGTTATACGTGGGGCTGCCTTTGAAAACGGTCCGGAAGCTTCAGCTGGTACAAAACAGGGCAGCCCGTTTACTAACGGGGACTGGCCGGCGAGATCATATTACGCCAGTCCTTTTACAACTTCATTAGCTGTCAGTCCAGGTCCGGGCCCCATTAAAAGTGCTGGTATTGACATTTAAAGCCCTAAACAGTTTGGGGCCAGGTTATTTGAAGGAACGCCTCCTCCCATATGTACCTGCCCGGACCTTAAGATCATCTTCAGGGGCCCTTCTCCATGAGAAGGGTCAAGCACAAGGAAGTGAGGCAGGTGGCTACTAGAAGGAGGGCTTTCTCAGGTGTGGCACCCCGGTTGTGGAATGAGCTCCCCAGAGAGGTCTGCCTGGCGCCTACACTGTACTCCTTTCATCACCAGCTGAAGACCTTTTTATTCTCCCAGTATTTTAACACTTAATTTTAACTTAAATTTAAATTTTACTGTTTTAACTCTGTATTTTAATTTTATATCAATTTTGCTGCGTGGTTTTTATTCTGGTTGTGCTTTTTATATTGTATTGTGTATTTGTGCTTTTAACCTGTTGATTGTCTTACAATGATTTTAATTTTTGTGAACCGCCCAGAGAGCTTCCGCTATTGGGCGGTATAGAAATGTAATAAATAAATAAATAAATAAATATGCTACTCTTCCTCCAAGGGGCTCAGGGCAGCATAAATGACTTTTCCCCTGCCTCTCCATATTTTACCATTGCAGCAGTTCTGTAAGAGATTATATTGAAAGATCACAATTGGTCCAAGGCAAGGATAAAAAGTATACCCTGCAGGCCACAGGCCACACACACACAAAGCCTCAGCCTCCCACCATAGGCTGCTGCCAAAAAGAAAAGGAAAGAAAAAACTCTTTAGGAATGAGCTCAGAAACCTCATTCCTAGAGCATCCCCAAAAGATCTTAGGAAGCAGTGCTCAAAAGTTCCTGCCTGCTTCCTTGGATGCTCCAGGAATATTGTAGGCTTCAGTGGCAGGGACAATGGATGCTCTTCGTAGAGCATTTTTCTTCTCTCTCATGGAATGGGGTAGCCGGATCAGGGAAGGGGTTTCAGCTTCAGATCTTAGTCTACCAGTGTGGTTAACAAGTGTTAATGTTTGTTAGCTTGGCTCTTCTAAGAGAAACTCTATTATGGCATCTCTGATTAATTGGTCTGGTAATTTAGCAAATGGTTTATTGTATGACTGTTTAGAGGGGTAACCGTGTGTTTGTGTGTGTGTGTGTGGGAGAGAGAGAGAGAGAGAGAGAGAGAGAGAGAGAGAGAGAGAGAGAGAGAGAGAGTATGCCATATGTGAGTTATATGTAAATGTTTGTGCACATATGCAACTGCATGCACATGTGTGGCCCTTGCCACCCCACTAGATTGTCCAGTGTGGCCCTCAAGACTGAAATGGTTGTGCACCCCTGGTCCAAGGTCAGTCAATGAGAGGGTTGAGTGAAGTTTTGAACCTAGGTCTCCCCAGTCATAACCCAGCACTCTAACCACTACACTACCCTGGCTATTAGTATATAAATGCATTATATGATAGTACATCTATGAAAAGTTTACTGGGATGTTTGTCATGGTGACAATTTTCCTATACAATAACAGTGCATACCTATCTATTATTTACTGCCTTTTCTTGGAACTTTCGCCAAACCAAAACCTACCTAGGAATCACTGCAAATTCCTAAAGGTGGATTTGTGGGGTTTAGCATCTGTTAGGAATTGGCCTTTTAAATCAATATATTTAAGCGGATGTTTTATGTTATTTTTAAATGTGTGTTAGGGTGCCCTGAGAGCTAGGAATGGGGCAAGCCATACTGTCAGTGAAACAATTAGATAGTGAGATAGTTAATTAAATATTATTCAGCAACCAAATAGATATTTTACACCTTCTTTATTGCAAATCAAATATTATCCGCATCAATTTTGTTATTGGATAAGCTAGAATTTCCAACTCAGAAGAAAGAGAAAAATTCAGTTAGCAAAATACTTTCAATAAGGAATGTATTGAGAAAGCTGGTGAGAGTGCAATCCTACCCTGGGAGTTGTAGGACTTTTCCCTATCTAACCATGCATAGGATTGCACTCTTGGAGAGTGAGTGTACATGTGTATTCTTCTCCTACACTTACTGCTTCATTGAAGGCGATTTAGAGGCGCAAAATCAACTCTATTTGTTATCTGGCTGCCTTGTAATTACCTGCACTTATGAGTACTTCATTCTCTGTTGTGATATGTTGAGAACTCTTCTTTGCCTGATTCTAGCATTGTTTGAATTGCTGCCTTTTTGTATTTCAGAGTACAGAGAAACTTAAAGTTTAATGGCAGTCTGACAGCTTCTCCCCCAAGCGCCAAACGAAAAATGATCTAATGCACATTAGAACTTTTAGGTCTGAATCATGCAGTATTCTGTAGGGATTTCAGCTTGAATAGTTGATGATTTATGGTGGGGGACGGGGACCACTGTATTTATAGCAAGATCATTTATGTGAAATCTCTAGTGATTTTTGCTTTATCTCACTGGCTGAATTCTACAGATTTTCATGGAGGAAGTTCAGAGCACCTATAACATTGTAAGATTGGTGCCTGGTGAGTACTTCGGCATGTTCTCATTGCAAAGTTGAGCTCAAAGACATTAATGGCTCCAGTTTTCATAAAAGGCCCACCCTGACAGGAATATGGAGGTCATGAACTCATCGGCGAGTCTGATGCTTGAAATGGTAACGTTTTTTTAAAGCAGCACTGCTGCAGAACTCACAAGCCAATGCAATGTCATTGTTGTTACTTAACAAATAAATAATAAGGAGGTATCTGAGCTTTCACCTCTTGCAAGTGGCTCATTTTAAGTGTGCAATTCCCCTCTGACATTAGGAAACAGCAGGGGCAAGTGCATGAAAATCAGTTAGCCACACAATAAGACAGCTGGGACTATTTAATGGCACTTCTGCCATTGTTTGAAAAACAACTGTTTTGCTTAACCCTAACTGGTATCAAGGGGAAGTTCGGAGTCGTTTCATGGAGTGATTTCACAGCTTACGACTTGAGCTGGCTGAGAGATCCACAAGTAGATTACTAATTCCTATTAGGGCTACATCAAATATTCTATATCTCTGCTTTCAATTTAGACTCTTTTGATGTAACTAGACAAATTACTGAGAAATACCTTGTCCAACTGTTGTGTTATTAAGTATTGTTCCAAAGCAGTTTACAGATGTGTAGGAGGTCATTGTATTGGACATATCAGCTGACATAATCAACAAAATCATGAGTATTACTTCAGTGAATTAGATAACATGGTAATTAGGGCAAATGAGGCAGGGAGTGTGATAACAATGACAATGACAAAGAAAAATAGTGGCATGACACCAAAAGGATGCTGAAGAGCATTGATATGTAAGTGCAAACACAAGTGTGAAAAACCCAGCCAAATGTGAAGCGCTTGCATGCTGACACTCATGAAAACTAACGGGAAACTTGGGAAATAGTTTTGAATAACCCTGTGAGTTCATCACGGTTATCCATCAGATGAGCATTTTATTGCACCCTCATTACTGGGCACCCACAGATTTTCATGGGTTCCTCTCACGACGTCATCTGCCTCCCACCCCTTCTAGCTTTCTTCGTGTGACAAAAAAAACCCACCCCATTGAGTCTGACTTATTTTAAAAGATGGAAGTTGCCGCCATCTGTTGCTGTGTGCAGGAGAAGCAGTACAATGAAAATGGCCCACTGAATGGGCCATGTGTGTATTGTTTACTTCCTCTTTCAAAATTTGAAGTAATGAGGAACAAATGTGCAGGGGGAGAAGTGACAGTAAGCAAACACAATTCCCCCTGTGTGATGTGTCTCGTAATACATAGAAAGGGAACAAGTAGATCCTTTACTAGAAGATGAATGAAATATATTTACTATATCACAGTAGGGATGGATGAATTTGACAGTTTCAATTAATTTTCCAATATTATGTTTGATTCACCTTGAATTTTGAGAATTTCTCCAGTCTTAAGTCTGCTTCCACCTGAACCTTGAGATTTTTAAAAAGTTTGAATGAAAATTCATAAGCAGTTTCCTACAGATTTCTCCTAATACATGCATTTTTATAAGCATATTTTCTTAATATACACATTTTTGTAAGCAGTTCTCTCTCTCTCTCTCTCTCTCTCTCTCTCTCTCTCTCTGATTTTCTCTAATATACACATTTTTGTACACATCTTTTGACTGGAGAGCTACCAAATTTTTAAAAAGTGTGACTTTGGAAGGATAGCTGAGTTTTGGTTAAGACAGTGATTTGAAAGTGTGAAATTAAGTAAGTTTGCATTAAAATGTGGACTGAATGAATTTCATCCCCATCCTATATTTCAGTGAGCTACAGTGACACTACTGAGTTCTGGAATCAGGGGAGGACAAAACGAAAGCATTCCAGTTCAGAAACAATGAACTTTGTATGATCGGAGCACAAATCCCTTTGAATCTCAGCTCAACTGATAAGTAAGTTTGGGCCATTCCAAGCTCTCCTTCCCTTAAAATATCCCCTGCACCAACATGTGTGTGTTTCTGGTAACCTATCCTTCAATATTGCAATATTTCTGGGTGGTCATCAGTGTCCACTAACCAGTTTGCGTTGCACGATTTGGAGATGGTTTGCCTGTCTGAGTGAGCGATCACAGATCAAACACATCAGATAGAACTTCACTATTATCCCAAACTCACATCATCTCAAGAACATACATTTTGAACAGAACCTGTTTGCATATATATCTGTGAATCCTCAAGCATAGGGAAAGGATATAATGTGATTACATGTGTGAATCAGTCCTGAGAGGATTGCCATCCTTTCTCCTGTGCTGCAGGTCCAGCCGATATAAAGCTTTTCTAGCAAATATCTTACTTAACAAACTTGTCATCTTGGTTGCCTTTTCCCCACTGCAGATCTTTGATGTAGGGCTGTGGCAAAGCACATACAACTCTGACAAATATGCTTTTGTGCTTGGGCTTAAGTGAATTATTATTTCCCCATCACTGGCACAATGCAAGCATTTATTCAGCATCTAGCATCTCATAGTACTTTATTGGATGAAGCTTTGAAGATGACAGTATATTAGCTGTCAGGCCTTCTATAGCATGGTATATTTTGCCAGCTTCCTCACTTCTTTCTACTGATCTAACTTAAAAAGCAATACTGAGGGGGTGTCATATTAAAATAATTACAGTATCTAATGAACTGTCTTCTTTAAGAATGCTTTCATGGATGCAATATCCATGTGATCCAGACAGCCTGTAAATGTCTCGATTTGCAAGTAAATGAAAAATTGCCTCTATCACCACCCACCCCCTTCCAAAATTGACATATCTATAGCCAAGCACTGGAGATGTGTTTTTTTCTTAATCTTTGAGCTATATGAAATGCCCTATCTCCAGGGAGGCTTACAGTTCCAGATAATGTTCAAAATAAAGCATTTGCTGTCATCTTCAGAATGAGACCACACAAGTTTCTAGCTGGCAGTGTGTCAGAATGATGTCCAAAAAACATTTTGCCTCTCTATTAGGTACATACTTCGGTGAGAATAATTGTTTCTCTAGCAACCATGGCACTGATACCTAGAGGGGAAAAATGTGATCATGGAAGCAAATATAATGAAGATGCTACATTAAGAAACAAAACAAAAAATCCCCCCACCTGGAATCTTATCTAACAGTTATCTAACACTTGGCAGCATGTTCCCTTCTCCATCTGGAAAAGAATACTCTTAAAATAAAATTGTGCTAAAGTAGACTGGGTTAACCATGTCAATAAATTGGAATGGGGAAGGGAATACTAGCTGTGAACAGTGATAGGTGAATTCCTCTTGGCTTGGTTCTGCTTCGCAATTATTATTATTTTGGCCAGCTTTCCATAAAAGCATAAAGGACACCTGTTTTTCAAATGTCCTCTCTCACCTCATGATGTTGGTGCTTGTGTACTGATGGTACCAGACACATGCACATTATTGAATTCTCTCTCGCGGGAATTGTAGTTTGGTTTCACTGTCCTGCACCTATCCCACAATAACAGGCATAGCAGAGGCTTGAAAATCAACACCCCATCTCCAGATTGCACCCAGGCTGCAATCCTAAACACTTATTAGGGAATAAGCACCACTGAATACACAAAGAACATAAGAAGAGCTGGATCAGAACAAGGGTACATCTAGTCCAGCACTCTCTTCACACAGTGGCCAACCAGCTGATGGCCAGGGACCCATAAGCAGAACATGGTGCAACAGCACCCTTCCACCCATGTTTCCCAGCAACTGGCGTATATAGGCTTACTGCTTCTGATACTAGAGGTAGCACATAGCCATCAGGACTATTAGCCTCTCCTCCAAGAATTTATCCAACCCACTTTTAATGCCATCCAAATTGGTGGCCATCACTACATCTTGGTGGGTGGGTATGTGTGGGTGGGCGGGTATGGGGTAGTGACCCTGCACTGACCTGAATCAGCCTGAAGTGACCCAAGGCTTTGGTGTCAATCTGCTTTAACCTCGGGCACCTCAGGCCAACCTGGTGCTGCTCCAGATTTGAGCCAAAGAGCACTGAATCGGCCTGCCTCGCCTTGGATTCAGGGATTCAGCCCAAGGTGGTGCACAGCCCTAGTTCTGGGAAACCAGAAAGCTTGCTTACCACTTCGTGATATTTTAGTTGGTCCTAAAAAGGGTGTTTTCCCTCTTCCTGCTTCTGACCCTCTTTATTATTTGTGATGATGGGCCTTCAAGAGGACTACTTTTGCTGAAGTCAACTTATTTTTCTCCTCATTTCTACATATGCCATGTTTTGTGGCATTCAGTTTTTCAGAAATCTTTTCAGCTCATTTCTGAAAATGAATACATGGCCTTAGCTAGATCTAAGGTTTATCCCGGTATCGTCCTGGGGTCATCCCTGTTCATGTGAATGACACACAGGATATCCCAGGAGCAGGCAGGGACGACCCCAGGATAAACCTTAGGTCTAGCTAAGGCCCATGACTACATATCAAAGGTGCACTGATCCTGGTTTTCCCCCCTTAGTTATAACTGCATGATATAAGTTTAATCATTCTCACTTGGCTTGAGTCCTTTTCACAAGCTGCTTCTACATGTAGACTAAATGGATGGAGGAGAACTCTACTTGCTGGGCCTACCGCCAGTGTCACACCCCCCAATGCCCATGTGTCTGGTGCAACACTGGAAAAGGTGAGCCCACATACATAGCCTGGGCTCTCCCAGTAAGCACCAGCCCAACACAATTGGCATCTCCAATTGTGTGGATCCCCTGAGCTACTCTTCCATACATTCTGGAGCACAAAGAAAAGAAACAAGAGGAAGCTTTACATTTCGACTTCTCCACAATGCCCAGAAATGGCAACATTGTTGAAAAAAATGGTATGTATTTAACTGGTGATTACTAGCAGCAAGAAGGAAGCAGAGCAGAAGTTCACAGATGATATCAGAGATAAATACCCTGAGATGAAATGTTAGAGAAAACACTACAGGTTAAAGTAAACATTGCATCTAAAAGATCCAAGTGACCAACAAAAGTGTTCTTTATAGCTTTCAGAATGGACCTTTCAACTCTCATATGAAGGTGAAGCAACAAAATGAATGTGCATTTTGTACTTTCAAATATATATATGAGGCTTTTCATCATTCTTTCCTGTTTGTGACCTAGTTACCAAGGGATGACATGGGGATACTGGAGACACCTGTATATGACACATCTGGATGGAATGTGGACATGGGTGCAAATCCAGAACACATTTCTAGTTATGGCTTGTGCTGCCTGAAGCTGGAAGGCCTAAGTAAGATACGAGTACTTAATCTGAAGTTCTACTACAGCAGAAGCTTTGCTAACATATCTCCTGACTGAGCACTAATGCTGAGACTTTACAGTTACCACCAAGGCTTGGTTGTTTCCACTTGCCTTGCCCCAGCTGCTGGCCCGAGAAGCCTTATGGCCATTCGAGTGTACTTGTAAGACCTCACTTGGGGTCATTACTCTCACCCATAGGACTATGTTTGGTGTCTGTGAAGGCGTTGTCAGGAAACATCCAACCAGATAGAGACTTTTTCCCCATCTTCTCCTCCTGGTGCACTGCTACCTAAAGAAAGCCAGAAGGAGAGTTGCCATGGGGATGATGGTGTCATCTCTTGGCTCAGAATGTGAGAAGGATCACCTCTTTCTGTTACTGCAGGGAGACCTGTCTAAAGTGCCTTGTGGTTATTTGATCTTCCTTTTTGTTTTGATATGGGCAAAGTATCTTATCAGTTCTCTTAACATGAAAAGTTTAATGAATGGTTTAATATGAGTAACATTCTTGGGGCCTTGCTAGACCTACCGGATAATCCGGCCAGGAGTCGGGGCGACGGCGTGCTACAGCTAGCGCGCGCCGTCGCCCTTTTCCACATGTAAGATGCGGCGGGGCAAGGGGAAGCCCCGTCGCGTCCACCATTTTTGTTTAGGGTTAAAGGGCCATGTGCGCAGGAGCGCACCGCCGGAGAAGGTAAGTGTTTTTTCAAATAAACATAGGGTCCCCACTCCCCCTGCCCCTGATTCCCCCCCACAATGCCTGATGGCCCCCCTGGCCGCTCGCTCGCTCGTCCTCCCCCCTCCCCGAGGCCCTGTCCCCTGTCCTTTTTCCCCACTGATGCCCTGTCCCCGTCCTTCTTTCCCCCCTCCCTGATGCCCTGTCCCGTCCTTCTTCCCCCATCCGCCATGTCCGTGCCCTGTCCCCCGTCCTTCTTCCCCCGTCCGCCATGTCCGTGCCCTGTCCCCCGTCCTTCTTCCCCCCCTCTCTCCTGCCGAGTCCAGCCTTTCCCCCAGCCCCTATCTCCCCCCCCATGATTCCCCTCTCCCCCCGGCCCGATGGGCACAGCGCTCTGCAGAAAAGCCAGGCCATAAGTGAATCCGCTTACCCGGCTTAAGGGAGGCGTTAGCCCAGCCTGACCCCAGAATCCCCTGTGCGTCATCTGGATGCACAGGAGGGAGACCGGGCCTCACACCGCGCTAACGCCTCGTCTAGCAACGGCCTTGGTTTTGTTGTTATACTGTTTTATAACAATATAAGAATACAGTATAATAATAATAAAAAGATCTTGTTAACTGACCCATTGGTACATTTTATGCTCATTTAACTTTTGTTGTGTTTTAAATAATCTAATTGAGTTAATATAATGTTGCAATGTATTATTACTGAAGTATTATTATGTGGTATAATTATGGTTATTGTATTTAAATTGTTTGTTTTGTGAACTGCTTTGAGCATAGTATTTGTGGGAATTGGAGTATATAAACTGAATATGACTAATTATTAACCCTTTATACACAATGCCCAACATACATGTCAAGGGGACAGTGTGAATGTCGCTTGTATGAGTGTAGAATTTGGTTACATTCTGATGTCATGATAAACCATGGCTTATTGTGATGGGAATGAGCAGCAGCAAACCTTGGACTCATGCAATCTCCTCCCCTTTCCTCCTCCACCATGATCACAAGGCGAGACTGGATGTTTTCACTTCTACTTTTCATTAAACATAGTTTAGTGTAGGGCTGTTTTAATTCAGTTTTATGTATTTTAGATTTACTGTTGTTCCCCATGTCGATCAAAATGGAGAGGTGGGTAAGATTTTTTTTTTATCATCATCATCATCATCATCATCATCATCATCATCATCATCATCCTGCTTTCCCAGAGAATGACTCTCTCCGAAAGCAGCACACATCAATAAGAGAGAGAGAAAGAGGCCCTGCCATCAGGCTTCCAAACCAAAAATGATGAGACACATCAGGGAAGGGGAGCGGGGGCAAAAGAAGAGGTGGGAGTTCAGTTTTCCAAGGCCAGAACAAAGTGGGGAGCTATAAGCGGCCAGTCTGGTCTTCCCTCACCCACCTTCTTGCTTGAATGATGCTCTTGTTACTTTGGCCAATGGATGAGGCCAGGGTATTCTTTCCCCTTCCTGCTGCAGTCCCGATGTACTCACAACTGTTGAAGAATGGCCATAGCAGGGGCATTATTGCTCCCCCCACCATGAATTGTAGACTGTTTTAAGACCATGTGGGGGTGTTGTTGTTGATGATGCCAGAATCTCTTAGAGCAGCCTTGTTACATCTCTCTCCTTCCTGTTTTGCTGCAGATGCATACCCTCAAGCTCTCATTCTTTCTGCCTTATTGCACTTAGTATGAACTGCATTGCCTTCTGACTATCCCTTTCCTGCCCCCAGCAACAGCCTGACTTGCAGGCTTCCGTGACCCATCCTCCCTGCTAAGTGGTCCCCTTTCATTTCCAATTTAACATTTGACTTTTCGCAGCAAAATCGCTGCCCCTTGAGTAGCCGGGGTCAGCTATGATGTTTGCATTGCAAGATTGCTATACAGGCACAAGTTTTATATACTGCAGCATTGTAGTCTTATGTAAGCCAAGGATTTTATACTGGAGGGTTAAATGTTCATATTGTTCTGTGTCCTGGGACAATTACTTGTCATGGCTAAAGTTAGTTTTGCTACTTTTGGAAGGCTGAGTGGCATGATTCACTTTTCTAATAAGGACTAATTGCTAAAAGTGGGTCTGATCTAATTCCTACTAAAATCAATGAAAAAGGCTCCTTGTAACTGAAAGGGAAATTGGATCTAGCCCACAGAGACAGAAAATGAATGTCTTGACATTTATTTGTGGAAACTAACTTTTTGCATTTGGAGGTCTAGGTAGCCTGACTCATTTTTAAACTTGGGGAGAGTTCTGATTTCCTTTAAAGTTATTAAGAAATATTCAAATGGGCTTACTTAACCCTGTAACTTTAACAGATGCATGAAAAAGGAATTTCAGCAGATGCCATTTGTATGTATGCAGGACCTCATGAAATCCCCTCTTCTTCACAATAGTTAAAGCTGCAGGAGCCCTGCCCTATTTTGTATCTGGTCATGAAGGCACAGCTCCTGCAGCTTTAACTGTTGTGATGAAGAGGGGATTTCACCAGATGTTGCATTCATACAAACAACTAGGGATCTGCTCTGCTTTTCTTCAGTTCAGAGAAGCAGGAGCGAGACAGCCTGATTCGCCTCCGGAAAAGGCGGAGGCGAAGAGAGTCGGGGGCCCCCTGCGGATCGAGGTGAAGAGGATCGCCTCAATCCGGAGCTCCGGATGCAGGTAAGTGGGGGGAGGGGGACTTATCTAGCGGCAGCGGCGCAGTCCCTGTGACGACGGCGATGGAGCCAGGCAAGGGGGCAGGGAGGAGGGAGGCTTACTTGCGGCTGTTGCGGGCTTCAATTGAGGCCCCGGTTGAAGCCGGAAGTGAAGGCCGAGGCCTCTTCCGGCTTCAAGCCGGGGCCTCAATTGAAGCCCACGATGACGGACACAGGTAAGGAGGTGGGGGTGTGGCTTACTTGGCACAGCCGTCCATGCAGCGGTGGCGGCGAAGGTGAATCTCGCTCCGCACAGCGGAGCGGGGGACCGGCAAAATAGTGCGAAGAGGATTGGGCCTGATCTGGATTTTCCGGATTGAGCCATGAAGCGGATCGGGGGGTCCATACACAGCTCTACAAACAACACCTGCTGAAATTCCTTTTTCTATACAAGATTCAGGAGCCCTTTCCTCCTTTCATCTGGTCACCCTAGCTCTAAGGTCTATTTCTTAAATAAAAGTTTGGTTTGTTACTAAAGCAGGGCAGGGGAACATTTTTCACCTGAGGGCCAAATTCAGTTTTGGAGAAGCTCTTGGGGGCCACATGCCAGTAGTGAAGGCAAAAGGGGTGAGACCAAAAATTCAACCCCTCACCATGTTCTAGCTTAAAGCTGTTACTTCCTGTGACAAAGCCTTAAGAGTAGCATTTAGATCATTTATAATGGGGAAAACAATGCAAAAATGTCAGGAAAGCACTTCACTTGTTGGGGAAAGGCGGTGGAGCTAGGGAAGGGGATGTGGCCAAATGGGGAAACTTGGAAGGCCAGATTTGGCCCCCAGCCTGAGGTTTCCCCACCCCTGCACTAAAGGTTTATATGAAGAGCTGCAGCATGGCACATTAAAAATGAGAGTGCACATAAAACCTGTGAGACAATATCTCATGAAGTACCTACAACCCCATCCCACCCCGGCCCCTATTTTGATCTACCCTAGGCTTTTCTTTTAAAAAAGAAAGCTGCTGGTGGTGGTAGAAGAAGATCTAGTTTGGGACTAGGAGTTTGTGGGGAAATGGTGGGGGCCAATTTTGTTCTTTCCCTCCATACTATTTCCTTGCTGAAAAAATGTATTTACTTACTGAATTGATATAGCTGAACCATGACGCAAGTTCTTTGGATGGTTCAAAACAAATACATTAAATATGGTATAAACAATTAAAACTATAAAAGTTATAGCAGGTAGAACAGTATTAAATTGCCTACTTCCTATTTACCCCTGAGCTGTCATTGCAGCAAATTAATCTTTTGAGGGGCAGCCGCTTGAGGAGATTATTTTTGATTGGCACCTCATGGTCCCCTTGACTCTGGATCAGCCCTCCTCCATGGCTGCTATTTTATTATATTTTAAAAGCTGAGGATACGCCTAGTCATCAGCTCAAGAGTGAGTGTGGGTATGTGAGAGGCCCTTGCAGTAACCTTTGGAGAACACAGAGTCACATTCAAAGATGGAAGTCTATTCCATGCTTGGATTGCCCTTGGCAGATCAGGGCATGTGCCTTCTGTGGAAGAGTAAACCAAAATCCACAGTTTACAATCTTTCAGTGTCAGGTTAAGACTTCCTTACACTCCCAGACATTTAATGGCATATGATGGGACATTTATGCCAGTTGTCTAAACAGGTTTTGTATTTCATTGAAACTGGTTTTTTTAGCCATCTGAATTGTTTTAGATGTTGCATATTTAAATGTTTATGCTGTATTTTATTGTCTTATAAGTTTTTGTAAACTGCCCAGAGGGCTTCGGCTGTTGGGTGGCATAGAAATGAAAATTAACAACAATAACAACAACAACAACAACAATTTAAGCTTGCACAGAACAATCACATCACTGATACCATATGAAATATTTAGGTAGGAATTTCCACCACTGATTCACTTCAGTAGGACCAATGCAACTAGATATATTTGCTATGAAGAATGGTTCATAGAATCATAGAGTTGGATGGAGCCACTCGGGCCATTGAGTTCAATCTCCTGCTCACTGCAGGAATCCAGTATAAAGTATGCCTGACAGAGATGCCTGTCCAGTCTTGAATACTTCCAGTGACAGAGAGCCCACCAGCTCTCTAGGCAGTTGGTTCCAGAGTCTGACTGCTCTGGTCATTAGGAACTTTTTTGTGATGTTCACCCAAAATCTGCCTTCTTGTAACGTAAGCCCATTATTCCATGTCCTACAGTCTTGGATGACAGTGAATGGGTTGTGACTGCCTTCTGTGTGACATACCTTTAGGTACTTGTATAGTGCGGTCACATTCTACCCTCAATCTTCTCTTCTTAAGAGTAAACAGATCCAGTTCTTAAAATCTTTCCTTGTAGGACTTAATTTTTAGTATGTTGACCAACTGTGTTGTGATTTTCTGAATTCGTTCCAATTTATCCGAATCCTCCTCAAAGTATGGTGTCCAGAGCAGGACACAATGTTTGAGGTGAGGTCTGACCAGCACACAGCAGAGTGGAACTAGTACTTCCTATGATTCAGAAACTGTAGCTCAATGGATAAAACTTCATATCTTTCCAGTAGCTTCAGTGTGCTTGCAGTATGTTGCAGGATCACACTTTGTACATGTTACCAAAGCCTCTCATTTATGGCTGGAGGGGAGTCTCTGTAGTGATAAGTCTTCATTCTTGTAATTTGTTATGACTATTTTAGGTACTTCCAAATCCCCGAGAAAACTAATTTCACATTATGATAGCCCAGATCAGCTGGGATAGATTTTTAAGGTCAAATATATTAATTGCCATAAATCTGGCTTGCCTAGCTCCTGCCTAATGTGAGGATAATATAGCATTTAAAAATGCTATATCTCCTAAAGTTAAAAAAAATAATCCAATTAGACATATGCTTCACTACATCTTCAAAGCCTTTCAATTTGAATATTAAAGCGTCTCTTTAAGCCTGCTTATGCTAAAATGGCAATGGGATTATTCTCACCAGTGAAGAATTCTGCTCCATTCTTAGAGCTTAATGCCCCCGATGCAGAGATGCTCAACACAGCAGCAATCATGGTATGACATACCTGTCAAGGAGATGGTGGCTGCTGTGAGCTATGGCTGGCCATTTGTTTGGAGGAGAAACCAGTCCTCTTGCACCTAGTGATGCTGATGGAGCTTAAAAATAACAGGCATTGCCTGGAAGGAGTAGAGCCCTGGCTTTGCATGTAAAAGATCCCAAGTTCAATCCCCGGCTTCTCTAGGTAGGGCAGGAAAACTCCCGCCTGTAACCCTGGAGATCTGCTGCCAGTCAGTGTCAACAATATTGGGCTGGATGGACCAATGGTCTGACTCCATATAAGGCAGCTTCCTTAAGCAGCTTTGAGAGGGTTCCACCCTTAAAATACACACACCTTTAAAACTGCCATTTCTGTGAAGGATTCCGATTCTGAGATTCAGAAGTGAAAATGTCCAAAGATCATATTTCAGATACACTACAGAAGAGCCCTACAATGGGAAATTGGAACAACCATTTTTCAACGGTGGTCTAAAAGTAATTTTAAAGAAATATAGTGTATTTATTGCATTTACTGCATTTTTATTCCACTTTTCAGACAACTGCTTTCTCCCAAAGTGGCTCAGTACAATCATAATAAATAAGAGACAGACCCTATCTCTTAAGAGACAGACCCAGGCCTACAAACAAAAATGACAAGAGACGCAAGGGAAGGCGAGAGGATGGAAAAGGAATAGAAGGGAGATTTTCAAGGAAAGAACTGGTGTGTGCATGTAGCTCAGTGGTAGAGCACCTGCTTCGCATGGAGATGGCTACAGGTTCAATCCCCATCATCTCCAGGTAAGGCTGGGAAAGAACCCTGCCTGAATCTCTGAAGAGCCACTCCCAGTCAGCATAAAAAAAATCCTAGGCTATTTAGACCAATTGTCTGACTCAACATAAGACAATTTACTATGTTCCTAACAAGGTAGTGAGCTAGGGGTGTACAGATTTTGTGAAATCTGTCCCTTTGTATTATTTATTTATTTATTTATTTATTTATTAAGACATTTGTATCCCACCCTATATCACAAGGATCTCAGGGCGGTATACAGATAAAATCATACAAACAATATAAAACAATATATATACACAGCTAAAAACAAATTAAGCCATTAATAAGCTAAAACCAGTACAGAATTTAAAAACACTAAAAACAATTTAAACAATTAAAACTATGTGCAGGCTTGGTGAATTTAACCATCATGGATTGTGCAGTGTTGTCCGTTTTGGCATCCTTTCACAAATGGATTTGATCTTTTTTTCCATTACGTGGAATAATTCTGTAAGAAAATGTGCAACAATTTACAGAATTTATGTTAGTACTTAACATTTAGTGTATTGTCTCCCATTCCATTTGACTTTTCCCCACGTATATTTTCTAGCATGGCATATTTCTCAGCAGATATTTGTTTATTATCCTGTGAATGAATTTAAATAAATTTTGAGAAAGTAAATGAGTGCGAGAATAGTGTGGTTGTTCACATGACATGCTGCTGCCTGCCAAACCCTGCATTACAGCTCCCAAGAGGCTCTGGAAGAATATGCATGTGTCAAAACTTTATGAACCAATTAGAACTCTGAGCACTCTCATAATGACTCCCTCCATCCTGGCCAGTAGACAGGACTGACCTTCTGTTTGGTGGACTAGATAGTTATAGTACATGCTAGATATTTAATATTTTACAAATTGGGATAAACAGCTGGCCCCAATACTGAATTCAGCTCCCAGGATCTTCTCATTTGTCTCCCAGTATATCCTCTGATCCCAAAGATCCCTCCTCTTTACACCATACCTCAACTGGTTCCTCATGAATAAACCATAGCATTGGGAAAAAATAATTTAATCCCTTGCCCTCTCACCAACCAATCTATGGCCCTTTCTACATGTAAGGGTTATCCCAGGAAAATGGAGGGATCGTCCCTGCCTGTTCCTGGGACCCCCGTGGTTGCAATTCACTCTGGGAAGGAGAGTGCCTGTTTTTCAATTGATTCTGCAGTGAGTTAGTAGGTAGAACCAATGTGGTTGACTCTTTAGTCCTCATTCAGTTTGAACTCTGGCTGTTGTTCAAAATGAGTTGCTGACAAGGGATTTACAATAAACGCATCCTATTTGTGAGATAGTTATGTTTACTGTTTTCAGATGATATTATTTCACTTACTTTTACATTAGGGATCCACTCATAGTTTTGGACTCTTATGCAGTACTCAGACTTACTTGGTTTAATGACAAGGATTCTGCAAAGAAGGTATGGAACAGAATGTAAAGTGGAAGATTTTGCCAGTAGGGGAGAAAGAAGGAAAAAGAAAACATCTGGCTGACAGACATGTGTTCATCAATAAGTCTAACCTACATCCTTGCCTCAAGAAATAGTGCTGAATTTAATTGCCTTAACCCAATATGGTGTCAACAGCAGGTCAAGTGAAAAAATTATTACAATACTTACTTAGTCAATCTGAGAAAGCAAGCGTCATTAACCTGAGTTTGTCTTAGTCAGAATATTTAAACTATTTATATAAAATTTTCCTGTACTCTAGGAAGTTCATAACAATAACACAACAAAATGCAATGCATAAATTAAGAAAGTAAAACATGATAAAACATTCAGTTTATAGCAGTGTTTCTCTAAACCATTCCTCTGGGCATCAACTCCTAGACCTAAGAGGTTAGGTTTTTAAACCTATTCTAAAAACCATGAAAGATGTGCTCTGATGAACTTTGGCCAGGAGGTTTTTCCACAACCTCAGATTTACCACTCAAAATTCCCTGCTCCTTGTTGAGCTGACCCCTCACAATGATGACAACCAAAGCAAGTCACTAGAAGCTGATCTTATTTGGTATTCGGGTCATAAAGACAGAGGAAATCTCAATGGCATGTACATCTGAAGTAATGAAGGCATTTGGAATATATAGAAGTCCAACTCAAAGAGGAAACTAAATGGGGTAATATTTAAACTAATTATTTTAAGGACACCACTAAGCCTTATCAAGTAGAATATATAATTTCTATCTAAGTACCTACCTACCTAAAGCATCAAGTGTCATTTGTCCATTCAACATGAACCCACTCTACTAATTTACATTAGAAAGTGTCATTAAAAAGTCCAAGTATTGATGATGTAGCTTTTATAATAGAATTTATTCATGGACCTTAGAAGTGCAGCTCTAAGGTCACCTGAGGCCCCTTAACATTCAGTTGATTGGCACTAGACTGCCAAGGCCCTACTGTGACACTAGAACACATCAACCAATGACACCAGGACTACTCACATGTGCTTTACATGTATGGTGAACACCTGCAAGAGCATAAGACCGTGCCCCACTGGCCCTACCCTGGTATCCCAGCAGTAACCAGCAGTCCCACTGACAATTGCACACTGGACAATATGTGCTGAAAGGAGCATATACAACTTTGAGTGCATAGGCACTCCTTTTCACATGCCCCATGGATGTTGGGAGGCAGGAGTGTTGGGATGTGGCCCCTCCCTCCATGCACTTACGACACAAAGTGCATAGATGAAGACTGGTATTCAGAGAAGTGGCAGAAGAAACAACAACAAAAATTTAGGCAATTGCAATGGGACAGAGGTCATAGGACAAGTAAGACATTTTATGGAAGCATGAAAATGCAGCCTGACATAGGCTCTTGATTAGCATAATGTAGTAAGATACACAGTGGATCATTTTTCACTTGAACATAACATTAGCATAACATTAATGTAGCAAGCAGCAGCTGGCGAGGAATGAAATACTACTACTACTACTACTACTAATAATAATAATAATAATAATAATATGCCTGTAGAGTTTAAACTTTTCAGGTAAATATTGACTGAAGTCTTAATCCTAAGAGATTTTTCATACATGAGGCTTGAATCCTCTGTGAGCCTCTCCCCTGTTATTTATGTGCTGATCATTGTTAATTCAGAAGAGAAGTTGAAAAAAAGAGGCTTTTGTAATGTGAATGAGCAATCTGGCCAATATAGGTTTCACATTAGCTTTAGAAATCAATTCAAGCAAAAAACTGACTTTTAAGTTTCGTCCGTGAAAATGCCCTAAGCGTTCACCCAGCTTACCCATGTAAATCAAAATAAATCAACAACAGACCATGCTAAGGAAGCAGATGTAGAATTTTGCTATACACTCATGTAAAAACAGGATATTGAAAAATAGATTACAAGACCAGAACAGGTTGAATAAAATTGAATCTCTGAAGGAAGCTGTAATCCCTTCAGTTTGCTAACAGAAATATGCTTGAGACGTGATGCCATTCCCTTGCATGGCTGTCTAATTCTTGGTTGGGCTGGGAATGACCATGCCCTCCCTGCCAGTTCTCCACCATCCTCAGGGGAAAAAAGAGGGAAGCGTAACAGATGGCAGAGAGTAACAGCACTTCCTTTTGACATAGGAGCTGTGCTTCATTGCAAAGGATGCATGGCGCATCATTACCTGGCAGGGATAATGGAGCCTGTCGCCTTCTTTCATATTTTAACACCAGGGTGGCCCTTGAGATATTTTGGCCTACAATTCCCATCAGCCCTAACCAGCATAGCCCATGAAGAGGGCTATGCTGGTTAGCCCTTGGGACCACAATACCTGATGGAACGCCTCTCCTGACATGAACCTACCCGTACACTGCGCCCAACATCTAAGGTCCTCCTCCGAGTGCCTACTCCGAGGGAAGCTCGGAGGATGGCAACAAGGGAGAGGGCCTTCTCAGTGGTTGCCCCCCGACTGTGGAATGATCTTCCCAATAAGGCTCGCCTGGCGCCAACGTTGTTATCTTTTCGGCACCAGGTCAAGACTTTTCTCTTCTCCCAGGCATTTTAACAGCATTTAACAACGTTAAGTTTGTTTTTAATGGACCCCAGAATTGTTGTTTTTAAATGGATACTGTTGTTTTTATACTGTTTTTATATTTTTGATGGTTTTAAATTTTGCATACTCTTTAATGTTCATGGTTTTTAACTTTTGTAAACTGCCCAGAGTGCTTCGGCTAAGGGGCAGTATATAAATTTAATAAATAAATAAATAAATAAATAAATTTGTAGGTGAAATCTTTTGGGAGGGTCACAGGTTGCCAGCACTGTTTCCTAAACTAAGACCTCTGGAAGGTAGGATTAGTAGGCAAGTCAAGAGAATAATGGAGGATGTGTATGAGCACCATCCCAAAGAGGACTTAATCCACTGGGAGTTGAGCCTGACTTGAAATGGGGCCATACTATTCAAACAGGGAAGTTTGCATTTGAGCTCCTCTCTTTTGAAGATCCTTCCCATACCTACTGCAAACTAGAGGGTACAGTAGCTTGTGTTATCCCACTGAGGAATTTCCCAGTAATCATAGATCAACTGGGCAGCTGCTTATGGCTGACCTAGCCAGCTGCCTATATTACCTATTATACTGAGCCAGTCTTGCTAAATTCTCAGCCACCTGAACTAAGGATCTGTAGAAGAAAAGGATTGTGCTTTTCATCCATATCACCATCCCAAAGAAGAAAAGGATATGTGCTTCCATCCATGTCCCAATCCCAAAGTCAACAAGCTTGTTCTTTCTGTGACACAGCAAGAAAGTGAACCCAGATCAAAAGCATTACTCAGCAAATCCCACAAGCTGCAACATTGTTCATATGAAAAATCACAAATGCCTCCATTTCTCACCAGAATGATTAAAGATACACAGAGAATTAAGAGACCACAAAATAACAGTCTCCAGTGTTTATTTTAGATTTTAGTTTTTCAGCTCTCCTAGAGTGTTGGATGGGACTTCTCTGATTCCACATGACAAATCAGAAAACAAAAATTAAAAATGCATAAATAAATTGGATGGACTTCATAGAAGACTTTATTGACATTACTGTGTTCCTCACCAGTTACATTTAGCAAAATATTAATGGCACTATAAATATTAGATGCTATGAAATATATTTTCCCAGACAAAGATTTCCTTTGTTAGGTCAATACCAAAAATGAATCTAGATGTGCAGAGTATGGAATGCAACTGGACAAAGGGGATTACATTAATCTCTATGAACAAGACTTATGCAGGGCCCTGGGAATCAGAATCAAACCACATCTGGGGACAGTAAAGGCATCAATGTATTCATTCCCTTGTCAAATTCACATGGTGGATATTAATTATGTGTATGTCCCACTCCTCAGTGACAACTAGTATTCCTAGTAGTTTTGGCCCATTTTTCTTAAATATTTGAACTGCCTACTAAATGGAAGATGGCACCATAAACCCATTAACTGCCAGCCAATAATAATAAAGCATAATAATAACACTGAAATTTTGGGTACCATGCATTTGTGACCCACTTATTTATTTATTTTGAAACCACCTAGGCATATTTAACAATTTCCTATTGCTTCAAAAGCTGGATTGGGTGATTGCTATTGATGGCTGATGTTTCTAGGACTCAGCTCAGAACAATCTCATTTCAAGTGAGCTAATTTGGGCTCAATACAGACTGAGCAGGCCTGAATAAATTCATCTTAAACTTCATCTGGTATTATTGCATTCCAGATGACTACCCTCTCTCCACTGTGGAACATGATGAGGTCTGGAAGCCCACCAGCTCCCCTGTGTCCTCTTTCCTTACCTGGCAGCTGTGACAATAAGGACTGCTGCTGCGGTCTTGATGCAACAGCAGCAAGCCAGATACCAACATCTCTTGCAGTTTGAATTTCTCAGTGCTTCTAAATCTTTATTCAAGAGCACTCAGGAGCTACAAATCCCAAGGATATTGGTGCCTGTGACATTGCAGCAACACTGCAACATCATCCCAAGCCCCCGGCATTCTTGTTCCCATGGGCTCCGGGATCCTTACTAAGACCCAGAAGCCACTGGGAAAACATGTTCTGCACTCTTGCATTATGTGATTCCAAACTACAGCTCCCAATGTGCAGTTTGATATTGCACATGTGCAAAACCTCCTATACCCAGAATGAGATCTCAAATTAAAGGAGAACTCTATCCAAGTTTTTACAGATGAATTTGTTACTTTCCAAGGAAATAACGGATTCATTTGGGGTACCTAAGAAGCTATTCAATTCTTTGCCTGCTTCCTGTATTCTTGAAAATCAGCAGATGTGGGTCCAGACAAAAAGAAAGATTGCTGACTTTGGAGAACCCATAAATCTTTGTCAGAAAGTTATGAAAATATATGTTTAAAAAGAAGGTTTTAATGTTTAAACATTTAGAGATCTGGTTTAAACATCAAGAGCCATAAGAGGGGAGAGCAGAAGCCTTGAATTTGCCCATTAACAGTTCCTGGACAGCAGACACGGAGGGAGTCAGCTGGTCAGTCTTCCACACTCTGGTGAGATGTATTTGTATTCTGTTTAAGCTATAGTAAATATTCAATGAACAAAACACCTACGGTTTATAAAACAACGTTAAGGACGTACACTTTTCCAACTAGCACTAAAAAGCGGGGAAATTGGGAGTTAACGCCACATCCTCCCTAAGGAGGCAGAAAGTACCAGTGAAATTCTCATTCTGCCAAAGCAGATAAACCATGAGGACAGGATGGAGAATAGGATATGCAGAGGTGACTGTGGGGTTGTGGAAAACTGATGACGAACAACTTAGAGCCACCTACTACTTTTTTTGTTTAGAGCAGCCCTTCCCCAACCTGGATTTCCTGCATTTAAAGCTGCAGGAGCCCTGCCCTCTTGACCAGATACAAAAGAGGCAAGGCTCCTGTGACTTTAATTGTTGTGATGAAGAGGAAATTTCACCAGGTGCTACATGCATACAAATGACACCTGCTGAAATTCCCTTTTCTATGCAACTGTTAAAGATACAGGAGCCCTGTACTCCTTTGCATATGGTCACAGGGGGGGGGCTGGTGACTCCGATGTCAGTGGGTCTATGAATCCAATCAATCTGATTGGCTGAAGTACCAGTTCGGCCTACGTACATAAGTGGGCCTGCTTGCAAAAGAGACAGCTCTCCAAGCACAGGAGATTCATGACAAAGCGTCTCAGCTCCAGTGAAAAGCAGCAGCAAACAAGCAAGTTAAGTTGCTTGTTTGCTGTGAGTTTAGCAATAGGGCAGGGAAGCTAAGGCGGTCAACTCTCCCCTTTCTACTCACAGTAAGTAACTATAAATACCCCATTTTCTCCTAGTAACAACTAAGTTTTCCAGGTAAAATACACCCAAATTAAAAACACAAAAACACAGTTATGAAGGTAGAAAGCCAGGATAGGTGTGGGAGCTATCCAGTATTGCACTGGGGCAGGATCTACACTACTGCTTTAAAATGGTTTATAACATCAGTGACAACTGTTAGAGCCCAGGGCACACTCCATGTACAGTTTTCAACCCATTTTCAAAGTGTCATATCATTCTTGGTGTAGATCTGGCCATGAGTGTCACATGTACAACTACTGACCTGTTAGACAGAAATTGTGTGTGTATGTATGCTTGGTGTAATGTCCTCTTGTCTATCAGGGAACAAGTTTGTTGCCTTGACCCCAAGGTTGCTGACCCAGAAAAGCTAAGAGAGGTGGGGGGATAAGACCTTCGGGGGCCTATTAGCTGTGTCCCACTCCCAGGGTGACAGTTACTCTGCTGACATAGAGAATGTGGGTGTCAGGGAAGGAGGGTGCCATTCTGAGGAAGAGGGAAATGACCCCTTAGAAGACACCCATTCCTCAGAAGACAAGCAAGTATCCTCTCGTACCAAAGAAGGCTAAAGGTCAGGCTCTGAGCAGTTCAAAAATGAGCATTCTATCTATCCTCATTGGTCCTTAGTTCTATAGGCCAATGAACTATCAGTCCACCAGAGTGTAACTTGTGATTGGATGGAAAATCTGGCTGCAGGTTATAAAGGGCCAGACACAACCCTTTCAGAGTCAGTGGGTTACTTGAAGTCACATCAGAAAGGAAGTTGGGCAGTGGATCTAGAGAAGTTGGAGGGAAGAAAGAAGAAAGCCAAAATTGAACTGAGAGCTGTGAAAAAATCAGAGGGGTCAATAGAGTGGCTGTCCAGAGTAAGACAACATCAGAGCAATGAAATCACGATGGCGTCAGCTGATCGGATCTGCAGGCAAAGAACAGCTTCAATAGTAATGCAATGTGAGAGCTGAAGCCAGATTTGTCAGCTGTAAGCAGTTGAGATCAGGAAGCTGTAAGTCTTCAGGGAGCAACAACTGAAAGACTATTTCTGCACTGAACCCTCACCAGTGAGACTCGGAACAGAAGGAATACTTCAGGCTTAAACCTCTGAACTAATCTTTGAGTGCTACCTGGGGAGGCATTAGGATAAGGACAATTGGCTAATAATAGGGAAGTGAGAGCAGGCCTAGAGGTATACATTCTTCTGTAAAGATACAGTAACATAGGGTGACCAACTGTCAAGATTTCCCCAGATTTGTCCTGGTTTTTGTTCTTTCCATGGTGTCAGGGGGGATTTTCTATAATTTTCAATAATGTCCTGGAATGACACACCTTCCTCTTTAAGGCTGCCATTAGCATGGCAGGAGTGAATGACATGCTTTCTTCAGGCACATCATTCCCCCACCCCGAGCTCCAATTGAGGTCTTAAAGGGGAAAGTGGGTCATTCGTGGACATTATAGAAAAGGCCCCAATTGGAGTGGATGGTGGTGGTGCAGAATGAAATCCTTTCCCCTCCTCCACTCCAATCGGGTTCTTTAAGGTGGCGGGGGAATAACGTACTTTCTGCAGGACTCAGAAAGCTGCTTCCCCACACACACACTAGGTGTCCTCTTTTTTGGTTTCCCAAATATGGTCACCCTACAGTAACACTCCAGCAAGCACTAAACAAATCTAAGTTTAATATCTAACCTGCCAAGTAATTATTTATCTTCTGCTGTAAATGAGTCTTAAACAATTATTTTATTAAACCAGAAGTCCTGGTCTCTCCGTCTCATGTTTATACAGAAAATATTTTCAGGTGCCTGAAAAATGTTTTATTATGCCCAATGCATTTCAGAAATGACTTTCCTTCCTCAGGGCCTGAAATTGAAATATCATTGTAAGACATTACTAACAGTTTAAAACATTCCTAAAAACTGTAAAATGTATAAAAAGTTATACCAAATAATATACTCAAATGCATCCACAATTTCAGCCATAACCATTATTTTGTTTGTTTGTTTGGGTTATATTAGATAAAGGTTCTAATTTATTGCATTTACCTACTGATATATTAACACATATCTACATGTTGAATTTAAAAAGCTACCATTTCATGAGACTGCTTAAACATATATCTCAGGTGAAGCTAATCCAGTAGGCTCCTTGGCTGATAAGAAAAGTGTCCCGTTACCACTAAACCTTTATGGCTTTATTGGCACATTCCTCTACAGAAACAAATTCTCTTATATTATTGAAACATATGGTTAACACAAAAGGATTGATTTGGAAAATTTATTCACAAGTTACTGAAATAGATATGAATATGTCAGATGGGCTGAAAATAATACGGAAAGATGACATTAGGGCCTAATCTACACCAAGCAGGATGTTGCACTATGAATGCACTATGAAAGCAGTATATAAAAGGCAGGAGCCACACCAAGCAGGATATAACACTATGGAAGCGGTATATGGTATGTGTCAATGGGCCCCAACAGTTGTCAGTGCACTTCAATACCACTATAAAGCAGTAGTGTGGCTCCTGCCTTTTATATACCGCTTTCATAGTGCAATACGAAAAGCCTACCAGAAGAAAAAAGTGTTTGCTTGCCTCTGAAAGTATAACACAGAGGGAGCCAGTCCAGCCTCCCTGGAAAGGAAGTTCCAGAGCCTTGGAGCAGCCACCAAGAAGGCCCTCTCCCGCATACCCATCAGGCATGCCTGGGATGTTGGTGGGACTGAGAGAAAGGCCTCCCCAGAAGTTTTCAGAGCATGGGCAGGCTCTTATGGTAGAATACAGTCTTTCAGATAACCTGGTCCCAAGCTCTATAGGGCTTTATAGCTGATAACCAGCACTTTAAATTGTGCCCGGAAACAGACCAGAAGCCAGTGGAGCTGTTGTAACATGGGAGTTGTATGCTACCTGTAACCAGCCCCGGTCAATAATAATAATAATTAATAATAATAATAATTTATTTCTTACCCGCCTCTCCACTTCAATCGAGGCGGGGAACAACAGCAAATATAAAACACATAAAAACTGATTAAAAATCTAGTATATATGATTAAAACATCCTAAAACATTCTAAAACACAGTCAACACTGGCTGCAGCTCTTTGAACCAGTGGAAGTTTCTGAACACTCTTCAAAGGCAGCCCCATGTAGAGTGCATTACAGTAATCCAAACAGAATGTAACCAAGGCATGTGTCATGTTTCTAGTAGATCTAGAAAGCTTAAAATGTGCTCATCCTGGCCTAAACGAGCTATTGTGGTTTAATGTTAATAAGTGCTTGCACAAGATATAGTTGGTGGCAGCGAAAGAGAAGGGATAAAAGTGAGCAGGTGCATTCACCACACTGGGTTACATAGTGATGAGAGCTTTTTAAAGTATTACTAATTCCAGGACCAACTCTACCATTAGGAAGAGAGAAGCAGCTGCCTCAAGTAGCACAGAGTGGCAGCAAGATCTTAGGGAACAGAGCTATGTGTGCCATGTGGCCTGCTGTATGCTCCCAAACTAGCTTGTTGTCCTGTTTAAGGTCATGTTTCCCAAACAAGCAGCTTGTTCTGACTGGGGGCCCTGTCAGCAGAGTAAGAGAGCAGATTCAAGGCCACTTCTTCTCACAGCAGCTAATTAAGCGCAAAGCAGAAAGCAGTTGTCAGTCAGTCCAAAATCCAAGCATCTGGAGTTCAGGGTACAGTGTCCAAGCAAGGGTTAAGCAAAGGTAAAGTCAAATTCACAGCCAGGAGTTCATGAACAAGACACATGCATGGATACTTGGAACAAGAAGGAATGTTGATTCCAATACCTGCTCACTCAGCCTGCCTTGCACCCTTTTATTCAGGCCCCAGCCTGGACCTGCCCAACTCCTATTAAGGACGGCCTCACCTAACTGAATTCCCTGACTGCAGCCAGATGCTTCTCCTAAGGGGTTAGGACTGTTCTCTGCACTTCATACATCATTGCTCATGAGGGCTGCTGGGTGGTTACACCAACTCTGGATCAGGGTGTGATCCATCTTGGGAACAAGGAAGGAGGCCCTCACCAGACATTCCAGAGGGGCCCGCCTCCTCTTCAACAGCAAGTCCTACTCCCTCCTGAGATGGTGCCTCTGATCATTCTTAGTGAAAGACAAATCCTCAAGCTCAGGCAGGCCAAGTCCCTTCCAGGGGAAGATTCCCCTTCCAGGGGAAGAGGTCATGACACCTGTTGCCCTCAGGGGCAGTGAAGGATGCTGTCCTGCCACCAGGACTGAAATAAGATTCAGCAGTCTGTTCAACTTCTGCATAATGGAAGGAGAGCGGGCAGCATCTCCTTTGCCTCAGGCAGCAAAATATCTTGGGCCGGCCCTGATTATTTTACATAGTAGTCTTCTGATGCTCACCCCCCACATATTGTGGCAGTTGGTGGGATTGGTATTCAAATCCTTCACACTGGTAAATTCAACAAACAGTTCTCTGTAACTTTCAGTCACCCCTCTCTTGATTTCTGTTGCATGCTTGCTCATTCTATATAGCATAAATTTTGAGCTGAGTTCCCAGTATAAAGATGAGGAAACAATGGAGTCACAGGGTTCAGATCTCTCCACCAACTTCAGTTATTGTTTCCTAAGCAATGAACTATCCATTTCTTATACTGTCCTAAGCTGTGATGGGCCATTAAGGTGATTTAAACTCAACAGGCTTTTAAGGGCCATCGTATTTAATAATATCTGCCTACATGATCCCATTCCTTTTTATTTCCGTTCTTTAGAAAGCAAGGACAAGGTCTGAGGAGTTTTGTGTACTTATTTTAAAATATTAGCCCCATTAAATGATGAAATGTTCTATCTAGAACTTTCCATGCATTTTGCGCCTTCACTTCTCCTGCTTTGGTAAAGCAATGATGATGATTATAGAGCCAAGGATACTATTTCAGAGTTCACGGAATGGGGGAGAAATTCCAGTGGTATTGGGGTATGTTTGGGGAGAAGCAAGATTCCCAGCAAGGGTTAATGGTGTGCCTTTGGATAAATTCAAATTCAAATAGCTAAATGGCAAAGAACATGTATAGTGAATGATACAACAAGGGATTTTTGCTGTTTTAGTTTACAAACAATTCACCTCTGTTTCTATCTGATATGACTATTAAACAATGAAATGATGGTGAGCTGGAAGGCAGAGACAGGTCTTGGAGAGTTGAATATGCAAATATGATAACTTGATACATGTTTTTGATGTTTGCATATTGGAGGTGAAATCACAGAGCGATAGAACTACAAGGCGTAAAAGCACTTTCATTCAGGAAGCTTAAGGCTTTTTCTGTTTTTGTTTGTTTGTAATGACATTGTAACCTATATTTTCCAGAATACTCGTTTGCATTATGAATGCTTCAGTTTCACTCCATCCACACAAAGAATGTCTAGATGTTCACTAGGAGTCTCAAAAACCATCTAAGGCTTATCTATGAGCATGCTTTAAAGGGCGCCATTGTCAGGGCAAATGCAGGCAAGTCATAGAGTGATATTAGGGATTGCAGGAGTTCATCTGAGCCTGGCTTGGGAATGAACCGGGCCTTGTGAGACTCTCTTCAATGGCAAACTCTCCTAAAATTGGCCCGGGGGGGGGGGGGGGGCGGGGGACAGAAAAGCATATGGGTAGAACATATCTTTTTAACTATTTGAATTGTCTCAGTATAGAGGAATTTCCAGGTTTGTACTAATTGTGTGCGGGGCTGGGGACCCTGGAACACGCTGAGCCAATTTGAGGGCTGCCTTGGAGGATTTGCACATCTCTAAGAGATGCTCATGGAAGACTCTGTATTGGGAACACTTTCGAAGGCTTTCATTCACAAGATGATATTGGCATATGCATTTTATTTCTCACATTTATATCCCACCCTTCATTCAAGAGGTGAGTTACCCCATTTTAGCCAGAAATTAAAATCCAGGTGTTTTCAGTTCAAGTGCAATATTTTAAACACTACCACTATTCCATCGATATATATCGGCATCAAACTTTTATTTATCTTGGACAGAGGCTATAGCAAAAGTAATTTCAAAAATAAGGACAGTGAGAAGCAGGGGTGGAGACGCATTGGTAAGGAACTGTGATTTTCCCTCTGTGTAATGAAGCCCTGAATGTGGCCAGACAAAAATAAGAAACTCAAGTACTTTGTGGAGAAGTAAAGGCATATACAGATTCTCCCCCGCTATTTTTTTTTCAATTGTCATACCACCTAGACTCCCCCAAAACTTACTTAAAGCAATCTCCTGATCTGGTTCCCTCATGATTGCAGCTGCCACCACAGCTCTAGCTCAAAGAAGGAGGAGAAGGATTCTGCGGGTCTGTGTTCATACCAGCGATGGGCAATAGTAAGTAAACATCATAAGGCATCATTGCTAAGGCAGCCCATGTGAAAACAACCAACCAGAAAGGGGCATATAATGTGGTGATACATGATGTCATGCCATATTACCTGATTCCAAACTACAGCTCCCAAGATGCACCTTGATATTGCGCACACATAAAAGCTTATATACACGAAATGAGATTTTATATTAAAGGAGAACTCTTATCCAAGCTCACATGGATGAATTCATTATTTTACCCATTCAATCTGGGTAATTTTGCCCTTTACTACAAGCTAACATATTACCAAATCATTGTCATGCTAGTTTGCTGCTGTAAAGGCAAAAAGCTGACCTTTTCTGTTTCTCTTCTGTCACTGTTGAAAGGAAAATAATCAGTTTTATCTTGCTGGTTGGAACCAATATTTATGCTTTTCAAGTATCTCAGATAGAAATGAACTCTGCGCTTCCTTGAAGGAAGAACACTGGGAAATATAACAAGGAATGCCCTCTACTATGTTCCCACTAGTACAATGCCTTTTTACTGAAAGGGATGTTCTGCTAATATAACCTCCTAGTGTGGGTTCTATGGGGCTTAATTAGAACAAACTTGCAAAGAAAACATCTATCTATCTATCTATCTATCTCTTTAACAAAACATGTCTTTAGTAAACATTCAAACACAGAAATATGACATAATCTGTCCTTTGTGCAACAACAACAATAACAAACATGGATTTCTTGCTTGAGCTCAATCCTGCGTGGTGCACCGATTACTCTGGGAGTCCCTTTTTGTAGACTTTTTCAACTTTTATGTACCATGGCAAAATTCCAGGGAGCAACAAAACAGCTCAGAGTGTTAGCCCTGCAATAATATAATTATCAATACAAATACAATAATACAAGTATCAATACAAAAAAATGATTCCCCAACCCCTTGAGATGCTATTGTACACAATTAATATTTCAATTCACCTTATGCAAGGTGATAAGGGCTTATAATTAAACAGAATTCTCAAACACTCAGCTTTCAGCAGAACTGGATCTCTTTTTTTCTGCTGTTTCTTCTCTAGCCCTCCCTCTGAGTGAGAGCCCCGCCCAAGGGACTAAACCATCTGCTCCGTAGGGGTTACACTAACACCCATCTTAAATTGAGGAATGTATCTATTGGGGTATGAGAAGATGGAATCAGGGAAGAATGACAAATGGAAACTTGGGGCCGATCTACACCAAGCAGGATATAACACTTTAAAAATGGTATGAAAATGGTATATGTAAGTGGCCTGGGCCTGAACAGTTGTCATAACCATTATCTATAAGCTGTAGTGTAGATCCTGCCATGCTCAGGTCTGATAGATACTTTTCACTGCTAATCCACATGACCCATTGCATACTGATGGCAAGACACACAAGAAGAAGGGAGTCACATACATCTTTCTCAATCTATTTTTAAATACTCTTTTTTAAAAAAAATTGCAACTTACAACTTAGAAACTAGGTAACAGAAAATGCATGTAATTTAATTATTTGATCTGTTTTCTGATACCAATTGTTCTGTCTTGAACAATGATTTTATTCACGAAGACAAATTTTCTGAAGAACTGTCATCTGGTGTGTGTGTGTGTGTGTATGTGTATGTATGCATCAAGTAGGATATATAAAATTGTAGAATGAGAGAAGAAGCTGAGAGATTTTTTAAAAAACTTTTTACAATTCTAGGTTAGTGATAAGCACCTGGTTAAGAGCAAGGCCTGTGTGTGTTCTGTTAGCAGGATCAAAGAGCTAATTATGTCCTTTTGAAAGAAACTCTTACAAGGGATTATAGAAGCTATAAATCTAAAATTGCCATGGAGAGCCCATAATTCTTACTTTCTGATAGAGTTGGTGTTATATTATTTGGGATCAAGCCAATATGGTATATTTGTGACATCTAGACCAGCCTTCCCCAACCTAATGCCCTCCAGATGTTTGGACTTCAGCTCCCATGAGCCCCAGCTAGCATAGGCAAATGCTAGCAATGCTGGATGTTGTCATCCAAAATATCTGGCAGTCAACATGTTCGGATAGTCTGTTCTACACAATCCAACATTGTAGAATGAAATTCATAGTACCTTCACAGACTGGCCTAAATGTTTATATTTGCCTCTATTTTATTCTCAGGAATATCTCAAGAATTAGAGCAAATGAATGTAACCTGAATTTGAATGAAAGAGGAAATCCCAAATATTACATCAAACCCGGTCTGCTAACAGGTTTAAATATCTGCTCTAAAGTTATCTCATTGCAGTTAAAACCAGGTGAGGCAGTATGCAGTACATCTGAGAGGAAGAGAAAAAGGTTCATGCATGTACAAATTCTGTAGCATCTTACAGCTGTCTATACTGGGCAGTGTGGCAGTTTTTGCAAATTTACTTCACTAGCCCACTAAGTTAGCATTAAAAAAATATATAGCCACATGTCCAAAGGCACAAGTGCATTTTATACAGCTACTTGAGAGACACATGCATTTTCTAACAAATGCAGTTGATTGCTGAGCCTGACTGAGGTGAATTTAAAGAGCTGTGTGGAATAAGCTTGGTTCAGAGCCTTCCCACACTGTGCATAGATTGACAGCTTTCTGAGAAGCACTAAATTCGCTCACAATTTATAAGAGCTTAAATACATGAATGAAAATGAAAATTGGAAAACCACGTTGAAAGTAAGCTTTTAAATCCCTTTAGTTGGTATCAAGGATAATTTGCATTGGAAATGCATCTTATTTGTGGGGCTAAGTAAGGAGTAACATTTGAAAAGGATTCCAAGACAGCTGTTTCCTTTTAATTCTTGTAAATGGATAATCACACAAGCCTGACATATATCAGACAGGTGGAGAATATAACTGTTCCACATCTTCACTGAATCCCTGCTCCCCACCTTGGATAGGATTGCTAAAACCATTCAACTTTTCTCACATGAATAGGAGGGTGAGTGAGTCCATGGCCCCATTCAGAAGACACGTTAAACCACAGCTTTAACCATGGTGAATAAAGCAAAATGCCTTATTCACCATGGTTAAAGCCATGGTTTAAGGTGTCTTCTGAACACAGCCTGGCTTTCTGGCTTAACCACCATGGTTAAAGCCATGGTTTAATGTGTCTTCTGAATGGGCCCCATGACGGGAGATACCTTCAGATTTAATTTCATATCAAATTTTAACTATTTTGCATATCTTTGGAATTTGGAGAGGCTCAAACTACAAAGAGGGTGGGATGAACAATGGTAAACTATTACACATTTCTGACCATTGGCCACGCTAGCTGGGGCCGGTGGGGAAAACTGGCACCAGGTGGGGGAAGGGTGTACTAATTAGTGAAAGGCAAACTTACCCTGAGTGAGTCCATGATTTCATTCAGAAAAGAATAAACTCACACATGGCTTGGACGAGAGCTGTCCCTCAAAGCAAACTCTCATTCCGTGTAAACGAACATTTGCACATGTGTGATATCAAAGTGCAATTAAGAGCTGCAACTTGGAATCATGTAGCACCTCATAGCTGTGAACAATAGCTGTGGTGGTGGCAGTAACAATGAGGGGAGGTGACCATTATGAATAGATGCGGTTTGACCAGTGGGCAGCTGAATTACAAGATTCAGCGGCATCACCAGTACTAAGGTAGGTATGAATGAAGGAACATCACTATGACATATAGTCCATGTATTATGTTTATTTTTATTCTTAGGCATGATCCTGCCAATGTTAAACATTGAGAGCTCCGGCTATTGGGCAGTATAGAAATGTAATAAATAAATAAATAAATTTCAGTGCTTCATCGGTGTTGAGATTTCCCAGTTTGGTCACATTTCATGTTTTTGTTGTTCGTTTGCTTGTTTGTTAAATAGTAGCTGGGGCAGGTGTCTTGATTAGAATTGCAATGATGCTGCATGTGTGTGCGTATGTGGGTGGGTGGGTTTATACTTTTCCTGCTGCATTGTGGTCTTGACAAAAATCCCTCCTGAAGTGATTTGCTGTGAAAAGCAATCTCTCTATGAAAAGGTAAATATCACCTTTGGGTAAAAAATAATAATAAAAAAAATCCTTGCATGCCAAGGTTCTAAAGGAAATCACCCTGAAAATACTTGCAACAGGAGGGAAGCTGATATTGGTGATGTAGCTAGCTAATTTAGACCTTGTACTTAATGGTCTCATGTTGTTGGGGGACCTTTAACTGTCCATGTGCTATTGCTTGAGGTGTGAAGCACACAGCTAACATTTCTCTTTGCTCTAAACTACCATTCCATGCTTTACAACTGCTTCTACCTTCCTGATTTGTTAGACCAGCAACAACAAAGCTATTTGCCAACTCTGATTAAAAAAGAATATTTATTTTATTATTGCATTTATATCCCACCTTTTTTCCTCCAAGGAACCCAAGGTGGTGTGTACATAATCCTCCTCCTCTCCATTTTATCCTCACAACAACAACAACCCTGTGAGGTAGGTTGGGCTGAGAGTCTGTGACTGGCCCAAAGTCACCCAATGGGTTTCCATGACCAAGTGGGGACTAGAACCCAGATCTCCCGATTCCCAGTCGAACACTTTAGCCACTATACCACACTGGCTATGTGCACTTTTGCATACTAAACTCACTTAAATCATAGCTCCAGCACGATGACAGGAATAAAATGGAGTTTGCTTCTTTTGCCTTGGTACCTTCATCACTTTCCACTCTCTGGGTTGTCATTTGGGGGGTCCCCTGGGCTGCAGGATCCCAGACTTTAGCTCCAAGGTCCAGCTCCTATAGCAATTACAGATCTGGGAATGGGTATTTTATCAGGGTTAACCCCCTCCTTCCTGCACACCACAATCCTGGCCTGGATTGGGTCCCCCATGGCTGTAATTTAACAAACAACAACAAGCCTCAGGTTCAATCATGCCTTTCATGTATGATCTAATTTGGCCTTACAGACAATTAGTTGTGTGGAACTGCATAATTTCAGGGCCGCCGGGAAGTGATGTAATGTATGTCTGGGAACTCTGCTGTGATTGCTGTGGCTTTCATAGAAGGAACCCTTCTATAGGTGCAAAGAAGCTCACACTATTTATATTTTTTTAAGCTTATTAACCACCCTTCATCCACAGCATATCATGGTGGAGTGTCCAACACCAAAAACAAACAAATCCAATACAAAAATCATACAATGGCAGATTAAAAAGCAAATTAAACACCAGTACCTCTTCATGCAGCTCATTTTGTTTGCAAATATTACAATTCATACATACTAAAATATTACATACAGAAAAACAACAACACAATTTATCTTGGTGCCAAAAAGAAAAGAAATAAGTTGGTCCCAATCATAATTTTTGTTTGAAAGGCATTGCAGAGTAGATACTGCATTTCTCCCACAAATGGGTTCCAGAGAAGGAAGATCTTAATGCACAGGCAGGGCAGTATGGCAAGAGGTGGTCCTTCAGGTATTTGGGGCCGTGGATATTTAGAGTTTTAAAGGTGTTAACCAGCACCTTGAATTGGCCTTGGAGCCAGTGTATTTTCTTAAGAATTGGTGTAATATGGTTCCCTCATGATGAATGGGTGAAAATAAAACAGCCAGTATCATACTGCCTTTGTACAAACATTAGGTGCAACCACACTTAGAATACTGTGTATAGTTCTGGTCACCACACCTCAAAAAGGATATTATAGAGCTGGAAAAAGTGCAGAAAGGGGCAATTTAAATGATTAAGGGGCTGGAGCATCTCGCCTATGAGGGAAGGGTACATCAACTGGGATTGTTTAGCTTGGAGAAGAGGAGGCTAAGGGGAGACATGATAGAGGTGTACAAAATTATGCATGGTATGGAGAATGTGGAGAGGGAGACCTTTTTCTCCCTCTCTCAAAATAGTAGAACTTGGGGTCATCCCATGAAACTGACTGGTGGGAGATCCAGGACAAATAAAAGGAAGCACTTCTTCACACAGTGCATAGTTAAATTATGGAACTCACTACCACAAGATGTAGTGATGGTCACCAATTTGGATGACTTTAAAAGGGAGGTGGATAAATTCCTGGAGGCAAAGGCTATCAATGGCTACTAGGCAGTACACCTGTGTGCACCAGTTGCTGCTGTTGCACCCCCAAGCTGTGCACCTGCTCCTTTGGGGGAGTGCAAGCCTATTCAGAACAGGTAGGCAGAGTTTGTTGTGAAGCCTTTGGAAAAAGAGGGCTAATGTGAGTGATGCCAGCTGATATTTATGAATATGTGTTTGTGCTCTGCTGCCATGGTAGTGTTAGTTTTTTAAAAAATATTTCAATTTAAAGATATGCTGCGTTATATTGCTTTATCTAAAATTATTTACATTGTTTTATGCTAATGAGTGCAAGTCATCTTTGGGTGCCTTTTGGCTTGAAAGACAGGTGCAAACAACAGGATCAAGAAATTAGAGCTTCTTTTGCTATATATTTCTATGCCTTTGCAACCTGTGCAAACAGTGTCATATCCACAAGGAGAGTGAATTATAAACTGCAATAAAATAAAGGAAATTATGCATGGTAAGGCAGAGAGGAAGAGTGTCAAAAATGCAGAGAAAGCCCAGGTGACTCTTTCACCTGAAGCAGAAACTCAATGGTAGCCTTCTATGGTGGTAAAAATATAATAAGCAAAATAATTGACAATGCATTGCCCTTTAATGATACCCTATATCTGCAACCTGAGGTGAAAAACCTCAACCTGTTTTATGGTTAGGCTAGTTCTGTATGCACACACAAAAAGAAATATTTTTCCAGATACTAAAGCATTTTTCTCACATCATTATGCACCCTAGGCTAGAGAAAGTGGTGGTCTACCTTTTATTATGATACACATGAACAAGTTATTTTGTCAGCTAAGCACTCTGATTAGTGCATTGTGTTCTGTGAGATTAACACTTTTAAAAAAGGGTTGAGGGAGAGAGACAAATACCCCCAAATTACCAAGGCTCCAATACAATGATAAATTATATAATACAGAATGGTGAAGTTTACCAGCAATTGTGACTGTGCCCCAGCTGGGAAACATCCCCTTTATCAGAGCTTGCCACTTAAGGCCTCATTTAAATATCTATGCATAATTTGACATCTGAAAGGTTTTCAGCCAGCTGCTTATGGAGAGACACATTTGTGTGTTCCTTCAAGAATTCAGGCAGCTTATTTTCATAGGAGTTGAGGAGAAGTTAGGGAAGATGTTATTTTCCTCTTCTGCTGATACTCTTATAATTATCTCAGGGTGATGTACCACAGAACCTGCCATTTAAGCCTTCACTTGGCATTTCCTCAGATACTAGAAAACACAGTTCTTTAAGATTGGTTGAGCTATCACAGATGTGTTATTATGGGTTGTTTAGCCTCCTAATCACCATGAAATTAGAAGCAGCATCTTTAAATTGTTCAAATTCACAACTCAAGAGTGAAGAGCGATTGACAACATGTGGATTCCACCTTCCCATTTTTGTTTGTGTTGCCCCCCCTCCCCCCACTAAAAATTAAGTATGTATGAAATTTTCTTTCAGACATTAAAGAGGAATAAAGCAGATTGGCTTTTTTGGTCCCTTCCAAACCAATGAATGTATGACTTGCAAATGTGTGTGTATCATACAGACATTTCATTCCACTCTGCCTTTTGTCTCATCGCCTGTTTTAATAGAAAATGTTGTCCTGCATGAATTTGTATGTCACTCTAAATTAATTGTCTCTAGTATCAAGAGTAAGAGCCATGGCAAAGCCACCATGTTGGTGCTCTTGTATGATATAGAACTGTAGATAAGCTCAGTCGATCAACCACTCTATCTGGCCCAGAAGTCTTGGTTAATACACAGAGGTTCACAAGAGCTTTACCCAATTGTCCAACGAAATACAGCTAATCTTTCATCGCCTAAAAGTAATCATCATAGATCCAGCACTTACTTCACATTTGCAAGCCTTGATGATTTCATTTCAATTCCTGTGGAGAAAGGCTCCATTTTTCTTTTTCATCAAGTCACACTTCCTGTCTCTGGGAAGATTTTTTTTTAAAAGATAGATTTAATATTTCTGAGTGTAGCATATGTTTCTTTTATGCATCTTTGCAGTTGACCATTTCATCAGTATAGTTAAACATTCCCTAGTTTAATTCATGCACTGTCATTTGCTCTTTTCTTTAGTCCATTTTCTTGATTGATCTATTTTAAAAATATTTCCAGAGACTATTTGTAAAAGCTCATCTGTAATTTCTGGCCACCATCTGTATTTATCATCCATATTCACTGCTGCTGCTCCTATAAGTCGCTTCATTTCTCTCCAACCAAATCACCTTTCATTCTTCACAGTCTATCTATTCAATTTATCAACATGCATATTTCCTTGCCATTCAAGCTGATCTTCCTGAAGACAGAACTTTTTGTTTTGTTTTGGTGATAACTAGTTCGTGGCTTTGATTTAAAAAATTACTGTTTGTCAAATTTAATCACAGTGCTGTCATTTGATTGAGTGTCCCAGCAAGATTTCATTTTTTTTATTTTTTTTATTTTTACTTCATTGATCATCTTTGGCTAAGGCATCAAGGCTGAAGTTAATATATGACAGACTGGTTCAAGTCGTGATCATTAACGAAGTTGATTAGTTTTATGTCAGTTTGAAAACGTCCTGAAGTATTTCTTTTAAGGGTTAGATTTATATCATCCTTTTCTATAATTCCATCACTTACACTGATGCAACTGATTTTGCAACTTATTGTTGGCAAAAAAGGCAGAATAGGATGCTGGGTATGGCAGGTGGATGGAATCCAGGTGCCATTTAGTGACAAGGGGCATGGAAACGAAAGAAGGAATCTTCAACAGGGGCTAGGCAAACATCTCATTAAATCTTAGCTAACAGGTACAAGAACCCACGGCCATGCCTTATCTATTCCTGACAGACAAGAAGGCAATGACACTTCGCCCTCATGTCGTGGTTGGAGAATTCCTATGAGGCCTGCCCCGTGAGCTTGCTGAACCCTGCTAGCGTGGGCCTGCTTCAAGGAGCCAGGCCACGTGAGACTTTGCTGAGCAGTTGGGAGGCACCACTATTAGAGTGGAGGGGAAAATATGGGATTTCCCCAGGCTAATGGGGGCACCTTAAAGACTAAAAGTGTTTAATATTAAGGCATGAGCATTTGTGGTCTAAACCCGCTTTGTCAGATGCAGAAATGGATAGAAACAGGATGGAAAAATCAGTTACAGGCAGATAGAAAGTAAACATTCCATTTCAATTTATAGAGACATCAACAATAATACAGTATTCTATAAGATAGGACTCTACAAACTGTAATGACTAAGTCATTCAGACAATTGGTTCAAGCCAGGTTCCAGGGTGTCAAATTTAACAATGAATGTCAACTCTGAGGCCTCACACTAAAGTCTGTCTCTAATGTTTTTCTGTTGCCAGATGGCTACTTTGAGATTGGTAACCGAATTACCTGGAAGATTGAAATATTCTCTCACTGTTTTGTCAACGTTACCTTTTTTGGATGTCAAATTTGTGCCCATTTATTCCCCTGCATAAGGACTATCCAGTTTGGCCTATATGCACGGCAGAAGAGCATTTCTGACTAATGATAGCATATACCATATTTGAGGATGTGCAATTGTATGACCCTCTGATGGTGAGACTGGAACCATTTGGTGATAGTTTTCCTGGATAGATGTGGGGGCAGAGCTGGCAGCTGTGTTTGTTGCAAGGCTGGGTTCCAGTGTTTTTGTCCATTTTTGTATGTAAGTAGCTGTTTCAGATTGGCAGGTTGTCTGTATGCAAGTAAAGGCATCCCACCAACTGCCTGTGAGAGATGAGGATCATTTTCCAAAATGGGTTGTAAGTCCCTGATGATGCATTGTCATGGTTTAAGCTGAGAGATGTAAGTGACAACAAGTAGAGTTCTGTTGTTTTCTCTCTTAGGCCCATCCTGTAGTAGGTGGCTTCTGCCTTCTGGCTTCTGTTAATCTGTTGTTACACATCAGGTAAGTACTGTACTTTTCAAAATGCCTGCTATAGTCCTAGAGCAACGCTTCCTTACCACATGCTCCAAAAGACCACTCTACCTAAAATTTATTGACATCTTTCTCATGAGAAGACGGCCCTTGAGGAATTCTACCAAGAATTCAGTAACTTTCACCCCACTACTGATCTGAGAGCATAGATCAGTCTGTGCAACAGTTTGACTTTCTGGACACCACTGTGCAGCTCTACAATGGGCATATAAATACCTCACTGTTCCAAAAATCCACAGATCATTATACATACCTACGCACTTCAAGTTACCACCCTGAACACACCACATGATCCATCATCTACAGTCAAGCCCTGTGATACAACCACATTTGTTCCTGTTCTTCTAATAGAGACTCAAACCTATAGGACCTACATCAGGCATCTTTCCAAGTCAAGAGATATTTCTGCCAGTAATGTGCTTATATTAAGTTTAACCATTCCAGAAATCTCTAGACACCAATATACCAAGATACTTTATCACTTCTGAACACCAATAAAATTGCCATTCAGAAACTATACTGGGTGTCTTGATACTACCTACAGGCACTAATCCGATTTTGACCAATTGATAATTTAACTGAAAAGCATACCAAGGGAATCAATTCATCTTACTCCTTATGGTATAGAGGACTCTAAACTACTGATGAATTATAGCAAATATATATTCAACCTGTTCATGCACAATTCCATAAATTTCTCTGCTCTGCCTAATTTCACATGCCAAGGGTTCAAGCAGAAATCAAATATCAAGTGAGACAAAGGTCAGCCTTGGCTTGTGGCCTGCTCCAAACTAAAACCATTTGAAAGAATTCCATTTGTCACCACTTGTGACACTAGGCAAGAGATATATAAAATATGAATCTATCTTAAAAGTACCTATGGAAATTCTTTTTTTTTTCACGATCACAAACATAAAGTGCCAATATAATTTGTCAAATGCTTTCTCAGCATCAAGTGAAATAATCGCAGCCAAGTCTGTTCTTGTAGAATTCAAAGCAACCCAATTTACTGCAAGCCTAGTTGGCAAAGAAAGAGAGAACGATTTCCCACATGTGAGAGCTAGAAAATTAGGCATTTACCAGGATAATGAGGCAGAAGATGCAGGAGCAAGCCAAAACGCAACTGACTATGCTGCCATCTTAACTGGAAGTCAGAATATAACCACCATGACTAGTAGCTATTGATACAGTTGTCCTCTGTGAATTTGTCTATTATGCTAATAAAATAAATATACTAATCTGGGCTGACATTGGGGTTACCATCATTCAGTGCCTGCCAAGGCCCATGTACCAGCCAGGAAGAAACTTCTAGCTTCTGGAGCTCCTGGCCTTCTTTACTGCCACTGCTCTGCCAATGGGCAGAGGCAACAGCATGGAGATTGAGGTGAGCCACCACAAAGGGCCTTTGCCCCAGTAGTAGTGGATCTGAATAGAGTCCTGTTCCCTCTGGAAACTTTTAGTCCCAGCTTCCTCTTCTGCAGGAATAGAAGCTCTGCTGGAGGACTGGAGTGGTTGTTGGCTGCCTTTTCGCTAGGGAAGTATGAGCTTTTCATTTGGATTCATTCTTGACCACAACTTGCCTCATTCATACAACCCTGAATGCAGGTGCATTTTTGTTTTGGGCAAAGCTCACATCTCCCTGAGCTTGCTGTCACATTCACAAAATGTGCTCGTTGATGTGGATGATGGGTTAGGTTGTCCAACCGGACTTATCTCCAAGTGAGACGGAACCAGATATCCTTAAAGAGTTGTTTATTGTATCGATACAGAGACAGGTTATACATGCAAGAGCATCAGCATGTTACACCCAGCTCCAACTAACTTGGGCGGATGTGGCATAGGTATATTTATACATCAAGGTACAGGATGCGCGCGCATAGCTGACAGAACCTCTTCAGGCTGCTGTCACTTTTGCCTTAAAGCAGTTACTTTGCTCCATATATGGCCAGCTGTGCATTCAGATAGTCTGATTGGTTATTGTGTGTCCCCAGGACATGATCAGGGCCTGCAGAAGATACTAGCCCCCACATCAGTCCCCCCTTTGGACCTAACCCAACGGGTGAAGGTCCACCATTTTACATGGCTGTGTCTACCCATTCTTCTAGATTGGGCACTTCGTAAGTTGGTCCTCCTCCTTCTTCTTGGGGGACAGCCATATACATCTGGTGTTGGACTTCTCTGCGCACAGCTGCATTGATTATAGATGAGCAACACGCTTGAAAGCATGGAATTAGGCAGGGGAGGCACAGCAATAATACAAGGGCGGACAGCCCTATCACAAAGGCTTGCTTTAACCATGGCCAGTTTGGTAACCAGCCTGTAAGCCAGTTCCAGGCATCCCATCCGCGCCACGTCTGTACTGGTACATAAGTGACGTCACGGATGTCTTTGGCCAGTTTTCGCAGGACATTTCCGTTGTCCGCGATCTTGAGACAGCAGTCCGTCCAGTTAAAAACGGCGCATAAGCCTCCCTCCTTAGAAAGAATATAATCAATCCCAACACGGTTCTGAATAACGGCCCTCCTGAGATCATCTAGTTGGTCGGCCGTCTTAACTATAGAAAAGGCGGTCGAGTTGGCAAAAAGCTCAACTACAGCTTGTAGCCGGATAAGGCGGTTCGTGAGGTATGTAGGTTCCCGGCCTACAACGTTGGGCTCCCATGTGGCAGGCCCATAGTACTCGACGATCCGTGCTGCTGGCCATTCGTCATCTCCCCACTTCTGAGATGACTCAAACATCTCACTTATCTGTGGAGCTGCTCGCTTTTCTCTCTCTGGCCGGTGGAGGGCAGTATAAACTGGCAAGTATACTTCTGCTTCAGCAGGCAAAAGCTTAAAGGGAGGGTAAATAACTCCAATATAACATGCCCCTGACCAATCTTTGGGCAACTCGTGATAGGCATGGTCGCCACAAATGAAGTACTGGTTCTTGAGGGCTATTTTCCCTTGAGCATATGGCCCATCCCATGTGCTTGGTGTGTCTGTATCATTGGGATGCAGGCCTTCATAATAATGTGTGCCCCAGAGCTCATGCACGGTTGTGGTGAGGTTGAGTGGTGCTGCTCTAGGGTTGGGGAACCATGCTACTCCGAGATCTGAGTAGTTCTGCTGTCCAGGGCATGTTCTCTTAGTACATCTAACAGTGTTATTATGGCCACTGTGGTTCTGCAGGGCCCTATATAAGGGGCCTTGCATAGAGATAAAGACCTCACTGGTTTCAGGGTAGAATTCTGCTATCGGGGATGTGCGACCCCAGGTGGCGTTGTTGATGATTCCTGTGGACTTATTGGCAAACCTACACTGCAACGCTTCATCTACTCCCATTCCCCAGGTCTCATGTCGGTCTGAGATGTTAAATGGTATGCAATTGAAGTGAGTACCGTTGGAGCGTGTCTTACACGTGTAGGTGTTATTCCAATAATAGTTGCTGCAGTTGACCCCCCAGTGTGGCACAAATCCCCAAGTATTGTATGTGTGACATTGACTGATGCCCATGTCTGTTCGGTTCTTATTATGAGGTCGTGAAATGCAGAAAGGGGCCATATGGCTGAGGCGCCTAATCTGCCACTTGTTGTTGGGGGAACCTTTGCACCATGTGTCATTGGTCCTCACAGACTGGAACCATTTGGGGCTCGGAATCTCCCACAGCTTCAAAGGTTGGGTTCCCCATGGTACGGGGGACCCTGGTCTTCCTGCCCCTGCATTCAGGCATACATAGCAATCAGTAAGGTGCAAGGTGGCTTGAATGGCTTCCACAGTACTTAAAACCACGTTTTCTGGTGCTAGGGAGTCAAATGATAGCCAATCTGCTGCGCCGGGTTTTCGCATCCAGTTAAATACTTTCCGGCTCTTTTGCCAGCCTGTGCCTTCAGTGAGATTGGGAGTTATTTGATACTGCTTAAGGCACAGGTACTGGTATTGCTGCAAGTCCAGATTAGGGGGCTTCATGGTCATGTTTTTGCAGACTGTCTGATTTAACTCAGGGGGCCGTTGCACCGGGGCAGTCTCTTTTGCTAGCATGGCTTTCCACCTTGTATCTGCTTCTAGGTAGGTGGCAGTAGCTGATTTTGGGATGCAGAGCTGGACATTGCCGGTCACTCTCAATCTGGCCGTATAAAATTGTCCCACTTTCTTAAGCGAATTCCAAATAATGTTTACTGGGACTGTATTCTTATTTTGGATGGTCACCGAGCAGCGGATCACCATAGCCGTGGCCCATTCTAGCTGTGGGTCCATACACGCATTCCAATACCTAAAAGGCCAACCATGCTCGTACCTTACTTGGACATATGTGTATGAGCGATTATTGGGGCATGCGTGTGGAGTGATGCGCGCGGTTTGGACACGGCCTTCTCGCTGGTGCCTTTGTAGTTCTTGCTGTCCTGGGCACTTGTTGTGTCCAGCTTTTGGAACTACTCCTACTGAGCCTCGAGAGAAATACCCACTCGTGGTGTAATTAGAGGGGCCACATTTCGGGGCGTTGGTGGGGCAGCATCCAGGATTACACTGGGCTGTCCATATCAGGGCCAGAATGAGTGTTGCTATGTTCACAGAGGCTAGGTTCTGGTACTTCTTCATACCTTCCTACCCCACAGAGGTGTAACCAGTGAAATAAAATCCAAA
The DNA here is from genome assembly GCF_023053635.1 of Elgaria multicarinata webbii. Lineage (NCBI taxonomy): Eukaryota > Metazoa > Chordata > Lepidosauria > Squamata > Anguidae > Elgaria > Elgaria multicarinata. The sequence goes on from NC_086174.1 coordinate 87,533,119, forward strand.
TTCCAATATAGACACACAGCAACAGCGCTGCCACCACCCACTCCCAAAGTGCATTCATTTAAAAGGATGCAGTCCTCCGCAGGACCAAGGTAAGTGGCTTCTGCGGGTGTTGAGTGCTCGTGTAATGTACAATACCGTCTGCTTCAGGCCTCACTTCGTCCACGGGGTCCGTTGGGAGGCTGGCGGTGCTCCCGCGGGGGCTCACGTTGGCTGTGAGACCGTCAGTCGGCGCCTGCTTACTGCAATGGGTGTAATGAATCCAGGAGTTGACCCCTTTCACTCGCACCGCGGTGTGTGTGGTCAGCAAGATGGTGAAGGGTCCCTTCCACTTGGGCTCGCCTGGTTTTACTGGTATCCTCCGGATCCACACCGCGTCACCTGACCTCAGGGGGTGCGCTGGCACGTCAAGGGGCAGTGGCTGGGCGTCACGAGCGTACTCTCGGAGGACCTGAAAGTGTTTCTGTAACTGAATGATATAAGAGGTTACTTCCTCGTCCCCCCCAGCAGGGAGACGTGCGGAGCACCAGTCACCCTGCTAACTGGAGGAGGACGCCCGAAAAGGAACTCATAGGGTGAAATTGACAGGATTCCTCTTGGGGATGTGCGAATGCTAAACAAGGCGAGGGGTAAAGCGTGCACCCAGGTTAGATGGGTTTCTTGGCAGATTTTGGTGATTCGCGATTTAAGGGTCTGGTTCATGCGCTCCACCTGGCCTGAGGACTGAGGATGGTGAGGGGTGTGCAGTTTCCACTTCGTTCCCAGGGTTTTGGCGAGGTGCTGGACTACATAAGACGCAAAGTGGCTACCCATGTCTGAATCTATGATGACGGGTGGACCAAACCTAGGGACCACGTCCTTTAAGAGGACTTTAACTACTTCTCTGGCAGTTGCTTTCTTCGTAGGCACAGCTTCTACCCACCCCGAAAGTCGGTCTACAATTACAAGTAGCCATTTAAATCCTTGGGTCCTTGGCATGTGGGCAAAGTCTATTTGTATGGACTCAAAGGGCAGTTGAACCCATGGCCGCCCCCCTTCGGGCCCCGGGGGAATGGGCTTCCGAGCGAGGCGGGAGCAGGGGATGCACGAAGATACAACCCGCTTGGCTTCTTCGTGGACTCCGGGGGCGAACCAGCTACGAGTGACAAATTCGGCCAGTCGAGTGGACCCAAGGTGCCAGCCTTTGTGTTCGGCCTGGAGAAATGGGCGCAGGGCTGCTCTGGGGAGGCAGAGGCGACCATCCGGCATGGTCCATGCTCCTTGTATCCACTCGGCACCGGCAGCTATCCACGTCTGGATTTCTGCTCGCGGGGTGATGGATTGGTAATCGGCACAGTCTTTTTGTTCTGGTGTAAGTACGGGCAGTAGAAATGACGGAGTCGGGGTGTTCGCTATGGCAGCATTTTTAGCGGCCTGGTCTGCAAAGTCGTTGCCTTGGCGTATAGTGCCTTGTGATTTGCCATGTGCTTTGCAATGGACGATGGCAATTTTAGAGGGGGCCAGAATTGCCCACAGCAAGCGGTGAATGAGCCTCGCATGTGCAATTTCTTGTCCTGAGGAGGTAAGGTAACCTCTCTCTCGCCAGATGGCGCCAGTTGCATGGGCTACTGTGCAGGCGTATTGGGAATCACTGTATATGACTACAGACTTGTTGGTTGCTAGGTAACATGCTCGGGACAAAGCAATGAGTTCGGCGGCCTGGGCTGAGACTGGGGGCTGCAAGGGGTGCGCTTCCAGTACTTCTGTGACAGTGGTGACAGCGTAGCCAGAATGGCGGATCCCATCGATCACGCGGGAGCTGCCGTCAGTGAACAGGACTAGGTCTGGGTCGTCAAAGGGCTCATCAAAAAGGTCAGGACGCAGAGTATTAGATTGGGCCAGAGTGACAACACAGTCGTGGTATTCGGGCACTACAGTCTCATCGGTGGCGGGCAAAAGGGTGGCGGGGTTCAGGGTTGCACACCGCTTAAAAGTCAGTCCTGGGGTATTGGTTAGGACGAGTTCATAGTGGTGCTGCCTTGATGAGGACAAATGGGCTTGAGTTTTGGCTGAAGACAGAAGGGTGTTGAGGCTGTGTTGTGCATGTAACACAGTTGGGTGGCCTAAAGTCAACTCTGAAGCTCTGACTACAATTGCTGCTGCGGCAGCGACTGCTCTGAGGCAGGGCGGGAAGCCTTTGGCCACTGGATCTAGATTGACGGAATAATAAGCCACTGGTCGGCGTTTCCCTACGAAGGACTGAGTCAGCACACCTGAGGCGACTGATTTGGACTCGTACACGAATAGGTCAAATGGTTTTTGATAGTCTGGAAGGCCAAGGGCTGGGGCTGTGGTCAACAGAAGTTTGACCTTCCCCCATGCTTCTTCGTCATGCTTGGTCCATTCAATAGTCTCTGGTAGAGATTTGCCAATTTTAGCTTGCCAGGGTTGTACCACTCCAGCAAAGTTGGGTATCCAGTTCCTGCAGAAACTGAGTAACCCTAGCAGCGACCGGACATGGGACTGGCAAGTCGGCTGGGCAGCCTGCAAAATGGCCTGGACCCTCTGGGAGCTCAATTTTCTGACTCCAGGCTCAATAATATGACCTAGGTACGTAACAGACTGACAGTTCCACTGCAACTTTTTACTACTGATGCGGTGTCCTCTATCGGCTAGTTGTTGCATCAGCAAAAGGGAGTCTTTGGCATTGGCCTCTGGGGTTCGTGAGGCAATAAGGACATCGTCTACGTAACAAACAACTTTGGATTGGGGTGATAGGGAGATACAGGCTAGGTCGGCCGCCAGGGCGGCGCAAAAGATCGTCGGAGCCTCTACGTAACCTTGTGGCAACCGGGTCCAGGTATACTGACTGGACCCCCAGGTAAAGGCAAAGATATATTGGGAATCTTCATGCAAAGGTACAGAGAAGAAAGCCGACGACAGGTCAATCACAGTGAACCATTTACCCCATGATGGGATGGAGCAGAAAATGGTGACTGGGTTAGGCACAATATTAGTGCGGGGTTGTACGAAATTGTTGACCGCTCTGAGGTCCTGACACATCCGGTACTGGGGAGGGTCCCCAGGCATAGTCTTTTTCTTTACTGGCAACAATGGAGTGTTGCATGGGGAAACACAGGGCTTGAGAATGCCCTTTTTGAGAAAGTCACTAATAATCTTCTGGAGGCATTCTCTGGCTTCGTGACACATGGGGTATTGTTTGACACGGGGAAAAGGCACATTCGGTTTTATAACAATTTGGACAGGCGCGGCTGTGGTCAGTAGCCCGACATCTTGGGAGGTCTCGGCCCACACCCACGGCGGGAGGGTGTCGGGACCAGGGAGCCCTGGGGTCGAATAGGGGGTCAATTTTGGTCCCTCTCTGGGCATCAGGGACATTAGAAGACACATCAGATTTTCGGAGGGGACCCGGATGATCATATTCTCGGGGGTACATTCAATAGTGGCCTTAAATTTTCCCAGCAAATCCCGTCCCAGTAAGGAGACTGGGCTGTCTGGTTTTACAAGAAAAGGGTGACTGACAGTAGCCGGCCCGACCTGCACTTTTACAGGTACACTTTCGTCTAATACAACTTCTTTGCCTTCAATTCCAACAACTCTAGTCCCGCATCCGGGACAGACAGGTAAAATACTAGTGTTGATCATACTCTTTGAGGCGCCGGTATCTACCAGACAGGTTACAGGTTGACCGTCAATTATAAGCTTGAGGAAAGGTTCCTCTAAATTTAATTTCCATTGTGCCACTGGACCTTGGTGAGGCATTGATACTGGCATTGCTTTTAATAGTCATTGAGTGTGATTTGTGGCCCCTTGTGGCCAGCTGGACTGTTCGGCGGTGGAATATCCATACGGAAATTCCGGAGCGGGCTGTCCATGAGGGCAGTCCTTCCTCCAGTGACCCCGTTCTCCACACGCATGACATGTCCCCGCGTACGGGCCGTACAGAGGAACATCTGAGGCACCAGCATATGGCTGAGCGCCCTCTCGTGGGGGTCCATGAGGATCTAGGCCGATGGGCGCCCAACGCTGCATTCCGCCCCCCTGTCCTGCTCTGCCCAGAGGAGGAGGAGCGCCGCGCCCCCTTCCTCTGTATCCGCCTGCCACTGGTGTTGCTCTCCCACGCCCCCTTGGGCCGCCTCCCCGACCCCTTCCTGTTTGTGGCCAGTGTGCCTGTGTTAGCGCTGCTGCAAGCATAGAAGCCTCTTCGCGCTTCTCTTTCTTCCTCTTTTCATTGTCCCTCTCTTCTCTGCCATCAAAGATGTATTTTGCCGTGGTGAGAATCTGGGAAACGGAGTTTCCTTGCCACCCTGGCTGGTGTAATTTGAAGTAATCTTTAATGTCTGTGGTCGCCTGATCGACAAAAAGACTCACAACCAAAGCTGTATTCTGCTCCTGCTCTGGATCAATGCCTCCCCAAGTGCGCAATGCTTTCTGGAGGCGAGCCATAAATTCGGCTGGCGTCTCAGATTTCTCTTGGGTGGTTGCCTTAACTTTACTCCAATTTACGGTCTTTCTGCCCATGTCCTTCAATACTACAAGAGCTCGTCTACCAATCTCAATAACCATGTTGAGTTGTGCTAGCATGTTTGGGTCCAACCGTACTGTCACTGGAAATGAGTTGGCAGTAATACCTTGGCCATCTCCTAGCGGGATGGCGGCTAAACTCGCGTTCATCCGCCTCGCGAAATCAGAGGCTTGGATGGGAGTCAACACTGCATTTATGAGTTGGACTAAGTCCTGTGGTGTGGGCTTATAAGTGTCAATAATGACTTTAAATTGTTGAAGCGCTTTTTCAGGGTCTTCGTACAGGCTTGGTATAGTTTTTGCCCAAAGAATTAGATCCTTGGGTTTAAAGGGTGTGTGTTGGTATACCTCTATGGGCTGCCAGGAGGCGGCTTGGGCAGGCTGATCGCCTTGTGCGGGCCGATATGGCGTTATCAAATGTGACTGCGCCACTGTCATTAATGGCGCCTGCAGACTAGGTGGGGGCTGCTCTGTCGTCTGTGCTCTCGGGGGAACACAAACTGGCTCGAGCTGGTCCGGAAATGAAGGGTGCGGCTGCTGTTGCGGCTCGCTTCCTTGGGCGCCATATTTGTCAGCCTCGTCCAATGCACACTGGTGATATGGTGGCGGAGCACTTGGGCTAGAATTTTTACTACGTTCTGCTCTTTTATAGGCAACATCCGCCCACAGATACCAGTAGTCCATTTGGCCAGGACGAGACTCCTCCAACACATTCCTGAGATCTCTTAGGATGGTCTTGTTAAAGGATCCTATTTCTGGCCAAGAATGACTCAGTAATGGCCACTTATTAACACACAATACAATCATACGTTTCTTAGACAATCCTGCCGTGCTAGGCAGTTTTCCTTTATCCCACTGTTCACACATAACACTGAGTGGACTTCCACTCGGAATACTCTGACCTTGACCCATCTTGAGACAAAATTTTTATCCTCCTGTCCTCTGCCACGACAGGTTTAATTAGTGATCACCTCGACAAGTTTAATCGGTGAAATTTTTATCCTCTTGTCCTTTGCCGCGACAAGTTTGATTAATAATTTTTATCCTCTTGTCCTGGGTGATCGAGTCACCTTACTAGATGACTATGGGTCACTCTTTAATAGTCTCTTTAATTTCTACTTCGCCGAGTAGATTTTATTTTATTTTACCACGCCGGGTAAGTATGTCACCTCGCCGGATGACTAAAGGTCAGTTCATTACTCTTGTTGCCGTGCCGGACAACTGCTATCACCACGCCGGGTGTCTGATTCCAAATACTTATTTAAATCAACTACCAACACAAGGGCCCTATAAGTTAAGAATAAAAGGTTCGTCTCACCTGTCAGGAGCCTCGTCCTTTGGTGGAAGCGGAGGAAGACACGTCCCGCCGACGGCTGTGACTGTAGAAATATCTACCGGGGCCCCACTGGGCCGCCGCGGGCCGAGCCGGCCTCACGCGACCAGTCGGACTTTCTGCTCCTGGCTGGCTCGCCAATTGATGTGGATGATGGGTTAGGTTGTCCAACCGGACTTATCTCCAAGTGAGACGGAACCAGATATCCTTAAAGAGTTGTTTATTGTATCGATACAGAGACAGGTTATACATGCAAGAGCATCAGCATGTTACACCCAGCTCCAACTAACTTGGGCGGATGTGGCATAGGTATATTTATACATCAAGGTACAGGATGCGCGCGCATAGCTGACAGAACCTCTTCAGGCTGCTGTCACTTTTGCCTTAAAGCAGTTACTTTGCTCCATATATGGCCAGCTGTGCATTCAGATAGTCTGATTGGTTATTGTGTGTCCCCAGGACATGATCAGGGCCTGCAGAAGATACTAGCCCCCACATCATCGTCAGGAAAATGTGCACTTTAGAAATATACATTTTGAAAAGAATATGCATTTTCACACTGTAGTTACTAGTTAGTGGGGAGAAAGTACACTTTTGGGAGCACATTTTTAAAAATGTGCACCTAAATGTGCACTTTCTGAATGCAACAACAACAACAGCTTGCCTTTGAGAATGGGAACAAGGCAGACTGAGCTTTGAAGTGGAACTCCAAGCAACTCAATGAGCTTGAGCCTCACAGATTCTCCCATCCGTAGCTGTGGGGAAGAAAGCAGTGGTGCTGCATGTATGACACAGGGCCTGCCTTGTGTCCCCCAAAGCTAATCTGCTATCCTTAGGTATAGTAGAAGATGCTGTCCTTTTCAGTGGAGGATGGAGGTTCTGATGTCAGCTGGCCAGTGAATCCACTCTGGCTTTCACTCTAAACCAGTCAGAACTCTTTTTAAAAAAAGCTATCCAAGGTGCCTATTTACAGCTGCCATTTGCACAAAATGGGGATTTACGTGAAAAAGCTTACCTGCGTTTTCCCACAAAATGGTGGCTCACAGGTAAGTGGGGATCCCCACGCTCATTCGACTTGGTGCATGCCAAATTGTGCAAGTACGGGGGCTGCAGACTGGAATCCGGGGGGCCAACCTGGTGGAAACCTGCTGAGCTCAAGCCCCAAGCAGATATCCTCCACCCCCTCCTAGTGTTAATCTGCTCACCAATGCAATATCGTTGGTATTTTCTAGGGGTGTGCACTCCACACCAAAAATCTGAGGGTCTAATGGACTGCCAACAGACCTCTGAAATTGTGATGTGGTTAGGGAGCAGTTTTAAAACTGTTGGAAAACCATGGTGCGGTTAGAAGATCATTTAGAGTCCCGAATGGATCTGTAGGTATCCAGAGGTTTTTTAGGCAAAGTGAGGGCTATTTCATGTTGATGGATAACCAACTGAACACTTCCACATTAGGAAAATGCTGTTGCTGTGGGGTGAGGGAAGGGAAGTTTTGAGATTAACATCTGTGGCTAACCAAGAGCCACAGTCTCCTACCTGACCCCCCTCCAATCACAGTGCTTAGGGAGAGTGATTGCAAATGATATAATCCATTTTCCTTGCCCTGGAACTCATTAGTTTGCTAGCTCGTGCAACAACAAAGAGTCCAAGTTCCACTCCCCATATGCTTGCAACACTTTCAGAAACTAACCTTCTACAAAAATTGGAGTCCCCCATGTGTTTTGACTTGGTACTATATACCATATGTTTAAATTATGGGAGCTGTGTCTGAACTAGGATGGAACTACAACCAATTTTCTTCACTTCTTGAAAAAATGATGTTGGCTAAATGGAAGGATTTTGGAAAAATGGCTCACGTTATGAAATTAATGAAAACCATTCCATGTAAATGAGTTGTCCCAGGAAGCGATGACGACTGGCAGGCAGTGTAGATCCATACAGTCTCACAAGACAATATTAGGATATGGAAAAGAATCTTATGCCAAAGGCTGATCTGTGTACCGCAAGTATGGAGGCAACTCGGCTGGGCGTAAAGTCAAAAGAAGAAGGGGTGGCAAGAGAAAAGTTTGCTATTGCTAGTACTAGTATCTCCTGTTTCGAAGACAAGACTCAAGCTTATATGATAGTTTGTCTTGTCTGACCTCTCATAGGGAAAGCACCCCTGCCCATTTCACCCCATTAGAGCAAACGGTCAGGGAAGGCAGCAGATCTCTATTTTTATAAACTGGAGATACACAACTGTGCATCAGCAAAGTAAAGGATAAAAGGTCCTGCACAGTTTCAGATATGTGTGTGGGGGGGAGAATGCTTTGAGTTGGATGATTATTTTTTAAAAACAACAAAAACAAAAACACCAACCTAAAATCAAGTGATTAACGGATCTTCATCCAACTTGGCATGGCTAAATCCCTACTTAAGAGCTATCAGGGTGCTAAATTTCATCTCTTTATCTTTAAAAATGACAGCGGTTTTTAAAATAATAATTTAAAATTATTATTATTATTATTATTATTATTATTATTATTTATTTATTTATATAGCACCATCAGTGTACATGGTGCTGTACAGAGTAAAACAGTAAATAGCAAGACCCTGCCGCATAGGCTTACAATCTAATAAAATCATAGTAAAACAATAAGGAGGGGAAGAGAATGCAAACAGGTACAGGGTAGGGTAAGCAGGCACAGGGTAGGGTACTTCAAACTTCAAACTTTTTCTAAAAAATCCTAAAAATCAAGGGGTGAAGGGATCAGTTCCAAACTTGGCATGGCTAAATCCCCAGCTTTCACCGTATGAAGTTTCATCTCTTTACCTTTAAAAATGACAAAGCTGTAAGCATTTTGGTTTCCAATAGGGTGGTTATCCAAAAATGAATGGTTCTCCAATGAGTAATCTGACAGGGCAGAGAGACAGAGCCACTCTGGAAATTGGAGTGGAGAATCACCACAACAGAGCGCCGCTCCAATTTTAGGAGCAGGGCAGACCCGCTCTGCACAGCCCTAGTGTTTTCACTCAACAACATTTTGTGAATGGCAATTGTTAAGGTAATTATCACTGTCTGTACTTTTGCATTTCAATTCCCACTGACCCCACTGTTTTCTACTGCCCCCAAGCACTTATTTGCTAAAATTTTATCCCGCATTTTTGCTCGAGACAGCTAATAATAAAATACAGGTTAAATTAATCTTAAATTAAAACAATATAAAAGGAAATAAATTAAAAAGACAACAATAAAAGAAATAAACAGAACCCAATCAATTAAAGTTTCCTTTACCCCAAAGTTAAAGTAATGGCATATAATTCTGCCAACTTGAGGATAATACTTCATGCATTTGATGAAGTAGGCAGTCTCTAAGAAAGCCTATGCCAGCACAAGTGTGTGAGTCTTTAAGGCATCACAAGACACTTCATTTTTCAAGCATGCTTTGCATACTCACATGGAGTGTGTCTAGAAGATCAAACCTGTTTGGGGGGCAAGTGCAGGGATGCTTGCCCATCCCTAGTTTCAAGTGACAGATGTCAGAGGTGAATGATTTCCATGCTGCATGAGAAGATTTTGTATGGCTTTTACTCATACACCCCGATAATGCTTAATAAACAGTGATTTCTGGATTCAATTTACTTCTAACTCAAATTAAGCATGCAATTTCAATATTAATGCAATCTTCCCTATGTTTCTTCTGTCACCTCTGCCACTTCCTTCACTTCTGATTCTAATTCAAATATTTGTTCTGAGTGCTTCGTAATAGGTTTGATCAATTTTTTGATGGGATGCATCCTAAATGTGAAATTAATAGTAACGTGGAAGAAGGGGGACAGAGATGTGAGTGGGAAGTCTTGCAGTATATTCAGAGTTTAAACCACAGAGGGAAACTCGAGATTTTTGTTTTTAAATGTTGCAAGTGGCTCGTGAGTATGTTATATAATGTCTCCTTTCAACCATTCATTGTCACAGTGGTGGAAACTCATGCTGAAGTAACTTGTGTATTAAATGCAATTTGTTGTAGAGTACAAAGAAATATTTCCAGTTCCTTAGAAATTATGGAAGGGCTCCAAGTCCAGTTCCAGTTTGTTTGAGCTCTTGGTAAACTGTTATTTGGTTGGCCTCCTTCACCACCTGTGTTACCAGCAGTGGTAACAGCAGTGCTCTAAATGTCACTTCTCAGCAGTTAGCGAGGGAAGAAGAGGTGGGCATAATCAGGCTGGCCTATACGATGGGGCCTGGCCATTGGGGATCTAGTACAGGCCATTATTTAGACTGGCCACGCTTCCTCCTAGGTCACTTCTTGCCCTGCATGGTTCTCTTCCCACCTACCCTATCATTCTCAGTAGAAGATTAGCTAGTTGGCCAGTTTTGGAGGTTGAGTTAGCTGGTTTTGGAGGTTGAATAAGAACATTTTGGACAACCCCTGATTGGCTGGGGAAATTGCTATTCCCTCCCTATTTCTAACTGCTTTGATAAAGGTGGTGGCATTTTATTCAGCTATTTGGCTTTATCTGGTCACAAAATGGCAGTTAGTGCAGGCACCCAAGCAGCTTAGTTATGTCAAATAAAATTGAGGGATGGCTTGGTTTGCCTATACTTCATTTGTGGTGGCAACCCCACCCCCCAACCTGAATCTAGCAAAGAGCAGATTGAATTTTCTAGGATAAAGTCTAGCTTGAGTTTTATAGGATAACATCTAGCTTGGATAATTCGTGGATAATTCACCAAAGGTTTAACTGCTCTAGACAATGTGCTGCTAAAAACAATTGCAATTGGATTGTCAACTGCTTTCACTTATGGCTGTGAGGGGCATTTAATGTTCCTATTATTTTCCCTGGACCATAATTCAGTTTTGATGTCTTCAATAGGAATATTAATCATTTTTAACTATAACTTTGAAATTTAACACCATTGTGTTTTTAAGTTTATGAAAGAGAAAAGAAACGGAAGGCACAACACAAAGTGGTGGTTGCTCATGGAACTTCGGATTCATTCTGTTTTGAATTTAATATTTTTTTTAATTCTGTTTTTTTTTATTCTGGTATTTTATGGATTTAAATTTTGTTTTGTGAACTGCTCAGAGGGCTTCAGACATTGGGTGGTATAGAAAATAACTAAGTAAAAAATACAGAAGTGATGACCTGCTGCTCAGGCGTGACAAAGAATGATTTATTCAGGTTTATCAGGGGCCAACTGCCGTGCTCTCAGGGGCCAAGACATTTGTGTTAACCTTATATCTGTGTGCTACAATGTGTATTATCAATGCTGTGGTTTGCATATTTTTGCAAATTAAGCCTATTTGCACATATTATCCTAATTATCCTAATTTATTCTGCTCTTGATAGTGATGGTAAGAGAAAAAGGGTATGAGAGGTACCAGAACCTAGCCCCATCCAATCGCTGCTGCTTAGTTCTGCCCTAGCACTACTACACGTTTCCCTCTTCAACTTCAAACTTCTCAGCCTGCAGGGCTAGTAGGGCACTTCCTTTAACAACAACAACGAAAACTGTGATGCTTCAGTCACTGCATTCTGCCTTAAATACCAATACTGGAGATCTGGAAGATATCAGCAAAGACTGTTATTGGCATTATCAGTAGATAAGGCTCCATAACTCAAAAATAAAATAAAATACTGCTGCTTTTTGGGTTGCATCTGAAAGGATGCATCAAAATTACACCATAGGAAACACGTGGCATCATGTTTTATGCTTCTCCTTTCTCCCTGCTCCACATAATTGGCTGGCCCCGGCATGGGCTGGAAAAATGCAGAACGTTGTGATGTCAGGCCATGGGTGATATGATATATATATATATATATATATATATATATATATCCACTTTTTCCATGTGCAAAGGAGCATCTGAACACATAGCTGCTGTTTTTGACAAAAGGCACATTTATCATTGAAATGTCTCATTTGGTCCTCATACTGATCTTAAAATTCACAGGTCAAGAACAGCTTGTTTTTTGTTTTGTTTTGTTAGAATCCTCTTGAGCTTATAAATCGATATACCAGTATAAAGAGGCAGAAGAATCCTACAAGTAATAAATCAAGGGGAAAACAATATAGAATCCAGATGATGATGATTTTAAAGGTACCTTCGTCTGAAGCTAAATTCTGAAATCTTGTGCTATATGAAAAAAAACAGGTTAAAGAGTATTAATTTTATTCTCTTCCAAGTGGTCTTTGGAAGAACGTCATGTACAAGTCACACTTGGTGTATAATTGCCTGTGATTCCTTTTTATACTACCTATCTCAAATAAAACCTGCAGTGATTTTTAAGGGATTAAGTGTGAGAATACCCCCATACACAGTTTATATGTATCTGTACTGCAGAGAATCACATGCCTTTAGTGTTCTTAATGTATTTGAAGGAGAATGTGTGTCCTTGTGATATTGTAGGTTGGCCTCCTTAATGACATTGTTTCTTTCCAAACTTACCAATTTACAGCTCTTGGAAATAACCGTGATCTTATCTGTTGCTGGTGGTACAATGATGTACTCTTGAACAAGATGTGGAGCCAGTTTCAGTAGACACTGCCTTCAGTAGACACTTCAGTAAATACTGATAAGATAAGCATGATGTGGGGTGTATTAGTCACTGATAAGATAAGCGTGATGTGGCTGTAGTTAGTTCTTTTCAAGATAACACTCCTGAACGTCATCTCAGAGCCAGATAGCAGCAACTACATGACTATGAGACACTGCTTACAGTTTTTCAGCTATTTAGCAAGTTTTCTGAAATTCAAGATTTTCCAAAGTTTCGGCCTTTCAGTTTACGGTGACCCTATCCCACTGCCATGCCTTCCTTTGATCCTCTTTTGAAGTGGTCTTCTGGCTGCAATCCTATACATGTTTACTTGGGAATAAGCCCTACTAAACAATGTGTGCATGCATAGAAATGTGCTGTTAGTTAACTTATCTGTAATGCTCTCTGTGATCTTGCCTCCCTTATCTCTATACCCTCATAACTCAAGATATTAATGATCATGACCTTCATTTTTTCAACTTTACTATTATCAGATACCTGATGCTGGGGATGGATGGATTAGTTTATTTTTGGTCCATCTTATTGTCATGTGTTGGCCATAGTGTGAACAGAATGCTGGATTAGATGGACCTTGGTTTCATCCAGCACAACTTTTCTAATGTCTGTAGAAATAAAGGCATAACATAATGATAAATTTTGCTGGATTATGTCCTGTGTTTTTCTGATTGCTACAGACCCTCTGATTCTTTTTGATTTTTTTTTTTGAAGAGGGGGTCTGCTAATAAGAAGATGCCTGCCTTGTATAGTATGTCAGACCATTTATCCAGCTACTTCAGGATTGTCTATACTTGCTTGCAGTCACTAGTTTCAGGGAGGGATTTTTTTCTGCCTGCCTTAAAATGCTGGGAATTGAGTGTTAGACCTCCTGCATGCAAAGCATGTGCTTCCATCAATAAACAATTTTTAAGAACATAAGTGCCATGCTGGATCAGACCAAGGGTCCATCTATTCCAGCACTCTGTTCACACACTGGCCAACCAGCCATTGACCAGGGATGAACAAGCAGGACACGGTGCAAGAATTTATCCAACCCCCTTTTAAAGTCATCCAAATTGGTGGCCATCACTACATCTTGTGGTAGTGAGTTCCATAATTTAACTATGTGCTGTGTGAAGAAGTCCTTCCTTTTATTTGTCCTGGATCTCCCACCAATCAGCTTCATGGGATGTCCCCTGGTTCTAGTATTTTGAGAGAGGGAGAAAAAGGTCTCCCTATCCACATTCTCCACACCATGCATAATTCTGTACACCTCTATCATGTCTCCCCTTAGCCTCCTTTTTTTCCAAGTTAAACAATCCTAGCTGATGTAACCTTCCCTCATAGGGGAAATGCTCCAGCCCCTTAATCATTTAAATTGCCCTTTTCTGCACTTTTCCAGCTCTATAATATCCTTTTTTAGGTGTGGTGACCAGAACTATACACAGTATTCTAAGTGTGGTCGCATCATAGTTTTGAATAAAGGCAGTATGATACTGGCAGTTTTATTCTCAATTCCTTTTCTTATAATGCCTAACATGGAGTTTGCCTTCTTTACAGCAGCTGCACAGTGGGTGGACATTTTCATCAAGCTGTCCACCACAATCCCAAAATCTCTTTCTTGTTCAGTCACTGCCAGCTCAGATCCCACTAGGTTATACTTGAAGTTGGGGGGGGGGGTTCTGCCAGGAAAAGTCTTATGATCTCACCAACTTAAGAGGGATTCCTTGAGCCAGGTGTGACAAAGAGAAGGACAGATTCAAAGCACTGCTTGAAGTGGGATAGGATGGATGGAATTGGATGACATCTTAGGTCTTTCCTTGTGAACCTATTTCTTTGTTGTTTGGCTTTATTGAATCTCGTGTGACCTAAGCATCCTGCTTCCTTTTTAAAAAAATTCCACCTTGGGCACTGATGCCAAGAATTAAAAACAAAACAAAAACCCAAGATCTAATTAGAGGCTTCAAAGAATCACAAAGGACAACTTGTATACTTGTGAAGTTAATTCAAGGGTATCACTAGAAGAAAAATATCCCTTTCAACACTTGTACAGTCTGTAATTGAGCATACTTATCAGTTTGGTCAAGAACATGTTTGTAGGAGGGTCAAGATTGCAAAGAAATGCCCCACCACTTTTAGACTAATAGGATGCAGATGCAAGGGTGAAAGAGGCTTGTAATTACACTCTGAGTCTTTCTCCCCTCCTCCAAGGCCCCAAGCCTTGTGGTTTCTATTTTCTTGTCAAAAAGAGACCAAAGCAAGACCTTTTGAATAGACAATAAAATATATCTATCTGTCTATCTAAAATATTTTCTACACTGCTTTTAAGGATGAAAACTTTCAAGGTGGCATACAAGATTAAAACCCACACAAAGTGGATGCAATAAAAAATCTATAAAGACATACTCAATAAAAATCCACTAAGAAATAAATATCCAGTTAAAGTAAATAAAAACAAAACCTTCCAATAAAAACCAACAGCTCAGGTTTATGGGAAGGTCAGTGAAAATAGGTGAGTCTTTAGACCTTTCCTGAAGAACTGCAAAGAAGGGCCCTAGCAAACACCTAATGGAAGCATATTCCAGAGGTGTGGGGCCACCACTGAGTAGACTCTTTCCCTTTTACTCAACAGCCTAACTGTTCCTGGCAGTGGGAAAGTGCTACATGGCCTCATCATGGAATTCCATATCAGTTTTTATTCAAAGAGCTATGCCAAACATTTAGATTAAAAAGAAACAAACAAACATAAAAACAAAGAAAATATAGGATAAAATTAAGAATTTTTTTTTATTTAAATATCTCCCTTCAGTAAATTCCTACACAACTCATGTATGCCAGCATGCCAGAACTGCAGTACTCAAAGCGAAATTACATGTTATGTTAAAATCGTTTAGAGGTTGTCCAATTTTTAAAAATATTTTCTTGTCCAACCATGAATTTATTTATTTTTAACAACTCCCCACCTGGCCATGGTGACAAAATTTGGGGGGAAAGTCCCAACCTGCACCAACGAGGAGTTTTTGTCTGTGTGTTTTGAAGGCCCCTTGTTCTGTGTGGAATGTTGGGGTGGGCAAGATGTTTTTAGGATGTTTTAATAATGTATACTATGTTTAATCAGTATTTATGAATTTTATACTTATTGTTGTTCCCTGTCTCGATCCAGATGAAGAGGCAGGTAGGAAATTATTATTATTGTTGTTATTATTAATAATAATGCTCTCTGCTGGGATGTGGTGTTCAGCACGTGCCCATCAAGGCCACCTCTGGACATACCCCAAATAAGTGTGTGTAGGGCTGCAGCATCAGTTTTCGTAATGTTTCGTATTTTAACAAACTTTTTTGGTATATGCTAAAACACGTAACATTATTTTGTTTTATATATCAATAGATAGATAGATGAATGTATGCCCTGCTTTTCTTTATAAAAAAACACCTAAAGCAGCTTACAAGAAAGATAATAAAGGACATAAGTGTCAAGTTACAGAAGTGCGTATCAGTTCTTATATTCCATAGTATATTAAATATATAAATATTCTAGATTAAAAAAAAAAACCAATAATGGTGTACCTAGAAATATGTTCCACTTTCTAAAGAGCATACTCTAATCCAACTTTTTTGCACTTTGGAGCAATAAGATCAATGACTGCAGCATGTAAATAATATTGACATTTGCATGTGTTCACCCAATATTTCTCATATAATCTACTCTAACCTTTTCTAATTCAATAAAAAGACAGAGGCATTTTGCTAATAAAATATGAGGGTTCTTTCCTGTAAATTTACTTTCCCTTCCCATTCTGCTTGTACTAATTAAGCACACACTGTGGCAAGCGCTGTGCAGCCAGGTAATACGAACTCTAAGCACAGTTTAAACATTGACAATTTGAATAAATGACATTTTTATAATTATCACACATATATCCTGTAATTAAGTGCCATACCAAGAGATAGCACTGAATTCTTTTGAGAGAAAATGCCATTGGTTTTTATTACCAGTATTTGCATAAAGCATGTATAACCAAACATTTTATGTTTGCAACTTTGCATCTATAATAGGATGATTGAGTAATCTTAAGGTTGTTACAAAAAGTGCTTTGGTTATTTATAAAGAAAATAGGTAAGATCTTCCATAGATGAATATCTAATAACCGCAAACATCTGTGGAGCATTTGATCTTCCAGAGCGGAGACTGGCTGCTTCTAAACCCATCAGATAATTTTGGAGTGGAGATGTGCCCAATCGGAGTTTCTGACATCTCCCAAAATATTCAATCATTTTGTCTGTGTGGTGTGGCTAAGGGGGCCAAGCAGGATTTTTTTGCTCTCAATCATTTCTTTTGGGAGTTTTTTTTTTACCTACTTCACACTGTAAGACAGCAGGGGAGTATTAACTAGGCTAATTGGTTGAATTTGGTCACATTTTGACTGGGGGCAGGCATGCGGGCATTGGGAGCAAGGATAAGGTTGGTGAACATTCTTAGGCACTGTTGTGGTGATTGGTAAATACCTGAGGCCCTCAGCTGGGAGTCCCGTGGCACCAGATGATGGGATAAGGGTTACTTCTTAGGCCAACCTTACTCAATCACTCAGAGTTTTGCAACCTGAGGGGGAGTGACATTGGAAGGCCTACCTACCCCAAAAGGGGAATCCAGAAAGGTGGCGATAGACACGTGTCACTGGTCGGGATATGAATGGATTGCCCGATCCCAATTATGGCCAAGATGTTGGCCAAGATAGGATGCCTGCCTAGGCCTCCATCTTCCTTTGCAGGTATTCATAAATAAATGTGGCCCTATTTTAAATCCAACTTTTTGTCTCATCTCATTATTTCACCTTACATCCGCAAATTGCCACAGTGCTGTCCGTGACTGTGTTCTCTTTCAATCACAGTGTTCAGGGAGGGAATGACAGTCATTTTTCCACGCTCATTGGGGTTTCTTAGTCTGACGGCATTCGTTTTGGTCAGAGAGAGAGAGAGAGAGAGCAAAGATACCATTTGTTTAGTGTTTGTTGCAAATTGAATTTATTTAGGAGAGAGAGAGAGAGAGACCTTTCTTTCCGTTTGGCTGTCTTTAATGCTTCGTTTGTTTGAGCTGCTCCACTCCCAGCATGAATCCGTCCAAAAATCTTAAGAAATCCTTTAAAAAAGCCTTTTCTTTGATTTGTCCCTTCAAATATTCGTTTAAGTCCATTCAAGGCAGCCATCTGTGTGTGCCTGTTCTTTAACATGAAAATCAGGGGCGGGGGGGGGGGGGAAAGCCCTTTAAGTTGAAATCCTTTTGGAAATATTGCTACCTGTTCTATTCAAGCTGTTTCCTCCAATGCTATTATTTCCCCTTAACGGTTTGACATGCTGTAGCTCTCCTTCCTTTAAGCTGAGCCTTCCCAGCAGTACTTGGCTTCAAAGTTAAGAGTATCTTCCTGTACTTATATATTTGTGTGTTTTAGGATTGTGCCATGCACATAAGCAGTAATAAAGCACACTGATAACATTCCATCATGAGGTGTGGGAAACATGGCTGCTGGTAGTTCTGGCTGAGGTGGGAGAGGGAGTGCAGCAGGGCTGGTTGGTTGTACATTTCTGCTCATACTCATAAATCAGACACAATGTGAAAGTGCTGCTGGGTTTGCTTCTACACCTAAGTCAGGCAGGATTTTTATTATTTCAGTTAAACTATCCATCCTATTGGCTGACGGCTTCCAGCGCGGAGGTGGTGGTTCCTCCTTGTTGTTCTCCTCCTCCTCCAAGCCATGTAGCCTAGCCTATGGGGAAGCTGCTGTTGTTGCCTTGACTCAACTCGCTCCAATGTGCCTGACTGACAGTAGGGGAGGGGTGCCTCCTCCTCCTCCTGCAGGCTTCCTTTCCTCTCTGAGGTTGGGCAAGCTGTGTGCTGCTGTTGTGGCATTTATTAATATATTGACTTATTTATTATTGTGCTAAGCGCTTTCCCACTGCTTCTTCGCAAGTGATACCTGAGAGAGGACATTTGAGTTCAGACTTTAAAAAGTTCCCTATCAATCAGTGCATGCAGGGATCTGCTCCAAAATTGGCATGCCTAAAGCCCTCTTTAAAAGCTGTCACAGTGCCAATTTTCATGTGTTTATCTTTAAAACTGAGGGAGCTGTAAGCATTTCTGTTAATTCCCATTGATGAGAATATACTGGTTACCCAAAAATGGAACAGTTCTTTGATGGTTAATTCGATGAGGTGGAGAGAGGGACCTGCTCCAGAAATTGAGGTGGAGAAACACCTCTACAGAGCTCCAGATTGAATTTTGAGGTGGAGAAGACCCACTTTGCACATCCCTAATGATTACTTCATCAAACTAGCTTTGTTGGAAGAAGGAGAAGGCGATGATGCTGATGATTTTGGCATGGTTCTCAACTGGCTTTGGTACACTTGCTTCACTTCACTGGAACCACTGGAGGCTGGTGAGCCTTAGCAAACCCAGAGACCTTATGACCAAGATGTTATGCAACCATTGTCAGTAACTCTTGTAACTGATCAGTGTGGACATGTAGTTTGAAATAGGCCACCAGAGACCAAGGCTCCTAGCCAGCAGCTATGGTAGCTCCCACCGGGTTGTACATTCTCTAGTTATAAGGGAAGGACTTTGAGGACATAGGGGTGCCAGGGTTGTGCTGCAGATGACTGAATGGCATAGTACAGTTATGGACTGTGTCCTTATTTATTTAGAAGCTATACTAAATAGCACCTAGCCTACTTCATCTCCATTGCTTTAGTGCATTGAAATGCAAACATCAGATCAGATAAAATTAGACTAAGAACTCAGAAACTTCATCAAAGGCACATCACAAAGAGTTGGGATGTAAAGCATTACATTGTAGAAAACTAATATAAATGTATAAGTCCATTCTGATCTTCTGTTACACCCAAGCTACACTCTTCTTTATTGCCTCCTGTCCTATATTCATGAGGGTGTAGTAGTACATGCTTCAAGCAGGATTGACCCTTATTTTAGCCTCTCCTCAATATCCTGAAACAGATCCGCCCACTGTGTCAATTTCACTGACTAGAACTGATACATCTACATATATTCAGCCAAGTCTGATGCTGAGTTTCTTTATCATAGAATCATAGAAAAGTAGAGTTGGAAGTGGCTTATAAGGCCATTGAGTCCAACCCCCTGCTCAATGCAGGAATCCAACTTAAAGCATCCCTGGCAGATGGCTGTCCAGCTGCCTCTTGAAGGCCTCTAGTGTGGGAGAGCCCACAACCTCCCTAGGTAACTGGTTCCATTGGCTTCCTGTAACTTGAGCCCATTCTTCCATGTCCTGCAGTCTGGGATGATTGAGAACAGATCCTGGACCTACTTTTAAGTATTTGAAGAGTGCTATCATGTCTCCCCTCAATCTTTTCTTATCCAGGCTAAACATGCCCAGTTCTTTCTGTCTCTCCTCACAGGGTTTTGTTTCCAGACCTCTGATCATCGTCGTTGCCCTCCTCCAGCTTGTCTGCAACCTTCTTGGCTGGAGTTAGTTAGCCACGTTCCCTAGAATCCCTTGCCAAGAGGATAAGGCGAGATGTTTGATTCCTGACAACTATTGCCTCTAACTTTGTACCCTCTGCAGCATGTAAGACAGCATGTGCACAAGCGGTTTGGCCCCAACATGTGCACACAGGTACACAGATGTGCAAACATGAGAACACGCACACACATGCACAAACACACACACACACACACACACACACACACTGATCCAAGTGATTCTGACCACTTTTTCTTCACTGCTAGATCTGTATGAGGATCTCTGAGGGAAGGAGAAATCTGAGCAGGAATTCAGCACAGATGGGGAGGTAAGAGCATTTCTGGGGGGACGACACACTTAATACCATGGGGTGGGGTTGTATACTCCTGATGCAAGATATGAGAGACACAAAAATATTATAAAATACATAAAACTGATTAAAACATATAAAACTAATATGTTAAAAATAACAGCCGGACAACTGCAATAGCCAAGCTATTGAACCGATGTATTTACCCTATTGGGAGTTGGACAGGCAGAGATTGGAAACTGGAAGAGTGGTGACTCATGTCTCCACATCTTCTCATAATGCTTTGGAGTCCTATTACTCTTAATTCACTGGCGATTCATTTTGAATTATTATTATTATTATTATTATTATTATTATTATTATTATCCTTCCTTTTTCCCAGTCCTGGGACTCAAGGCATTTTACAAGATTAAAACATGTACAATTAAAACATATAAATATGAATTGCAAAAGTTAAAATAGAATTAAACCGACAGTAAAATTAAAAATATATTATTATTTTTTAAAAACTGAAACAGATTAAAAGGGTGGAGGGTAGTACTAGCACTCAAAGTTAACTGTGGCAACAGAAGATCCATTTAATTGGCTTTCCTAGTTACCTTCTAGGGTGCTAAGTTAAGGAAAGAGATAAACACTTCCAAAGGGCCCTAGGGTAATTCACAATCTCACAACTATTACAAGAAATGCATAACTGCAAGCGGGGCAGCATTCGAGATGCCCCGGCATACCCCTGATGGCTTCCAAACTTGGTTAATCTGCAAAATAGTCAAGTATGTGTCCTGTTTCTCAAGTTGGTATGTACTATCCCACGTTCTCCCACCCCAGCATATACTTGAATATGCAAAATACAAGGGAATTCATTCAGCCGCCTCCCTGCCTTTTTTGAGTCACATCAGAAGGTTGGTAAAGGCATAATTCAGTCCTTATTATGAATTTATAGACTTAATGAGGATTCTGTGTTGTAGTATCTGCTCTTTTGGAACCATTGTATCAAAATAGAAAGCAGGGATAAATCTATCCCAGAAGTCTGGTCACTGCATTTGCTGTGTGTGTGTGTGTGTGTGTGTGTGTGTGTGTGTGTGTGTGTGTGTGATACAAAATTATTAGTAGTCTTTCTCCCCACACACCCCAGGAAAAGAAACACAGTATGCACAGTGTTTTCATACCAGGTGTATCACCTGCTGTCATCATGTAAAAACAAAAGACAAAAACTGAATCTCTGTTTCCTTTACAGATTTGCATATTTATCTCCATTAACACTTGCATTCATAGTCACCAAGGCACAGTGGAATAATTGCTGTGTATTTACTGAATAGCTTTCATGAGCACCAGCCTGCTGCTGGAAAAGATGTGGAAGAGATGCTGAAAACTGGCAGAAATAATACAACTGCAAAGTCAGCCGCTTCCTACTCAGTAGTGTTTGGGAAGCGCGAACACAAACATATTAGCTTACAGTTGGTGATATTGCCAAATAGGTTGTTTTTCTTTATTTCCTTTATCAGCATGTGGGACACAGCTCTGCTTACTTTAAAATTCAAAAAGGTCAAGCCAAGCAGAATCTTGAGAACATGACAACAGCAGCATCATGGGATGCATGTTTCAAAAATGCAGAACAACATCTGCTAAAATAAAGGGAAACGAAATCGGGGTGGGATCATGGTAAAGGACGAGGTGGGTGAGAAAGAGAGAGACAGAGGAGTCAAGGCATAATGTGCAAATGGCTGCATGGAAAACAATAGGATAACAATCAACACAAAGCCCCCAAAGGATGGCATGAAGAAGGCAAGAGAGAATGTCATTAACAGCACAATCCTATGCATGTCTATTCAGAAGTAAGTCTCATGGAGTTTAATTAGACTTCCTCCCACATATCCTAGGATTGCAGTTGAAGAAGCCTTTACGTTAGGGCTGTGCTCTGCTTCTCCTCGGACCAGAGAAGCAGAAGTGGATTGGGGTGCTTCACCTCAACTTAAGGCGGGGGTGAAGACGATCGGGGGAGCAGTGGAGCGGAGTGCATCGAGGTGAAGGTGGATCCTTTGCCTCGATCCGGAGCTCTGCAAAAAAGGTAAGGGGGGTTCACTTGGCCCTGCCGCTGCCGGCCATGTGGTGACGGCGGCAGAGCCAGGTAAGGGGGCAAGAGGGAGGGGGTCTTACCTGCGTCCGTTGCGGCCCGTCGCTGGCTTTACTAGAACCAGCGGCTCAACCCAGAAGTGTAGGCCGCAAGCGGGGCCTCGAGTTCCTGGTTGAGCCGCGGGCTCTAGTGAAGCTGGCGGCAGGCTGGGATGGAAGCAGGTAAGGGGGATGAGGGAGGGGGGGCCTTACCTGGCGGCGCCCCCTGCCGCCGTGGAGCTCCGATTCAGAGCCAGAGCTCCGCAGCGGAACGGAGCGGACCCTAGACGGATCAAGGCGGGGTGGAGCGGGTCCAATCCACAATTTGCGGATTGGGAGCAGGGCGGAACGGGGGGTCCGTGCACAGCCCTACTTTACGTCTAAACCCCAAATTAATGGATTCCACAGGAATTCTTCCTGAATGTTTATTGGAGAGTGCGAGGTCACATGGTCTCCAATAGGCTTTCATGAAGAACTGCTGGGCTCCTCGAAGTGCCAGAAGTGCTTTAAAAAATAAATAAAAGGCCCCTCAGTAACCGGCTATACTTGAAAAGATATGTGGAAATTAGGCATGTGCTCCACTCCGATTAGAAGTGCAGAAGCAGGAGCGAATTGGCCTGCTCCGCCTTGCCCAGAGGCGGAGTAGAAGTGGACCGCGGAACCCTAGAAGCAAGGCGAAGAGAAGCGCCCATTTTCGGAGTGCTCCGGTTTACGCGGTCCGATCCGATCGCCATCTTGAAACATTTCGCCCATAGGATTGCATTGCGGAAAAGAAAGGGGGATAACTGTGTTGTTTTTGAAGCTATTTTTCTGAAAATTCTTGTGCTTGGAGAGTCGTGGATGGGGGTCATTTTGAGACTACTCTCAGCTATCTGCGTGCTGCGGTTTGTATGCTAGAATTTTTTAAAAAACCGGCGGTAAAATACCTTTTCCGAAGGGCTGAGGGGCAGAGTCAACTCCCGGTCATGATCACATGATCCCAAAGTTGGAGGAGGGGATAGGCAAAATGGGTAACTTGGGATTCTGGGAACTTCTCTTTCTTAGTCTGAACGGACTTTTCCCAGTGTTTTTTAAAACAGTAGCCCCACCAAATGCACAAACACAACCTGAAATCATATACTAAGACAATAATAAAAGATAGAAACACAGCACTGCTACCCACCCTAACTTTGGGGAACAACTGAAAAGATGTGGTGCAAGGGGATGAGCTCCCCTAGGGCATCCCATGTGGACATGCCCCCACTCTCTCCTGTACTTGGAGGGCAATTAGAGCCCTCCAAAGAGAGTAACCCGGTGGAGCAATGCCTATCATGAGTTGAGGTGAGAGCTCTACTCCTCAGCTCTCGTGGTGAAGCAATGGCTTTCATGAGTTGAACTGGCAGCTGCTTCCCCCTCCCCTGGGCATGTCCCCCTATTGCTGGTAAAAGACAGATATAGACTTTTTAAAAAAGTTCTTCTTGTTGTTTATTCAGCAACACTGCTGCTTTTAATTCCACCCCTCCTTCGTTTATTTATTTATTTATTCCATTTTATATGCATTACTGCCTTATCCTTGGCTCACTTCCTTATGCCCCCAGAAATGTCTGCTGCCTGCCTGCCTGGCTTCCCTCTCTCCTCCCCTGCCCGCCTCACAGGGATGTTGTGTGTTTCTGGCTTTGACTCAGGGGAGAAGTCCTTCCTGCTCTCACTTGGAGTTTTGGAAGTTCCAAATCCATTTTTCAAGTGTGGAAGAAGATTCATATAGGTTTATCTCTACTCCCCAATTCATGGCATGTTGGGATTTCCTTTGAAATGGCCCCATTGAGATGTCTGCAGGTTTAAGCCCCGCCAAAAATCAGGGGATGATGGGACTGCCTTGAGTCTTGGCGTGCGTGTGCATCCCTGGATAAGCTATCATGGTGGCGAGTTTGAGGTTTTTAACGTGAAAACTGACGGAGCTATCGAAAGGGGTGTGAATGGGGTGTTGGATTTTCATAAATTCCCCCAAAATCAGGGGATGATGGGACTGCCTTGAGTCTGGGCGTGCGTGTGTGTCCCTGGATAAGCTATCATGGTGGCGAGTTTGAGGTTTTTAATGTGCAAATTGACGGAGCTATCGAAAGGGGTGTGAATGGGGTGTTGGATTTTCATAAATTCCCCCAAAATCAGGGGATGATGGGACTGCCTTGAGTCTGGGCGTGCGTGTGTGTCCCTGGATAAGCTATCATGGTGGCGAGTTTGAGGTTTTTAATGTGCAAATTGACGGAGCTATCGAAAGGGGTGTGAATGGGGTGTTGGATTTTCATAAATTCCCCAAAATCAGGGGATGATGGGACTGCCTTGAGTCTGGGCGTGCATGTGTGTCCCTGGATAAGCTATCATGGTGGCGAGTTTGAGATTTTTAACGTACAAATTGACGTAGCTATCGAAAGGGGTGTGAATGGGGTGCCCGATTTTCATAAATTCCCCAAAATTCAGGGGATGATGGGATTGCCTTGAGTCTTGGCGTGCGTGTGTATACCTCCATGAGGTGTCATGGTGCCAAACATGAGGTTTCTAACTTTCACAGAAAAAAAGTTGTATACTTTTTTAGCTTAATGCAAGCCTATGGGGGGGAAACGGAGCTCCGATCCGGAGCTCCGAGCGGAGCGGAGTGGGCATGGGCGGAGTGGGGGCGGAGCGAAGCAGCCCGATCCACAAATCGCAGATCTGGAAGTGAAGCGGAGCGGGGGGTCCATGCACACCCCTAGTGGAAATGCTGCCCCAAAGAGAAAATTCTCCCTGCAAAAGAGGCAGAAAAAACAATGCCTCTTTCACAGGGAGAGAAAAGGTTCCTGAAAGTAGGGGACTGGACTTGGCACAGCACTAAGATATATCACAGACGTACTGACACACTTAAATCTTTCAGTCTGGTTTTTACATGTTTTCTCAATATTGCTTTTAAATGATAGAAAGTTAAACTTCTACCGAGAGCAGACAACATGGCACTTGTTTCCCTGCATTAAGTGAGAGCTGACTGACTTCAGGGAGACAAACAGCTGGGAAAGGTTAACGGAAACCTTGAACTTCAGTATTAATAAAAGTACAGGCCGAAGGTTCTTTAAAAAACATTTTCTCTGTTGATTTTGCATGGCTCTGCACAGTAAAGACTATTGTGTTGGGGAAGTGATGATGTTATGTTGACGGGAGATATCAGAACCCAGCTGTCAGTCCTAACCATTCCTGTCAGCTCCATGGCATAATGGCCATCTTTTCATCAGAGTTCAGGCAGTGACCTACAAGCTTCTAGCCTGAGATTATGATCCCTTATTTGATCGCACAGCAACATTTCTCAAGCCCACAAGCAACCGATACACCAGCTGACATCACAGAGGCTTACTTTGGGATTTGTTGCTACAGGCAACAGGTCAAAAACCATCAAATCCATGTTGTTTGGGGGGACAGAGAGAGAGAGAGAGAGAGAGAGAGAGTTGTGTGGGTGTTTTCTTTTTAAATGTTCTATCCACCTTCTTTAAAGCTGTTTGAATTCTTAAACCTCTTCATGCTCCATTACTGTGAGAACAACGGAATCTTAAAGGGGCTGAAATTGTTTCAGGAAAATAAACACAGTGCCAGAACTTCCAAATGTTTATTAACCAATGCCAACAGCCCATACATTTTTCTCACTAAAAACACAGGCACTTTGGCAAAGTTCAGTATATTAATTGTTCAAGGGTTGGCTGGAAACAAGAGGATATTAATAATTTTGTAGGATGTACTGCTGCGTTCAAGATTATGAAGTACATCAACATTATTCTTATATCCACCAGGTTAGATAAGCACGTAAGTATAACGTATGCCACTCTCCTTCTGGAGAGTCAAATTATCCAGAGCAAGACCCGCCAGATTAAATGGAGGCAATTCACATGAAATGACTAGTTTGGTTAAACATGTAGTCATCCAAATCTCTTTTGTTGATCTATCACTTTTGGCCCAATTCAGACTTTACTAAATGTATCAAAACATGTGGAACCTCCTATTCCCCTTATCAAACAGAGGACTTGTGGGTATACCGGTGCGCAAGGGGTGTGCTGGGTGTGCCCAGGCACACCCTAAAGTCTCAAGCAATAAGTGCCAAATTAGGGGGGCATTGAGTAGGGATCCAGATGCAGCAGGAACAGTCATGCAGCTGCCCTCTGGCTGCTCTGCTGCCCCCAACAGGACACCATTGATCCTGGCAGCAGGAGCAAAATGGAATTGCTCTGCCAGGAGCCTCTCTGCCAGGAGCCAAGAGGAAGGACCCCAAAGGCTAATATCACCTCTTAAGGCCCTGCTCAGTCCAGGGTCACTACAAATCAAATGCTGGGGCTTGAGGAGCATCTCATTCCCCCCATCCTCACCTGCAACAGCCCTCCCGTGATCAGGCAAGCCGAATGCGTAGCAGGGCATCAGTGTCTACAGTGTTTAATAAATAAATGAATAAAAATGTTCACCTTAAAAAAATTCCCTGGGTGAGCACCCTAATGAAATATGCTGTGCACGCCTATGCTTGTGGGAGAGAGAGAAGAGTGGCTGAAAACACATTTACTTCTCCAACCAACAGGAGGGGGCATAGCTCAGTGTCAGAGCATGTGCTTTACATGTAGAAGGTAACAGGTTCAGTCCCTGATATCTCCAGGTAGGGCTAGGAGATCTTGCCTAAAACCTTGGTTGATAGCTTCAGATAGACCAAAGGTCTGACTTGGAATAAGGCATATACCTATGCTTCCTAATATTATGTAGGGTGGGGGGGACTCCCCAAATGCAGCAGTGCCCATAAACCTATGCTACACCCCCTGAAGGGATGATCTCACTGTTGGATACATGCACGCACGCATGCACGCACGCATGCACACACACTTAGACATACAATGGAAGAGATCCATGCGCAAGAACCAGTTCCCGCAAACAGATCACCCTAGAATATTCAGCCATAGAATATATAGGTTTCTCCCATTTCTCCTGTCCTCTTTTGGAACATGATGATTAAATGACCTACCAGGTTATTTCTGAATGACCAAAGAAAAATTAAGGCAACAATCCTATACACATTTATCTGGGAGTAAGTCCCATTGAATACATTGCTTCAAGATGAACATGCATAGGATTGCACTGTTAGCTGCAAATCCATGTATTTGGACACTGCCTTGATGGCTTCTTAGTAGACAAGGTGATGTATAAATACTACTAATAAATATAATGTTAAATATATACAGCTGAATCCTGTTGAAATCAGTGGCTTGTGTGGTGGTATGATGTGTATATTTCAGTGAGTTGTGTGGTGGTATAGTGTGTATATGTGAAAACAGATAAGCCTTCTGTTGTCACGCTTCAAGAGCGCTGCTGTTGACAATTCTTCAATGATTCTGCCAATGACAGGGCATGTCAGCTTCTTCAGTATTATCTATGAGTCACAGTTGCCTGCATCCGCAAGATGTTGACATCTGCTTTATAGAATGAATTTTGCAATCTAGACATGGGAACACTTGAGGAATTGTACCTTCATGAATTCAAATATGACCTGAACTGATCCACGCCTAATGTGCAGATTGGAACTCATTTATCCACTAGCTTTTCTTCTTCCAGAAAGTTCAAATAAGATTCTTTTTTTAAAAAAAGTTTTGTAAGTGTGTAATGAGATAACGTGCATTCAGAAATGCATATTTAAATATGTATTTTCACGCAAATTTAATGCGGACTTTACGAAATGCAAATTGATGCAGGATGGGATGGAAAGGACTTATGGATGAACACGTGAAAGTGTTAAGGACTGGAAACAGACTGTTTGTAAACAGGCTGATTTGCCTATCCCTTCTAGGAATCACGCAACATTCATCTTACTATGTTTTAAAGTGCTAGTTGTTGCATTACTTGAGTGGTTTGCATTGTTTTCTTCTAGCTGAGATTCCTTTCCAGTTTGTAATTTCTCCCTAGAGAGCTTTGGTAAGGAAGAAAAATGGATTAAGGATGAAAGAAAGGGAAATGGAGACAAGAGGGAAAAGAGAAAGAAGACAAAGCAATAGAAAAGGGTGTTCTCTTAAAGGTGGCTTGAAAATAATTTTAAATGTAATAAAAGTGCAAGAAAGGAACATTGTGCTCACGTTCCGTCTGCTGTGTCCTCCTTTTCAGGAACAGGATACAAAAATATGTGGGCTTCTTCCAGGTGATTTCCACCACCCCTCACACTGCTCCAGTAAGGTATGTTACCACATGGAAGGAGCACATCATATGGTTATTTCCAGTGTTGGCTCCTTGGGATGCATAGTGTGGTATGGGGAGTAGCTAACTCGTATATGCTCAACGTGTGGCAACCATGCAGTACAACAGTGGCAACCATGCCAACACTAAGATAACATAAAACCTGTCCTGTGAGTCTAATCACATATTCACTTCCTGGGATTTTCTCCCTGCATGGCAACTTCTTTGTAGTAGTTTCCTCCTTTGGACTAACTGATACTGATTTTGACTGTTTGAAGGTATGTGACTATACCACCTCCTAATAGTAGGTAGCATTAAAGCAAAGATGGGGAACATGTAGCCCTTCAAATGTTTTTGGACTGCAAGTCCCATCAGCCCTCACCAGCATGGTCAGGGATGATGGAATATATTGTCCAACAACATCTGGAGGGCCACATGTTACCCATCCATTCATTTAAAAAAATCCATCTCAAGGGTACTCTTGAGTGTTCTAGTGATTGCACATTAATTTGCTTACAAAGTGTTTGAATTGACCACCATATTTACTTGAAAAGTTTTACAAAGCAGCAAAAATACTGTATCCCTGCATATGTAGTCCATATTCCTTCATGGAAAACACTATCTTTCACTGGATCCTTGGGTTGCTTCATTTATCTCAGAAAATGTGAAGTTTTCTTTTTCTTCCAGGAACACATACACATGCACACACATACACAAATCCAAATATGTTGGCAATAGTAGATTTCTCTGTGGATCTGGCAGAATGCTCATACAAATATTTTCTGCCTACAAAAGATCCCTGTCTTTAAATCCCAGATGAATAAAAGTACACAATAATTAATATGATTTCTTGCCTCAGTTATTGTATATTCCTGTTGATATTCAGTAGAATTGTTTTGAATAACAGATAGATGTAACTTTTAAATGTTGCAAATTTATTCCCCAATTTTACGGGAAAGTATGCCAGGCACCCTTCAGTGAATTGGCCAAATTACTCAATACCACAAAGCCTTCCAACACAAATATACAACTCATTCTAGGTGAGATGACTTGCAATTAAATCCCAGTGAATGCCATTTAAAATTTAAAGGGTTCTCTACCTTCTGCTCTGAAAAGATTGACATATGTGCCTAATCATTTCCAAAGCCTTTGTAATTGGATTCCCACCCTTGCATTTCCCAAGTAAAAATCCATTATATGTTAACATTTTAATTTGTGGATTTCCTTCATGCTCCCTTACGTTGAAAAGGTGGCACTTTAGTAGGAAGACAAAGCCAATGTAGCAGAACCACCAATTTAGATGGCTTTCAAAGGGGAGTAGAGAAATGCATGGAGGATAAAGCTATCAGTGGCTACTAACCATGGCGTCTATATAGTACCATGACTATGAATACCTGTTGCTGGGCAGCTACATCAGGAGAGGTTTATCTTTGTGAGCTTGTCAGAGGTATCTGTCCAATGAATAGTGAACTAGATAGGCCTTTGGTCTGATCCAGTACAACTCTTCGTATTACGTTTTGATTGGTTTGTACAATGGCTTCTACCTATCACCTTGCCTCTCCCTCATCACAAGCATGAGAGACCTCACAATGAGGGCCGGGACATGTAAACAAGGTTCCATTTTACATTGCTCTCCTTTCAACTGTTTCTATGCAGCAAACCAGCTTGCCAAGAGGGCTGTGAAAATTATGTTTTCATCATGCTGCTGCAGACCTCCCTCCACCACACACAAAAATAGTTCCATCACGGTGTGAAGAAAATTGTCATTCCATGGAGTGAACCACCCACTCCATGTAAATGGCACTTCACCAAAGAGACAGGATCTATAGGGAGCAATTTGATGTTACCTCAGTGTCCTGGGACAATGACCCTGAACTCTTTTCTGCCTGTTGTTTATACATTCAAGAGGTAAGTTCACTGTTAAAATAAAGCTAGGTCATAGTAAAAATGTTCTCAACATTTGCCAATGGGGCCTTTTTTAAGTTAAGTGTTCTAATACTGTCTCCCTGTTCAGACAATACATTAAGCCCTTATGGTTAAGCATTTTGTGCTAAATATTAAGGCTTAGTGTGTCATGTGAAGCATGACTTATCATGTGTGAACCATTCCTAACCATGGTAGCTACATAACCATGTTTTAAACATGATCACTAACCACTTGCTGCAGAAGGGTTAGTGACTAGCCATGGCGTAGTGAATTGTTTGAACAGGCCCATTGTATGCATGTTTGTTGTTGGGGGAGTTCTAATCATGATGAGAAAGGAAGAGATAAGCCTCCCTTCTTTCTGTGCTGCACTAGGTGTAGGATTTCACCTCTATTCCCAGAATTAATTATGAGAAAACAAGACACAAAGCTGCATTCTAGGTATAATGGGAATGTCTAGATTGGCCATCTAAGATATGGGGAAGAGGACCTCTGCCTGAGCTTCAGGAAGTGCTAGGCTTGATGAATGATTGATTCCTAGCTGCATGAATAATTCCCACCACTAAAAACTAATAAACACTTGTATTTGTTGAATTTTAATTAATGATAATGTTAAACAAAATTCAAACAGCTATCTTCTTTTAGTGTGTGGCTATCCATAGAGAGAGGGGGGGGGGTATCTATCACGCTCATGAATACCGATGCTACTTGTTTTGTTCCCAAAATTAAGCCATCCATTTCAAGAAACAGTTTGGTTATGACATAGAATTACATTAGGAGGGAAAATGAAACTGAACAAAAAAGTAATCCTTTACCTGTGTCAGCCAATAAAAAATGGCAGCCCAATCTGCCCTGTTTGACTGTATATGAAGTTCCACAATTAGAACAGGAGGCAGCAGGCTGCTGGTAGAAAAAGATGCTGTTTATTAAAGGGAAGCATTATCACTTTATTATTGCTTTCAGAATGAATAGTAGCTATTCATCTTTTTGGGCACAATCTCTATAAATGATGAAGGATATTCTGTAACAGATATAATAAATGGTTAGTTGTGTTTTACAGCAGAAAGATATGTATCGGGACAGACCTTGTGAAAATATAGCCATGTAGAGGAGCAGTAAATATTGGTCCACACACCTCCCCAATTCATTATTCATCTTCCCTAATTGCAGAGTAGCTTTGTATTCTAGAGGTGTAGATCAGCTCTATAGCTAGGGCATGTTGTCTTCGTTTTTTATACCATGCACACACAAAAAAGGCTGCCCCTTCTTGCATGATGTCTTCTATTGCCATGGAATTTAGTATGGAAGATCTCTCAGGCAAGGAATAAAACTGTCTGCACTCCAGAGAAATTGGATGAATGAGGGCTGAGTTTCAACAGTCTGACACTTGGAGGCAGATGGGACTTATTGCACATGAGGGGAGGGGAAAGACCCTATGTAGCTCAACATGGATGGAGGTTCCCACAACTTTTTGGTTTTGATTAAAGTTTGTCTTTTCTAATACATCTGTAGTTTGTTCGTATTTTCTTCAGCAGGATCAATATAGCAGTTCATGGTGCAAATCCTTTAGCAATAAATTACAACCCTTAGATTCATCTGTAAATCTTCTGCTAACACAGGGCTCCTGTCAGGCAAAAACTATTGTTAAATGCCAGTTTATGTATATGGACAGACAGTACTCTTTATTATTATTATTATTATTATTTATTTATATAGCTCAAGAAAACATGTTCTCCACACCACCTAGGTTGGTCTTTTGATCTTCCAAAGGGTCATGCTAATTATCTGGAGAACATTACTCTCCCGAAGTACTTGATTTTTTCAGAGCTGCATTTAATTTATTTATTTTATTTTAATTTATTTATTTATTTATTACATTTGTATACTGCCCCACAGCCAAAGCTCTCTGGGCAGTTTACAACAGTTAAAAATGGTAAACATTAAAAAGTATAAAAAAATTAAAAACCATCAAAAACATAAAAACAACAGTTTAAAAACAACAGTGTCCATTTAAAAACAACAATGCCAATTAACTGTCTGTCTTCCTCTGCATTGGATGGCCATTTCTCAGGTACTCCTTTTAATGAAGACTTTTGTCCCTGTGGGGATGGGGCTATTGAAATATTAGCCATATCTATCTATCTATCTATCTATCTATCTATCTATCTTCAATATAGATAACTGAAATAGATTATTAACTCCTATCCTATCAAAATACAAAGATAGGACTTTCGAATACCAACTGGAGTACTTACCAGCAGCATACGTTGTGTCTTCCCTAGCTTATATATGTGCCACATATTTTAATTTTGGTAGTTTAATTTCCTATGCTATATATTTCAGTTCACATATCATAATCTATTGCATCATATATCATAGCCTGTATATTTTAGTGCAGCATATCACATTTCTATCTTGGTGGTTTTAAAGTACATTGTTATTTATTTCAATCAATGTACTGTAATTGAGTTTATTTTAAACTTGACTCTCTTTGGTGTGTCTTTGTTCTTTGAACAGGCCTGTAATAAACTTTGTATATTATAGGCCGGTTTGTATAATGAACTTTGATTGATTTATTGATTGATGTCCCCAAGTCCTGCATCCACCAGGCTGCCTCTTGCTAGCATTTCTAGGTTACTCTGGCAAGCTGCCTGCCTCTGTGTTTGTTCAGGGCCAAACGAAATGTTCTTATAATCACACATAGGTCAACTATGGCATGATCTACATTACTGCTTTGAAACATTTTATAACAGTAGTAACAACTGTTGGGGCCCAGGACACACTCCATATACAGTTTTCAAACTGTTTCAAAGCGCCCTGTTTGGTGTAGATCTGGCCCAAGTGTGATTGGTTTATCTGTTGCGATGCCCTTTATATACATCCTGTAGACAAAAAAATCTCTATTACATTCTTTGTTCCCTTTCCAACCAACCTCCCCTTGAGCAAATATGTATTTTGTTGGGGGGCAATAATGTATTTATCACTGCTTTGGTTGCAAAATTTGCCTTGGTTGCAAGTTAAGAGCTAAGCATCAAAACCATTATAAGTATTGTAATGGGGAGCTGGAGATAAAATGTTCTCCTCCTTTATATGCAATGGTCTAGTAACCCATAACTCCCTTATGGGGTGCTAGACCCATTTTTATATTCTTGTATTTTTGTTTATCTTTTTTTATTTTAACCTCACTATTGTTACTGTATTTATATTAGCGCATCTCTATCTTCCTAATTATATCAAATTGTGGTGGCTTATCACAATAAAGCATTCATTAAAAAAAACAACACATTTTTCAAAGTGTCATACCCTGCTTGATGTAGATGTGGCCAATGCCTCAGCTGTAATAACCAGAATATCTACATGATTTTCTCACGTACTTACAATTTGCACAGAAAGGTATTACTTATCTAGCATAACAAATATGTACAAATTATGTTCCTTAATGGCTGACTAATTATCTCTCTCCCAACCACCCCCACTCCGCCAACCTCGTGTTCTTCTTCTCTCTCATAACAGCTTACTCATTTGGCCTTCACTGTCTCCAACTCAGCTGCAAGGCCCAGCTCCAGTTCTGGATGCTTCTTTCTCCCCATTGCTTGGCATTTTCTGTTTGCACTTAGTATTCAGAAGAATGAATGCGTAGGTCAGCAGGATTTAGCTTGTTGTAATTAAGTGTGGGGAGGGCATCTCACATAGGAGAACTTCCTTCTTCTGATTTACATTTGCTTTGTAAAAATGTGAGAGTTGTTCAATTGTGCAAGGACAATTTCCTGTGGTGTATGCCTTGCTGCACTTATATCCCCAGTAGAATCTGAAGGGCTCCCTTTTAAAAAAAAATCAGGCAAATTTCAATTGCGCTTTGGCTGGTGCAAGCTGACATTCCAATAATCGGCAAGGCTTTGTTTTTGTTGTTTAAATCATGAATAAAATGCTTTTTGCAATTTTTACAAGTGTTAATTTTTCAAATATGCTGGACACATGGGATTTAAGGCTGTTCACTTGTACTCATAAATAGAACTGTTATTTGGAAATGGAGACCTGCCAGTCGCTCTTCCTACCAAGAATACTTTGCCAAATTCCTAAACTAAATTGTCCTTGTGTGTGGATAGTCAAGCTAGGTCCATTCCTATGAATAGATTCTTTGTTTCATTACTTGCAACACCATGTTAATTGACAAATTATAGTGTCATTAGGGATGGACAAATCTATCAATCGACAAATCTGTCAATTTCTCACAGTTTTTCATTTTTCCAATCTTATTTTTAGTTTGTCTTTAACTTTGAGATCCTACCCTCAATCTTTAAGTATAGTTTGTCCTAACCTTTGAAATTTCTCCAATCGTAACTTTGGTTCAGGATATCCCAAACTTTGAGAAAAAATTTTAAAGGTCACATGAAAAATTGTAGGCGTTTTTGTGCACATTTCCCCTAAAACGTGCATATTTGCAAGTACTTTCCCCTGATATAATGCATTTGTGTGCACCTTGCCATAATATATGCATTTCTGTACACATTCTTTTGACTAGAAGACTCAATTGCAAAATTGAGAAGTTTGAATTTTGAAGGATACCTGACTTCGGGTTCTGTATTGGTTCAAAAGTGTGGAATTAGGTACATTCACATTAAATGTGAATCCTCCATACCTAATCTCATTGTATTAATGAACATCTTAGTGGTAGATAAACTGGGAATGCTACTGTTTACCAGCTGAAAGTTCCATGATTTGTAGAGAAATAAATAGAAACTGGTATCAAAACTGGAGTTGGGAGATGTAAGTCCATGAGAGGGAGGTTTGTTTTTTGGTAAGCATTTCCACTGTATTGAGTCAGTATAAAGTACCATCTGGAATCTGGTAGGCCTGGCAGGACTCCACAGAGAGGAAAAGCCTATATTAGAGCCACATTCTATTAATAGCTATAATTAAAACATCAAATAGAGTATTAGGCAGGATTTTAAAAGGACATCTTTGTACCTTGTAATTAAACATACACATTAGTTTCCCCTTAATATGCCATGTGCATCCGACCACATATTTGCCCAGCATTACTATCTCATAGAGGATTCAAAAGTAAATTGCTTCCTTCCTTCCATATGGCAAGTGACGTTTTAATAAATCCTGTATATCACAATTACTAAGGGCCAAGGGACAGCCATAGGCTTGGTCACTCCCCACTGCAACTCCACTGGATTTTGGGAGCCCTTCATTTTCTTCCAATACTACTACTGCAACTCAGTGGAGGGGCCAAACATGGCATCTATTCCACTTCCAACCTCTCTCTTTCTTGTGCCATGTAGGGTGTGATGCCCTCTCCTCTGCCTTTCAGTGAAGACAATTTTGCTTCCTAATGGATTGTTTGCATTCCCCCATGCAGAATCAAGCAAAGTGCCAATATCTTCATTGCCTAGAAGTAGGGACAATTCTTCCAAGGATTAGTTAAAATGCTTATGGTTTCCCTCTATATTTATCTCATTATCACAAGATATCAACATTTGGAAACATAGCCCAGAAAGCTAGAAGCTTTTAGCACTAGACTTTGTTATATGGCAAAGTTGCTTTCAAATTGGAACCAAAGAGCACAATAGCTCCACCTGACGAGTGGCCTGGAACCCAGTTCATGTTGGGATATTATCAGGTAGATTGCTAGAAGGAGAGCTCCACAGAGGAGGAATGGCACTCCTCCTGACTAGTGCTTTGAATGGGGGTGGTGATTTTGCCTCCACCCTCTCTGTAGGGATGGAGTCTGACTAGGCAGTGGAACGCATCAGTGTTGGTCAACCTCCAGGGGTCAGTGGACTGCATTGCCCCAACCAGAATCCATTGCCCCCCCCCCACACACACTCACTGAAATTCTGCAGAATTTGGTTTCAAGCAAACATGGCTTGTTTGCAAGCAGAATCACACTCCTGAAGAAGCACACTCCCATGTGCCTTGTTGCTTTACAAAATTTCTGAGATTTTTTTGTGCCCCCACTGCAACAGCAAATTCAACAAAAAAAGAAAAAGAAAGGGGGCAGCAAAAAAATCAGCCATGGGTGTCCATGGCCCACAGTTGCAGGTGGAGGAGGGATGTGAGTGGCTAGCATATACTCACCACCTCAGCATAAAGGGTTTTCCAGGAAGATCCCTACTGAATACTTAATGGATTCAACGAATTCTAATTCTAAAAGGAAAGAAAGAAAGATCAGTTCATTATGTTCAGGTTAGTATATGAAATGTAAGTGGTTATATAGGATTCTTGGACCTCTTCCAAGATAGCTAGCTTTTCTCAGATAAATTCAGCCAGGCTGAAAGCTAGTGACACCTTGACTGCCAGTTTCCTAACACAAGTTAGGTATCTTCTAAGTTTTTAAATCAAACCACTGTTGGCAAATGACTACTGCACAGGCAGCACATAAGCACTCTAACACTTTCCCATCACGTTACAAGAGCTCTTCTGGGATGGGAGCAGGGAACATCGTATCTCAAAATTTAGTAGATTCTCTTCTGACAGAGGCCTCTGGGATATGAAAACCCATGACATGGTCCACAGATGCAGCAATAAAATGAGGTGAGAATGATCTTGTAGAAAGGACTAAAGGCTGCAGGGTGATATTAAAACCTGGCAAAGCTATTTTACAAGGATAGCACTGGCCTGGCAAAACAGATATACATTGCTAGAATCCTGGATGCCGATTTTGAAATACATAGAAAGTAATGTAATTAGCCATGGCAATATCAAAACATCATATGCTTACTAAAATAAAATAAAATAAAATAAAATAAAATAAAATGTGGGCCTGGATGTGGCTTGGGGATGGAAGGGAAAAAGTGGGCCTGGGGAATGAGATCTGTGGTTAGGAGGAGGGAGGTGGAGAGTGCGGGATAGACAACTGTAGGCTTACCTTGGGCATTTGAAAGACCAGACTAATTTGGAGAGCCACAAGAAGAGTCCCTCCCTTCCAAACATGGACTTCCAAAGGGAAGCACAGCGTCTTCTAACTCTAAGTGAACCCCCTTATTAAGATGTGGCTGTCATTTTTATTGGAGATTTTCTTTGAAACTGATGCAGTAGAATAGCTCAGGTTAGGATATTGGGCATGGATGAAACAGTTGACAATTAGCACAGGAAATTGTGGTCTGTGTGAAGGAAAGTTTAGGCACAAATTGTCAGATGGGCTGTGGCTCTGTGGCAAAGCCCCTGGTTTGCATGTAGAAGGTCCCAGGTTCAATCCCCAGCATCTCCAGGTGGGGCTGGAAAGATCCCTGCCTAAATCTCTGGAGACTCATTGAGGCTAGATGGACCAAGGGTCTGGCTCACTATAAGGCAACTTCCTAGTTAAAATGCAGTTTCTATTGTTCCTTTGTTTGTTGGATCTGTATACCTTTGGGGCATTTTCCTATAATAAAAGCCCTCCCCCCCCTCAACCCCAATGGCAATAAAATAGCCAAAATAAAAACACAACAATAAAAGTGTCAAAGCAACACAATATTAAATACTAAACATATTAAAAACATAAAGGCCAGCAGTAGAATTACAGTTTAAAGATTAAATGCCAGCTCAGAAAAAAGGGGTTTAAACTGGCATCTTTTATATGCAGTTAGGATGCCAGGTGGATCTCCCTGAGAATGGCATTCCACAGATTGGGCCGGGGGGGGGGAGGTGTTACAAGGAAAGCTCTTTTCCTGCTAGCACCTGTCTAGCAGCCCTAGCCTCTTGACCAGATACAAAAGATTTGCACAAATTGCTATGTATGGGGAGGGATTGAGAAAAATTCTGGGGAATTCTTACAAATATGGCAGTCCCTTCCTTCCTTCCCTCCATGTAAAATATGAATAATTTGCCTATTGGACAACATTTCTGTGGAAATAGAGATTCCCGAAACAAAACCCATTCCAGCCACCTGGAGGTTACTGCTGAAACAAGTCTATTAAACTGTACTCCAGTTGAGTTTCACTTGACATTGCTGCTGTCAACAGAATTGTGAAACTCCTTGAGTCATAGCTGATCAGGCCTAGGCATTTGAAGCCTGACTGCAAGCACATTCAAGCAAATGGGTATTTTACTGACAGCATGGGGCCTGGATCAGTGTCTGAGAGGGGGAGATGCTGTCAGGGAGTGGGGATGTCTGTCAATAGGCCGAGAAGGTTGATATTAAGGAGGAAGGCATTGTGATGGCAGCTTTAAAAAGGCAGGCAGGCCGTTTTGATGGAAATATCAAATGAACAGCACCTGCCCAGGACCTTTTTAATATTTCAGAACTACAAATGTCACACTGAGCAGCACAGGGAGCAATTTTAAACTGTTAAAATGTTAATAGTTAAAATGTTAATAGTTCTGTTAAATGTTGAGCCATTCTACTCATCTGCTGGCTTTAACGATTCATACAAAAATCATATTATCATGTAATCTACAGTTACATTATTTTTGTCCAACAAAACAAATGGATCCAAATAATACTTTCAATATGTTTATACTTAATCAGTTTCTGCTACTTTAGGGTCTTGCACAGAAATATCCAAAGTGCTTTGGCTGTTGGATGATATAGAAAAGTAATAAATCAAACTAAATTATATACACACATTCATTCTATGGAATGTCCTATCGTCACAGGTTCTACCATGAGAAACACAAAATAAAATAGTTTATATGGAATGTTTGTATGTGAAAAGGTTGATGCTTCAATCTTAATCGCATGCACATATAAGTTCAACTGATTTCTATGGGATGTATTCCCAGGTAAATGTGTTTTGGATCAAACTGTGGGTTCAATTAATTTGATTGGCTTCAATTCAAGTACTAAAAAAATATATTAATTTGGCTTTGGAGAAGGCTGCCAGCAGCCCCTTATGCATTCAAAAAAGAGGAAATGCATCTCTGAAAAAGAGGATAAATGAGGGTACAGATCTGCATAAAATTTACATATACTAATTTATACATACTGATGCATATCCAAAAATAATTAATACAGTATAATATAAATAGAAACATGGCACATCTCACCATAGTGCGGAAGACTGTGACCAGGTAACCTATGTGCTTACTCAGGCTCTAGCCGCAAAATGTTGGTGGACAAATCCCCCATCTTATGGTTCTTTACCTTTAAACCAGACAGAGATTGAACAGACCTTCAAACAGAGGACACATTTTAATATTGAACTGTCCTCTTTAAGGTATGAGCCTCGTGTGGCACAGAGTGGTAAGCGGAAATTACTGCAGCTGAAACTCTCCCCACGGCCTGAGTTCGATCCCAGCAGAAGCTGGTTCTCAGGCAGCCGGCTCAGGTCGACTCAGCCTTCCATCCTTCCATCAGTAAAATGAGTACCCAGCTAGCTGGGGGGAAGGTAACTGTGACTGGGGAAGGCAATGGCAAACCACCCTGTTACAAAGTCTGCCAAGAAAACATCAGCAAAAGTAGGCGTCCCTCTAGGAGTCAGCAATGACTCAAGTGCTTGCACGAGAGGTTCCTTTCCTTTCCTTTTCCTCTTTGAGGAGGAATGGGCAAATGAGTGAAGGTGGAGAATATAAAGACTCTCCTTATAAGGTCATGCTGTCACTTGTCCCATGCCCAATTCCCATTTGCATTGACAATCGCTGCTCATTCTGTGCAGATGGGAAACTTGCATAAACCAAGCAGTGACAAAATGGGAGATTTGTGCAAATTTCAACTAATTCGCCCAAAAGTCCTAATTTGTGTGACTTTGCTCCATAGACTAATTAGGAAATTATGCAGATTGAACTGGGAATTGAGAACAAGATGAATGCAAGCACACATATTGTACCCATATGTATCTTCCCGGACCCTAAGGTCATCCTCAGGGGTCCTTCTCCACGAGCCCCTGCCAAAGGAAGTGAGGCAGGTGGCTACCAGGAGGAGGGCCTTCTCTGCTGTGGCACCCCGGCTGTGGAGTGAGCTCCCTAAGGAGGTTCGCTTGGCACCTACATTATATGCTTTTAGACGCCAGGTGAAGACCTTTTTATTCTCCCAGCATTTTAACAGTCTATAAATAAATTTTAATTTTGTATTTTAAATTTGTAATTTTGCATTGCTGCTGTTTTTATCTGGTTGAGCTTTTATATTGTATTTTATATTATGGTTTTATACTGTTGTTTTATACTTTGAATGTTTTTAATTTTTGTGAACCGCCCAGAGAGCTCCGGCTATTGGGCGGTATAGAAATGTAATAAATAAATAAATAAATAAAATTTGACAATGTATGAATATTTTCGGTGGGCACATACCTGCGCTAACATTCGGACCTTCGAAAGGGGCATGTTTGCATTTTTGGAAGCAAAAACAAAATTCGCATCCATCCCTAAGTCAGACGTTCGGCCATCCTAGTAGCCACTTTTTCACAGGGGAAGTTCCACGTGAGGCAAAGAAAGCAGCAGCTGAAGCTTGCAGTCTGCACACCATGTTTTGTCCAGCAATGTTGAGAATGGTTAACTTTCATATTTACCTTTCTTTTAAAGAAATAAACATCAGATACTGCAGAACAACTTGCACTCTGCACATAGGCGTATTGTATTAAAGAGCAGCAGGATGATCTAAATGCCCCCGTTTATCAAGAGAGCTTCCACATTCTGATTCCCTTGCTGGAGATATGGAATCACTTATGTGTGTTTATATATAAATCAATCAATCCATGCAGCACCATTGTTGGTCCTTGTCATCTGCAGCTGCTGCCTAACCTACCATTTTGCCCTGGCTTTGCAGGTGGTTCTGCCACCCCTTCTCAGGCTAAGGGAAGAGAAGAAGAGCTAAGCCACCCTGTTTCCACCTGGACCATGAGTCAGGCAGTTCCTTCCAGGGGTTGCATATTTAATACTGCTTGCAGCCAGAGCATGAGCTCATTGGACAAAGGCAGGCTCTATGCTAATGCTTTAAAATGGTTTATAACAGTAGTGACAACCGGTGAGGCCCAGGACACACTGCATATACAGTTCTCTAATTGTTTTCAAAGTGTCATATCCTGCTTGGTGTAGAGCTGGCCTGACTCTCAGGTCCACCTTTGTCTCTGGCCATCCTTTGTTAGCTGACCTTAGGTTCCCTTGAAATTAGTGAGACAATCCAGTCATGATTCAACTTGGGTCTCGTTGATTTCAATGGAAACTAAACTAACTTAACCTGGATCCCAACCGATATATTTGGAAGCAGAACTTTCAAGAAACAAGGACTAACTGTTAATGGAAACATCAGCATTCGTATGTGAGAAAGCTCCATTTCCTTACATCTGGACCAACCTGAAGGTTAAGAAGATTCTGTCCTTCTAGCCAGAATAAGAGGAGAAATGTGTGGCTAAAGTACTTGAAAGGGATGAGCTATTACCCAGTTCCAGTATGAAATGCATGGGGATCCCAAGTGATAAGATACAACAAGGAGTGCTTTAATTAAAAACAGGATTTAGAGCTGAACTTGAGTTTACATTAAGCCTTTCCAGATTAACTTCAACTGACAGCATTGGCAGCTAATGCTCGTTGCCCTCTACTAGTGTGCAATTCTTTACCTACTTACCTGGGAGTGAGCTCCAGTGAACTAAGTCAGACTTACTTTTGAGTAGCTATGGTTGTAAACCATAGGATTGTACTGACATCATTTTTTAGCGGTGGAGGAAATGCTTCCAAATCTTTCCCATCTTTTAAGGTCTCTGCCACTGTTTTTTGGTATGTGTTTCTTTTTTATTTAGAGACATTCATCTATAAGGTCTGTTTTGCAAGATCTGAAAGACCCCCTCACTCCCC
Organism: Elgaria multicarinata webbii; assembly: GCF_023053635.1. NCBI lineage: Eukaryota > Metazoa > Chordata > Lepidosauria > Squamata > Anguidae > Elgaria > Elgaria multicarinata. The sequence goes on from NC_086174.1 coordinate 87,575,231, forward strand.
CCCTTCTCTCCCTCACATGTCTCCTTTTAGCATTTCCCCCCTCCCTTAAAACTTTCTTTTCAATGAGGTAGCACACTTAATCGTAAGCAACTGTGATTGCTCTCAGTGGGGTAAAAGAACTGTTGCCTGGCAGAAGAATGTGTAGGCCAATAAAAAGGTCCTTTGTGTTAAAAGCAATCACACACTAAGCTAAGTTTTCAACTTATCATGCCATTTCTTTCATTGCAAACTGCATAAGCTAAAATTATGTTCCTGGAGTGGGGTTTTCATGTGCTTTTTACAAAGAATGCACTGCAGATTCCATTAAGAATGTTCTATTTCCACAAAATGTGTAGGAGGAGTCTTTCATTCCTCTATTTTAATTTTTAAAACCTTCACATAATGTATTATATTTTAAAATGAATGCAGTTATTTATTTATTATTTAGTTTCCATAGTCTTATATATACACGCATGTGCACACACAAACATTGACAAGAGGATTGCCAGAATGACAGGCCTTGAAAGTTTGGGAACAGAACTAAGTTTTATTTAGTGGTGTTCACACTGAAGGTCATGACAAGCCACGTCGTCCTGTGTGGACAATACTTCTACTAACATGCCTCTACGCAAGTCAGTTTTTAAGGGCAATGCTGTGATGCTTTAAAATAGATGCCTGCAGCCAAATCAATTTGTATGTGTGGGGGTGAGGAAATTCCACAATCCCACTGCATCTTGAACCTCATTGCCCTCTTACAGTTGCCAGTTCTTAACACTGCAGTGACACCAGAAGTCTCCAATGGGAAAAAAAAATCCCTTTCAGGGTTTAACTTCCAGCCTTTGAGATATTTCCAGTCTCCCACTCCCACCACCCCAATAAGTGAGGATGATGGGAGATGTTGTCTATCAACATTCGGAGGGCCACATGTTTCCCATCCCTGTTCTAGACCTAAGCCATCTTGCACTGCCTTTGCTCCCTGGCCTACAGTCCCAACCTCTTTTCCCTGACTATTTTCTTTCTGATAAGTCCTGCCTTGTCCCTATATGTGGATTCACCCTACCCTTCCTCTTTGAATCCTCTTTTCTTCAACTACGTTGCTCCACCACCCATTGTTTCCTAAAAACTTTGCTTTTTCAGGTCTGACTTTTGGCCAGCCTTCCTAACACCCTAATCTTCATGATCTGCAATAGTTAACAACTTCTCCTGATAATCTTCTTGAGTCAATTCTATTTTTTGTAACAACTATCTCCGTTCAATTTCATAATTTCCCACTAGCTGTTTTGCACCTTTTCTTCAGCCATCTTCCTAGGCCCCCCTGCTGCTTAACTCCCCCGTCTCCTGTGATCTTATCCCATTGCTGCCCCACAAAGCTGTTCCTGTCCCTTCAGACCTGTGTGTGTGCTTTTTATCCCAGCCAAATTGACTGTTTCCCCCCCTTTCACAGACTCTGGACTGTCAACATACTGACAGCTTATTTCCTGAGAAGTTGAAGTGATAGCGAACATGATGTGTCATCACCAGCTCGGCCAATCAGTGTCAGAGGCTCCAATGCCATAAGCACAACACACTATAGATTGCCCAAAGCATTTCCCCAGTACATGCTTCATTCACTTGGTTGCCAGTCTCCATTGCTTCTGTGGACACTGCTCAAAACAGAAGATATAAAAGAACAAATAAAAGATTTAGGATACAATCCTATGCATGTTTACACAGAAAAAAATATCTTACAGTTCCCAGCATTCCCCAACCATCGTGGGTGGCTAGAGAGATACTGGGAGTCATAGGACTTTTTTTCTGTCTCAATATGCATAGCATTGTGCCCTTATGGGACTACAGTTGTTTAATGGAGAGCCATATACTTCAAATGCAAACAACTAATTTGCTTCACAAACATTACCATTTACTGAGTAGCTTATATATAATAAAGACATAATTTGGGCTCAGTCAGTGAATAGTCGTTAAAAAGGAGGCTGCAGAAGATATGTATTGATTACCTTCAGATTTTATAAGTTTCTGTCACTGTGTCATTCACCTGTAATCTTTTGTCTGACATTTATATTCTACATTATCTGGAATTGTGGCCATTTGTTGCTGTTTTCTGTGTATTGCTTAACACAAGAGACCTTGATATAGCACTGAGTCATAAAAAAGTTGCAGTAGCACCAACACTGATCTATGCCACTGTAGCTAGAACATAATCATATGCCTAGAGCCTATTGCCACAACATCCCTAACCTCACCTGTATTATAACTGGATCTAGATTGGATCCTAGCATACTGTATCTTTGTGCTCTGGATCAGGATTTTGGCCAAGGTCAGGAAGACCTCTGCTATTAGGTCTGCATTTAAAGTTCTCTACTATTAGGTTTGATTTCAGAGGGGCTCTTGCAGAATCAAAGTGTATCCTGAAATTTCTGTTCATCTCTCTCTGTTTTGAATGTATCTTTAAGAGAGGTTTACAACCTGCTGTTGAATGCAGCACAATAAATATATGATGTTTCTTTATACTGTGTCAGAACATTGGTCCATTTGGCAGAACATTGTCTCCTCTGTCTGGCAGCAGGTCTCTGAGAACCCTTTTAAGTTGTAGATACCAGATACTGAAACTGGGCCTTTCTGCATGCAAGATATACATTGTCCTAATGAGTTATGGTCCCTCACCCATCCCCACATTTGCATTTCTTAAATCTCAAGTTCTTCCAATCCTGAGGATGAAGACATTTGTGAATGTTGTTAAATTCCTATCAAAAATTAAACCGAAACAAAATTCTCATCCATTTGCACCGTTCAAATTCAAGAGCAACAGCAATTACCAGCATGGAGAGGACCATGTTGTACTTTCCTGCCCTGTATCTGTTAAAGATGAGAAGCCTGCCAGAAAGAAAGAAAAGAAAAGAAAAAAGAAAAAGAAAAGGGTAGGCAATTCCAATTCAGCACTAATATGGTTGAATACAGACACAGATTCAAATCCAGAGTTTTAAGAGCAAAACTTGCAATATCATGGGTCCTGGGTGAATCTGTTAGTTTTGGATTGTCCTACATTGGATTACTTGTTAACCTTTCCATGCCAAAGAAGTTTCATATTTTGTTGAATTCTTATTTTAAAAATGTTCTGAAGCTAAATTCTTTCTAAACCCTAAATGGAGGTAGTGATGCAAAACTGGTGGGACATTTGAGTAGCAGCATGTCATGGTATAGACATCTTAGGAAATGGTTGTGTGGGGGGGGGAATCTAAGCCAAAAATGGAGCATTGCCCTAAATGTATTGGAGAAACAAACCTGTTGACTTCATAAAACTGTAAGGAGCAAACAGCTCCTTGAAAATCAACCACAACCATTCCCCTTTTAAACTGGAGCAAATTATCAGATCAGAGTAAAATAAATGCACAAGGAATTTCTGTGGTACCTTATAGCTTTTTTCTTCAGAATTCATGCTAGTAGGCTAGGGGGGAGGAAGTATTTCCATGTTATTATTCAGCATCATTAAGTTAAGTCAGTTTTCCCAGGAGCCATGAAATTAAACAAACTTTCTGAATTCAGCATGTCCCAATTAAATAGGAGTAGATCTTTTTACAAGAAAGAACCTTAGGCAGTGAAATTTATGATTTTCAACACTGGAGCATCTCTTCTTTCTAAAGTTCAGGGAAGGAAGTATGTCAATTTTGGAGGAATAATCAAAAGTGTCAGGTCAGAATTTTTTATTTAGGTAGAAGATGGAAACATCAGCGTCCTAGATTACCTTCCTTCAGTTATATTAGAGGATACAATCTATTTCCAGGATATGCAATCCCAAACCGTCATGTACTGGAGGGGACTCCATAGCCCAAATGCTCTGTTGTACAGGATGCTTGGTACAAATACCTTTTGTAGCAGTGCCAAGGCACACATTGTATAACTCACGTGTGCCTCATTCAACCCAGTAGAGTGACATTGACTCCTGCACAAGTTGATCAGTATGCACACAGCAATAAACTTCATTGCCAAGCTGCCTGTTTAGATTGGGAGATTTGCATTTATCATTTGTATTTGTGCATAGTGGTATCTAATGTTTTTTAGGGATGCATGAGCAACATGTCGTTCAGCCCTGAAAGGGGTCAAGCATTTGCAATAGAACACTCATGAAGGCTTGAACAGTTTGCAAGTGTTGGATGTGAATATTTGCAAAAAGCTTGGAAGACGTTTGCAAAGCAGCTCCTGCTGCCACTGCCTTCCCTTAATCTGACTCAAGGACCAGAAATTTACTAAGGGACAGATGTGGGTGTTCCTTAGGCCACAGAAGACCATCTTTTCCCACTGAAAACTGCGATTACCAGTCCCCTAAACCCTAGTCAGGGCTTCTCCCTAGTAGAAATGGGACTTTTTTTCAGAAGAGTTGTGAGATTTTTTTATCCCGCCCCCCCACCCCCAAAGAAAAGGCTGCTTTGAGAATGTTCTCAACGTTTTCTTCAACGTGCTTTCCCTGCAACAGATAATATACTGAGATAATGCTAGGTATGGGGCATTGTTGATGATGCAAAATGGGGGCCAGGCTGCCAACACAGTTGATGCTGTTGCCACTTTCAGTGGCAACATCACCACCACCACCCAAAACCCAGCCCTTAGGATAAAAGAAAGGAGCTGTGCTACAAGCCCTTCCAATGGTGAGTTCCTACTGTGAGAAACTGTTGGAGAACTTCTCCTCCCCCTGGAGAAATTCGGTGAAATTGTCCACCCAATTTCTCTACCCAAAAATAGGGTGGGGAATTTCAAAAGACCATTGGTGCACAACGTCATTAATCATTATTACTTTGCCCATCAACATTGCAGCCTTATGAAGTCTACAATTGCTTATCCCATTTGACAGTTGAAGGAACTGGAGTAATACTGACTTGCCCAAATTCATCCACTGACTTCCTGCCTCTTTCATTATTTGAGTCCAACTGTCCTCTTCATGAGTTCATCTGCTTCTCTTTATGATGACAATATTTACCAATGAAAGAAGAAAATAAAATGCATTCACATCCAATATGAATTTGTTTGTGTGCCTATTGCCTCTCCCATCCCACACTGATGCATATTTTTTTCCTTTGATCCCTCTTTGATCAATCTGTTCTCTAAAAGAGTTTGGGCAGACATAAATATATATAAACTCCTTAAAATGTCATTCTATTGCTTCCTGGAGGCAAAATGCAGGAGCTTCTGCTATAGAAATGCTATAGGCAGATATAAACTGTTGTTCACTCACACTGCATAGAGGAAGGGGGCTGTCATTTCTTCCAGCATATTTCTTCCCACAATTTCTGAAAGTTATAAAAGAAAAAGTCATGTTGTCTATTAGCTTAATTTGCATGAGCTGTTTAAGTAATGTAAGCTGTTATACTGGAAGTTGTGTGAGAAGCTTGCCCAGTTACGCAAATCCTTTTTTGCCTGTGGCATTGAGGAAAACTACTGTTGCCCAGCGTTACAGCCAGGTGGTATTTTGCATTTAACCGACACACAAATTAATGAACAAGCAAAGACACAAGCATGACATTAGCAGTGCTATGCATAAAGAGTTCCACTTATGTAAGCCAGAATGGGAAATAAACCATGTTCATGGAACAAATAGCAGCCTTAGCAGAATCCTAGGTAGATACAGAGCATGGTTAAGCATTGAGAACAGAGGATTCACCCCTCCTGAATAAGAGCAGCCTGGCCCACTCACTGCTTCTTCAGCCTACTGACAGAATCAGCACAAGAAAATAGAATCATTTTAGATTTTGTCACAATATCACCTTCTTTCTGCAAGCAGTAGTTAAACAGATAACCACCATGCTTCAGCTGCAGCTTTGTAAGCGATTCCCCTCCTTTTCTCTTTTATAGGCAAGTGAAGTATTTTACTTAAAACACACACACACACACACACACACACGCAGGACAAAACACCAAGTTTCATTTTCTAAAGGAAAGCCATCACAGATCCAAACATTCCAAGTGGTTGAATGTCAAAAGGAAACTTAGACACTGCAACATCACTATTAGAGGTACAGATGAGATTTCAACCGCTTTGACAGGACACGGATTGAAAGGCCACCAGGGAGAATAATGAGACAGGAATGGACTGAAGGAAAATCTTTGGTATACTGTCCAGAAGACAGGTCTGACCACTCCCGACTTCACTGTGTTGACAGGGAAGGTCTGAAGAGAAACTGTAGCTACATTCAACTGAACATGGTTACAGAGCACTGCATGATCCAAGGCCTGAAAAGAGGGTGCAGGGATCAGATCTTGTATGGCATACTTAAAAATCAGGTTTCTAAAATATGAGGGAGAGCTTCTATGGTAGAAGAGGCAGACAGTTGCCCTCCGTTATAGAGGCAAACAAGAATGGCGATGAGAGAGGGCAGCAAAGCCAGCCCTGCTCCCTCTCCTTGTGTGTAAAGCTAACACGTGAGGGGAACAACTGAATAGGACTAGGTCCTCACAACAATGTGAATGAGCATCTTAATGACTATACACATGTTTAGTTTAATGGGTGAATCTCCTACCTCATGTGACAGAATGGAAGGAGCATCATATTGCACCCTCCCCCCAGTGAGGCAGTACTGCTCCAGGTGCTCCAGATGGCCACACTGGGAGAATGGGCCTCTCCAGAGCAGCCACCTACCCTCTGGTTCACCCTGAGATTATTTCAGGGTGATACAGAGGGTGGGTAGGCTCTCTGAAGAGCCATGTTGGCTGGAAAAAGGAGTCAGCTCATCTTTTCAGAGCTGGCCTGGCTCAAATGCCTGGCTCTGAGGAGGTCTTTCCTCAGAGCCAAACATTATGGAAGGGGTGTCTCAGGAGATCACTGTATAGGAGATTCCTAGGTGTCCTAGAAAAATCCTTTCCTGACCATCAGAGGACCCTAGGAAAGGCACGGAGTCTTTGGTTGCAGATGGAGGGGAGATTATTGGAGAAAATCAGTCAGAGGCAGCTCCACTCATGCAAGTTCCCCCCTCCATTCTCCCCTTCTACTGCAGTCCCTGCCCCATAACTTAGGCCTTTCATGAGCAGGAGGTGTTTGGAGAGATAGTAAAATCCCCTGTGTGAGTGCAACATTGGGTGAAAACTAAACTTGTATAAATAATGCGATAAACATACTGTATGCTCACTATGAATCACACCGTAAGGCTCCATGTAATTTGAATAAAAAAAAGAAGAAGATTTGTTTATTGGGGAGCCTTCTGGACAGTGTCTGCCAAGATGTTAAAAATAAATAAATTGCCAGTTTATCATTATGTTTTCTAATACATAGAACAAGGAGATGGAGTCAATTTCTCCAAATTAAAGACAATTTGTGTTTGTACTTTGATAACTTAGTACTCATCAACATTCCCACCTCTTTGCATTTGGCTTCATTCTAGGGAAGTTTCCTTAGCAACTAGGTCATCTGACCCATTTAATTCCCTAGCACTGTTATTGTAGGTTCTCAATGGAAAGCAAAACAAAGCATTTCTTTTCATTGAGGAGAAAATGAAATGAAAACACACACACACTACATTCCACATAGGAAAAAATAAAAGAATGAAAGCTCTTTGTATAGCACCACATGTGCCAATCCCACACATTTTAAAACAGTATACAAATGTGGGTCCCAATCCACCTATATGTCTATGCTTCACTTCTAATAAACGAACAGTGGAGGAAGAGAGGGGAACCGTGTGACACAAGCCATTCCCCCTCACTTTCCCTTTCAAACATCTGTTTGCTGCTAGTGCTAATTATCTGACAGGGATTTGGAAGATCACTCATTTCCATACAAAGTAAGTAAGTTTGTTTATTTCGGTCATAGACCAGCGTAATAGAAAACATCATCACAATAATATTAAAAAACCCAATATACAATAAAATACATACATAAAATCCATAAAACCCCCAATATACAATAAAGTACATGATTCAACTAGGAATATCCTTGAGAACAACTGTGAGCACCGTCACATGGGGGGAAATCACATTTCCTTACCATCACTTCTCCACCCCTGCATTTGTCCCTCATTACTTCCTGTTCTTCCTGGAGGGGAAAGAGAAAGTAAACAAAGCCCATGTGCCCTATTCAGGGGGGCATTTTAATTGCACAGCTTTTCCTGCACACATCAGGAGATCATGGCCCATTCCATTTTAAAAAATAAGTCAGATTAAAAGGGTCTATTTTGTGATGGAAAAATGAGTGGAAGGAACGAGAGGTGTGCAGGAGGTGTATATCATTATCTAAAGGATGTGCGCACATCCGTAAGTGGGCAGTAGCAAGCATGTGATAAAATGCTCATCTGATGAACCTCTGTTGGAAGGGCTGAAATGTTCTATGCACTACTCTCTGAGTAGTGCACCTTCCCCATTAAAACAGATGCTCATTCAGTCAGGACCCAACATAATTTGTTAGAGCCCAATGCAAACTGATAACATGGTCCCCCCTTCTTTGTACATACGTTGAACCCATTCCATATGTGTATCTAGGGATGTTGGAGAAATCTGCAATGGAACGAAATGGGTTCAGATTTTCATTAATCTGACCCATGGATTCCACACTGAATTGGGTTCTCCCCCAAATACGGATTATACAGACTTGCAGAATGTTTGTTTAAAAAAAAAAAGAATTCTGTGCAAATTTAATTGTAGAAAAATGCCCCCTCAAAAAACAAAACAAAACTGCCCCAAAATGCACATTTTCCACCATATTCTACAGTACAAACATGTGCATTTTGCAGGATTTGTATTTGGGGGAATTTGCACATTTTCATATGTGCAAATTTGTGCAAATTCATTGTTGGGAGGACAACACAACAAAAGACCCCTGACAAATAGTGAAACATGGACAGATTGGATTTTACACAATCCTTACGTCCCTAGCATGTATCCAACATTAGTCGTACTTAGTGTAGATCTATTGAAAAGAATGGGATTTAGGTGAGACTAACAGTGGATATGACCCACTGGGTACAATCCATATACATACATACAATTTCATGAGTCATGAAAGAAAAGTTTCTATTTTAATTCTGAAATTACATTGTATGTATTTCAGAAATTACACCTTGGCCCATAGTGTGTTTGTGTGTGTGTGTGTGTGTGTGTGTGTGTGTGTGTGTGTGTGGATGGATTGGGGGTTCTATCAAGCCTAGGGTGACCAACTGTCAGGATTTCCCCAGATTTGTCCTGGTTTTCGTTCTTTCCATGGTGTCAGGGGGGATTTTCTATCATTTTCAATTATGTCCTGGAATGACACACCTTCCCCTTTAAGGCTGCCATTAGCATGGCAGGAGTGAATGACATGCTTTCTTGAGGCACATCATTCCCCCACCCCGAGCTCCAATTGAGGTCTTAAAGGGGAAAGTGGGTCATTCGTGGACATTATAGAAAAGGCCCCAATTGGAGTGGATGGTGGTGGTGCAGAATGAAATCCTTTCCCCTCCTCCACTCCAATCGGGTTCTTTAAGGTGGCGGGGGAATAACGTACTTTCTGCAGGACTCAGAAAGCTGCTTCCCCCCACACACACTAGGTGTCCTCTTTTTTGGTTTCCCAAATATGGTCACCCTAATCAAGCCACAACCCCCTCACTGTTTTTGTTATTTTTGTTTAATATCCCATGATCCACCCTGGAGAAGAGTTCTATAAAGCTTGATGAATGAAAATGAAACTACTCTGACAGACTATAGGAGACCGAAGATTAAAATTACAAAGCAAACAACCAAAACTTAGTAGTTGATGACATATATACTACAACAATGACTGTGATTTCTTGAAAGAACTAGTATGGTTTTCATATAGCTGTTAAGGCATATGCAGTTCCCATCTTGGCCTCCTTGAAAGCTCATTTAAAAACTTGTTTTTGACATGAAGCTTTTGAACATGCCTTTCTGACTCCAAGCAACAGTAAGCACTCTACTGATTCATAGCCTGCTAGGCCACTTGGTGCATTTTGTTTGCTTTGTTTACTTCAAATGTTGTATAATTCCAACTTATTGTATGGGCTGCTTCACACAACTGAAAATTAAACTTGTTGCAGCTGGCTGCATGGTGAAGAAAACTGATTGTTCCATTGCACCATCCAAAAATGATTTCAATACACAAATCATTCATGGGAGGTAAAAATAAGTCCCAATGGGTTCTGCAGTCCATGGAGGGTGCTCTAAATCTGGCAACTTGAAAGTCAGCATAATTATCATTATTATTATTTATTTATTTATTTATTTATATAGCACCATTAATGTACATGGTGCTGTACAGAGTAAAACAATAAATAGCAAGACCCTGCCGCATAGGCTTACATTCTAATAAAATCATAATAAAGCAATAGGGAGGGGAAGAGAATGCACCAAACAGGCAGTAAAAAGTCAGAACAAAATCAAGTTTTAAAAGCTTTAGTTCACTAAGAGTTAAGCGTGGAAAACTACCCATCTTTTTTTGTTTTAAGAGCACATCATAATCACATTTTCATATTTGTAACCCAAATAGCTGAGATGACTTTGAATTTTGAAATTATGGTGTGTGTGTGTGTGTGTGTGCGTGCGTGCGTGCGTGCGCGCTTGCATGTGTGTAGAATTCCTAACCTAAAATTTCAGGTCTGCAAGGAACTGGATGGCCAACCAAAAGAAGAAAACACTGTCCAAGAAGGTTTTCTTACTAACTTTGTGTTTATCGACATATTGTAAATTGACAAAAACAGGTTAATCTACAACATTTGTTGTGTTGTCCCACTGAATATTTAGGATGTAGAAAGTAATTAGATGGTGCATTGAAACTGCAGCATTTTCTGTTTCTTTAGCCCCAGAAAAAAATTCCAATTATGATGTTCCATATAGCATTGATACCCCACCCCTGAAATGTTTTAACTGATTCTAACAGGAATTCTCTATAATCATCCTTTTCATGTATTGCTATTATATAGATAGATAGATATTTGTAAGCTTTAATACTCATAAGCAATGAAATACCAATAGATAATAGGAAAGTTCAAACAGGTTAAAATTTCAATACATTATAGCTGACTGAACAAGCATACCCTGCAACAACATTGCCATGTAGATTGTTGCTGTTCAAGATTCCAGCCAGTCATGCTTTCTTCCAGGATACGCCATTCTATTTCTCCTCCCCATCCAATGGTCAGCCAGTATTCCTAGAGAGAGCATATGAAAAGGATGACAGGGCTCCTGTATCTTTAACAGTTTCAAAGAAAAGGGAATTTCAGCAGGTGCCGTTTGTATTAGGGCTGTGCACGGACACCCCCCCCCCCCGATCCATTCCGGATCCTGATCCGCAATTTCCAGATTGGGTCTGCTCTGCTCCACGTCGATCCGCCTATGGTCCGCTAAGCTCCGCTGCGGAGCTCCGGATCCGGATCGGAGCGCCGTGTTTCCCCCCTATAGACTTGCATTGAAATTCAAACGCCTACAACTTTTTTTTCTGTTAACGTTAGAAACCTCAAAATTGGCACCATGAGAGCTTATCCATGTATCCACCTTCATGCCCAGTTGGAAGCAAATCCAAGCCTCCATTTTTGGGGAATTTTTGAAAATCCTACACCCCATTTTCAGAAATGGGATTTACTCTGACATTTTTGCAAATGGGCACGCTCACAGATGCCACTTAGATCCACATTCATGACATGTTTCAAGCAAATCTGAGCATGCCCTGATTTTTGGTGATTTTTTTTTTCATTTTAAGCATCATCCCCTAACCCTCATTCACATCCCTTTCTAGAACTCCGTTAGTTTTCACATTAGAAAACTCAAAATCGGCACCATGAGAGCTTATCCATGTATCCACATTCTTGCCCAGTTTGAAGCAAATCTGAGCCTCCAGTGATTTGGGGGGGAAAATTTAAAAACCCCACCCCATTTTCAGAAATGCATTAGAAAGCAAAGGACAGTACATTCCCATAGGGAAAACAAACTTGCCCATAGGGATCCATTGCAAAGTGCTTGCCCATTGCAACCTATAGGACAATATCTCCGTCATTTTTCTACATACAAATGTATTTATTATTTGGGGAAATGGGAAAAATGTGTATTGTGCTTTGCCCATACTTTATTTGAATGCTCAAACTTTATTTGCTTTTTGCACTTAACAAGCAGTGCACAGCAAACCCAGTCACGGCCCCAACACACACACACACACACACACACACACACACAGAGAGTGAGAGAGAGAGAGAAAGAAAGGATAGATTGGGAAGGGAAGGGGTTGTGGGTGGGAAAAAACAAACACTCCAAATGAAGAATTATATAAAGCAATAAGTCAAAACAGAACAAAGGAAAGCTAAGCAAAAAGTCAGAAACAAACAAACACACACCCCCAAAACAAACTGTCTCTGGCTTAGTCCCACCCCCCTCCAGCATTGGGATTGGAGGGTGCTTCACATTATCATCACGATAGGGACTTGAATCTGTCAATCAAGGAAGAAAACAAGAGCTTCCCTTCTCCTGCTTTTAACCATTCTAAAGAAATTAATAGCAAGCAAACTCCATGACGAAAAATTCTGAAAATTAACACAAATGACCCCAAATCATCACTAAGCACAGTAAGTTGTTTTTTAAGTAGCTTAAAAACAAAGAAGTTATAGGCGTGGTTTTGTCCAATGCAATCCTAAGGGGGAACATCCAAGATGGCGGATGAAGATCCAAAAAGACACGGCGCGCCGCATAACAGTGGATCTGCTCTGTGATGCTCTGCTGCCCCCCGATTGACCTCCAACTTAAATGGAGGTGAAGAACCCCGATCCACTACCGCTTCTCCGACCTGAAACGGAGCGGAACACAGCCCTAATTTGTATGCATGAAATTCACAACAGTTAAAGCTCTAGGAGCCCTGCGCTCTTCTGGATCTGGTCACCATAGCTAAAGAAAGCAGGGCTCCTGCAGCTTTAACTGTTGTGATGAAGAGGGAATTTCACCAGGTGCTGCATACATACAAATGACACTTGTTGAAATTCCCTTCTCCATACAACTGTTAAAGATACAGGAGCCCTGTCCTCCTTTTCACATGGTCACCCTAGTATTCCACATCCATGGAACATGCATACTTTTCACTAGGATGCTCTGGAGTCCCCTGCCTTCTAAATTGCAATTGCTGCAGGGCCTGAAGGGGTGTGGCCTGATTGCTCTCAGCAGCTGAGTGGGTGGGGAGTCTCATTCTGATTTCTGACTGCAAGCTGAGCAGAAGCTAGAAAAGGAAGCCAGCCCACAGAAAGGTGTTTGGCAGGGGGAGTTTCTTAACAAAATTTTCATCTCATAAGTCACACTCCTCTAGTAGGGGACTTTGTTGCATACCCTCAGATAGGACAGAAGAAAGCACAGGCAATTCCAATACCTTTGGAAAGGAAGAGACAAAACAGAAATTTACAGGGACACTGCCTTGTCCCTGTAGTCAGGGATCATCAGTAGAAAACATGTTCTACCATTCTAAATGAGTAATTGGGGGGGGTGTCATTCTAACATCCATAAAATTGAAAAAAAATATTCACCAATCTCCCTGGAAATTTACATGTTTCAGAAAGAAGTGTTGGATTTACATAACCTGAAAAGTTCATGAAGATTGGTGAAAGATTGAGGGAATGAGGGCAGTTTAAAGTAGAAAAAGAAAAAAATCTCACAGATGCAAGGAATCCCATGCCACTGCTTTTGTATTGACATCTCCATGCCATATGCATCCAGGCAGGGGAAATTCCAAAAGTTATAGATCAAACACAGTCTGCCAGTACACTGAACTGATGACAAAGATGCACAATCCACAGCAAATGAGAGATCAAGTCTATGAAAAGTCTCACAGTACTTTTCATAGTAAGTCCTTAGCAATCTAATGTTTCAGGTAGTACAGTCCATGTGCAGAGTGCTTCCAGAGGCCTAGCTGATGGATCCAAACAGAGGGCTTTGGGCAATGCAGATGAAGTGTTCCTAGACAATACGCTTTGCCTTTACATCAGCTTAAAAGGGAAGGTGACAGTAAGATATCTCCTCTAGACGTCTTGACAAACAAGGCATTTTGGCGTTTCAGCAAGGCCCCTATCCAAGTTGAGTGGCACTCCAAGATGATGCTTCAACTGGAAGACCCTTCTGCAAACCCCTCCACTCCTCTGTCATGTTCTCACAGAAAGCTTCCCAGGCAAGGCCAGGGCAAGTAGGTGGCTGCAGAAACTAGGGTGACTCTCCCCTGCTCCTGCTCTGAGAATGCTGACTAAGGCCTTAGCTAGACCTAAGGTTTATCCCGGGATTGTCCCTGTTCATGTAAATGACACACAGGATATCCTGGGAGCAGGCAGGGATGACTCCGGGACAATCCCGGGATAAACCTTAGGTCTAGCTAAGGCCAGAGATGAACTTGTACAGATTTTGATATTCCACAGGCTGAATAGGCCTACACCCTTCCAGACTACTTCTAATTACATCTTAGCTATAAACTACAAGGCCCCCATTGCAGGGCTGAAACTAGGCCCTGACACTTTATTTATGAAAATAATTAAAATAGCATAATGATGATATAATCAGGATTAGATTGCAGTCAAAAGAAGCCCAGTAATGTCATATTCATTATGACCCAATAATGATGTCAAGTGTCAACCTAAACTTGGCTACATATTAAGCCAAATGTCTATATATTATTTACCACTATATATTGCAGTGGGGGGGATACTACCACAACTGTATTTCACCACCATAATGCCAGCAATTTACATTGCACTTTAGAGAACAACTTCATTTTTAAAAAAATGCTCTCTGTCTCCTTATTTCAATAAAACTTTTCCAGTCAATTAGATGACAATGTAAGGAGGTATATCCGAGAATGGCTGCAGCTTAAAAACATGTAATTGCTAACGATTTTTCTTATCTTTTGCATACAGGGTTTCTTAATTTAAACCCATTATGTTGCATTACCAAATTACTTCCACATTTTAATCAGTTTCTTCTTAGGAGAATAAAGGATTGGCATTAGGGTTATGCATCTGTTAAAGCTTGGAGACTGAAGCAGGCCATTTCAGAGCTAATCAGACCGCCTCTGAGACAAAGTGGACCTTCTCTGAGGGCCAAAACAGACAGTACTTTGTGTCTTTCGCTGTGTTTCTTCTTCACATTATTACTTCAGCATAGATTCTGGGGGTGGAGGTGGGGGTCCGTTCCAAACCAGAAATGGTGCGGTCTGATGGGCAGAAATGGGCTATAAACTGCTTCCAACTTGAGGCAGTCTCAGGCTTCTCCTCACCATAGAAGGGACATTGCAAGGCAGTTCCTATTTTCGCTATGACCAGCACAATAACCATTGCAAAATTTGTTTTATTAAATTTAATAAAGTTTGACTCTAGTTAACCTAACAAGAACTATCTTGCCCCTTTACTTTGTCTATGGGTGTACAAGATTATGCATGGCGTAATCTGGGGACTGGCTAATGAGATCACATTATGCCAGTCCTTCTCCAGCTTTACTTAAGGGCCTAATTCAAAGCACTAGCATTAACATTCAAAGCCCCAAATGGCTTGGGTCCAGGTTATCCGAAGGAATGCCTCCTCCCATGTGTACCTGCCTAGGCCCAAAGATCATATTCTGGGGTCCTTTTCTGTGAGCCCTTGCCAAAGGAAGTGAGGTGAGTGGCTACAAGGAGAAGGGCCTTTTCTGCTGTGGCACCCTGACTCTGGAATGAGCTGCCCAGACAGGTTTGCCAGACACCTACATTATACTCTTTCTGATGCCAGGTGAAGACCATCCCCCCCCCCCAGTATTTTAACATTTTACCATCCTAGCCTTTTAAGTTGCTGTTTCAACTCTGTATTTTCAATATCTGCATTGCTGCTAGGTTTTATTCTAGTTGTACTTTTATATTCTGGTTTAAATTTTATACTTAAGTTGTATTTTATGGTTTTAATTTTTTGTGAACTGCCCTGGTTGTGGGTTTCCCAAATGTGGCTAGTTGGAGACTGTGTGAATAGAATGTGGGACTAGATGGTCTGACTCAATATGGCTCTTCTTAACTTCTTATGTTTTAACCAAAAGCCAGAGCCACTGCATGGTGTCCAGAATGTGTGTTTTCTGATCGTTGTCTTCAGTTTATAATTAGTATCATCATCACATGAGGACCTCACATGGTATACACCATGTGTTTTGCCATCTTTTGTTCAGCTATTGTAGATTTTTCTATAAATAATCAGAGACTGCATCACTGAAGTCAGGGGGAGCCTTATGATTGACAATGCGCTGGGAACACTGTCACTTTACAATGCAATTAGCTAGGATACAGCCACATTGATTTCAGTAGCTCATGTGAGGCATGCCAGGCATTCAGATAATCAGAGGTTTGGATGAATGGAAGTGCCATTTACCCAGTATTGTATTGTTATGGGTCTTTAGGAGACTGAAAATAGTTAAATAACAAGGAGTTTCAGACACTGAGTTGCTGAAGGTTCTTCAGGGTTTTTTATTATTATTGCTCAAGACAGGCTGATATTGAAGGCCTATTTCTGAACTATTGCTCATGGCTGGGAAGAACAAAAGCTGGGGTTTAAAAGAGGTATCTCATTTCTGAGAAACCTAAGTCCTCTGGGTCCCTTTGAAAATACCCACCTAGTACATAATTAACTGTGTTCTCTAGTTCAGACTTGAGAGTCTGTATCGACTCAAAAGAAACAGTAGGGTGATCTGTCAAAAGGTATATTCTACGAGATATCCTTTACCAGCTCTCCATCTGCAGTACAAAGTGTGTTGGATAAACTAATTAATGTTTGAAGTTTAGTATGCATACAAGCACACACCACTCAGAAGTCAGAAAATATAAGAGACAAAGTACCATTTCTCCTGGTACTTTATCAGAAACAACTTTCCAGAAAATAAATAAATCTGTATTAGTCTGTGGTAGCAAGATGTGTCATTGGAACCAAGACTAATACACTGTAGCATAGACTTTTTGTGATCTAGAACTTGCAATATCAAATCCAGGTTTTTCATGATCATCTTGGAGGAGACAAGTCAAAGAAACAGATATGCACCAGTTCTCTGTGAAGACAAATAATTTCAAAATCATCTCCCTTGTCAATTGCTCATCTACAAAATGCATGGTTTAATACAGCCTCCTACAACTCTTCAGATGTTTTTGACTACAACTTCCAGAATTCGTGACAAAGGTCCATGCTAGCTGGTGCTGGTGGAAGCTGGAATCCAAAACATCTGAAGGGGAAGGCTGGGGGAAGGCTGGCTTATTCCTCCTTAGCTTGCCATGTGGGCAGTGCACATTGTTGTGGCCAGCTCACGAAGATGCTGTGGTTCAGCCTCTATTTTGGGCATGGTGATCAGCTGCCACCATTTGCCAAATGAAGGCTTATGAGATGCCTTTTTAAAAAAAAGCCAAGCACACCCTAATGCTTGTCAGGTACCCACCACAAACAGTTAAAAGGGGAATTCCATCTATCTAGGGAAGATTCCAAAATGCAAAAACAAAACATGGATAGCATAAAAAGGAGTTTTATCTATGTAGGTCTAGGAGTGGAATTAAACCCCTTCAGAAACAAGCTTCTGATTTTTAATAATAATACTAACAATAACAGCAATAATAATAATGCATTTATTAAAAAGAATCAGCATGTAGAGGCATTTGAAGAAGAGAAACAACCAAATCATGAATAATTTTTAATGAGGCATTAAGAACATAAGAAGACACTGCTAGAGGACCAGACCAAAGGCCTTCCTAGTCCTACATTGAGTTTCCCACAGCGGCCAACCAGATGTCAATGGGAAGACATAAGCAGGTCATGAGGGCAATCCTCTTCTCCCACTGTTGTTAGTATTGCTAGCTTGAATTCTACCAGGTATCTGTGTGTCTTTGTGGCTTCAATTCTTTTGTTACACAAAGACACTTCCAAAAGCATTAAGCCACTTTGAAAGCCAAGATGGATGCTGTCCCATTTGTTGTTTAGGGACAAAAGGGAGACCAGTGAGGGGGAGGGGCCGAGGCACCTTCTTTCCATAAACCTTTTCTCTGAGCTCTCTCCTCACTAGGGATCAAGACTCTGTGAGATCCCTCTTCCAGAAAGAGAACTGAATCAACTAGGCTATATCTACTCTAGTGCTTTTTAAATTAGTATTGAAGTACTCTGATAACTATTGGGACACATTAAGTATTCTGTATACCACTTTTCTAGTGTTATTTCCTGCTTTTTATTCCACATTATTCAAAATACCACAACAGATGTCATTGTGTGTGCTACGAGGTATAAATGTGAAAGTGGAGAACAGTGTCACCATGATGGGATCAGTTTGATATCATGTGAGGTGTAGATCTGTCCCGAGATACTGTTGAGCTTCCTGCACAACCAGAGGGCTTTCTTGGTCATTGTTTCCCTTGGATTGAAAACTCTATTGGCTTGGCAAAAGGAATGTTTTATGTTACCCAATCAAATTGAAGATTGACAAACTGGGCCATTTGGATAAGAATTTACACTGAGAAGAACAGGCTCTCAGAACTTTTTCAGACTTTATAGCAGAACATCTCTGACTGCATGGGTGGGAGTGGGGGTTTGCAGAAAACATACATGGTGGTGGTGGTGAGGGAGAAGCATGAAGGCTCTGCTCCCACCTCCAAAAAGAATTCACTTGGCTAATGGGTTAAGGGCATTGGTAGGATTCTTTCTGTTCAGGCTGACCTAAAGCAGCCCACCTAAGGCAAAGGACAAGGTGGAAGACGTTCTTGCCCAATCTATGTTCAGAGGGGCAGTTGAATCTTCCCTCAGTACTACTGATCAGATGGTATCTTCCACTATGCCCACGGGCAGCAGATTAGCTTGTGAGGCAGAGGACATGCTGCGTGGCACACATGTGGTGCTACTGCTCCCTGCCCTCCAGTTTCTGTTGCTGAAGCACTTGCCTCAATTTTACTAATGATCGGGCTAGTACTATCTCAGGTATACAGTACACCAAACCACAAACAAGCAACACAGGCATCTACTCACAGTATGCCTTGATGCTCTACCTCTCTGGATGGCGGGGGAGACGTCGCCGTGGCTGCAGGATGGCTGGTTTGGGACGGTTTCAGGCAATGGCGATATTCACACGCCTGAAATAGTTGAGAAGGGAGAATTATTTCAGCACGTGCAGCTTCTCCCTTTGCTGTGGCTGCGTCCCCACCAAACCCCTCCCTTCCATGCAGTGACAAAGACGCTGCTGCCCTGCCCCTGGCAGTTCTCCATCAAAGCGAGGCTGGCCCTTCTGATAGATCTTCTGATAGATAGGAAAAACTTCCTGACGGTTAGAGCAGTACGACAATGGAATCAGTTGCCTGGTGAGGTTGTGGCCTCTCCCACACTGGACAAATACTTAAACGGTTGTCACACAGAGGAGGGCGAGGATCTCTTCTCGATCCTCCCAGAGTGCAGGACACGGAATAACGGGCTCAAGTTAAAGGAAGCCAGATTCCGGCTGGACATCAGGAAAACCTTCCTGACTGTTAGAGCAGTATGACAATGGAACCAGTTACCTAGGGAGGTTGTGGGCTCTCCCACACTGGAGGCCTTCAAGAGGCAGCTGGACAGCCATCTGTCAGGGATGCTTTAGGGTGGATTCCTGCATTGAGCAGGGGGTTGGACTTGATGGCCTTGTAGGCCCCTTCCAACTCTGCTGTTCTATGATTCTATGATTCTATATTCATTTCCTCTTTCATACCTTCCAAACCATACATGTGACTGGCTCATTGGCATCTTACAGTGGTTTACCTGAGCCTGTTCCTGTTGTCAAGCAGTGGTTATGTACCTCCCTTCAACCATGCTCAAAATGAAATATGTGGCATGGACACCTGTATGGGGAACTACTGTTAATCTTCTGTCCGTGTATCTCAAAGCTTTTTCCTTATGAATTTCTTAGCGTTATTTGAGTATACAGCAGTAGTTTAAATTCAGTTCAGTAAGTCTGAAAAAACCAGTACGAATTGTACAGTTGTCATTAGCAAGAGAAGAAATGATGAGTTCAGATGACAGGAAAAGTGGTCGTTGATAATCCTCTGGAATAGTAGTAATTTGAATAGCAGACATTGTTCAAACAAAAAAAGGAAATATTGTGAAACTGGATGTGAGGAGGACATGTGAATACAAATTTGTTTTCAGGAGCCAGTGAGATATATTTTGAGGTACTGAAGTGATTAATTAATGAAACTAAAGCCATAGGCCTGGTTTAGATATGTCTCCAGACTGAAGATCCTGTTGGTGGAGTGGAGTGGAGTTGCATAGGGTTGTTATGGGAGTCCAAGAGTGGGGTGGAGTCTGGCAAACTTCCCCCGTTCAACTTTCTGGACTCTGGTTCATTGACCAACATGCTTACTGTTCACTGCACAAGCTACTAGATAGTCCATGAACACCTGCTGCACAGCATGAGACTACTCAATCCATTATGGGGGAAAATGGCACTCAGTAAGGACAATGTACCCCATTTCATCTCCAAGATCTTGTGTTACTGTCACAGTCTGCGTAATGGAGTGCAGGACGCAGCAGTCCAAGTCCATTGGTTATTTTCGGAAAATAGTCTCTGTTGGATATTTTGGGGGAAATAGTCAACCATGGGGTGTTTTTTTCCCTGACAGATGATACAACAGTTAACTATTTAAGCAACGGTTGACTATTTAAACCACCATTAGTTATTGTGTCATCTGAACTGAGCCATAGGGTTAGATCCAACTTCCTCATTGTGCCTGCAGAATATTGCTGGCAAAATGGGACTTCCATGTCCTCTCCTCCTCCCTGCAGCACCCCCATACCATCTAAATCTGCTGCAGGAGAGTTGGGGGAACCATCCGGAGGAGATGTGGAGGGTATATGCAGGGGTCTACAGCAGGAAGGAGAGGATGAAGAAGCCTTACTCTGCCAAAGGTATCTGTTCCACAGGTGCAACAAGGAAGCTGGATCCAAAACCTAGAATGATCAAGAGCATCACCAAAAAAAAAAAAAAAAAAGGATACAAATTTGCATGAAATTTGTATATGCTATTTTTATATACATTTAGAAGTAATTACTATAACATAATAGAAATGGAAATACAGTACATCATAGTGGAGAAGACTATGACCAGGTGACCTGTGTGTCTCCTCTGTTCAGTCTGCTGTCCAGATACGCACTATTGATGGGCAACTTCCAGGTTCCTGCTGCTCTTACTTTTTATGGTTCTTTATTTTTAAGCCTTGGACTGGACTGTTCTTCAAATAGAGGACTGTCCTCTCACAGCTCTTCAAATATAGGACAGTCCTCTGTAACGTGAACAACCATGGACTTGCTTACTCAGACATAAGCCCCACTGTGTCCAGTTGTGTTCCCTAGGAAGTGTGTAAAAGATTGCAGCTTTCCAGTTTCAAGAAGTTTACACCCACCCCCGCACCATCATGTATATGGATAGATTTTTAGAATTGTAGCCAAGGAAAGCTGATAAATATGAAAAACCAGTCTGAGTCAGCATGCATTTCCTGTGTGTGATGAAGGACTTTTGATGGAAATAAGAAATACAATGTAGAGCGAGATGACAATTCCTTCAAGGCAGCAGCTTGAATGAATAAACTCCCATATTCTAGTTATTTGCCATGAAAGCCAGTCAATTATATGACTAAATGCTGATCTCAAAGATTATTCAATCTCCAGGTGAAACTCATTTATATTTAAGCACCACTTAACTCAATCCTTGCTTATAGGAGCTTACCTTTCCATAGCAGCCTGAAGCTGTTTACAGCCCCACAAATCAAGAAAGTGTGTTGGGGAGACGGGAGAGAGAAACACAACAGCATTTCAGCACTAAAATTCACACCGCATATTCATTGACTTGCAAATGGTGACAGGACCCCTTCAGATGTATTTAACCCGTCATGCAAATTCAGAGGGCAAAGTAAGCAAAAGTGGAGATGGCGGCTACTATTCTGTTGTACTTCGCATTTTATGGTTCTGTCACAAGCAGTATAACAGTTACCATAGTTACCTTTTAACTGAGTCATTGCATGTTAACTCTTAAAAGATGCAGAGGACACAATACACACATAATCTCATTTTTATTTTATATTTTTTATATATAAATATATATATCTATAGCTATAGACAGTTGATAAAATATGCTAAAGACAGCTGTCCTTATATCTTAAATTAAATAGTCTTTGTGAACAAATGGGAAAGAAGCAGAACACGCTGCAGCATACACTCCTCTTCTTATTAAAATTTAGGATTACTTCAGACACTTGTAAATTGAACCCTGTGGAGGGCATATATAGCTTCAGGTGGCTTCAAAATGAAGATTAGACAAATAAACAGCGGTCTGTCAAGAGCTAAAGTCATGATGGCTATAGGTTGCAGAGTCACCATGACTCTAAATTACCAAATACTAGAGAACAACACTGGGAGTAGGCTATTGCCTTCGTGTCCTATTTGTGGCCTTCCCACAGGCATCTGGGTGGCCACTGTGGGAAACAGAATGCTGGGTTATATGAACATGGAAGTCTGGATAATTTGTGAACAGAAACGAAAGTCTAGTACTTGTGTATTTTGGGGTGCTGCTAATACAGGCTGAAAACCACAGCTGTAGTCTATTGACTGCTCAGAGGTCAGGTAAATCATTCCATGGAGAAAGGCCCAGCAGCCATTGGATGCAGCAGTGAGAAGGAAGCAACATCTGTTTCTTCACATCCAAGATTAAAACCATAGCTTCCTGCTGGTAATGCCAAAAAAAGCTACCACGGAATGCAAAAGCCTGGTCCAGCTTGCACCCATTCTTATATCCCTAGTAATGCTTACTAGCCTCAGTGGATGGTTTTTGCATTCCGTGGTAGCTTTTCTTGGTACCCCAAAGCCAAACACACATGAGAGTTCTTTTAGAAAGAAAAGGGGGTGGGGAGTCCACGTATTCCTGAACTGCAACCACATTCCAAAAACACTTTTTAAAAAAGTATACTTTTAAATGCTTATTTGGTTTATTAAAACTTCCATTATTTTATATTGTCCATTTGTTTTCAATTGTCAGTTTTATCCAATGTAACCTGCTTGCACACAAATTGTGAACAAAAGGGCTCCTCCTTTGATTCATGAAAGGGCTGTTGATCCAGCAGAACCTCTCCTCATGAGAACAGATTTTGGCAGAAACAAGGGTGGCAGGGAGAAAATCAGCAAAAGGCAACTTCCTTACCTTCTTCTAGCAGAGCATGAAGCTGTGGTTCTGCTCACGGGAACAACTTAAGAGCTTTTCTAGATGAAGCTGTATCTACTCACAGTTTCATTGCAGAACTGAAACCAGATTTCTACCCAAAGAGTAGAAAGAGTTGACCTTCCATGCTTTCCACTACATATCCTCTAGGTGGTGCTATGGTATAGTGGAATAACACATTTAGACTAGTGGGAACTTGCACTTTATTTACAAATCATTGCATTTTCATAAGAATATAAGAAGAGCCATGCTGGATTCATCTACTCCCGCATTCTGTACACTCAGTGGCAAACCAGTTGACCACGGGAAACCCAGAAGCAGGACACAAATGCAACAGCACCCTCCCACCCATATTTGCCAGCAACTGGTGTTCATAGGCATACTACCTCTGATACTGGAGGTAACATATAGCTGTTAGGACCAATAGTCATTGATAACCTTCTCCAAGAATTTGTCTAACCACCTTTTAAAGCATCCAAATTGGTGGCCATCACTATGTCTTGTGGAAATGAATTTCTTAGTTTAAGTATGCACTGTGTGAAAAAGTACTTCCTTTTATCTGTCCTGAATCTCCGACCAGTCAACTTCATGGGGTGACCTCGGGTTCTAGTATTATGAGAGGGGAAATATGTCTCCCTCTACAGTCTTAAACCCATTGAATTCATTGCTGCCCTGAGTACACTGTAGAACTGCAAGTCCTACTGATTTCAACAGAATGTACTTCCAAACAGTTTCTTTAAAATTGCTGCTTTACTCTAGTTCCCCCCCCTCAAAAAAAAATGTTCTGCACACATTTGATTTGTACTGAAGTTTTCTGCTCCCACCTCCTAGCTGTAAGTGTTGATATAATAAAAATGGAATTTTGTGGTTAAACATACAGGTTTACTTGTTCATAACTAGGACAATTTGAAAAGAAAAAGAAATGGACTTTTGGCCAGCAACAAACTAGATCCCGGAGAGCCCAGAAACAAGGTGCCCCCAGTGACAACAGCGTTGGTGACCTCCACAGTTTCAATGGTGCCTGTGAAGCTTCTGCACTGCCACCCATTGCCTTCTGCCCCCCACCCACCATCCCACAAGCACTTTAGAAGTGAGAAGAAAGCAAACTCCACATAGAGATGAGAAAAGAAGTGAGAAAAGGGTCAGTCTTCCCCATTTCTGTTGGTTCCTCAACAAACTGCAATCAGCACCCAAACAGAAAGTAGAGGGAACAGGAGGTAAGGAGCCCTGTGAAAATACTAAAAAGAAAGAGGGGGGGTAATGGTACATTTATGAGGGGGTGGATAAAGAATGGATCCTAATAAAGAAGTCTAATTGATAATACAATGATATCTTCCAGTAACAGATTGCTTAAAACTTATTATTCTAAACATGATTTCTCACGTCTGTACAAGTGGGACCTGCCAGAAAATGGTGCAATGTATTTATATCCCTTAAAAGGTGTTTTCCTATTCATGGGCTCAGTCAGCCTGGAGCAGGAGCTTAGTAAGTTGTGGTCAGGTTATCAGTGGGGCTGTGAGTGGGGAGAGGTTGAAGGCTATCCTCTCCCACTCCTCCCATTGCAGCTCCTTTGTGCTGTGCCATATAGATGACAACGGCATCTCTCTAACCCCAATTTCTCCCCTCTCTGATACCCCTCTCAGTCATTATCTTGACTGGTAGACTCACACCAAGCCCTCTCCCAGCATGCAATGAAGGGGAGAACAGGGACGAGCACACAAGATCTGTTCACTCTACCATGCGTGTTTCTGTGTCCATCCCTATCACATCCCTAAATGTGTTGGGAAGGCAAACTTCTGCAAGTTTCAACATTTTCCAGAGAGGGAGCCGCCTTGAGTAGCAAAGGCTTCCCATTGCATGTATTTGCCATCCCAACATGTGGAAGGTGATGAAACCCATGACAAGGACATGATAGAGGGCTAGCAGTCTCAGCCTCACTTTCCTCCTCATTCATACTGAATGGATCCAAAATCACAATGGTGTAACTTGATTCTGCACAAGGAAAAAGACTCCAGAATTAAAATTAGACAAAACCCTTACAGATTCATTTATTAATCAAAGATATCCATTCCACATTATGCAGTCAAAGAGGCTACATTGGCATCCGGAAATAATCTGTCAATGTCAGACTTAATGACAAACTAAATGAGTTCCCCTTCTTGTTGATTTTCTTGCAGTTCTGCTGGCTTCAAAATGGCCAGCAAAGAAAGATCCTCATTAGCTGCTAATTCAAAATGACTTCAGAGAGAATTTCCCTATGCCTTCCATCTCCAGTGATCCCGTTTCTACAGGGGATTAGTAAACATAACTGAGCTATCATCCTGACTCCAATCACTGTAGTTCACTAAATTGCTTCACCAGCAGTGGAATAACAAACTAGAAAGAGTTAGTTACTCTTAAAGATAGATATATTTGGAGTCAACCCTTCCTATCATCAGCATTTTTTAGCTATTTCCTATTTGATTAAAAACACAGGGCGATATCCAACTAGTGCTTCCCACTGCCTGCAACCCTCCACGCCTCCTCCCAAACCTGCCCCCAAATGTTTGCTACACCTTCCAGAGCACTTTTTGTGGGTGTGCAATGGGCAGCAGGAGGAAAAGCTTCCATTTGCATCCTGTTGGATCTCAGCAACAGAATGTAGATGGCATTTCAGGAATTACTATGAAATGGCAAGTCTTTTTATATCATAACAGCCTGCAAGCCAAAATTAGTCTCCATTAGAAAGTTGCTTACCATCTTGCCAGATTATAAATTCTGGAGAAACCAATACCTTGCATAATATTTTGTGACTTTTGATTTGGCCTAATAAAAGTATTGACTTAATATAGATGTTGGATTTTTTTTCCTTATTGCCAACATGGCTATCTTTTCCTGATTTGTATTGTCCATTGGAATATCTATACATGGGATTCTTTCCTTCCTTCCTTTTCTTTTTCACTTTTCTTTACTTTATCACCATTTCTTCCTATATAATGCTGCTGCATTAAATGTCTTGATCTCATAATATTTGCTTGAAAATCTGAAATTTAAGTTTAAAATGTGTGGGAAACAAATTTAGTCCTCTCCCCAAATACTCAGGAATGTTGACAGCAAATATTCTCCAGACTTGCAAATATTTAATATTCATTAGTAGCAGGATATGTGACATCTACTTATATTAATTGACCACCAATTCTATTTAGTAGCTGATTTTTTCCCTTCAGGTGAAATTACCTTTTCTCAATGTTATTTGCATATATTTACAGTCTGCATTTGACAGCTAACCTGCTGTAACAGGCAACAATTGCCAATATCTTACATGTAGCTATCAACATATGCTAATATCAATCATGCAGCTGTCAACTTTGAACAGAAAAGAATCTGACAGATGACATGCAGTAGCAGTCAACATTTGACAGTGTCTATCATACGATACAGCTGTCACCATTTCACTGCATTTGACAGCTGATGTGGAGGAGTGATCGACATGTGCAGTGTCTGACATGCAGCCGTCAAAGAAGCAGAAGAGGAGAAGACTTCAAAAGGAGATGAGAATTAGTTTATTAAAATGAGCTGCACAAGCACAGTTTGGATGTAAAATCCCTTTTCAGTGGCAACGGATCTCTCATTTCTTCCATCGAATGGTAGCAGGGAAGCTGCTGAAACTCACAATTTCTGGGCTGGATTATGAATATTAGCAAACTGTTTTGCGTGCTTTCAATCCTAGGGGTGAATTATAATCCAGTGAGTTCTTCCTCGGATTTTGGGTTGTAATCCAAGGCAGAGAAGAATTCCTCCCTATCTCTTTACTTCCCACATGTATTCCTACTTAATTGCCTGGTAAGGAGCAGCAATTGCAGGAAAGTCTCACCGGAAACCTCCTTCCCTCCTTCCTTAGTGTCTTGAACACTGCTTCAGCAGTGTCCCAGGCACAGTGAGTCCCAGGAAATGTAGTTTTCCCAGGGCACCTTTGCATGGTGTCCGACACACTGGAAACTATATTTTATTTCTCAGGGACCCTGATGAGAGGGAAGTTAAACCCCCATGCCACTGCATGACGGGTTATCTGGGGGTAAGGGGAAATGTCATCTGGTGTGCAACAGGATCCAAGTTGGACTTGGAATCAGAGTTTGAATAAAACAAGCTCCTTAATGTTTTGTGTTTGGTTAACTGAACTCAAATCCTAATTGAACTGGGGGTGGGGAGTTCGGCTATCATGTATTTGTGCTGCCCTGTACATTTTCCTCTCTTTCTGATCTATAAAAGTCAACCTGAAATATTGCTAAATCTTGGTCTTTTTCAAGAAAATTGTTTGTCCTCTAAACTTGTTGTATATGGATTTGTAAAACACAAAGACTGTATATTGCCACTTTTATCCTCTTCAGTAGTGCCTGAAAAGCATCTTCAGAATATTAATGAGCCACTTCCTGCTGGCCAACCTGGTAAAGCACTGGAACCAATCCATCACCACCAACTTCTTTAAACAATGTTGGTTAATGATAAATAAACACAAGCTCACTTTTCCTCTTTATACACATATACATCATGTGTGCTACTAACATTCAGCCATACTTCCAAATCACTGAAATATTGTACAAATGACAAAGAATACTTCAATGATGCATCTATTTTCCAGGCCACTTACATAAATAATAGACTACAAAAGTGATACAAAATGAACCTTATGCAGCCACGACCTTCATGTGAAGCTTTCAGCATGCTGACTTTAATCATATGCTTCAGAGAGTTACAGCCGCACATTTTCAGTGCAAACCTGATTTCGTTTCTCATCCTCCATTTCTTTTCCAATGGAAATTACGTTATGCTTACTTCCAATTTACAGCTTTTCACAAAAAATAACAAAAACATTAAATTAAATTAAATTAAAATCGTAATACACATGCTAGGTGGGGGTGTTTTTTTTTTTTTAAGTCAATTAACCATTTTATATAGTCTGTGATAGATAGAATATGCTATTTTTGATTAACTGCTATATAGCAGTAAATCAAAAATAGCATGTCTGGTTTCAACACCTTTGGTCAATATTCAGCCAGCTGCTCAATAAACTATGTGGGGGCCAATCCCTTCTCTGTCTCTTGGCCCATTTTTCCAAGTGCGAGAACTCTCTTGTCATACTCACAAGCCAGTTGCAGCAACTGCTCATGGGTGCAGAAGCAATGCTATAAGCACAGAGATCTCATACACACACACACACACGCACACACACACGCACACACACACCACAAAAGCTCCCATTTATTTAAATGGGAAAGGCTGTTCCCTATGTGTATGTACAGAGCAGGTCCTTCTATTTCAATGAGCAGGGTAGTACATATGCAGAAGAAGTTGTGCTGATCAGATCACATGTCATAGATAGTATATGAGTGTGTGTCAGCAGATACTAATGTATGTAAGTGCACTTAGGAATCTAGTTACAAAAAAATATGAATCTGAAGCTGAGATTTTGGAGACAGCGGATAGGAAAACAATGTAGCCCATGCAAGGTCCACCTGCCTTGTCAGCAATTATTTGCCCCAGGTTAGGGATGGAAAAACCCATCTATTTTGGTTTCTCTGAGTTTCCCATTTTTCCAACCTTAAGTTCGGTTTCTTCAAAATTCTGATAATTTCTCCAGATACATCCTGAATTTTCAGTTTTTAAACAACAGTTTATATGAACATTTGTAGGAATTTGTGTGTGTGTGTATTCCTAATATACATATTTTTGTATGCATTTTTTATTAGAGAACTCCATTGCAAAATTTGAGAAAATGAAAATTTCAATGGATAAATGGGTTTTGGATCATATATGAAATTATGATCATAAGTATGAAATTAAGTAATTTTGCATTGAAATATGAACCAAAGAAACTTCTCCCCCATCAATATCCAAGGTCTGTATGATCCTAGGGATTGATAGATTTGTCAATCTTGCAAGATAGTCAGGTTTTTTGTTTTGTTTTTTTAGGTAAAGCTCTTTCTATCCCATATTTTGAGGTCAAGCTTGTTCTGTCTTACATAAGCTTGTTGTTGTTTTTTAATTTAAAGAATCCATTCAAAATATGTATGCATTTTTCATAATGTATGCATTTTACATGCATTTTTAAATGCACACATTTTCCTTTGTGTATTTTTCAAATGTGCTCATGTTGTGGAGTACATTTGTTTGTTTTGTGGAATGTATCTCAAGCTCATGAATGTATGGAGTTCTCTTCATGTCATATGTGTCCAGGAGATTCAAATTTTGTAAAACCATGAAAAACAAACAAACCTTCAACCAAGTGAATTTCTCACATTTCCCTCTCCAATCCTGTTCTTCCTTACTTATAAGGGATGGTAATAATACAACTCCATTCCCAGGAAAACACACACACACACCTTCATTAACTGAAGAGGGCTCCTGGACGTTGCTGCCGCCAGTCCTGGATGGACTTGTCTAATTGTTCATGTCCACAAACAGGACACCCCAATTCAAGACCAGACATCTCTGACAGGATATGGGGATTCAGAATCAATGTGATGTGTCTTGCAGCCCAATTAACTGTAAATTGAAAACAAGTGTTATTATTACTGCCCAAGCCAATCTACTTTTTCCTGCTACATCTTAAAAGAGTAGCCTGAGTTGTGCAAACACTTCAAACAATTATAGTTTCCTCACCGGGATCCTGGTTACCAATAGCAGCCCTGCAGTTAAATTGCCTTTTACTGATATATCACACACCAGCACCCACTTTAGTGGTTTCTTCTTAAAAGACATTCCGTCAAGATCAATGGCCCTTAAAATTAAGCAATATGATACAGCAGTCAAAGTATTGAGCTGGATATTAGTTAACGTGGGGCATCTTCTGGGGAATGAAACAAAACCCTTGTGGCTTCAACACAATGAAGAAGTGTTCATCTCCAGGGCTAGGCATTGGGCACAATGAATGAACCACTTCCATTGGAACAATATAATTGCAAATCTCAGTGATGGTATGCGATTGTAATGGATTGGTTTAAAGCACTAGTAGAGACAAATAATACACAGGCTTTAAAATCTTTATCAGATCTAAAACATACATTTTAACATGAAAAGTAATTGAAAGTGAGCTGGAGGATTGGAGTAAAAAATCCACTGGGCTAGTTCCTTTATGGAAAACATTACTATCCAGCATTTCTTTAAAAATCCATTTCCAAAAATTATACTAATGAAGCCAAATGAAAACTATTAACTATCTACAACTCTTATGAGATCTGTATGAGAACTTTGTTTTCTTGATCTTTCTTTGCCTTCCTATTTCTCTATTAGATACTTATTGCCAGAATTTATAAAGCATTTTTTCTATCAAGCATCTGCAGTGGTGCCCAACAATATGAAATGTATGAAAAGGACATCAAGCTATAAAATCAGTGAAACTAAAATAATAGATATTAGAAAAAGAGACAGTCATTGGCTCACAGGCTGATTTTCTGAAATTCCAGAAGAAAATGGAGAGATTAGGAAAGGTATTTCATAAACATGGGAGGCCCCACTGAAAATGCCTTGCTCCAGTCTGCCACATACTGAACTTTCCTAAAACGCGGGGGAGAAACTTCCAGCCCACTGCCCTAATCCAGCCTGTGGAAGTTCCCCACTGGCTCCTAGAGCTTCCTTGGATTCCTCCAGGCTGAGTTCCATTCGTATCATGGGTTTCCTTACTCCTTCCTACAACAGCTCCTCACCTCCCAAGAGTAAATTAAAAATGTGGATAATGGGGGAAGTGCACACAGAAATGCATTTATTAGTGAAAATAAGCTTAAAATATATTACACTGGGCAACCTAGACTACAAAAATGCATATATCAGAAGAAATACAGACAAAATACATGCACATTTTCACTTTTTTTAAAAAAAATAAATGTGATTTTTCCAGATATTCCTTTTAAAGCTCAGTGTTTGGGACAAACTGAAGTTATCCTGGAAAAATGAGAAACTGAGAAAAACTGAAATTGTTAGATTTGTCCAGCCCTACTCACATGTGTGGTTAAATGTCCAAATAATAAATAAGATTATGATACATGAATCAGCACATAGTTTCTCTGTTAGGTTGAAATGGCACAGTGTCTTATAAGTTTAAGATGTGAGGAACTCTGAGGTTAGCAGGCTTTATGAGTCACTGGCCAATGCTCTTCATCATTTGTGATAAATAATATCTCCCATCCCATACTCCTCTCCAGAGTGATAATGGTGCTAGTGCAATTGTGGAGTTTTCAGTCTTCTGGAGCAGCTGAAATGAAAGAAACAGAAGAGAACAAACAGCAAGGGATTCCAAGATTTCTTCAACAAAAACAACTAAAGCACTATTAAAATCCATTCCATCATCATCAATCAACATCATCAACAACAACATTTCTATAACACCCAATAGCTGAAGCTCTCTGGGCAATTCACAAACTTAACATCAAAAAATAGAACAATATAGGAATGTGGGACCTAGTTGGCCTGCCTCCAGTGAGGAAGGAGCCTGGAGGTGTGAGTGTGAGAAGGGGGGAAAGTTGGCCACTGCTGTGAGAGCATGCGCAGTGCAGCAGGCAAACAGGCCTCGAACGGCCCTGTCCCAGACCTGGTGAGACAACCCCCTCACACTCGCAACCAGGTGACCATTGAGAAAACCCCGGGTGCCGTGGAAGCTGGTGCCCAGACCAGGGACGCTAAGGCCAGGCGGGGGCTCGCCGAACTGCATGCTTCCAACTCTGCTCAGAGGAGCCAGGATGCATCCTTGATGTGGCGCTGAGCCTCCAAAGTCAGGATGCAGCCGCCTGCAACGTGGGGCGTGCAAAAGCAGTCAGCCATAAGGCACGAGGCCACACTCTCCTCTTTCGCTCCCATCAATGCTTCCATTGCAGAGCTGGAAAGCGAAAAAGGCCGATGCTTGGCGGGGCTGGCCTTTATGGGCTCTGCCCCGCCTTTGCCTCACAAGGCACATGTGTCCTGTACATGCAAGGTGACTTACTGAGTTCCTTCCCACCCTCAATGGTCACTTTCCCACCCATGCTGCCCCAGCTGGCCTGGTACCGGGTTTATATGCTACATTCAGTATGAGGCTATAAAACAAATTCAGAAAGCTGAAGCCAAAACAAAGGGAGTGATGGGGGCAAGGGGGACATTGCTACTCATAAAAACCAGGATTTCTTGAGGCCTATAAATCATTTCGTGCTTTACAAAAGGTAGCTGAGCCTCTATGCTAAATGTAAGGACTGAAAAGCAGAGTTGAAGTTGACAAAGTCGCTTTGGGCATGAAAAAGATGGAAGATAATGAACAGAGGACTTACCCCTGTTAATCAGACATGCTTAACAAGGCATGGCATGTATGGAGAACAGACTGTGATGCGTCCTTCATTTCCTCAAGCACTGAGAAGATTCACTGTTTGGCAGAGCTAATCTGGTATAGCTTCTGTTGGAGGAGAGATTACTGGAAACTGACGGGGTTTTGTTAAATTTGGTTTATTTCCACTTATACAAATAAAGCGTAATCAGATGCAAGCAGCATGTGAACTGCTACCAGGGAGCAAATCCACTATTCCACATCTGATTTCCAGAGAGAAATGCTCCTGTACACATGTACCCTTCCGCTCAGAACTGGTTCATTCTTCTCTGTGTCTGCTCAGTTTTTGTCTCCCAAACCACTGTTTCCTCACACAAACCTGGCAGCTCGGAAAACAGGTTTGTTTAAATTGAGATATCATCTGAGATGGAGATAATTGGATCCAGACAAACATCTGCTTAATCAGCAAAGATTCATTTGCTTGAAATCCAATGATGATAAATTTCTCTCCTCACTCACTATGGCCTTAGCTCTCCTGTTGTGTTTAACGCAAGATCCCTCCTCTGTTTACATGTGATGCGCGACAACCTCAGAAGGAGAGGCATCACGCCCGCCACTTCTTAAAAAAAAACTTAAAGGGCCAGCAGCTCACGAATGCTCGTGCGCATAAGGTAAGTGGTTTTTTAAATTTAAATTACTTTCCCCACTCTCCTTGCCCTACCCCCGATGGGCGCAGTACTCCTCCCAGCTCCTCGCAAGGAATCTCACAGAGCCGGGTCAACCTGCGGCACCTGGCAACACGTTCCACGGTCTCGGGCTCAACCTGGGACTGCAGAAAAACCAGGGCTGAAGGGGAGGGCGAGATCCTGGGGCAAGGGAGACATTATCCCTCTCTGATGCCAGGATCCCCTGTGAGTCATGTGGATGCACAGGGATAATCCCGGGGATCACTCCTTTATCCCTTGTTGTTGTTGTTTCTTGATTCCAGTTGCTGTGTTCGCTTAATATGTCTTAACTCTTTCCACAAACATATTATTATTATTATTATTATTATTATTATTATTATTATTATTATTATTATATTTATTTCTATCTTGCCTTTTGCCCAATACTGAGCCTCAAGGTGGCTTTACAAAATTTAAAACATATACATTTTAAAACCTAGGAAAAGAAAAATACAAAAATTAATTTTTTTATAAATATATTACAATATCAAAACGTTAAACATTTAAAATATATGACAAAATACAAACATAAAACATACAGCTATGCCAAACACATTTCAACCCACAGGGTCTTTGTCAGTGGGATAAAATTTTTACGGCATTCTAGCCTCAAATACCAAAGATTTTAATTAACTCACTGATTCCATTTGGACCAAGCGTTGGCTCCTGTGAATCTTCGCTGTGTCTGTCTGCTTGAAGATGCATCAGAAAACAATGGGGGACTTTTTTATTTTTTTATTTTTATTGTGAATATCAACAAACAAAACAAAAATACATTGTGAAAATTGGGGGGGAGGAACCTATACATTGTGTATATAAAACTATTGTCATTTTCATCATACTGTATGTACCGTTCAGAAAAAGAAAAAGGGAGAGAGTTATACAAAGGTTTCAAGAAAAGCAGATCAGATATCCCTATGTTTATCCACTTGTAAGTTGCGTCTATATAACACTCATTCAAAAGTTGATAATTTATTAGGTCCTCGATCCATTGCATTATGGGAGGTGTGAATTTGTCCTTCCAATGTGAAAGTATAAGTCTTTTTTTTTAATACTATTTTTATTGATTTTCAAGTAAGGACAAAGGACAGAGTAAAAGAAAACACTCAACAACAATATAGATGTTCCCACAGCACCACTATAAAAAAGCACGGGTGTTCATTCCTTCAA
Source organism: Elgaria multicarinata webbii (assembly GCF_023053635.1). NCBI lineage: Eukaryota > Metazoa > Chordata > Lepidosauria > Squamata > Anguidae > Elgaria > Elgaria multicarinata. The sequence continues at coordinate 87,609,503 of NC_086174.1, forward strand.
TAAGCACTTGGTACAGAAAAAGATGCAGGTTAAGTTAGCACCTCTGACCAAAAGGATTCCTGAGTCATTGGGGGTCTAGACCTTTTGACCAACGCTGGTTTGATAAGATTTGGAAACTAGCTTCAAATGATAAATTGACACAACATAGCAAGTTAGCAAGAGGAGAAATAACATCAGACACATTTGGTTGGACTTTTTCACATTTATTAATATGAAAGTATAAGTCTTTTGACTGTCATGAGGGCTCTGAAGATCCATCTGTGCTGACCGTGTGTTAACTTCCAAGAAGCCGGTAGGTAATTTAGGAGGAGATGCCCATTATTTCATATTATAGATTGTTTCAATACAAAGTTCATCCATATTATAACCTCCTTCCAAAAAGGGGCAACTACGGGGCATTGCCAAAACATATGAGTTAAAGAAGCATTAGAGGCATTACATCTCCAACAATTGTGCAAGTTAGACAAACCCTTATTGAAAAGGCATTGTGGAGTCCAATAAACCCGAAACAATTTTTATTTTTTATTTTTGCTGAATAAGACATAACCTGAGATCCATAGAAACTTCAGATACAGATGCTAGAGCAACCATCCATTGGTTAGGCAAGATAGGGCACTCCAATTCTCTATTCCAAGCTAGTCTTAAACTATACTAAGCTACATAGTTCTGAATTTGCATATGGCAAAAGTGGGCAAATTCTGTGGGTCCAGAGGTCGATTACACCTTTCTGGAACCCACTCTTCCCCAGAATTGCTGCCACTGCACTGCTGTCAATTTTGCCACTGGTATTTGGTGGTGTAGGAGTGCATCTTATTTGAAAACAAGGCATGCATGTGGGAGGGGCACACACCTTGTTTAAATGTATTTTTTACTTTCCCCCTACCATTGGACTGTTGAATTTTGGTGGCAAACTGCCTCTTTTCTGTTGCCCCTGCAGCCAATTCAACAGTGATAGTGGGCCGTGACAAAAAGAAGGTAAAAGGCAACGTCCTAAGTTCTTATATAATGAACACACACACTTGCGTCACCGTAAGTACATGTGAAATAAAAGCATGCATGTTCGTCCACCCATAACAATGTTTAGGAGCACGACAGGAAATTATTCACATTACACCTCTATCTTACCGCAGCAATGCTGGAAAGACAGGGCTGTAGCACAGGAGTGTAAAAGAAATATTTCTACAGGAACAGAAATCAAAATGGAGCCACCATAGTTCTAGAATGAAGCTGAAGATGGGAAGAAACTCAGATCTCTTCTCTCACAAATGTCTACAGGGATCAGCCACTCAATCTGCAAGCAAAGACATAACTCTAGCGTTCCTTATGCCATCAGTGCTGGCTCACATTTAGAAACAGAAGGCTGAACAGCTGACTGACTCAAGGTGCCATGAAGCCTTGGTTGCTGTAGGATCTTTCCTGAGCATGACAGAGAAATGAAAGCAAAAGAACAGATCTCATAAATGACAGAACTGCTGCCACCACCTCTTGCCTTTCTCAAATGCTAACCGTCTTAGGAAATGACTCTCTGGCTAAACTTGTCAGAACATGCTGTTGTGATTCCATCTCTCAAGTTATCCAAGAACATCCATAAATCGAATATAGAGGAAGTTTAAGAAACAATGGTTTTATTTCTTTAGTTGTGCATTTGAGGAGGGAGACCATCAAGTATTGTAGGTAGCTCTGGGGTAGGGAATGTGGGGCCTGCAGGTGCCAATGCATCCCCAGACACCTTTCTCGGTGCTCATCAAAGCCACCAAGTTGTTGCTTTTTAAATACATTTTCTTACTGGCATCTGGGATTGCTATGAAATAGGTTTCTGTTGGTGCTGAAAGCTGTGGGCTCAAAGGCGTTGTTTAGTCCTTTGGGGCTCAGACCATACCTCTGCCTTGCATTCAGTCTTTTGGGTAGATTACATCTCACTGCAACCATTTTGTTGTGGTGCCCAGGACAGTTTCTCAAATGTGCCCATGTTCCAAAAAGGTAGTAGTTTTGCTGCTTTTTTGGTATTTTTTAGCTGTCATTTGGTATTTTAAGGGGGGAATTCTATACCTAATAGAACTTACTTCTGAGTAGACATGTATAGGAATATGCTGAGTTAGTCTTTCATTACTAAATTTTAAAAATGTTTATCTTATGTTGTATATTTGTCAATAGCTAGGAAAATTAATTAAATTAAACAATGCTGCGTAAATTTGCTATTCCTTTTTTTGTTTTTGATTTTAAGCATGGTAACAGTATTCCCTCAGAAAACACTGAATGCCATATACAGTGCAATCCTAGCCAGGTCTACTCAGAAGTCAGTCCCACTGATTTCAGTCACACTGATTTCAATCACAAGTAGGTAGGTTTAAGATTAAACCTGAGTCTGTAATGTATAAATTATTCTGGAATAACAAAACTAAAAATAAGTAGAGCAAAGATTCAAATGTGGGAAATTGAAGATCCCATATATAACTATGCCCTACCATGCAGAAATTTTAAGAATGTTATATGAATGGTGGGAGATTCAAGTGGCAATTGCAGTTGGTCCATTGAGCAATTAAATATACTAAAGCCATTAAGCAAGTGGGTATTAACAGAGAAAAAGCAATAAACCAGGGATAAAAGTTAAACCTATTATAACATGTAAAGTACTTATCTAAAATTGGGTTAAATATTCTCAAATCTTAGCACCATCTCAGCTACCTCTAGAATATGTTTTATATCATCCAAATTTCATGGCATCAAAGTAATGCAATCATTTTACTTCATGGAAGAAAGCTAAGTTAATTAGGTGTTACGATTCACACATAAATGGCACTTTTAACCTTTGATGAAATAATAGCAAAAGTATAAGACAGTAGATGGTTCCAATATATGCAAATAAGGAGTTTAGTTAATACAGTGTAGAGAAACTATGCTGTTCCCAAACTTGTTTTGAATAGTTGTAGTGAAGTGTAAGAACATATGGAGGTGCTCTCTGAAAAATGTATTTTCTTGTGTTTTTGTTGTTACATAGTTTAACAATCAAGGAAGATTTTAAAATTATTAAATCAAGTGTATAGTTATGCTAATAGTAGATGTGGACGATGTTAAGCCCTTGGGATTTATGCATATATGGTGGCAGTGTAGTATTATTCAAGGATTTGGGTAGGCTATGTTAATAATAATTGTTGAAAATAGAACCAGAATTGCACTTCCATGCATATCATAAATGAAATTGTTAAATTTTCTAAAATGTTGTGATATAAAGCAGAAGAAATTAGTGGGTAATTTACTAGCTACCGTAAAGATGTTAATAGCTTAACACTGAAAAAGTGATAGGAAGATAAGAATAGATGAAAAGCTGTTGAAAATTTGGAACATTATAATTATTACCATAATTAAATGGAGCATATCTGCTTGCATGTCAGAGAGTTATGCTGGTCTGATATTATAAGGTGATTTAGATTATTTTTTAAGGAAATATTTTTTCAGTTAATAGGCACAGGACTTGCCCTTTTCTTTTCCCTATCTACGTTGGAGACTACTCTGTCATTAGGGTAGGGATAGCAACCTCTTTGGGCCAAGGGCAGGTTCAGCAATTTGCAAAACTGTCCTGGGCACCACCACAAAATGGCTGTCATGGAGTGTGTGAATGTAACCTGCCCAAAGGATTAAATGCAAGGCAGGTTACATTGACACTGTTTAGTGTGTTGGGGTCTGGATCCCAATACACTTAAACAATGCCTTGGAACCCACAGTTTTTGGCACCAACAGAAACCTATTTCACAGCAATCCCTGCTGCCAGTAAGAAATTGAGGGGGTGGGTAAAGCACCATGGTAGATGCCAAGATAAATATCATGGGGCACTTTGGTGCCTGTGGGCACCACATTGCCTACTCTTGCATTAGAGCAAGGAAGGATTTTTGTATTTGTTTTGTTTTTGCATGGCCATTCATTGCTGGTAGTGGGGGCAGGTGCAGGGCAGCTGCCATGGTAGCAGCAGTCTAATATGTACTGTTGGCATAGAACAGCAAGTGAGCTGCCGGAAGCCAGCTCTGATAAAGGGAGCATGGGATTTTTGAGACATGTTGTCACTTAATGCAAAAACTATACTCATGTCAAGACACCCTGGGACTGCAAACGTTCTCAGAGCATGGCAGCCCTGAGGGCAATGCATTTCCCTGAACAGCAACACCGGGAAACCTGTATTGAAACTGGAAATGGAAGGGGCAAATGCAAGCAAGCACAAAGCCTGACAGGGTTCTCTACAGAGCAGCCTCAAAGTGACAACAAGCAAATGGCAAAAATGAGTATCTTTGAAAGCCCAGACACCATTTCTCCTTTACGAATCTGGGAAAGTGGCACAGAATTCTTCCCTTGCCGGTCACTTTGCCTTTCTAATTACCCAGAAGCTGCTTGCCTTCCATCTCAGACTCCAGATATGAATTTGTAAATGGAAAGAAGGTGCTGGAACCCCTGCTGGTTGAACGGCAGCCGTAGGGAGAGAAAAGCGGTAGGCAAGGGAAGGATTAAGCGTTCTCCACCTGCACGCTGTTGCGCCACTGAAATCACACACACACACACCCTCAGGCCTGCTTTACAAAGAAGAAGTAGCAGCCAGGCTATGAAGAGACAATGTGGGGGTGGAATGTGTAATCATGTCCCTAAAGGCTCGACTCCAAGCTTCCTTTTTTGATGTCTTAAAAAGTGCCACCTTGTCCATTTTGGGTTTAGTGAAGGAATACTGCGCAGTGACATCTAGCGTTCGTCACCGTCTCAGGGAAGAAAGAAAGAAACAAACAAGAATTTGAACATTGGCCTTTGCCCTGAGATGCTAAGAGCAATCCCATGGCCTCTAGACAGCATCTGGGGCACCATAGGATGCTGCAGACCTCCTCTTCCACACCCACCCATAGGCAGAGTAGTGATGTTGGAGAGGGAGGGAAGGGGTATACCAGTGTTGACGGGAAGGGACAGGAGAGGCCAGGATACACAGTATCCTGTAGCTTCACCAGTCCTCTCCCTGACTACTGAAAGGTAAGTCAGTTAGATGGGTTCAAAGGCCCCTCAATCCTTTTGCAATGTAAACCGAGGAATGGAGGAGAAATCAGCTCCATCCTCCTCCTGCCCAGCTCTTGTCAGCAGGGTATAGGATAGGCGGAGGCCTACATATTCAGAGCCGTCTATCAAGAGTGCAATCCATAGGTTTGTGCCTCCAAATAGCAAACTTCTAATTGGCTGCTTTAATGTCAGCTCCCAGAGGATATGCCATGGTATTGGGTGATTAGGTTTGAAAGAGCCATAAAAGCAACTGTTTGGCTTGCATGGGCTTGTCTGTGATTTAGTACTGTGGTTTCTTCAGAGGTCAGGAAAGTAACAGTATGAGATTAATCTTCCAGAGCTGTGGAAGAGGCTTGTGTCTTAACATCACCTTGTGTCTTGACATCCACGGGAATTTAAAATCAAGCTAAAAATGAAATAAAGCCTCCATTTGAACATTGAAAAGACTGAGATAAGATCCTTCCAGGGGCATCCTTTCAAGTTTCAGTAAGGGAGGGGGCATGCAGGAATAACAGCAAGCTTGCTCTTGGTTATATCTAGAATTAAGTTACCATCGCTCCAAGCAGTGTATTTAAAGGAATGCTGCAATTACATCCTCAGGATAACCAGATATAGAGCTACTTTTGATAAAGGATCACATGTGGACTGAAATACCGTGTGTGAGAGGGAGGGAGGGAGGAGAGAGAGCTCTACCTAAATGCCCCCCCAGTTCCTAACCTGACTAAAAACTCCCCATTCTAGGACTACTTTCATTCCTGCCTCTTATTACAGCTACTTCCTATGCCTAAGGAAGTCCATCACACTATGCATAAAGTAAAGCTGTGGCAATTGCTTTAAAACTGATAGCAGGGACAAGAAAGTCTGAGTATATAACACCAGTTCTGTTCTGCTAGCCTGTACAATTCCAAGCCCAATTCAAGGTCCTGGTTTTGACCAATAAGGTCTTGCATGGGTCACACTACCCGACAGAGCACCTCTCCTGGTATTAAAATACCCACAGACTACACACAACATCTGAGGCCCTCCTCCATGTGCCTCCTCTGAGGGAGGTTTGAAGGGAGAGGGTCTTCTCAGTGGTGGGCCTCTGATTGTGGAATGCTCTCCTTAGTGAGGTGTGCCTGGCACCAACATTGCCATCTTTTCGATATCAGGCTAATATTTCCCTTTACTCCCATGAATTTGATAGCATATGTGGGGATTTTGTTTTGTTTTTACTTTAAGGACACAATCCTATTCAATCTGCCCTGGGTACACATAAGTTCTGAACTTGTTGTGCCTCCCACACTGCATTTAGGCAGGAGAGGGGGATGGCGCAGGGTGACACGGGACGATGGGGGATGGTGCAGGGCGACACGGGACGACGGGGGATGGCGCACAGTGGCACAGGATGACGGGGAGGGAGGGCAGGCGCAGGGTGGCACAGGACGACGGGGAGGGAGGGCGGGTGCAGGGTGGCACAGGACTATGGGGAGGGAGATGGCAGAGGGCAACACAGGGGATGGGACGGGGAGGGAGGGTGGGGAAAGAGTGGGCAGGGGCAGGGGGCTTAATTTAAAAAAGGGTGGGGGGCTTAATTTTTTAAAAAAGGCTCTTACCTTCTCCAGAATCTTCGGGGCGCACGTGGCCCCTTTAACAAAAAAAATAAAAATGGCCGACGCTGCAGGGCTTCTGGAGTCCCTGCGCGTCGGCCGTCTAGGAGGCGGCGCGGCGCGTGCTAAAGTTAGCGCACTGTCGCCCCGCCTCCAGGCCAGCTCAGCCGGCCTGGTCTAGCAAGGCCCTTGATGTCCTTTCTCTTTCTAATTACTGTCCTGTCTCTTTGTTGCCTTTTGTTTCAAAGATCCTGGAGCGTGTGGTCTACTCTTGTTGTCTTGATTTTCTTTCTAGTAACTCTGCTCTGGATCCTTTTCAATCTGGATTCCGTCCTTTGCATTCCACTGAAACAGCCCTTACTAAGATTACCAATGATCTTCTTATTGCCAAGTCTAAAGGCCTTTATTCTGTTCTTGTTCTCCTGGACCTTACTGCAGCCTTTGACACGGTTGATCATGATCTTCTTTTGGATTCCCTTCATGACCTCGGATTTTGTGGCTCCATCAATAACTGGTTTACCTCCTATCTAGCGGGTTGCTCTTTCAACGTGTTGGCTAATGGCAGCTTGTCTTCTTCTTTTCCCCTTTCAGTAGGGTTTCCGCAAGGCTCGGTGCTTGGCCCGTTGTTGTTTTCTTTATACATGTTGTCCTTGGGTAAACTTATTCAGTCTCATGGTCTCCAATATCATCTGTATGCTGATGATGCACAATTATATCTTTCATCTCCAGAACTTTCTCCTGATGTTCATGATCATATCTCAGCATGTCTTTCAGATATCTCAGCTTGGTTGCTTCATTGTCGTTTGAAACTTAATATGGCAAAGACAGAATTGCTTGTTTTTCCTCCTAAACCTTCTCCCCATCTTTCAATCTCTCTTACTGTAATGTGTAATGTGTAATGATGTTACACTTACTCCAATCAAGGAAGCTTGTAGTCTTGGCTTTATATTTGACTCCTCGCTCTCCTTTATTCCTCATATTGAGACAGTAGCTAAATCCTGTCATTTTTTCCTATATAATATTGCCAGGATTCGATCATTTTTGTCTGTCTCTTCTGCCTAGACTCTTGTTCATGTATTGGTTATTTCTCGGTTGGACTACTGCAACCTTCTTCTCATTGGCCTTCCTTCTTCTCACATCAGTTCATTGGTTTCTGTTCACCACTCTGCTGCTAAGATCATCTTCTTGGCTCGCCGCTCTGATCATGTTACTCCACTTCTGAAAACTCTTCATTGGCTTCCAATTCACCTCAGAATCCAATATAAACTTCTTCTGTTGACCTACAAAGCTTTTCACAGCCTAGCTCCTTCCTATCTTTCCTCTTTGATCTCACACTATTGCCCCGCTCGTGCTCTTCGCTCCTCTGATGCCATGTTTCTTACCTGCCCAAGGGTCTCCACTTCCCTTGCTCGGCTCCGTCCATTTTCTTCCGCTGCCCCTTACGCCTGGAACGCTCTCCCAGAACATTTGCAAACTACAAGTTCAATCGCAGTTTTTAAAGCTCAGCTAAAAACTTTTCTTTTTTCTAAAGCTTTTAAAACTTGATTTTGATCTTTTATACTGTTAGTTTTACTCTACCCTGTGCCTGTTTGGTGCATTCTCTTCCCCTTCTTATTGTTTTATTATGATTCTATTAGAATGTAAGCCTATGCGGCAGGGTTATGCTATTTTATTGTTTTACTCTGTACAGCACAATGTACACTGATGGTGCTATATAAATAATAATAATAATAATAATAATAATAATAATAATAATAATAATAATAATAATAATAATAGCCAAGAACATTGTAAGTAAGCCTCAGCACTTGGCTATACTTCACATGAAACTGACTAAAAGAAAAGCAAATTATTAATGAAATTGACTAGAAAGGAAGGAAGCAAGATGCAAAAGTGACAAGAAAGGTAAATCAACCTCCCAGTGGGGTAGACTTGGCCAGCCAGAATAATTCTCTTGTTTCTATAAAAAAGTGAATTTCTTATCTTTTTGACTATGATGATTACTGTGGCTTTGGCAGTAGTTTACAATCCTTGACTTTAAAGCAATTTGTCTAGGTTTCCACAGAACTGCTCTAGAATAGGTGTTTTATAGAAGTTAGCTTCCCTAATTCCTTTCATTACTACCTTTGCTGTCTATAAGAATGATACTATGACTAGCTTCAGTAACATAACCAGTCTCTGGTACATTAATTCAAAACTTTTAAGAAAAGAAGAAGATAATACTGTTATCTGGTATCAAAGCTCTTTTCTCAACAGGACGTAATATCCTTTGGCTAATGTCTTTGATCTAAGATTTCTCATATTTTCATAGTGTTTCAAATGCTTTGGAACAACAGAAAAATGCAGCTATTTTAGGTTGTGCAGATCAATATTGATAACTGCTGGAAAAAGCCAAAACATCTTTTGTCACAGATATTTGTAAAGCACTTTTATTAGATTAAATTGGAAGTGTGTTTGCATATTTACAACACACAACATCATGGCCTTTTTATGACTGAAGCATCACTGGTAACAAGAAGTAGCCATTGAGAGAGCAATCCTATGGTCCCTGGGCAAAGACCATAGGAGCCATAGGATGGCTTGGAAGACCCTTCCAAGGTCAGAGGAAGCACTACTACCTCAGAAGGAGGAGTTGGGAGATCTACACCCCATCCCCACCTTGCAGCCAGTGTGAAGAAAGCCATGCCAGCTGCTTCTCCAAGGTTGGAAGATTGATATCGGAGAGGAGGAAAAGGGGGCTTTCTAATAGGTGGGGAGGGGGGAGACCAGAGAGGATATGATTTATCCTGAGCCTCCCCTTCCAAAACACCCTTGCTAGATGGGCTGAAATGCCTATCTGGTAGGTATAAAGAAGTTTGGACGACGAGGAAGCAAAGATCCCCCTGAGATTCCTATGCTGGCAGGGCATAGGAATCTCAGAACCCAATAAGTTTTGGGGCTTCTGAGGAGTGAGGGCACAGTCTGTAGGACTGCACCCTAAAAGCATCTGATGTTATGTGTTCTCTGTGTACATATGGAAATGCAGGATGTGATATAGGCCATGTTTCAAAATTCATTACACAGATACATTTGCCAGGGAATCAGGTCTGGCTTCATAACCCCACTAGTGGTAAATCTTATTTTTAGAAGCAAACCCATTTTAACCTGATATGCATGGAAGCAAACCTATTTTTAGTCACATACAAACGCCCAAGTATAAAATGTGTGAGCTGCAAATATGAAGTGAGTAAGCTTGTAAACATCAGCACTTTGGCCTTTAATATACTTGGAACCAGAGACCCAAATTCTTTCCCAGTTGCCACTTGGGAGTATTTAAAGGGCATACACCCAATGTACATGAGTATTTCCTTTAGATTTGGGGTGTAGGGATGTAAAGATTGTGTAAAATCCTTCCCCGGTGTGTTTCATGGATTGTCAGTTGCCTTTTGATCCATTGTCCGCCCATTAACTGAATCAGATTTTTTAGTTTCCAAATTTCCACCAATCTAAATTTTAGCAAATGTGAATTTGTGCACATTCACACATGTGAAACTGCACAATTCCCCCCAAAATGCACATTTTTACAGTTTAGCTTATGGAGGACTTGCACATTTTTGACTGATTTTTCTTTATTTTTGCATATTTTTCTATGGAAATATTTGTGCAAAATTCCCAAAGGTTAAAATAAATAAATAAATCAGAAGTCCACAGAATCTGCTGGATAAGGGAAACGCTGCTCCCCTGCAGAATCCATAAAAAAAATCAAACTCATTTGGTTCTGCTGGGGATTTCTCAGGCATCCCTAGCTGGTGGTCTCATATATTTTCTACTCAGATATACAACTTTGCATACTCACTCAGTACCTTTATTTTAAACAGTATTCTATTGGAATTCAACCTCTACAGAGAATCAGCAAAACTTCCCCCACACCCAAGGTACAGTCATTTTCTGCCTAGGTGCCCAAAAGAACCAAAACAGACTTTAATTTAAATGCATACCTAGCAGCTACATCTTTTTTTCCACTCCCAAACATAAAGGAGCAAATCTTTCAGGAGCTGCTGATGCTGCAAGGGGAACAGGGAAGCAGGAAACCTCTGTTCTGGAGGTGGATCAAAAATTAGGACCAAAGCCAGTAGCTGCAACACAATGCTAAGATGTCTGAACACAAAACAACCTGTGGTAATTGCCAAAGGCTACCTTGTGGTTGGCGGGGTGTATGGGAGGAATGATGTATCAGATCCAGTTAATGTTTCCCCTCATTGACATCCCAGTAGAGAGACACAGGCCATAGCTAGACCTAAGGTTTATCCCAGGATTGTCCTGGGGTCAAACCTGTTCATCTAAGTGCCACACAGGGCATCCAGCGCTCAGGCAGGGACAAACCCGGCATGATCCTGGAATAAACCTTAGGTCTAGCTATGGCCACAGTGACACATGATACATTTTGATAGAAATTATATCTCTGCCTGATATAATCATCCAGACCAATTTCTTCCTTCCTCATTATTTGTGTCTGATGCTCAGTATCTTGGAGGAGCTTTCTCTTTCAGGCCATCTATTAAAAGTAAATGAGCTCCTCGGTCATTTTCATTCTGAAAATCAAAACCCTTGCTTGTTTCTAGGGATGGCCATCATAGGGAAGTCCTGCTCACTTTTGGCTCAACAGATCCCTGCGGCGCCCCTGACTCAGCATGCATATGCGAGCCCAGCAGCAGGATTACTTTTTAAAAACAATATGTGCATGAGACACAATTTGTGCAAAATCACGGGTATAACTATTTATGGAAATCATGATTTGCACAAAATCACAGCCATAAATAGTGCAACTCGTGCAAAATTGCAGGTTGGTCCTGCGCTGCCCCCTCTGGCTGTCAAGTCCTTGCAAGAAGGAGTACCCATGGCCAACTGGCAACCACTCACACACTTGCAAGGAGAAGAGGATGAGAAGTTGACGCATGGCGATGGGGTCTCCGGAGACTGCCATTTTGTGCAAAATGGCAGCTCGGGCTCTTCCAGGAAGGGAATATTGTGTAAAGGGCCCCTTTACACAACATTCCCTTCTAAGAAGATCCAAAGCTGCTGTTTTTGCGCAAAATGGCAGCTGCTCACACCAAGGGAGGACAGAACCCCGAGGCCTCATCACCTACTTGCCAAGCCCACTACGAGCAGGGGCAGGTGGCGGCAGCTTGTTGAGCACCTGATGAGACCAGACCTGGGTGAGTTCACCCATCCCTTGATAGAACTCAGGAAAGAAAAAGGAGGGGGGAATGGACCAAGAGTATCAGAATTTGAAAAACATCTTTTCCAATCACCAATAGAATAATACAGGAGTCAATCCTTTTGCTGTGAAAACTTTGCAGAGAAAACTCTGCAGAGATTTTCTTTTCCTAGTAAATAACAATTCATTTGTTATATCTAAGCACTGTGGCATATTTTATATGGTTTTTAAACACTATTATATATGCATAGGCCTTGAGGCAATATGTCTTATTAATTTGTTTTGAAAAAATATTTCAATCTTATGTGCTGTCCCACTTGTAATTTTAATTATCATTCACATTTCAGCCCCCTGAAGAAGGCCTCAGAATAAAGGACAGGCCGAAACACTTTGGGGGTTTTGTTAATAAATGTATTTTTGCATCCTGTTTCTCATCTTTGTGACTCACTTTGGATGCTCACCTCCCTCCACTTTTTCATGATAGGCACCCATCAGATTACCCATCTGGGAAACACCCAGTTTTGGATAACCACTCTAGTCAATGAAAATTAATGAAATGTTTAGAGCGCACTCATGTTGGCATGGTGAGTAGGTCTTTAGACATGCCAAGTTTGGAACAGATCCCTCCAAGACTTGATTTTTTAGGAATTTGTTAAAGTTTGGGGTTTTAAAAATATGTTTAAATGCTGTTATTTTTAAAGATAAAGAGATGAAACTTGGCATAATGATAGCTTTTAAGTATGGTTTTAGGCATGCCAAGTTTGTAGCAGATCCATTCATGCCTTGATTTTTAGGAATTTTTTATTTCCTCCTCCCTCAAACCATTTCTATCCTCCCCACACATGCACACATGTTAATCCACCCCTGTGCATTTATGGAGATAGCTTTTATCCTTTACTTTGCTGATGCAGAGCTCGACTGCTGCTGGTGGAAGTTTCTACTCCAGTCTTCTTCAACTTGGTGCTCTCCAGATCTATTGGATGGAGCCCACCCACCCTCTGCACTGGAAACCCAGCCAGCCAACAGGATTAATACTTTAACTGAAATAAAGAGCTTTCCTGACTCAGGTGTAGAAGCTTACTCAGCCAGCCAGCCCAGCAGCACTTTCACATTGTGGATGATTGACTTCTATGAGTCTGAGCAAATATGTGCTCCCTCTCCCCTGCCACAGCCAGAACCAGCAGCGAGTTAGTGTTTCCCACTCCCCTGAACACTGTGATTGGAGGAGAACATGATCATGGACAGTGCTGTGGCAATTCCTAATTGATTATCCACAGATGTCAATATCAAAGCTATCCCTCACCCCACTCAGCATCTTCCAAATATGGAGATATTCAATTGACACACACACACACACACACACACACACACACACACACACACCATTGATGCATGAAAAACAGTCTGATAATTTCGGAGACATTAGAAGCTCGAATTGGGTACGTCTCCACTCTGATATGAATTGATGGGTTTGGAAGCGGCTAATCTCTGCCCTGAAAGATTTAATGCTGTACAGATGTTTGTAGTTACCAGATCTTTACAGTGTGGAGTGCACACCTCTACAAAATGTCAGATCCATTATTTTGTACCTTCGGTGTTGTACCACCAAAAGTAGCATGCCTTTCATCATTCAAAGTGTAAAGCACAGACCTGGTCCAGTTCCCTTCCCTTCAACAAACAGACAAAACAAATCTGCCATGCACTTATGCTCTGTGCATATGCAGTTATGCTCTGACTTTGGCTCAGAGATAATAAAAAGAATAGAGCAGCTACCTTTTGTCAAATCAAAATAACCAAAGCACCAACTCACACAGGCTCTTCAACTAAGAGATGATTTCTGCAACATCAAAGGAGGTACAAATCTTGCTTTCTGAGCTCAGGCAGGTGTGTCATCTCGAGAAGGAACCCAAGTGTGCAATCCCTAAATGATAACAAGAAAAGGTTAAGTATGCACAGCTTTGTCTGTTCACATTATGGTCATTAATATTCATGGAAATAGATTCACTAACACAAACGCACGAAGCTGGCTGGAGTATTGGTATGAAGAATCAGAATTGTTATGCCCAGTGGTGCCTCTTATAGACAGTCATGATGAATGCAGGACTGATTTAACCTTTTAAATATCCTATTATTTTGACTAGCTAGCCATGCCGCCCAACCTCTTTTCAAGCCTGTTAGTGAAGCCACAAGTGGTGAGAGATCAATTAAATTCTACCACTCTGAAAAGGTCAATGTACTGCAGGCTGCAACTGCCTTTCACAACTTGGGCTGCGGGGCAACTCCCCCCTCCCTGCAAAAGAAGAAGAAGAAAGAAATCATTGAAGAACAATGTGACATGTCATCTTTGAACATGGTTCATTTGTGTTACAACTGTCATTATACATTTAGGTGCATTCCATGCTCCTGAACTTATACAAGTGGCTGCTTGTGTGAGTAATTTCAGTGATGGCAAGCCAGCTGGAGTGCATAAAGAGTTTGTCACACAGTGATGTTTTGTCTGATGGCTGTGACTGAATTTGACCAGACTGGTGGCATTTTTAAAAGTATAAAATGTGAAGGCCTGTTAGCCTTCTGGTCAATCATTCAGAATAGTATCCCATTAATTGTCATGCTGGTTGCATGGGAACATGCTTGCTTGAGCCTCAGATATGAAGTGGGGTAAGCTTGCAATCTTTGGGATATAAGACTTTAAAATCCTTGGATGTGGAGACCCAATTTCTCCAGTTTTTCTCAAATCACCTAGTTAAGGGTTCAGTTAACTTGTTAATAACTGGTGTTACCTGACACTGGCCCCATTCAGAAGACACCTTCAATGCTTTAACCATGGTGGTTAAGCCTGAAAGCTGGGACCGTGTTCAGAAGACACCTTAAACCATCGCTTAACCATGGTGACTAAGGCAAAAAGCCTTAATCTGGGAAAATTATAAAGTGTTGGTTATTATCTTTAAAGCCTTACATGGTTTGGGTTCAGGTTATCTGTGGGATCACCTTCTCCTGTACAATCCGCCCTGCACACTCAGGTCCTTTGGGAAGAATCTACTTCAGTCTGCCAAAATTAGGCTGACAAGTATTACCCAGAGGACCTTCTCTTCTGCTGCTCCCAGACTGTGGAATGGCCTGCTGAAGGAGACTCATCAACGTCGTTGTTGTTATTATTGTTATTATTATTATTATTATTATTATTATTATTATTATTATTATTATTATTATATGGCACCATCAATGTGCATGGTGCTGTACATAGTAAAAGAATAAAACAGCATTAAGTTGCCAATAAGAAGCAGGATGGGTGAGGCAGGGCTTGGGAGGCAAAGTGCAAGAAGGAAGAGATAAAGGAGGTATATGTAACTTGTTTCAGAGGACAGGAACTCAAAGGACCATAGTTCTTGGTTATTCATCAATACTTGGAAACTCACTGTGGGCATGGGATATCCTGGCGTTTACCAGACTTGGGAAGCAATAGGGGACCACAGTGTGTTATGGTTTTCAGTTCCATTCAGGTTGGGCTGATATAGGTAATGAAGGGGAAACCGAATGAATGGCTTGCATTCTTTCAAATAGTTGTCTTTCAAATAAACCACTGTGCCTGTAGTCCATAACTCATAACATAGACACCACTTTTCATCCCACTGTGAGGCATGGCTCCCTGATATTTTGAAAGGTCTACAAGAAGTCAATATTATGGCCATAGTATGGTGGAGGGACCTTGGATATCCCAGGCAGATCTTTTGGCCTCACAGAGGGCTGCATCAAAGAAATGGAAGCTGGTTACTCCCCAAGGTACTTTCTGAAGCACTATCAGCACCCGTGTTTGCTGGCTAAGAGAGGAGATTTATGGATGTTATCATGTGGAGAAACTGCAGCTGGATTCCTTAGTTGGCTGGGATGCTGGCAGAGTCGAAAAACACAGTCCTGGAGTCACAGAATAGGGCTTCTGGATTCAGGCAGAGTTGGGGTCACAGTTCAAGGGGTCTTGGTTCAGCAGAGAGAATAAATGTACAGAGAACTGGATGGGCCAACACTGAGACTTGTGTGTGGTTTCCAGCATCTTCCCTGCCACGAAGTCCTGGCAATGAGCTTCTGAGCTGTTCCCTCACTCTCATGAGCCTGTGCTCAGCTGGGGTTGGAGGAGCCTCGTGATCCCCTTCATCATCGTCTGACTCCGTTAAAGGGGCTTCAGCTGGGTCTTGCCTGCCCTCTGAAAGTAAGGGGTCCTGTTCAACCTGCAGGATCTGTTCGATCTTGCTCTTTCCCTTTGTCCTCTGATGATGAGGACTCTGGCAGGGCACTCTGAGTATACAAGCAATGGATATACCAGGCATACAAGGAAATAATGCGGTGCAAGCAAGAGGAGAACTCTGTTTATGGAAATATGAATTCAATCATTAAAACACCTGCCAGCTTAAAAGACCATAAGAGAAGGCTTTCTTACTTTGGTCCAAACTCTGCAAAGGCAGGAAACTGGAAGCTAAGGCTGACGCCTTAAATGACGTGCCCCGTGATCAGTCATGATGTTGTGCAGTGTCCCAAATTGTGCTTGCTTATAACTTATCCTCCATGCACCCACACTTTCCCTGGGTCTTCCAGTCTCAAATCCAGATTGGTAGGATGCCATGAGACCCTTGCCCAAGAAGCTTTTCCCAGAACAAAAGACACACAAGAGAAGGTACAACCCAGATGGAAACTTCTAACTACCCCAGCACAATAACCCATCCTGGCTGAGCTTCTCAATAACAGCCTTGCCTTCGTGTTTTCTGGAAATGCCATTACCTTCTCCTCTCCCCCTCCACAGGGCGGTGCACGGCTGCTAAGGATGGGAAAAATTAAAAGAAAGTTTGTGGCTTTGCCATGTTGCCTGCTGCTTGTGCAGGCAGCCAGTGGGAGATGGGCATTGTCTTTCTATTTAAGCCTTGCAAGCCCATCTCCTGGAATTGCAGTGTAGGGTTAGCCAGCTGCCTACTTTGTCCACGTATGATTCTCCCCTCCTGCTTTAACTCAAACTCTGAATGGAAATAAGGTTGTTGTTGATTTGTGTACTCTCTACTGCACTCTTGGAGAGGGGGTTGTGTTTGAATTTGCTTGCATTTTAATCTGGTTGAAATGACCTTTAAATTGGGGACAGTTTGTTCGCTCAGTGCCTCTTAAGTTATGCTGGTGTGCATTCAGAGAGACATGACTTTGAGGTTGCCCCCTAAACATGTCTCTCAAGGCTATTAGGCCATGGGCTTCAAGTTCTGGAGCTCCCTTGGGGCTGTCTGCCTGTCTCCTCCACCCAAGGATCTTTGACCGGAGGGATGGCGACTCTGTTGAGTCTCCTTTGGGACATCTTTAATGAGGAGACAGGAGTGGAACTGACATCTGCTCCAGACATGAAATCAGGATAATGGAGAGAGGTTTGCCAACATGAGAGTTAGATACTTTTACTGGGAATGGAAGTTAAATATAAATTAAGTTAAGCTTTCAACTCTTTGTAGATCCTTTAATATTAAAGTTACTACTCTTTTTTTTAATCCAGGAATTTGTGTCATATATCCATGGGCATGTCCAAGCAGAAAGTAATCTTAGTAACTGCCTCTAGGAATCATTGATGACTTCAGCTATCAATGCCAAGATGATTGGCAGTAGTTAATAAATATTCCTTTCTAGTAGAAGATCAGCCTAATGTAGGAATGAGAGCATCAGTGAAGTTTGAGCTTGTCAAGGTTCTCCTATGTTCACCTCTGAGCTTGATTCATCTCCTTCATATTCCTGAATGTAAGCTTTCTTCTTTTCTTTCAGATCAAAAAAGTGCCCATTTTACTGGCCATTTTTTTCATGTGCATTCAAAATGCACCCTTCTCCCCACAGACTAAAGTGTGAAAGTGCACTTTTTAAAAACAAAAAAGGACACTCACTTTCTGAACGTGACAACAAGTTCAGGAACATGCAAGCTTTTCCAGAAAACTGTGCTTTCGTTTTGTTTGTCTTTGGAACTGCAATCGAGGCAAACTCAAAATAAAAATGAACCCAAACGAAGTTCATCCACATCCCTAGCCTAATCCTATGTTTGTTTAACCATAGGATTGTTTAGATCCCTCTTAGTTCAATGGGAGCTATTCCCAAGCAAGCAGTCATACAGTTACGGCCTAAGAGGCTGAACAGGCTGGAACCTAGTTTAGATATAATGGGGAGTTTGTATGCTTCTTCCTCCCCTTCTCTTGTGTGATTGTGAGGAAGAAATTGGAGACCTGCATCCTTCCTGCTTTGGTAGTTAGTCAAGGACCTTTCTGTCAATATTCCATCCCAATACATGCTGAAAGAATAGCAGGCAAGCTCTCTAAAGTGCACACAGTCCATTCTTCATTTTGTAAAGAGGCTTTTACTTCCCAGAAAACCTCAAAGAGATATCATGAAGTGGCTCTAATAGCCCTGGATTTCCCCTTTGCTTCTCTGCTCATGACAAAAAGCCCTCCTTGATTTCAAAAGAAAACAAACTTTGAGAGAAGCAGCAGCAGTAGCAGCAGCCACAACAACAACCATACTGAAGGTGCCCAGATAATCACACTTTGGAAATGATCGATTTAGCATTTGATCTTGAGTGAACAGTATGGTGTAGTGGCCACTGGGAGTTGGGAGGTCCGAGTTCTAGTCCCCACTCGGCCATGGAAACCCACTGGGTGACTTTGGGCCAGTCACAGACTCTCAGCCCAACCTACCTCACAGGGTTGTTGTTGTGAGGATAAAATGGAGAGGAGGATTATGTATGCCACCTTAGGTTCCTTGGAGGAAAAGGGCGGGATATAAATGAAATAAATTTTAAACAGTAAGGTGAAAAGTTCAGCCAACTCCCAGTTTCTTACGAAGAGAAGCAGTGCACATGTATTACATGTTCCATATTGCAGCACTAACTGGGTACCCAGGCTATGTATTAGATTTTCCAAGGGGATGGACATTTTCAACCTCTCAGCTACAACACTTCCACTGTGAAAATAGGGGTAAACACATTGTGTGTCCCCTCTTATCCCCTAGCCCACTTAATTGGTAGCCACTGGTGGGAGTGGGAAAATTCATGATGTGATCAGTGAAGGCTGGTAGCTCTGATGTTAATGGGGCTGTGAATCTGCTCTGGCTTTCAGTCAGAACTCTGAAGGAGCTATCCAAGGTGCTGAACCCCAAAATAGGTCCTACACCTCAGATAGCTCTTTTAGAATTCTGACTGGTTCTGACTGATCCCCAGAGCAGGTTGGCAGCCCCACTGACATAGGAGCCACCAGCCTTATCTAGATGTGATGGATATGATTCACATGATGAGTGCTGCAAAATGTTAGAGATTAGGTGTGCAGGGAATAAAAGTTATCCTGGGTTGATGTAGACCTAGTCAGGTCCTTCGTTATCACCTACTCAGTGATAAAATTCCTCTGCTTTCGTGAAAAAGAGCTGAGCTAATTGCCTGACAGCTCAATGAGTAATGACCAGAAAAGATAGGATAAATGTCACATACTAGAGAAAAGGGACTAATTTCCCCCACAATTTAGGCTTAGGTCCACAATTTAATTTTAAAGGATTTTAATTTCTCTTCTGTTACATGATTCATGGAAATTTTGTTTGTGCACTTTCTTTCCTACATGCCTAGAGCTTCCCCTGTGATTTGTGACAAAACTGTTGCAACTCACATTGTCCAGGAAACTGCATTTCCTTACAAGGAAAAGATTGCAAATGGTGATTACATCAAACACTTCCTATTTCTCTGTTACATCTACATAGAGGAGCTTCTTTTTAGTAAGCGATTCCAAGTAGAAGTTCCTCATTAAAACTGTCTTTTCTTCCACTGCTCCTCTATCTCTCATTCCAATATACACAAACGTCATCAAAATAGATACCTATGTTCTCTTTGGAAAAGGAACATTATAATTTGCTCATCCTATCTAGTTTGCTCATTCTATCTAGCTTCTAGTCTGCTCATTCAATCTAGTTTTAGGGGGTAACTATGTAAAAACAATAACAATCAAATGTTACTTTAACTTTTAAATCAAGTACTAAAGCTATTCAAGCTCTGCAAATTGTATATTCCAAGAGGCACATCTTCTGTTCAAAATCACAGTAAAACTGGTTATTTCAGATAAAACAATATCTGTCTATTGAACATAAAACAGACAAACTGGGAAGCTTTAGAGGTAGAGATTAAAGTTGCAAGCATGTGCATGTGAGTTAAAAAAAACAACAGATTCATTTATCTCTGTCTTTTTACACCTGTACTGGATGCTATGAGCCATCTGTCAAAACTGTTTGCAAGGCAATAAAGAGCATTTTGTTTATCTGTGAATAAATGAAAAGGCTCAGACAGGCTTTACTGAGAAATGTGGGCAGCTAAATGATACCCTAACAATCCAGACTGGCAGTTACCCTTTTAGGGAGTCCTCCAACAGGTTTTAGATAGGCCTAGTTAGAGGGTGAATTTCAAAGATAACTGAATACAGTTGACTCAACAGCTTTCTCCCCGAAGTCCCTGTAACAATAACAGTTAAGGATGCAATCCAATGCTTGTTCAGGCAGGAAAAGTCCTACAACTCCCAGCAATCCTGGGAGCTGTAGGACTTTTTTCTGTCTATATGCATAGAATTGCACCTTAAGGCTTTCCTTTCAAAACAGGCGTGATATGTCTGAGGACAACAGAAGTTGTTATAATATTTATTTATTTATTACATTTCTATACCGCCCAATAGCCGGAGCTCTCTGGGCGGTTCACAAAAATTAAAACCATTCAAAGTATAAAACAACAGTATAAAACCATAATATAAAATACAATATAAAAGCTCAACCAGATAAAAACAGCAGCAATGCAAAATTACAAATTTAAAACCATGTTATTTAAAATTTATAGATTGTTAAAATGTTGGGATTGGTTATAAACCATTACTGTTCTTGGGATGGATAGATTATGAACTCCATGTACTGCTAACAACCACAGATAGTCCTTTTTATAATTTGAATAAAGCAGCAGTCTAAAGAAGCAAAATTATTAAGGTGTTCCAGCACCCACTCACAAGATGGAAGTAACAGCAGGCTGAAGTACAACAGGAACCTCAAAACAGCCAGTGAAGACTGAGGCCATTGCTAGACGAGGGTTTAGCCCAGGCTGAAACCCGGGCTTATCCCTGTGCATGCAGATGACGCACAGGGGATCCCAGGGTCAGGCCCTCCCTTGACCCGAGAACACCGGATCCACTTGTGGTCCGGTTTTTCCCAAGCCCCAGGCTGAGCCCGGGGCTGTGGAAAGTCTAGCTGGTTCTGCGGCTTTTCTCGGCTACGCAGCTTACTCGGACCAGGGGCAAGGGAATCACAGGGGGGGAGAGATGGGGGCCAGAGGGGGAAGAGTGGACCCAGCAGGAGAGATGGGGGGAAGAGTGGAGCCAGGGTGGGGAGATCGCAGCCGGGATGGTGGTGGAGGGGCGTTGGACATGGCAAGCGGGGGGTGGCGAGCGGGGTGGCGAGCAGGCGAGCGAGTGGGCAAGTGGGGAGCGAGCAGGTGAGCCGGGGGCGAGCGGTGGGGGCGAGTGAGCAACAGGCGAGAGGGGGGCAAGTGGGGGACATCAGACATTGGGAGGAATCAGGGGCAGGGGGAGCGGGGAACCCTTTATTTTTTTAAAAAAAACTTACGTTTTTGTTGGTGCGCTCCTGCGCACGTGGCCCCTTTAACTTTTTTTAAAAAATGGAGGACGTGATGGGGCTTTCCTTTCCCCGTTGCGTCTGATGTGTGGAAAGGAGCGACAGCCCATGCTACATCTAGCACAGGCTGGCTGCTCTTCCCACACGGATTCTGAGGTAGGTCTAGCAAGGCCCTGAGTATGGCTTTAAAAGGTGGTTAGACAAATTTCTATAGGAAAAGGCTATAAGAACATAAGAAGTGCCCTGATGCTGGATCATACCAAAGGTCCATCTAGTCCACAACTCTGTTCACACAGTGGCCAACCAGCTGTTGACCAGGAACTCACAAGGAGGATATGGATGCAACAGCACTCCTCTGCCAATGTTCCCCCAGTAACTGGTTTATATAGGCTCACTGTCTCTGATACTGGAATGCTATCAATGGCTACTACTCCTGATGGCTGTATGCTTCCTCCATTATCAAAGGAAATATCAGTGATGGGATCTATCTAGATGTGGAGCAGTATATAAATGTTGTAAAGAAACAAACAAAAATGCCTATGTATACCAGTTGCTGGGGAACATGGGTGGGAGGGTGCTGTCCTGCTAATGGGTTTCCTGTGGGTAGCGGGTAGGCCACTGTGTGAACAGAATGGTGGATCAGATGGATCCTTGGTCTGAACCAGCATGGCTCTCCTTATGTTTTTATGAGCATGCTCATTGGATACAAAATGTACATGGACTGTTGGGAAAGAATGGAAATTGATGAAAGAAAGGGGAAATTTTAAAAAAGAAAAAGTCCTGAACTGGAACACTCTACACTGCAACTTTTTGTTGCACATCCCATTAATACCACCTCTATAATGTGTTTCATTTTCCCAGTATCTTTCTGGAATCCTATGCAAGTCTTGCTTTAAATCCTCAGGCTGGGGTGGGGGAGAGAACATCACAGAAGAGGAGACTTTCAAATCTCAGTAATGCAAAGAAAATAAAGGGGAATATGCATTTTTAAATCTTTGCAATAGTACCATGGCACTGCTAGAGACTGTTTTAAACAGAGGCAAGGAGGGAAAACTTACCATCACCCCACACCACTTGTACCGATAATTTCACTAAACCTATTTTTAGCCATTGCCTTCAGGTCAGAGGGTAAATAGTTACCTGGCACATTGTGTTAAAGATTTCAGCATATATTCTAAACATAACGAGAACTAGTATGCATGCTATAGTTTCAGTGGAAGAAAACTGCCTTCATTTTGCTAGCAGTATTTTAAGTGGTCTGTCATGCTGATTTAATTAGGATGACCCTGCCTCAGGTCTCCACACTATATAGCACAAATTTAGGACTAGGAAGGGAATGAACAGAACAGAACTAGCTGCTGTGTTTTTTACTCAACCGTGCATACACAAGGGTGCTTTAATGACAGCCTAAGGAGACAACAGCCTTCAACAGGAATGAAAATTGACTCCCTATAGAAGCAACAGTAGTGCCAAGATTAGGGATGTGCCAGGAATCCACTCCATCAAAACTTTTTTCATGGATTTTCCCAATCTGCACTACCTGGGAATCAACACAGTGAAATCGGTACATTTCAGAAATCAAGAACATTCTGTGGAACTGGAGAAATGCATCTGATAAAATGTGCACATTTGAAAAGTTCAACTGTACATTTCAAAAAGGCATATAAACATGTTCTTGTCAGTGGGTGACTGTGTGCAATAATATGTACAATTTGGGAAATATGCCCACAAATGTACACATTTTAAAAATGCAATCTAAAACCTATATGATTCCCCCCCCCCCCCCTGTTAAAATGCAAACACTTGGAACCAGCCAAGAATAGATTTGGAGTTGGGGGAAAGAGGTACCTCACTGAATCAGACAGATACACCCATCCATAGCCAAGACAGGGATTTTCTGCTGTGGGGACTGTTAATAAATAGCATTAAAAACAAAACATTCATCATTGGGGGAAAACACACACACAGAGAGAGAGAGAGACAGACAGACAGACATCAGTTCTTATTGGCTTCCACTTGTTTCTTCTAAATAACTAAGGGAGTAGCTGGTATCTTTTATTTATATACAACTGCTGGTCAATAAGAGAGAAGAGAACAAGGCAGGATGTCACTAAATTACATATCATAAAAGTTAGGTGAGAATCAAAAGTCAAGATTTAGAGGTGGAGACTAATGCAAAAGAAGAAGTAGATTGCTATGATCTCTTCAGTGTGGAAAAGCAAGAGATCTGTAACAGGGCAGATTCTGAATTATTGAGTCTGGGTGGGCGATTGCATAGAATCATAGAATAGTAGAGTTGGAAGAGGGCTACAAGACCATAGAGTCCAACCCCCTGCTCAATGCAGGAATCCACCTTAAAGCATCCCTGACAGATGGCTGTCCAGCTGCCTCTTGCATGCTTCTAGTGTGGGAGAGCCCACGACCTCCCTAGGTAACTGGTTCCATTGTCGTACTGCTCTAACAGTCAGGAAGTTTTTCCAGATGTCCATCCGGAATCTGACTTCCTGTAACTTGAGCCTGTTATTCCATGTCCTGCACTCTGGGATTATTTATTATTGTTATTTATTTAAAACATTTATATCCCACCCTATATCATTAAGATCTCAGAGCGGCGTACAGATGATCGAGAAGAGATCCTGGCCCTCCTCTCTGTGACAAATTCAAGTATTTGAAGAGAGCTATCCTGTCTCCCCTCAATCTTCTCTTGTCCAGGCTAAACACTCCCAGTTCTTTCAGTCTCTCCTCATAGGGCTTTGTTTCCATACCCCAGATCATCCTCCTTGCCCTCCTCTGAACCCCCTCCAGCTTGTCTGCATCCTTCTTGAAGTGTGGTGCCCAGAACCAGACACAATAGTCAAGATGAGGCCTAACCAGTGCCGGACAGGGGAGAACCAGTACCTCACACGATTTGAAAGCTATACTTCTATTAATGCAGCCCAAAACAGCATTTGCTTTTTTTGAAGCCACATCACACTGATGGCTCATATTCAGTTTTTTATCTACAAACTGAATATGAGGTAAAGGCAATGGTTAGGAAAAATGAAAAGAAGCAGATCAAGTAGAGAGTAGAAGCAAGTGGGACAAAAACGTAAGTTCTAATGGGATGCTGCTGTAGCTGTTCCAGGACAAGTAAGGACTTGTACTGCAACTGGGGATCAGGCTGTGTATAATTAACAGTCCACACTGAGTAGCATCTTCATGCCTTGGTTGCTTGCAGGGTGAGCCTAGACCAATTAACTTGAGCCATGCACACGTTACAACCAGCTATTTTTTCCAGCTGAGTAGCGATGTACTGGTGTTAGTTGTATGCGAGGATAACAAAAACATATATCATAACCACAGCAATGGCTGTGATCAGAATCAGTAAACATAACAAACAACTTTCAGAGTTGGGCTATTAGCTGTAGGAGAAAGTCATTGTTCACTATAATCATATACATTACAGTCCCCTTTGATTTGATATGTAAATAGCATTTTTTCCCCTGTTGTTCAGGAAAGGTCTTTCTGCCTTTAATGCATGTCAGGAGATCTTCTTGAGATGTATTAGACAAGAAAAAACAACTTGAAACTGCTGTTGGTCAGTGTTTGAATAAGAAAAGAATTGATGGAGTGAATGAAAACCATCTAGTTATTGATCTTTGTACCTGCAGCATTTTCATTGCATGCCAACTAGAGGTACTCCTACATCTTAAGATTTACTTTTTTATTTATTTTTTATGAAACAAGCATTCACTTTCCAGTGATACACATTTTAGAAGTATCAAAGGAGTTTACTTCTCTCTACCAATAGTATTGGGGCTTTCAAGATGCTGTCCTATGCATGTTTTGACAGAAAAATGTCCTACAATTCCCAACATTCCCCAGCTAGCATGTCTGGCTGGGGAATACTAGAAATTGTAGGACTTTTTTTTCTGTCTAGGCAAGATTAGGATTGGCTCTTAATGTTTTCGACATAAAACACTTTCACCTTTTCCAGAGATTAAGGACATGTCTTGACATCCTGGCTTTCCAGGAGGGAGGGGGGAGGATCTCGAGATATGGTGATCGCAGGATCCTCCCCCTCTGTCTACACACAACATCCTGGGAGGACGGAGGATGTTGTGCCCGCCATTGGGGGGGGGGGTAATCGCAAATGAATGCAGGAACACTCCAGGACAAAGGTATGCTTTTTTAAAAAAAAATCCCCATTCCCCCACCCCCACCCCCGATAGGCACGGAGCTCCTGAGGTTACTCATGAGGAGCCAGGACAAACCAGGTCTCAAGGCGAGCCAGAGACCGTGGGAAAAACCAAGATTAAAGGGTATGCCAATATCCCGGGGAAAGGGAGGGATCATTGGTAGGTCTAGACATGCCCTTAGAATCTGGATTTCATATCTGAAATGATTCCAGGAATGCTCACAAATGAATTTGTAGCAAAGCTTTGAAAATAATAAAATAATATCTTCGGATATTGACTGATCACAACAAAGGGGGAACCCAAAGCTCTGAAATGCAATAATGTCAGATGAACCAAACACAGATAATTGCTTCTTGCAATACAGAGATTTGATTGGCCCCCCCAAATAAAAAAAAAGTCAAGTTGTATAAGGGAACTGTACTCATGTTCCAAGTTCCTTGCTTTATATATTCCAAGATCAATAAACAGTAGAGAAGAATTAAGAGGATAATCTGAGTGACCTGAAGAAACAAAAACCTAAAGAAAAATTAAACCTGAGTTCTTGCTGTCTGTATAGATCGCTGTCTCATATTAGCAAATGCTAAGCCACAAATCCAGCAGATCAAAATATGGACTTTGCTACTTTTTAAGGGACAGGACCTAGCTTCTAAATCAGAGGAATAGGTTGAACATCTATGTTTTGAATCTGTTAGATAACAATGATAAATGATAATGCTCTAACTAATAGGGCAGAAAAACGGGGCCACCCACAGATCACATGGGAAGGTTTTTAACTTGCCCAGTTTAACCTTCAGCCTCATAGAAAAATATTGATAAGTTTTTTTAAAAAAAACTTATGAACAAAAATAACCCAAAATTCGAAGAAGAATGGGTTGACCACATGTAACCTGTCTCATGCTGCTGCCACGAAACTCTGCCATAGAAGGAAAGGCAGAATTCCTCAGCACTACTTCCCCACCCATCTTCCTTAGTTCAACATGGGCTGCTAACACAAAAAACTAGGAAACCCTGATCTTGGATGTCCCACACCATTTTTAGTTTAGCCCTCACATATACAGCTGATAAATCACTAAGGGTGATATCCAATGACACTGTTGCACAAGCAGCCCCTCCTGCTGATTCAGTTGCACAAGCAGGACCAATCACTTGCACAATGGAGATTTAACGCTTCCTATAGGAAACCCCGAAATAAGCAGAAACACACATTTCTGGATCGGGACACATTAGCAGAGTGCCCTTATGTGAGCTCCACTGACCTGCCCTTTTCAACAAACAAACGTTCTCCTTGTTTGCGGGTGCTCCCATTAGTGCTAAAAACCCATTGCCCAAGTGGTGGGTCTCACTTGTGGAATGGGGTGTAACACTGAACACTGCCCAATATCCATTCTGGTATTTGAAAGCTCTGTTTCCATCACCACCAGCACTGGCATTGAACTAACAGCAGATCTTCAGGATTCTCTAATCTCATCTTCAGTATTACATGATGAACTTTTAGCATAGCTTTATTTCTTTTTTGCGTGATTTGTTTCTGATTTTGTTAAATTTAGACTCCTGCCAGGGATTAGTGAGACTCATTGTCTCCAGCAACATGGAGGCTACAAGTCTCTTTCGAATTACTGGAATTAAATGGCAATACCATATGAATATCATAAGCTTCCTGATCCCCATCTCCTTAAGAGACTCTCAAAGTGATTATTTCTACATTATTTGTAATCACACTATCAAGCTTCTTTTTGTTTCCTCCCACAGTACTTTTATAGAGATCTTAATGGTTTGGCTGCTTAGGTATATTACACCTTTTTTTAAAAAAAAAATTCCCCAGTGTTCTCTCCACTTGTCCCATATGAGGCACCATCCATCAGAAAATCCTGTGCAAAATGTTCCTGCAGTTTCTCAATCACTTACATAAGATACGCCCACTTATGTAATGTGTAATTAATGTACTTAAACACAGAAAATGGGTTGGGGTATCAAGGTGTGTCAAGGATTTATGAAAATGATATCATTTGGATCTTTGCCTATAGCCCATTCAGATGAAAATGCCTTAAGAACATAATTATACATGTCACTGTGCTAACATGCCACATAAGACATGGCAGGCTAGTTGTGGTCAATTTGATGGACACAAGTTGTACAAATCTAATGGTTACCACATCAGCAGGAGGCACAGAATATTTACAATAAGAAGAGAGCAGGCTGGTGTGGGTGGGCTTCGTGTATGCACATATTTTATGTGGACACAGACAGTACAGAAATAATGCTTCTGGGTCACCATACTGGTTGTGCACAGACCACAGACCAACTCGATTAGCCAATGGGAAGCATTGGATTTTGCCCTAACAGTTGTAGTATTAAGAGTTGCTCCAATTGCCAAATGCCTTCACATCCTCACCACACACCCATCCCTGCATCTGAGCAAAGAACTATGTCTTCAGAATCCAGGCCATGGAGGGAAAAGGCAGTAACAGTGAGACTTAAATATACAAGTATCAATAATTTGCATATTTGAATGTTGTGAGCAGGAAGTATTAATGCAGGAAAGCCATGCAGCTGTGCTTGATGACATGGTCCATGATTCTTTCAGAGGATGGCTGAAATGAGAAATCACATCCTCAAGCTGCATTCTGCATACACAGTTGGCAAAAAAAGGGAAAGAAAGAAAGCGAAGTCAGCCAAATATTCATTGGAATGAAATACAGTACTATTTTAAGATGAGATCTGATTGATCTTTGAATGGTCAAGCATGTAAACATAGATAGGAACTGGCTAGGGAAGATGTCAAGCATATTTTCAAATCATTCATTGAACAATACACATTCAAACCTGTTCTAAGCCTAATATTACCTTATATTATAATAAAGTCTAATATTGCCCTATTATACTGATGAATTCTTCACCCAATTGAGCAAAGGGAAAGAAGGGAAAAGCCCGTAGGTAGGTACCAGATCAAAATAATAATAATTGATTTCAGCTAACTTCACAGCACTGGTATTTCTTCTGGGGCTTAATTAATTTGGAATATCTACGATTCTCTGCTTCTGTAGTCACAATCATTAACATAGGTTGGAATTGCCACATCATGCTTTTGCATGCATTGAAAGGGCAGAAAATCCACCCCTTTACTCCCATTAATAATCATAATTAGATTACATTAAGCAGTAAGTCATCCATATTAACAAACTTTAGCAATAATTGCCCTAAGACATACATTGTTTCTTGGACACAATGCAAAAGAAGATAAGAGACAAGCATCTAGTACACTTGATAATTCAGATGCAATTGCAGGCTTCAGAACTGTGGGAAGTGCATTGACCGAGCTTAAACAGAATAAGTTAGTACATCTCCAAGACTGAAATGCTTGGGGTCTTCATCAAAGAGTGAATTATTAGACTGCCAAAACCAACTTCTTAGATTTAATTTTCAAAAGAAGATTACAAGACAGTTGTTTGAAATTACCTAACTTCGCCCTGAATTGTCAATGGAATCTTTTGAACAGTTACGCACATACAGGACCATAAACATGTTCTAGATACTTGAACTATGAGCACATCAATCATGAATAGAACAATGGATGTCATTCACAACTCTAGGCAGAAAGCTTTGGCCATTGATTACAAATGCAATCAATAAACAAATAATAGATAGCCCATGGGCCAGTATTTATTATGCCAAAAAAACCACCCCCTCCCAAAAGCCACCCAAAATATTAAGGGAATATCAAAAACGGGTTTGAAAATATCTTTAATAAGACTTAGCTTCCAAATGTCCAATCTACAGACTTTTTTTTAAGGAATTATGATAAATCCAGCAACTCCTTTTATTCATTACTATGATAATGCTTCACATTAGATATATAAAAAATACCACATGCAATTTCACAACTTAAAATTCCCAGTATATAAAAATACCATATGCAATTACACTATTTAAAATTCAATTTTAAGATACTCAAAGCATATATCTGGTTATTTTGAATGAAATATTTTTTAAAAGAGAATCATCCCAACTATTGTGCTGTGTTGCATGTGATTATATTTTCAAAAACGATACATCATAGTTGTTTTGTTCTTATCTCTTTTACTGTTCTTTTTAAAAATCATCTAGCTCTACATTCTTTGTCTCTATTTGATAGATGAAACTGCATTTATCTCCTTGTTTAGCTCAAAAAAAATCTTCATGTATTTCAGTCTATATGTTATTGAAGGGAAGAATGATTTTTCAACATGTTAAATCCTCTATTACAGAGCAACAAGGTACCTGAGTACTGTCAATTCTCAACCATCTCTTTCTCACTCTCTCTCTCACACACACACACATACACACACAGAGAGAGAGAGAGAGACACACACACACACACACACACACACACACAGAGAGAGAGAGAGAGAGAGAGAGAGAGAGAGACCATTAAACTAACAGCCAACCTACTAATATATTTGCCTAGAATAATTTTCTCAATTTTTGTTCAAGGGAGTCAATGTTCTCCCTTCCAATTCTACATTTCCCTCAACAGGGCCACAGAAGTAAACAAGAACAGGGCTAATAAAGCCCTCAGAATTGATGTTGTAGATCTTCATAGGGAGGAGCAAATCTGTCACTTTCTCCCACCCTCAAAATTCTAAAATCTCACATTCTTTCTCTCCCAAATATAAAGAACTTTGCAAATTTTGGTAAATTCTTTTCAAAACTAAAAGGAAATGAAATTCTTACCCATCTCCACCAGCCAAATTCAATAGGTACATCTATTCATAGCAAGGACAGAACCATGTCTGTCATAGAGGTGTTAAACTTGAGGGGCCAGACAGAAAAAAGGGATGACAACCCGAATTAAGCACTAAAATGCTTGAATCCAGATGGATTCAAACCCTGTCTTTCAAGAGAGCAAAGCACTCAAAGCACTGGGCCTGCCAATTTCACTTTACCCCAAATTCCACTTTAAAACACACACACACACACACACACACACACACCACCGCCACCACCACAACAACCTCAGCTTCCTTTTTGTCCCACATATGGAGAACTTTGAAAATTCTTCTCAAAACTAAAGTGAAACAAAATTCTCACCCATCCCTAAATCTCCATCATCTAATGGTTCCTAAACTCAGCCAAGGACTTCCTCCCTAAAACGGAAAAAAAAAGAAAAGAAAAAATGGGGGTGGGGGGTGGGGAGAAACAGCCCAGGTCTCTGTTCAAAAATTGAAACCTCCAAAGGCACTAGAACTAGTCACAAAGCAAAGCTCTATTCAGGCATGAAAGCCTTCACAGGATAAAGGGAGAGTAAGGATACACTTGCTGCAGCCCTGTGTTAGAGGGTGAAGAACTGCAGCACGGAGCCTCTTAGACCCCCCTTTGTGGTCTGAGTTCTAGATCATGCAGAGAGACTACACGAGTAAAGCAGGCTCCCCCTGCTGGTTGCTGCAGTCCTTCTCTTCTAACAAATGGAGAGCAGCCAGGTCAGGTGATGGGGATGTGACAGGAGGGGGCACAGCAAGTGCATCCACACTGTCCCAGGATGCAATTTGAATAATGTGAGGGCTAGGAATGTTCAGATCAGAAAAAGCCAAGCGCACCAAAGTTTTGTGAATTATATCTCAAAGTTTGTTCTATCTCAAGTCCATATCAGATTGCAAGTTTTGTTTATTATTTTATATATGGATCATAACTCAGAATCATCCATAATGAGGTTTGCTATTTCTAGGGCCAATGCGACCTCTCCCTGAATAGCTATTAGTTTTTGTTTTTTTATTTGCCAAGATAGACTTATCTGGAAAGGAAACAAATTCTCTGCCAAAAACAGAAAAAGTACAAAAGATTTTCTTTAAAAAAAATGTTACGCTTTTATCTAGAGAAATCTTTGCTATCCTCAAAGCTTCCTGACATGGGGTGCATATATATATGATATCTAAAGTAATGGTCCAAGGTAATCTTAATGTCTTTAGTTTGAAGAGAATAAACAAATTAATTTAATTTATACTTTAATTGATAAATTCAGTTGAATCTCTTAGATGAAATGGAATGGAATTGAAGATTACCTTAAATAATTCCCCACATAAAAGGCTTCCAAATAGTATTATAAAACTCTATGGTGATTGTGTGTGTGTGTGTGTGTGTGTGTGTGTGTGTGTGTGTGTATCCTGAGAAGCAGCACAGAGAAATCTGGGGCATATTCTTGTTTAAAAACTGCAGAATCCCATTCTTCTCCCCTATTCCAAGATGAGTTTTCTCTTACATGAAATAATATTTTGGATCCTTTGGACATGGAACGCATGCTCTTATATAGTCTGTCGTGGCACTTTCACTTTATAGTCATCTGTCATTCCCCTGTGCATAGTTCATGACCTGAGAAGAAAGCAGGGTGGAGGAGGGCAGGCACTGTTTGTGAAACATTGGGCAGCACATTTGCTCACTCAGAATGTGAGTGAAGTTGAACCACAAAGTGTTGCCCTCCCTCTGCGTTGCATTTGTGACACTGCCTAATTGGCCTAGCTGGTAGAGAGCTGTCAAACTTCAGGCTCCCCAATGGCCATGGCCCTTTTCCCTGTGCTCATCACTTTTCCTCTATGATCATTTGGTGGTTTCCTGGCTTTTGCATAGGGTTGGGAGGTGGGGTGTTGTGTTTTGTTTTGCCATTCTGAAAGGTTGAACTGTCTCAACTAATGTTTAACTACTTGCAGTAAGAGCTTTAAACTAAAATATGCTGGCATTTTGGCTCCACCCCTTTTTGCATTTGACCCTTCCCCTTTTTTGCTTTTGCCCCTCCCACCACAGGAATTCAGCCCTCGAGAAGTTCTCTGAAATTAAATCCAGCCCTCAGGCCAACCGAGATCCAACAACTCTGGGCTAGTACATCTCATTATAACGCCATCACACCCAATTGGCTCTGCTTTCGACTTCCGGTACATTAACCAGTTTTTAAAATGGCATAAACAGCAGCCAGTTGGTGAGTGAACAGACAGCAAACAGTGGGGGATGGGTGGGTCAAAGAACACTGTGTTCATTCTCAAAATTGAAATGGGTGAAAGTTTAGTACAACTGTACTAAAGCAACTTGGAAGATTTTGAAATAGGGATGCTAGAGGATTTCATTTAGTCCACATTTTTCAGCAGGCCAACCTCACACTTCCCAGACATCGCACTTCAAGCTGAATATCACTTCTTTGAATTTTGCAGTACAGTTGTCTGCTCAAAGTACATACCAAAATGGATATAATAATATATGTTTTCGGTTAAATGTGTACAAAAATCCAGACTTTAAGATAAAATGCATACAATAATATGTTCAAAGTACATGTACTTTGCGGAGGGTCATTTAAAAATAATGCAAAATTTTATACATTTAAAAACCAAGAATTTGCAGATTGATGTGGAATAGACCTATGAATGAACACATGCAATACTGACATGGACTGAAAATCGACTGCTAGGTCCATCCCTAATAGAAAAACCAGATACAAAGAATCTCCTCCAGCCTCACTCAATGCTTTGCTTAAAGTCTTAGTCGTTCAAGGTTGCTTTTCATTTGCATAAGACTATGGGCAGTATCCAATGCTGTCATTGCATCTGCTCTATTTATGTTGCACTAGTGGTACCCACCTCTATTTATTTATTTATTACATTTTTATACCACCCAATAGCCGAAGCTCTCTGGGCGGTTCACAAAAATTAAAACCATAATAAAACAACCAACAGGTTAAAAGCACAAATACAAAATACAGTATAAAAAGCACAACCAGGATAAAACCACGCAGCAAAATTGATATAAGATTAAAACACAGAGTTAAAACAGTAAAATTTAAATTTAAGTTAAAATTAAGTGTTAAAATACTGAGATAATAAAAAAGGTCTTCAGTTGGCGACAAAAGGAGTACAGTGTAGGCGCCAGGCGGACCTCTCTGGGGAGCTCATTCCACAACCGGGGTGCCACAGCGGAGAAAGCCCTCCTCCTAGTAGCCACCTGCCTTACTTCCTTTGGCAGGGGCTCTAGTGCAATGGGAACCTAAATCTTCCTAGAGCAACCCCAGATAAGAGCCAAAAAGCTAGTTTCCAGAATGGGTGAGGTCAGCCAAGTTATCTTCTGCTAGCTCCACTGACCTGTTCCATTTGGAACAAGCATTTTCAGTTGATTTATGAATCACTAGCTTCCTGTTGCACTGATTGTGAGTGCAGCTAGAACACAGACAGCAATTGGATACTGTCCTATGAATCATTTTATTATTAGCGCTATTTTCTGGGGTGGGGGCTGAAAAAAGAATATTTGGGTTTTGTCCAACTTCTGTGTGTCTTTATTTGCCATTTACCTTTATTCTACTACTTCTGTCAACTACCCAATATTTTGGTTTGATGGACAACCTTGTATCTTCAATATTGTGATTCTGAAATAGCCTTTTATCATCCCGGTCAATATTTATTATGCCAGCTCATCTTGCCTAACCTTCAACTATAGCTCCATAAAACTGTAAATTTATGTAAATAGCACTTCCATTTATCTACACCTCTTATTATCTTTTGTTTGTTCATTTTTTGTTTTCTCTCAGGCTGTTCTGATAAATGAAGTTTCATGTTACTAAGAATGTTATGCTCCCCAACATCAGAAAAGAAAGGGGGGGAACACTCACAAAGAAAAATAAAATCAGACACTGCTGCTTGTGAAATTCTGAATGATTTATGAATATTCTCAGTCTCTGGTAGTCCAGAATATATCACAAGTTCAACTTTTGTGTTTCAAATGACAGAAAAGCTGTTTCATTTCCCCACCAGTTTCAAAATTTCATTCATTTCTATACTGCCCAATGTCCAAAGCTCTCTGGGAGGTTCACAAAAATTACAACCCCCCAAAATAGAAATGTAATAAAAACATAATATAAAATTGTTAAGATACAAAACCTCTGAAACTATTTAAAACACGTAATAGTCAGTTGAATTAACAGATTACTTCTCCTCAGCTGTAGATTACAGATTACTTCTCCAACCAGACTCCTCAGCACAGGAGTCTGGTTGGGTCTTGAAGCCTCCCCTACCCCAGATTCTCCCTCAGAGAGCCACAATAATTTTGCAGAAACGGGGACTCATTCTTGTCCATAAATGTCCCATTTGCGTAAATAGCAGCCTTAAAGGGGTGATGTATGCAACATGACAGACATGAACACCTGTAATGTTGCATACACCACCCCTTGCTTGCCCCAACTCCACCACCACATAAGCATGGAACAACAATAACTGTATATAGCCTATCCACATAAGCACAGCCATTTTGTAGCACACATCCCCTCTAAACATGCTGTAGGAATAGTTTGAAACTATGTGCTTGTATTTGAGGCCAGAAAAGATGGGAGATATTGTTGATTCTGTATTCTAGTGTTATCTGTATAATTCTGCTAGGGATCGGTCCCTGAAAGAGATGCTTGAGAGAACTCCTTTTTTTGAAGAGTAGAGAGAAGATGTGCTACCTATTGGGTGGAAGGAATAAATACATATAAGGTATCTATGTATGTCCTTGCAGCCACAGAATGTATAATGGGTTGGATCCAGATTTAGTCATGCTTAGAATAGACCCCTTAAAATCAATGGGACAACTTTGCCATTATTAATTTAGGTCCCATTGATTTCAATTGACCTTTTCTAAGCATGACTGAGTCTGAATCCAGCCTATTTGGAGGCAGATTTTAAGATTAATAATGGAAGTCATCCATTCCAATCCTAACCACATTTAACCAAAAGCACGCCCAATTGTTTGCAGTGGTATTTGCTTCCAAGTATGCATGCTTAGGATTAAAGCTGAAGAATGCCATGATTTGGAAAGGCAAGAAAAGCAGGAAGAAGGAACATAGAGTAACTGCATGTCTATATTAATAGGTTTCAGAGAAATGCATATCCTATCATTACAATATGGAAATATTTTCCCTCTTGCGTGGTTTTGAAAATTATAAATACTTATTAAAAATTTGTCTTCTCTCTCTGCCAGTCGACTCAGCCCTCCTTCTGTTTTTAGAAATTTAGCCAACTGAGAATTTGAGCATTGTCCAAAGCCTCTGAGCACAGGGTAGTTTAATCACCTCTCTAATTATTTTTGAAATGCTGGCGCATTTGGCATCAAAGTTCCCATTCCATCAAAGAAAAACATTGTGAGGCTTATACACACTAATCTCACATATAAACTCATTTCACCTGACAGACAATTGACTTTTCATCTGTAACACCTTAGCCTAGTGGATAAGGATATTATCCTCTTACACACTTTACTTACACCCACAATAGAGACAAAAAGAGACTATTGCCAGTTTAGCAATGTTTGTTTCATTCACTGACTTGAATAGAAACAGGACTGCACCCAAGATGTCTTTCTACCTTTCATTACTGTGTTAGACTTCAAATTGTTTGATTTATGCAGATAAGTAAATGCATCTTACAAAAGGATTTCATTTCATGCCCCTTACAGTAGTGCTTCATGCCATCAAGGCAGGCTGTAGCTAGGGTGACCATATGACCGGATTTGCCCGGGGTTTTTGATAGCAAATCCGGGAGGGGAGGGGAAATCCGGATTTTTTCCCAAGAGCAGCTCTAATGGGAATTAACAAAAATGTGTATAACTCCGTCATTTTTTAAGATAAAGACATGAAACATGGCACAATGGTAGCTCTTAGGAAGGGCTTTAGTCATACCAAATTTGAAACAGATCCGTTCATCCATTGATTTTTTAGGAATTTTTTAAAAATTGAGGTTTTAAAATTATTATTTTTAAAATCGTCATTTTTAAAGATAAAGAGATGAAACTTTGCACCATGAAAGGATTTAGGTAGAGCTTTAACCACACCAAATTTGAAACAGATATGTTCATCCACTGATTTTTTTAGGATTTTTTTAAAATGAGGTTTTAAAATTATTATTTTTAAACTGTCATTTTTAAAGATAAAGAGCTGAAAGTTGGCACCATGAAAGCTTTTAGGTAGAGCTTTAGCCATACCAAATTTGAAACAGATCTGGGGGCAGCAGCAAACGCTGTTAACAACAACAGCAGCTTGCAATGAGTAAAGATACAGTCAGAAAAGATATTTGAGGAAGGGGAGAATGTAACACACAAAGTATAGCAAAAGCTTCAAAGTACAGCAAAACCTACAAAAGTAGGAGTGAGTGAAGTTAATTTCAGGTACACTGAATCTTTCACTTCTTTATTTCAGTGATTTTAACATTAAGATGTTATGTAGAACAGATTTGTCTTAAATGTGTGCTGTAAAATCAGACTTGTGACCAAGGCTATGTTCAGGTGGGCATGCCCCCTTGGTACTGGACACACACCCTTGGGGGCGACCATGTTGTCCACCTTTTTGGTTTCCAAAATATGGTCACCCTAGCTGTAGCGAGTATGCCTATGATCACACACATCCATCAGAAAGTACATAGGGTGGGGATGCCACAATGGTGCAATTAGGTTGCTTTAGATTCCAGACTTTGGGGTCTTATTTGCGGGGGTGGGCGGATATGCTTTTTAGATGGCACTGAGTATTATGCACCCACTTCAAATGGTGGATTCCTGCACTGAGCAGGGGGTTGGACTTAATACCCTTATAGGCCCCTTCCAACTCTACTATTCCATGATTCTATGATTTCATGGTCTTACAAGAGCATCCCTGCCCCCTTTAGGTGGTGATGTGTAATAGTTTTATAGATAGCCCTCTGTTTAGATCAGGAGAAGGCAACAAGAAGCCCTTCCACTCCTGCTGCATTACTGAAGTCAGCAGCAGGGGGTGCGGGGATAAAAAATGCCAGTCTTAGCACTGCAGTGCACAAAACTGATAAAAAATTAGCTTCTACTAAAGCTAAATTTGACCCTTTTAGTGCCCTTTGTGGCTGGCAAATACTAAAAAGGTCACATTTAGCTTCACAACAAACTGAATTTGACTCATTTGCATACCATAGTCATTTGCTACTGAAACTTGGCAGCAAAACTGTTAGACTTAGGCCCATGGGGGAGGGGGGTGACAATGAGGGATCTTGAGGGAGTATTGACAAGCCTACTGAAATAAGTTATCTAGGGAGTAGAATCGCCTTGAGCACCATTGAACACCACTTTGAGTGCCATTTTGGAGTGGAAAGGCAGGCTATAAAGAAATCAAATAAAGAAATTAAATAAATGAATGACACTGCACCCTGGGTGCATGCTGATGGCTTGAAATTTGAGGCTGTGGTTTTGGCAAAGCAATTCATCTGGCTGTCTTCTGCACTACCACAACACAAGATTTAAAGCTGAATCCTGGCCTATATTATTGTGTTCAATAGGCCTTACTTCCATAGGTGAGTGTCCACAGAATGACGGTTGGGTTTGAATACACACTTGGTAGTTACTTTTCACAAATGTTTTGCTTCATATTGGAAATGACTAGATGCTCAAAGTTGGAATGGTAAACCAATCCTACAAATTGGAACAATGAATCGTGTCCATTCCTATGCACTGCCCAGCACTAGAACATGAGGCAGGGACCTCTGAGTTGAATCTTCAACCCACGTCCCATACCAGCCTGAGAATGCAAGGTTGAGAGCACACGTCCTTCTCATTTCCCAGGAGGTGCACCTGTAAGGTGTTGCCTCGCTTCCCACCTTCACAATCTGAGGTATGCAAGAGTGGCAGAGGCCAGGAGAATTATGCACCACTGCTTCCCTTACAGGCAACCCTGCTTTGTAAATGAGAGACTGTCCCCCAAAGGCATCTGTTGTCATGCAAAGGCCTTTGGATGCCAGGGTTACCTTTCAGATTTTATTTTATTTATTTTCATTTATTTATTTGTAACATTTATAAACCATTGAATATAATAAAATCTCTCAGCAGTTCACAATATTAAAATATCATATTAAAACACAACATTAAAAACTAAAAAAACTAAAAAACACACACCAAGGAGCAGTGAAATGGAGTGGCATAATTAGTTTACTTAGAGCCCAGGGAAAGCCTGTGTGAACAAGAGTTTTCAGGAGGTGTTTAAAAGTTGTCACATATTTTGCCTCCTGAACTTCAGCTTTCAAGGAGATGGGTCCTTGCCAGATGGAAAGCCACATGAGACTGTCTTTCACACTGCTTTCAGCGAAGCCTCTCTCAGCTAAGGGCATAGCTAGACAGGGTGATATCCCAGTGATTGCCCCAGTATCATCCCTGTGTGTCCACAGGGCATCCCGTGAGCAGGGAGGAATGATCCCTCCCTTGGCCCAGGATATCACAGGTTTTCCACGGTCTCGGGATGATCCTGAGAATGTGTGGCCACGGAGGAGCTGGGACCTGAGCACGGGGCACAGAGCTCCTCAGGATCTTGCAATTTTATGATCGGAAGATCATCGCCCTCCTCTACACGTGGCGTGCAACATTGTGGCTGCCATTTTGATTTTTGATTTTTAAAGGAGAAGGATTGCATGAGCGCTCATCCGAAAACCATGAGTTTATTTTTTTTTAAAAAAAACAAAAAACCCTCCCCCTCCCCCCACCCTATCCTGGGCACAGAGCCCATCAATCCCCCTCGTCTAGCCATGGCCTATGTCTCTGAGAGAAAGAAAGCTTAGGGTTTGTTCCTGACTTGCCTGAAAGTTGTGCAAGGGAAAGTGGCATGTGCATTTGAGTATATGTCTCTCCTTGAGAAATAAGGGGTAGACCCAGCCACTTCTCCATCCTCACTGCAGTGATATCTGGGGAAAATCCTCATTTTCCAAGGGAGGTGCACTTGCTAACAACAAACTGTGTGTTTCCTCCAGTCTTCTTTCATACCTTGCAGCTATTTTCAGAACCTGGGGAAGGGTGGGGAGAAAGTTGGGAGGGGGGAGAGGTAATGATTTCTTATGGAGTCAGGCTGCCAAGCAGCCTGGCCAGGGAAATGCAAACCTCCAAGTTCAAGATGTTTGCCATCCCTCCCTGAGATAGAGCATAAAAGGAAGGAAGGAAGGAAGGAAGGAAGGAAGGAAGGAAGGAAGGAAGGAAGGAAGGAAGGAAGGAAGGAGCTACTACCTTGTTTTAAATATGCCCTACTAAATCTTTTGGATTTATTTAGTGAGGATAGATTGCCAGGCTTGGGTTAAGGGGACCTGAATTCAATCTCACTGGGTCCAATCCTTCCAAGTCTAACATACAAACTTCACTCACTCTCACTCTTGCACACTCACTATTTCACTCACTCACTCTCACTCCAGAGATTCTCTTATACCAGTTAAGAATCAGGATTGCCTCAGAGCTACTCAGAAGAGCCAGAGACATGAATTACATACTGTTCATCCATTAACTGTTTCTATGGTTATCTATTTCCTGCTTGAGAGCTGGTTAAGAGATTAACCCCCTGAGCAGAAGGTTGCCAGTTCAAGACCTGTTGCAGTGGCAAGCAAGAAGACTGTGCTTTTAGATTTGAATTAGGAGATGCAAGCTCAAGTTGACCCTTTGCCTACCACAGCCAAGAATACCTGAGCATTGCAAAAGTATTGGCACTTGGAACATGAAAACCACTATTCAGAGAGGGTCCAGAGCTCAGTGTCGGAGAAGCACCTGCTTTCCCCACGTATGCTCCCAAATTCAATCCCTGCCATCTCCAATAAAAGGACCTCAGGTAGTAGGGATGGAAATGCTCTGTGTGCCTGAGACCTTGGGCACTTGCTCCTAATTAAAGTAGACCAGTGGAGGCTGGTAGCTCTGATTTCAATGGAGCTGCGAATCCATTCTGGTCTTCAGCCAGAAAAACAAGTCAGAACTCTAAAGCAGCTATCCAAAGTGCCAAACACTACCCCCACCCCAAATAGCTTCAGTACCTTGGATAGCTCCTTTAGAGTTGGGGCTACTTCTGACTGAAAGCCAGAGTGGATTTGAGACACCACCCTCCACTGGAGTAGACAACACTGGGATAGATGAACCAAGGACTCCATCGAAAGCCCTGTGCAGGCATTCGGCCTGCTCCTGTGAAGGCTAAAAGTGAGGAGGGGACATGGGTGTACACCCAAGCCCTAGTCCCATGTTCTTATCCCTGCCCTTCCCCTGTTGGCCCACGAGGTCTAAAGAGGGCTTCTGCGTGGATTCTCCTGAATGCAAGTAGACCTATCCACATGACTGGAAACCCTGCTTATCTGACAAAGGTGAGTAGAGGTTTCCTTCAGACTTCCCCCTTAACATGGGAAGGGTGGGTTTGAGCAGATGGGTGTATTGGGGACATGGGCATGCTCATATCCCTTCCCCACTTTTAGCCCTATGAAAGCCTGCATAGGGCAGATGACAGCACACTATAGTATTAAAATTCCCTATTTCTGCCCTTACTCCTGTTACAAAGGGTGCAGAAATGACCGCAGCATAGCTTCTTTCTTTCTTTTTTACTTGGAGCTCTTCCCTCATTGGCATTCTGATATCAGTATGGCCTATTCAGCACCCTCCTCCTCTAGAAA
Organism: Elgaria multicarinata webbii; assembly: GCF_023053635.1. NCBI lineage: Eukaryota > Metazoa > Chordata > Lepidosauria > Squamata > Anguidae > Elgaria > Elgaria multicarinata. The sequence goes on from NC_086174.1 coordinate 87,650,532, forward strand.
CCAAATGCCACAGTTCCATTCCATTTGAAAGTTGAATACTTTCCTGAGGAATTGTTTCTACAGTGATTGCCAATTTTCTGCTTGAGAGCATTATGATCCAGCATGAGCCTTTTGTTGGGTCCTTCCTACTGCTGGTGTCTCAGGGACATTCGATAAGTGAGTGCAGAAATCCCTCCCAACCCCCTGCCTTCCTGCCCGACTGCCATTCCTGTTAACATTTGCAGAACAAATCTCCGTACCTGCCAGAAGATAAGAAGTATATAAGGATGGGGAAAGGAGATGTGTGATGAGCCATGAAAGGAATAAATAACCAAACTACCTAGAACCCACTATGGAGGGTGCAGATATAATCAAGTAACAATATGTAAACAATTTAGAAAGATAAACAAAGTAAAGGAAAAATTATTATTATTATTATTATTATTATTATTATTATTATTATTATTATTATTATTATTCGCACAGTAAACAGGCATACACTGCCTTGGAATAAAATAGTATGCCAAGCCCATTGTCCTCAAAGGAGGAATTCATTTCAAAACCTGTTTTTTGTTTTTGTTTTTTGGAGGGGAACAGCATGCTGAAGTCATTTCTTGACACACTTGAAAACAGCTGCTCTAGAGCATAAGCTAAATGAAACCGTATAAGTAAAATACAATCTGTAAGTCAGCGGCAAACCCAGAAGCATGCACAGTTAACTCAAGGCACAACAGGAATAAAATGTGAGTATGCTAGGAGGAACATGATAAAAGAAGGGGGGAACCACACCACACCAGTTAATCTGCCACTCTCATGAGAAGCAATACTGCATATTCCACTCCAGTGTAATGGGATGCCAGTTTAAGTGTGATGTGGTTTTATTAATGGACTACAGAGCACAGGGGGGCGGCGAATAGGTCTCCTACAGGCACATACAGAGACTGTCTTTTTTGCTAAGTGTAAGCCGCTCTGAGAGCCTTTTTTGGCTGAGGAGCGGGGTATAAATATGATAAATAAATAAATAAATAAATAAATAAATAAATAAATAAATTATAATGAACCCATTTTCAAACAGAAAAATTGGGATTCAGGTGAGAGATGGTAGATAAACTAGGGAAAGAGTACTTATTGGTCTCATGAGAGGACTGAAGTTAATGGCAAAGTGGAGATGCTGATTCTGGAGGTCTTGTAAAAATAAAAAAATGAATCCCTAAAAGAAATAAATTGAACTGAGTTGTTATGAAAGGTGCTATGCAAACAATAGCGGAAAGTTAATTCCAAGATGCTTTTCTGAAAAAGGAACACATCACAGGAATGAACAATGCACTAATAGGCTCTGTCCAGGTTAAGTTTATACAAGTGTAATGTTTCATGTTTCTATAACTAGGATGTGGAGGGGAAGTTTACAATCACTCCAGAGACAAACAAAATATATATTTAATAGAATTTACTTTACTTAAGAAGGTTTAGTGAATAATAACATGAAGAAAACCATTAACACAAATACTGTATTTCTTCGATTCTAAGACGCACTTTTCCCCCATATAAACGTCTCTAAAAATGGGGTGCGTCTTTGAATCGTGGGTGTGATTATTATTCTTAGAATCAAACCTTTTTTTCTGTTGGTGGTACTGAAATTAGTGTGCGTCTTACAATTGATGGCATCTTACAATCAAAGAAATACGGTACGAATAAAATATATATTCAACTCCCCTTTCCACCGACAGTTCTCTGTGAAGAGCAGTGTTACGTTTGCTGGACCAACAACAGTTGCTTATCCCCGTTCTTTAGTCCCCTGGTTGCTTGTCGCTCTGTGTGGAGTGCACTCTGCATTAAACTGCAGACTGTCTCTGGGCATGTCTAGACCAGGGGAGGGAGGGGGAGGAGGAGGATCTCACAATATTCTGCTCGTGAGATCCTCCCCTTTATATAGACGTGTGCGCAACATCCTGGGAGGAACAAGGGATGTTGTGCCTGCCATTATTATTATTTTTACAGAAGATGAGCGCACGTGTGCTCTGACAAAAAAAGTAAGTTAAAAACAACAACACCCAATCCCACTCCCCTCACCCCACCCCGATGGACATGGAGCACCTGAAGAGCTCTGTGCCCCATGCCTGGTTCCTGCCTCTTCATGTTTACTCGTGAGGAGCCAGGACAAAACCGGGCTAAAAGTGTCCCAAGGGATCATCCCTCCCTGCTCCAGGGATCCCCTGTGCATCATGTGGATGCACAGGGATGATCCTGGGATGATCCCCAGGATACTGACCGGTGTAGACATGCCCTCCTTCTCCACCACACTGCTGGTTTCTCCATCCTTTCTTCCCTTCTTTCCTCCTTCACTCCCTTTCTGCTGCTTCTTCCTCGTCTTCTCTCCTCCAGTCTGACTCCCCCTTTTCCACAGAAGTTTTGATCTCCCCTCATTCCATTCCTTGCCCCTCCCACTTTACTCAGCCAACATTCCAAGGCCCTCAGAGACAGGCATTACATACGCAGCTTTATAAGGAAACATAATCAGGGGCAACATTTCCCCATCAGTCTTCCATGATGAATGTCCTGATGGATCTACAATGCCTGGAAGTTAAGTTATCTGTCTGCTGTCTCAAATTTGACAAACTGTTCAGACTACTTTAGGGTCTGAACCTAAATTAGGTTCCCTACTCCCCAGTTGAGCCTCACAACAACCCTGTGAAATAGGACAGGCTGAGAGAAAGTGATTGGCCCAATATTTTCCCATGAGTTGAATGGGCTGAGTAGAGACTTGAAACCAGGCTTCCTGGTCCTAGTTTGACATTCTAATTGCACTGATTCATTAAGTGGATATTTACATTGCAATGAGTGATTTACCACCCTCTGGATACCTGCCATTCTGTGTATGTGTGTTTAATTCAGGCAAACCACTAAGCTTCGGTTTTCATTGCACATTTTATTAATCTTATTAAAACTCTATACAGCTTTTGAGACCATTGATCATGAGATATAGGTGAAGAAGCTGCAGGACCTGGAAGCATTTGCCAGAGCATTTTTTCTGTTCTCCTTCTTCCTGGATGAAGATAGATTCTTATTTCCTTCCTTTACAGCTGCCATAGTTTTCATCATTAGATCTAGGAAAAGACACATATAGAACAACTGATGAAATCTAGAAGCTATTGAGAAAGGTGGGGTTCAGATGGAGAAATGACAGGACAGGTGCCTTCAAAAGGCCAAAATGAAAATGTCCTGTCTTTTGTTGGGTGGTGACGACTACCATCCAACACTAGAAGAGAAGAATTAAGAGTTTAGGAGCTTTACTGTTGCTGAGATGAGATCTCAGACTGAGGCAGGGTGGTGGTGGAATATCACCCTCATGAGCTAGGCCCATCCCAAAACTAACTTGGAAACCCACTGCACCTTCTCAAAGAGAGAGGGAGACTCAGGGCCTCCTAAAGCAAGAAACATCATATTATTACCTGTGTTTTGGTTGCATTTCATTTCCTTGGAGTAGTCCTTATTAAAGGCAGAGGCTTCAAACTGTAACTGGGACCAAAATGTCACCACTACCTAATCCCTGAAACCCAAATTCTGCATGAGCCCATTGTTATACTATAATCCAAGGGTCACTTTGTAACTCTAATCCAACTATGTGCACTGAATCTATGTGGCATAGCAGTGCACATTCAGTATCATCCAGCTTTCTAGCAAAAAGTTAACTTTCAAAGAACAAACTACTGGCCAATTTAAAATAATAGATGGGACGCTGTGGCTGATCTGTATGAAACCAGAGAGAGAGAGAGAAAGAGAGAGAGAGATTATCATCTGGTGGAATAGTGCCACAAGCAAGCAAGGGTGGACAAGTGCATAAAACTGTTCTGGCAGAGCAACAGACTGATAGTTCCAATATCAAGAGGGTGGTGAATCTGAACTATAAAGGAGTTATACAAATTGAGGATTGAGCTAGACATTTCTTCAAAGGGTGGGGGAACCATTTTTACCATGTAGCAATGAAAAATTCTTTGTGATCCATATGACTTCCAGTAAGAGACTAATCTGGTTTACCTCCATATTGTTATTCCCAGCATGCATTGCAATATTTGTCCAGTTTGTTTGCTAAGGTCCTTTGTATCCTCCCCTATTGTTTATGTTCTTCAAATGACTTTACTGTACACTTTCTGCCCTACTCTCCTTTTAGGCAATCCAAGCCTCTAGGAATGTTGAAGAAAATAATTAACTAGGATAATTCCACCACTTCTCTTTTATTTCCTCCTGCAAATCAAAACCAGAAGCACTAACTGCTGCTGGGCTGGGGAGATGGGGAGGATAAGCAACCACAGGACACAGACAGCACTGCAAAAATGCTGAATGTTTCCAAAAAGAGAGAGAAATGTTAACTTCAAAGTAAAAAAAAACACCTGAAGTAAATATTCAGTTAATTCTTCCTAAGTGTGATAAAAACCCTGAAATACAAGCCAAACACGCAAGTCTAATGTCCCAGGAGACTCTACCATTAGACTCAGTAACCTTCTCAACAAAGCTATCAGGGCTAATGGTAACATTAATAGGAGAATGCAAATCAAACGGGTTCCCTGAAGCAATTTACATCAAGTCAGCATAAGGGAGCACAAGCTATATTCTGAAAATTAACACCTAGTCAGGAGGGAATAAAGACAAGAAAGGCACAGTGCCAGACCCTCTTCCTCCCTGTGGCCCTGGGTGTGGAAAATAAATCAAAAGGCCAGAGGTCATGACACCAACTTATCTTCAGATTGATACGCTTGCATGATCTTGCCCAGAGAGTCTATTTGCCAATCAACATTGTCAGGGGGATAATGGCATCTAATACAGCATGAAGACAACACTTCATGCTGGGGCACAAATTGAGAAGGACCATAACTCAGTGGTAGAGCACATGCATGGAGAAGTTCAGTCCCTTCCATCTCTAGTTAAATGGTCAGAGAGCAAGTGATGAAAAAGAGCTCTGCCAGACAGTATTGGGATTGATGGATGCATATTCTGAATCAGCGTAAGGCAGCTTACATATTCTGTTGATGCAGAGGCAAGAGATGGAGAAAGACCGATAGCCTAATTCTTCACAATTAGGCCAGGGAGGGGGTGAGATGGCTATACATGGACATTGTCCTCTTGTGCTGTTATAACTATCTGTTGTGTTTCCCAAGACCTCCCACTTTCTTGGGAGACAATAAAGAGGCCTGCTAAGTAATCCACAAAGCTTTATTCAAGCAATAAACATCTCTTCCCACCTGAAGAGAGTCTAAACCTCAGCAACTTTCCTCAAGGCAAAACTATGCAAACTAAGCAAGACAATTGTCCTTTCAAGAAGAATGGAAAGCCCTTTCCCAGAACGTGTTAACTTCAGAGAGACTTCTGATGCAGCTTCGGATGAGATGCTAGCCAGGCCGACTTTCTCTCACATTCCTTTACCACTGCCCGTTTTAGTCTGCAGCATACTCTAGGATCGGCTAGCCTCTCTGTGCCCTCCCTCTCGGAAGAATACTGACTTCCCACTGTCTGTGTGTTGTTAATCTTTGAGGAGATAAGCTCTGAAGAGCTTGTGAAGAGCCCGTAAGAGCTGCCTCCCCCACTGGTATAATCTGGCATGTCTTTGGTGCCATTTCCTCTACTTCAGAGACTGATTCTGATTGATCACCTGAAACTCCTTCTCCCAACCCAAGGAGAGCAGGGCTAGACATGACCCTAGCAATGGCAGAGAAATCTGTAATGGATGCAAATTAGCCCAGATATCTTGCACTCCAGTCCATGAATTCCACACCAAATCGGCATCTGAGGTCAAGCTGATTACGTAGACATGTAAATCCCACCCCCATTTCTGAAATTTAGTTGTGGTGGAAGAGGAAGCATTATGCTTACTGGCAGTAACATAGTGAGCAGTGTGTGTGTGTCTGTGTGTGTTTCTTTTAGAATAAATTTGCCCATGGTGGTGCACTTTTTATATACATACTCCTAAGTTTGCTGACTTGAACATTGCCTGCATCTTTCAAGGATAAAGCCCTTTTATTCCATCTTTGAAAAAATACTCAGGCAATTGCCCAGACAGCAAACTTAGGGGAGAGCCCATGAAATGACCTCAAGTCCCTTTACAGATAAAGGAACTACACCATCATGGAGAACTCATTCAAATGCAGGCATACACAATGTTCACTATGTTACTGCCAGTAAGTAGAATACTGCCTAGCGTGACCATATGAAAAAGAGGACAGGGCTCCTGTAGCTTTAACAGTTGTATAGAAAAGGGAAATTCATCAGTTGTCATTTGTATGCATGAAAGTCCCTCTTTATCACAATAGTTAAAGCTGCAGGAGCCCTGCCCTCTTTCATATCTGGTCAAGAAGGCAGGGCCCCTGCAGCTTTAATTGTTGTGATGAAGAGGGAATTTCATGAGGTGCTGCATGCATGCAAATAACACCTGCTGAAATTCCCTTTTTCTATACAACTGTTAAAGGTACAGGAGCCCTGTCCTCCTTTCCATATGATCACCCTAATACTGCCCCACCCCAAGAACTAAATTTCTAAAAGAAGTCACTTCTACTGCAACTTGCTTCAAATTTAGTTCCACATTTCTCTGGCTGGGGAAAAAAGTTATCTGAGTCCATGGGTTTGTGAACAGCAGGCTGGAAAAACTTAACCCAATCTGCAGACCTCTTGTAGACTGGATTTAATACAACCCTAACATTCTCAATTCTAACCCTCACTCCCCAGCTCTCAACTCTGAGATAATTTCAGCTTCTTGAATGTTGTCTCCCAGATGAGTCTGTTATCAGTTTGGTGTAGTGGCTAAAGTGTTGGACTAGGAGTCGGGAGATCTGGGTTCTAGTCCCCACTTGGCCATGAAAACCCACTGGGTGACTTTGGGCCAGTCACAGACTCTCAGCCCAACCCACCTCACAGGTTTGTTGTTGTTGTGAGGATGAAATGGAGAGGAGGAGGAGGATTATGTGCACTGCCTTGGGTTCCTTGGAGGAAAAAAGGTGGGATATAAATGCAATAATAAATAAATAAAAATAAATCAGAAGGAATGGAATAGTGAAGACCATCCTGCTCTTCAGTAGAATTCCATTTGTTCTCCATTTTTAAGTGGAACATAGTTGTCTTTCAGACTGTGCACTCCTGTGAATTTTTCAATGCAGTTCTCAGTTCACACATTCTGTGTATAATGGGAAGTTGTGTACAGAATGTGCATGCTGGGAGAAATTGTACACAAAATATTTGCAGATTGATGTGCATTTAAATCATTTTTGAAAAAATAAAATAAAATAAAATAATTGTACACCAATACAGAAATTGGATGGCATGGACTTATGACAGAATATATGCAAAACAGATGCGGACCGGCAACGGACTGAATTGTCCATTCCTAGCTATCAGCCATTCCTTCTAGGAGCAATCTGTAAAGGCAACTGACTTTCAGCATCAATTTAGCTCAAGCCACACTGAGAGTATGTCTGTGTTTGCACCAGTTTTTTTAATATGTCCTATATCAAACATCCTGTGAATAGCTGTTGCAGCCTATATATATCATTCCAGTTCCAGTCTCTGAAGGGTGATTCTCTGTATTTGAGGTAAAAATGAGAAGCTGTCTCTCTGTGTGAGGGGAAGATAGCACAGGTTTACAACACAAGGACATTGCAGAGGACAACGGGGCCCCGAGGCCTATGTGGCAATCATTAAATTCAGGAAGATCAAGGAAGTGCATTGAACTTTTTATCTTTTCCCTCTATGGCTCCCATTATGAGCAAGGCATTTTAGGTCTACCCCGGAGAGTTACAGTGTGGAGGAAATGGAAGATTAAGAAGGTACAAGCGTTCCAGTATAATAATGTTGAAATAGCAGTTAGGAACAGGGGGTGGAGGATGGACGACTGGAAAACAGAGGAAACTAAGGGTTGATAAGAAATTATGAAGGGGGTGGAATCCCAATCCCTTGCCATGATTTTCTTTTATAGCAGCAATAGGCTTTTCATTGAGCTATTAGATTTGAGGAGGGCTTTCTCTGCTGTGGCACCCCGGCTGTGAAACGAGCTTTCCAGAGAGGTTCGGCTGGCGCCTACACTGTATTCCTTCTGTCGCCAGCTGAAGACCTTTTTATTTTCTCAGTATTTTAACACCTATTAACTTAAATTTAAACTTTGCTGTTTTAATTCCATATTTTAATCTATATCAATTTTTGCTGTGTGGTTTTATCCTCGTTGTGCTTTTTATATTGTATTTTGTATTTGTGTTTTTAGATTGTTGGTTGTTTTTATGCTCTTCGTGATTTTAATTTTTATGCTCTTCATGATTTTAATTTTTGTGAACCGCCCAGAGAGCTTCAGCTATTGCGTGGTATAAAAATATAATAAATAAATAAATAAAAAGTTGTGATCACAGATCAACCATTGCTGTAGTAGAGGGAGAATGTGAGGGTTATAGCTCCAGAACCATTTTCAGAGTAGGAGCTGTGGCAGTAACTTCTAGAGCATCAGGGCCATGGACGGGACCCAACTCCCAGGCCTGCAGTCACATTGATCCTAACGAATGAGTTATTGCTGGTCTTTGATTTGGATGTGGGGATATTTTTGGCAGCAGCCATACCCTGAATGCAAAGTATACATCCTTCCAATCTGAATCAGGACTATAAGGGAGTGGTTTTATGTGTAAAGCAACTCCCTCCGTCACCCCTTTTGCAGGTCTCTTGAAGATATCCTGCTGCAAATGAGGTCTTACAAGTTCTTTAGAACACCCCTTCACTTTTCGATTCCAGCAGAGATGCATGTGTAAACCCAGGACAAGTCTCCGAATTCTGTGCACCCTCTTGGCATAATCCAGACAGATGTGTTGATTCCAGGTGCTATGTCAGTGCATCGGAATAGTTGTATGAAAGCAGGAATTTCAACAGGTTCTCATTGACATGCAGGGAGGGGAGGAATGCCACTCAGCTCATTGGTAGAAAAAATGCTTTGCATGCAGAAAGTTCCAGGTTCAATTCCTGGCATCTCCAGAGAGGTCTGGGAAAGACCCCTGCCTGAACACTGGAGAGCCTCTGCCAGTCAGTGTTGACAATACTGGCCAAGATAGACCAATGGCCTGACTCCCAGGGATGGCTGTCACAGGGAATCCTGTTGGTTTTAGCTCAACAGATCTCTGCAGTGCCCGCATTGGCACACATTGTGAGCTGAGTGATAGGTCAGTTCCCAAAACTCGGGAACTTTTGCTTTTTTAATATTTCTTTTAGATGCAATTTGCACAACATTTCAGGCATTTATGGAAATTGTGATTTGCTCAATATCATGGCACTATCAAATACAGCAATTTGAGCAAAATTGCAGGTGTAAAGTTTCTAAATTGCAGGTATAAATTGCACTATTTACAGTGGCGCCTGACATCCCAGGAGGAAAAGGACATTGCGCCTGCCATTTTAAATTTTTTTTTAATCAAAAATAAGTGCAGGAGCACTGTAGCGACAAGGTAACTTTTTTCTTTTTTAAAAAAAACATCTCCCTCTCCCCCCACCCCACCCCAATGGTTACTCTCGAGGAGCCAGGAACAAACCAGGATGGCTGCCCATATGTCCCGCAGTCTCAGGATCATCCCAGGACTGCAGGAAAAACTGGGATTAAAGCCATCCCGGCTATCCCGGGGAAAGGGAGGGATCATCCCTCCCTGCCCCCGGGATCCCCTGTGCATCATGTGGATGCACAGGGACGATCCCTGGGATATCGCCCCGTCTAGACATGCCCTCAGTGCTCATAAAAGTGCCCTTCTGAAAATCTGCAATGCCAAGAAATGCTTCCCAATGTAAGAAAGCCCCCCCCTTCCTAAAGGTTTAATATATCTGAGCCGGCAGAAGAACAGAAAGGGGGAGGGAGAAATGCAGAGAGAGGCGGCTGAGAATCACAAGAAGGAACATGCCCTGACAGCCTACCACAAAAGTCCATTAAAAAGCAAGCACCCAGCTCAGCTGTGTGAGCATGCTCATGCTGTTGTCTGCCAGGCAGTCATTTGCTCTGAAAAATAAGGTTACAGTTGGAAGCTTTCATCTATCCTATGCTCTACATACTAAGATGCTAATCTTTTTTTCTTTCTTTTTAAAACACATTTATTTTGGGGTGGGGTGGGGGGAGGAATTTCTTTGCAAAGGAGTCCCTTTAAAAAAAAACACCATACATTTTAAATACAGAAGAAATCCTAGGTATTTATATATGGAATTTTAAAATAAACCAACCATACCTGCATCTCATCAAACATGTTGATGATTCCTGGTAGGAAGGAAGGGACAAAAAGATGCAGGTTTCATGTTCTGCAGCTGTTTTTGCAATAGTTGCATCCTCCACTCTGCCAAAGGTAACTCTTGAAGTCAAAAATCCTAGGCAGGTTTTCACAACCCCTTTGCAGAATGTTTGACAAATCTGTCACACCACACTGAACAAAGGTGATACGAAAAGGCTAGCATTTCCCAACTAAGTGGAGAGTTATCACCGTCATTTCCTCACCACATCCAGGTGTGTGTATGTGTGGGCATGTTTCTGCATGTTTGCAGTGAAATGCTTGATTATTTTCAATTCTATAATTGTAAAACGAAATTTATCTAGGAAAAGTGTATTTTTAGGTCTTACAATGGCCTTAGCTAGACCTAAGGTTTATCCCGGGATATCCTGTATGTCATTTACATGAATAGGGATAACTCCGGGACAATCCCGGGATAAACCTTAAGTCTAGCTAAGGCCACAGACAAAATTCCTAAGTTGTTTTTGTTTTAAACAGAACACTCCATTAACCATAGTGAACATTTGACCCCAAGTTGCTAAGGAAGACTGCAATCCTGTACATTGGGGATGGGAAAAAGACCTTGCTATATCCCCTTCTGCCACCACATCCTCTTGCCTTTGATGTGTTGCTCCGCTGTGCCCTTTCTCTTTTGCTGGCCCCTCCCCAGCCCCAGCTGCACTTTTTCCCTGGATTGCAATCTGGGTGGTGGTGGTTGGAGGGGGGGGTCCCATGCTGTGACCTTTCCCTGGAAGCGCCCCACCATTCAAGAATACTTTCTGGGCTTTTTCAGAGCTGCATCAGAGCTTTCCATTAATTCCTGGACTCTCCTCTACAGCTTCAGAATGTCCCACTGTTTTAAAGAGGTTTATAACAGTAATGACAACTGTTAGGGTCCAGGACACACTCTGTATATAGTTTACAAACTGTTTTCAAAGTGTCATATCCTGTTTGGTGTCGATCTGTTATCAGTCACAGCTAAGTTCTTCAGTTGCTGCTTCCACTTGAGCACAACTAACACTCTGTAAATGTTAAATTTCAATGATGTAGTGAAAAAATTATATACAGCATGGGGAAACTGGAGTAGAATGTTGTTTGTATTTTCTTCACATTTGGATCAGCATGGGGGTTAACTTTTATTTTTGGATAGTACCTGAAAGCCCAGTAGGGGCTTACTTACGAGTCGTATGGCAGTGGGGCTTACTTCTGAATAGATGTACATAGGGCTGGTGTGCTTTTCTGCGTTGCAAGTTTGAGTACTGGATGTTTTAAAAAATGTGCATATGCATAGCATGAATGGTGGGTTGCTTCTGTATGGGCGGAGGGGTGGGTGCTTTTTCCGAGTGGCAATGAGGATTACTTCTGGGAAGACCTGATAGGTCTGTCCAGGGCTTTTCTATTTGAACTGCAGTAAGAACCACATTTTGGGCCTGCCCATTTTGCCTTCGGCTCTGCCCACCACTGGAATGTGGCTCCCAACTGGAATTTGAGCATTGGGCTGACAAAGATTCCCAACGCTTTCTATATGCACTTACCTGGGAGTAAGCACCACTGAATTTAATGGGACTTACTTCTAAGTAGTCATATATATGGCTGTGCTGTTAATGGGTGATACCCCTCCAGCTGATGTCAGCAGAATGGGGATGGGGCAGTTTGCCTCCCCCCCCCCAACCCCTAGCAACCCCATGTGCAGTCTCAAAGTTTTGGAAGCTCCTTTGTAACAGAACTGGGGAGTTGCACTATACAATTCCCTCTTATTTTGAAAGTACTAGGGTGACCAAGGCAGCCATCTACACTACTGCTTTAAAGCACTTTATAACAGTTTTGACAACTGTTGGGGCCCAGGACACACTCCATATCCTGGTTGTGCTTTTATATCGTATTATATATCATGTTTTATACTGTTAGTTTTATACTTTGAATGGTTTTAGTTTTTGTGAACCACCCAGAGAGCTTCAGCTATTGGGCGGTATAAAAATTAAATAAATAAATAAATAAATTGTCAAAACTGTTATAAAGCACTTTAAAGCAGTAGTGTAGATCTGGCACATATGGAAAGGAGGACAGGGCTCCTGTATCTTTAACAGTACTATATAAAAGGGAATGTCAGCAGGTGTCATTTGTATACATGCAGCACCTGGTGAAAGTCCCTCTTCACCACAAGAGTTAAAGCTGAAGAAACTATATTGGAGTGACCAGATACAAAAGAGGGCAGGGCTACTGCAGCTTTAACTGTTGTGATGAAGAGGGGATTTCACCAGATGCTGCATGCATGCAAATGACACCTGCTGAAATTCCCTTTTCTATACAATTGTTAGAGATACAGGAACTCTGCCCTCCTTTTCATATGGTCACCCTATCAAGTACACTATATTATAGGGCTGTGCAAGCATCCCCTGATCCGCTCTGGATCCCAGTCTGCAACTTCTGGATTGGGTCTGCTCCGCCCTGCGTTGATCCGCCTATGCTCTGCTCCGATCCACTGCGGGGCTCCAGATCCAGATCAGAGCTCCGTGTTCCCCCCCCCCCTAGACTTGCATTGAAAATCAAATGCTTATAACTTTCTTACTTTTAACGTTAGTTTGAAGCAAATCTGAGCATCCAGAGCCAGATATGCTCCCCTCCCCCCTCACCACTTACCTGCCTCCGTTGTGGTCCACCGGCGACTTCAACTGAGACCTGGGCCTCAAACAGGAAGACCAGGCTGCGGCTGTAGCCTGGTCTTCTGGTTTGAGGCCTGGGCCTCAGTTGAAGCTGCTGCTAGACTGCGATGAAGGCAGGTAAGCCCCCCTCCCCTCCTGCCCCCTTACCTGGTTCTCCCGCCGCCACCGCATGGACTGCGGTGGCACCAGGTAAGCCCCCCTCCCACCACACTTAACTTTTTTTTGGAGCTCCGGATCAAGGCGAAGGATCCGCTTGGTCTCAATCCTCTTGGTCTCGATCCGGAGCTCCCCCGACCCGATCCGTCTCTGCCTTTGTCGGAGGCGAATCAGGCCTCTCCGCTATCAGTTCTAAGAAATGAAGCAAAGCGGAGCACAGCCCTACTATATTAGTTTTGTGCTAGGTATTCCCCTGTTTCAACTTTTGAATAGAAACAAAACACTTTGCAGGATTCGCAAATACCGAATACCTTTTACGGTACTCTTATTGGGGTGGGTGGGTAGCATTTCCATTAAAAAGAATACAGAGATCATTCATGGTAACATTTGGAGGATTAATTAGTTAATGTTTGTACAGGCCTTGAAGATGAAAAGCACTACAAAAGTGCTATGTCTCAATGTAATGTGCAACAAGAATCTGGAAATGAGAATCCTCTATCTCATCAAAGGCAGGCTTTTGGCACTTGTTAGTTATTAAGTGTTCTCCCCCATTTGTCTAGCTTTTATTCAGAGGACCTATCGTTTATTATTCTCTGTGTTGCCAGGAGATACATCTGAATGGCTCTGAACTAGAATTAACAACAATGAGCTTTCAGAGCATCAGACAGCAGGAAGGAATATTATCATATGAACACTATTCTACTGTAACTCTTGCATCTTTGAAAGATTTTATGTACAGTAAAGGAAGAATGTTCCAAGCAATAAATGCTCTATGCATTATAAATCTGGCATAAGCAAACCTGGAAGACTGTAGAAAAACTGACGAGATAAAAATTGAAATAGCTACAGGATACGAACAGAATATATTAAGGAGTACAAAATGGGAAATTTGTTGACATAAATCAAAACTGTTTCTAAACAGAGTGTATCTGTTACTGCAACGTTATCAGATGTGACGGGGTTCACTTAAACATCTCTACTTAGTAAACTATTCAAGCACATACTGAAAAGCTAGGGCCTAGGGCAACTTGTGGACCTCCAGATGTTTTGGCCTGCAAGTGCCATGAGCCCTAGCCAACATAGCTAGGCCCAGAGGTAATGGATCATGGGAGTTGTAGACCAAAACATCTGGAGGGCCACAAGATGGCCACCTCTGTTCTAAACATGGTTTAGTACAGGGGTAGAAAACCGTTGGCTTTTATCAGGTTCATGTCCAGCTTTTGGCCTCTCCTCCCTGTCCCCACCAAGTCCTCCTTGTTCCCATTCTGTTTCCTGCTGGAGCACAAGCAATCTGCCAGAGAAAGGACAGGACAGAAATCAAACTGTCTGTGTTCAGGAAGCTTGTTTGGCTTTTGTGCTGGCTGGGAAACATAAGAAGAGCCCTGCTGGATCACATCAGAGTCTTATCTAGTCCAGCATTCTGTTTCCACTGTGGCCAAACAGAAGCCTATGGGAAACCCGCAAGCAGAATTATGAGCACAGTAGCATCTCCACTTTTTATGTCCCCCAGCAACTGGTATTCAGAGATAGAAATGCGGGACAATTTCTATTCGTTCACATTTTGATACGAACTGACCAAATTTGTACATTCCAAATCAAAACACAAACCAGAACAGTTTTTCTTCAGTATTTTTGTTCTCCAAACAAAAAAATGCCATCCTCTGAACAAAAAAGATGCATATAAAATGCATTAATTATTGGGCAGATTAGAAATGTAATAAATTATAAGTAAAATAAATATATTCAGGGTAAGGATGAATGGTCCTGTCAATTTCACTTTCTCTGGGGTGGACTTTTATTGTTGGACATTATCTCTATAGACTCAGGTGGCAAGGAGTTCCCAGTGCTAAATCAGAATGACAGGAGTTCTTGTGCCTGAGATTTTTACCCACCCCGTGATCTTGTTTAGGCTTTGGACATGATCCCTGAGCTATCAACATGTGGCCCATGTTTGGACTAGCTCCCTTGGGATAGTTTGTTAGCCTTTCAAGAATGTTTCATTGTGATTGCCTGATGGATCAGACCAGGTATCACCCCCCTCCCTGGCTTGGAACCCATTTTGGAACCATTGAGATGGCAACTGGGAAACCAGGTTGTTATTGTAGTAAGTAGTGTTTTGATTGTATGTTATCTGGGAGCCTAAAGCATCGGATCATCAATCAGCTTTAAGTATTTCTGAAGTGGGTAACCATTAAGCTTTTCACTGATGTGGCTGTCCCGTGTCAGTTTGCCAGAATGTGTGAATGCTGGAGAAAACGGGAAACATGACAGCTACATTCCTATGTATATTTACTTGGAAAAACTACTAATCACCAACCCCACCCCAAATGAATAGGATTGTGCTCTAAATAATATTTTATTTGGATTAACCAATGGCCATTGCAATGAATGACAAGCAAGATGTAATGAATCAATCAACCAACCAACCAGCCAATCAATCAAAGTCCAGCACTGCATTTTAAATAATTATAGCCACATAAATAATTAAGAATTACCATGGCTTAGCATGCCAGAAACATATTTTAGGTATCTTTATCTGAAATGTGCCAAAATAAAAATGTAATACATAAGAAAAAGTGAGTTGGTTGATTTGATATTATTATTATTATTATTATTATTATTATTATTATTATTATTATTCTGCAGTGGTGCCCAAGATGCTAAGATTGGCAGCTAGAAAGGCTGGTGCAGATAGTCATCCTACGTCTTTGAGTTCTAAAATACTTCACAAAGAAAGCAGCTGTCCCATGCCCATTATTTCTGCTGCTCTTCTCTTTTCTGAAGTACTGCTCACAGACTGGCCTAAGCCTTTCATATATTCTATGATAAAATGAAATTATAGATGAGGTGGTACTATATGGTTCACTAATGCAAGAGTTCATGAAGGACATTTAGTATAATATTTCCATAGGAATTAAATATTTTCAGATTGGGTTGATACTCCATATTTATAAATTCAAATGCCTCTTGAACAACCATCATAACTGTACCTAATTCCTTATCTCTCTGGAGGTTTAACATAAGATACAGGATACAATTTTGGGAAGTATTGCTTGATGGACTTCCCGCCAGTATACAAGTTCTCTTAGGGAAACTTTCTGTGAGGCAAACATTGTCACTAACTGCTCCTTAAACATTACCTGTTAATCTTTTTTTAAAAAAAAGAGAGAGAGAGAGAGAGAGGGAGAACAGCAACTAATTCTCTTTGAAGCTTTTGCAATTAACTATTCCAAATGAGTATTTATTGATGTATAATGTTTATATACTGCCCAGTAATTAAATTTCTCTTGGTTTGTTACAGTAAAAACCAAAACACAAACGCATTAAAATGCAAACATAAAACCTAGGTGAGAATAAAGCTGGCAACAGTACAAAACCAGTTAAACCAGCAACAACTAGTAACGTTAGTACAATAGATCAAAAATCTCCCAGTATTTTAACAGTCTATAAATATATTTTAACTTGGCGTTTTAAATTTGTAATTTTGCATTGCTGCTCTTTTCATCTGGTTGAGCTTTTATATTGTATTTTATATTATGGCTTTATACTGTTGTTTTATACTTTGAATGTTTTTAATTTTTGTGAACTGCCCAGAGAGCTCCGGCTATTGGGCGGTATAGAAATGTAATAAATAAATAAATAAATAAATAAATAAATAAATAAATAATAAATAAATTAAAAAAGAACTAAGGCTGCAATCATCTGGCAGGTAAACCCCATTGAATGTTCTACTCAGAAGACATTCTGAGTAAATGTGTATAAGAGGATTGCACTGTAAGAGCTTACTTCTGAGTAGACATGTATATGATTACTCCGTAAGGTATTTTAAGATTTAAATAGCTGGGAAAAGAAAGGTCTTAATGTGGTACCAAAAAGAATACCATGTCAGCACCAGCAAGCCTATTTGATGAGGGCATACCATAAAGAGGAACGGGGAGCACTGCTGAAAACACCTTTTGACTAGTAGCCACCCACAGCACTTTATTTGTCAGGGGCACCCATTAAAGCGGGTCAGAAGATGATCAACAGCAGTTTGTAGTAACTTTGAAGTTAAATAAAACTGCACTGTCAGGGAATCCTCATTAGAGTGTGATCAAGTCAAGAATATGTATGTTCATTGATGCAGAAACCGCTTAAAGAATTGTTCATCAAATTCATAGGTTACTGTAAAGCAAAACGTACTTCCCACATACTTGTCTCCTGAAAGCATCTGGGTCTAAATTCTACTGCAACAATGAGGCACCTGCTGGAAGTAATGAGGCTCTTTTAGAAGTGAAGTGAAGTGTCTATGCATCTCTTCTTTCCTCCCTCACAAAATTAGGCCAAATCCACCAATTTATCACAGATAACTCCTCTCACAAAATGCCAAGGATGGGCCACACTCTCTTTGTCTCTCTCTTCCTCTTCTGTGAGAAGAAAGTGCTTTTTAAAGGTTTAATGGCTTTTAAGGAGCTGCTAGGAGAGCTGTAATCTGCATTTAAATAGAAGAATCTGCAAGAATACATTTTCCCTTGTCTTGCTGCTAGAGGCAAAGCATAGGGTATGTATAACGATAAAAGGAAACCTGTGCTGCAACTCTATTGTTTGTTTCTGTGGAAAGACGCCAGACAGGTATAACTTTAAAAAGCCACACTGCTAGCTGGCTGTTTATTCACTAACAACTAAGGACACTTCCAACTCAGGGCGCTTGTTGACAGTCTGGCTGGCTGAATCCGCGTTCCAGCACTCAATAGATCATAACAACCGAGATAGCTTGTACCTCTTCCTTGAGGTTTCTTCTCCACCTCCACTCTTCTGGCTGATTGCTATATTGGGAGAAGTTGATATCTGGATAGGAGCAAATACAGTTACAAGCCATATAAATCCTTGGGAAGCCCCCTCAATGGTTTTCCACTCTTTTAGCCTCTAGGCAAATGGTCAATACAGGCTTTTCAACTGCTTCAACTTTCCACCCTGTTGCTAAAAAGAGTTCAGTATCACTCCAGTTTTTAACTGTCAGTTCTTTTGTATTTATCTTGAGATTATTGTGATTTTATCCTATATGTTTTTAAACTATATTGTAAGCCACCTTTGGGACTTTTGTAGCCAAAAGGTGCTATGTATAGGTATGATGACAAAACACACCTGGTTCGTCCCCCTTTTATCTTCAAAACAAGAAACGCTCATTTCTGGAAGGTTAGGTCCCAAGATCATCTAATGAGCTCCATAATCAAGTGGGGATTTGAACCTGGATCTCCTCAGACTTAGGGCTAATCTACATCTACAGCCCTTTCACAATGGAGGAGGGATAATTGCGATGGTTCCCAACTTCCGTGAAGGTGCTCATGGGGCACATGCCACCAATGTTTCCCACAAGTAAAGGAGAGCCATTGCAGGAGAACGTGTGCCCCATGACGGTGCTTCTGAATGTGTATCGGCAGAAGTGGGCAGGACTAGGCAGATGGTATGGGGCACAGAATGTTTTTTTTGGGGGGGGGGAATAACTCCTGAGAGATGTACACCAGCACAGACACACAGCAACACAAGGGGGGGATAGGTACTGTGTTGAAAATGTGCTGCTGCACAGAGATATATTTGTTTGTTTTTTAAAAAAACACTCGGCAATGAAACACGACAACGTCCATGCACACACTCCTGACAGCTGTTTGGCTTTTTGCTGAGCCTTGAGCTCGTGCCGAACAGCAACAGCTTCATAAAGAGATGGTCAACACCAGCTAATTGTAGCAAGAGAGTTAAAAAAAAAAAACCTGCTACAAAATCAGTCAGTGATATTCCTGAATAACTGAGTGGTGGAGCCGAGATCACAGTGGGATCAGCTGTGTGTCATGTGGCCCGGTAAGGACAACTTTGATATTATCCTGGAATGAATAGCTGGTGCAGACACGGCCCTAGTCTGACCACTTTGCAGCAAATGGTTATTGTGTGTGTTTAAACCATGGTTATGTAGCCATCATGGCTATGAATGGTTCACATAACATGCTACGTCATGGTTCACATGACATACTATGCCAAATCATTTAGCTCATAATGCTTGACCACCATGGCTTTTCATGTCATCTGAACAGATTCATGAGGTTCATGAGCTTTTAAAACTTGATTTTGTTCTGACTTTATACTGTTAGTTTTACCCAACCCAGTGCCTGTTTACCCTACCCTGTGCCTGTTTGCTTTCTCTTCCCCTCCTTATTGTTTTATTATGGTTTTATTAGAATGTAAGCCTATGCGGCAGGGTCTTGCTATTTACTGTTTTACTCTGTACAGCACCATGTACATTGATGGTGCTATATAAATAAATAAATAAATAATGAGGTAGATATGCTCCACATGGCTCTCATGTCACATCTAGTTTGTCTTTTAATAAGTTCAAAACTCTCACTCTAGTTATATTCTTTGGGTTTTTAATTTTCAAAAGATCCAATTGTTAACATGGAATTTTTATTTAACCTAAACTTGGAATCTCTAACTGTTGTTCAGTATATTGGCTTACAGCAACTAAAAGTCACGAAGCATGTAATTTAGTCTTCCACACAATTCAGAATGGTGGAACTGTTCTTTGAAAGCACACCTCTATCAGAATTGCCTTCCACATGTCAGTCATGCATGCCGGCCTGGATAATGTAAAAGACTTCCATCCACATGTTCTTCACTATGGAATCAATGGCCAATATCCACAGGGGTGCTTTCACCCCGCTGATTCTTTTGCAGCCCACTGATTTCCTTCTAAAAGTGTTCAATCCTGCTGATTGCATTGCACAAGCAGGACCCACTGCCTATTCAAGGGAGATTTAGTGCTTCCTGTAGAAGACCCAAAATAAGTGGAAACATTTCTTTCTGGAAGGAGGCAGTTTGGTGGAGCTCCTGTATGCGAGCTCCACTGACCTACCTCTTTCCAGAAAAGAGCATTTCTGCTCTTTTTGGCTTGCTCCAGAAGCACTAAATTGCCATTGCACAAGTGGCGGGGGCCATCTGCACAATAGAATTGGCAAGGTAGAAGAGGATCATCAGGGGCAGAAGAAACCTATTGGATTCTGGCTAAAGTATATAACATTTTATATAACATTATATAACATCTCACTGGGGGGGGGGGTGATTAGAGTTGCAATCCAACACACCTGGAAGGCACCAGCTAGGGGAAAACAGCAATATGGACTGGTAGTTCTGGTAGTACCACTGAATACTGAGAAAGCTGGTCTGGGTGGGGGTGAAAGTATATAAAATACTAGAACGGGAAAGGCAGAAGATAGAACCCAATAAGGAGGGGGGAAAGGAGACATACTGAAGCTGAAGACACTCTTCAAATGGCAACCAGAGCATTAGTATAGCAGCGAGCTAGTGAGCATGGGGTCTTCGCTGCATCATCATGGGGTTAGATTCTGGTGGTGGTGTTTTTAGTGTGATACTGAACAAAGTGAAGGGATGCTTAATCATATTTATAGGAGACTTTATTTACATAGCCACTCGCAGTTCACAGCTAATAGGACAAAACTAATTAGAACTTCCACTGAGGAAGTGGGTTTATAAAACCAAAGACACCAGAGGATCCCATACACCCAAGTTATTCCAAGGGACCATGTTTAAGTGGCTAAGGGGCGACATGATAGCGGTGTACAAAATTATGCATGGTATGGAGAATGTGGATAGGGAGACATTTTTCTCCCTCTCTCAAAATGCTAGAACCAGGGTCCCTCCCATGAAGCTGATTGGTGGGAGATCCAGGACAAATAAAAAGAAGTATTTCTTCACACAGTGCATAGTTAAATTATGGAACTCACTACCACAAGATGTAGTGATGGTCACCGATTTGGATGGCTTTAAAAGGGGGTTGGATAAATTCCTGGAGGCAGAGGCTATAAATGGCTACTAGCCCTGATGGTTGTGTGCTATCTCCTGTGTGCACCAGTTGCTGGGGAACATGGGTGGGAGGGTGCTATTGCACCATGTCCTGTTTGCTGGTCACTGGCTGCAGGCTGGTTGACCAATGTGTGAACAGAGTGCTGGACTAGATGGACCCTTGGTCTGATCCAGCATGGAATTTCTTGTGTTCTTAAGTGAGCTTAAGAAAAAGCCCACTTTAGACACAGTACCCACACATTCTGTGTTTCTGTCACATCACTCAGGACTCTAGAAAGAGGCCCATACAATAGTCTGCACATGCATAACATAAGGTGTTAATGTCCATAATCATAAAGGGTGCTGGTTTTAATTTAAGATGTGATGAGCAATAAATGTGAAGCTTTTAATGATCATTGGATGAGATATGTAATGAAAATAGATTCACCTTAATATATTAAACCTGTAATCTCCCTTTGGCATATTGCCAGTCTGCAAAGCAGGGATGGACCAGCTGGACATCCTTGAAACTCTAGGCCACAAATTATAGACCTACTCTTTATGTGACCTCTATAAACTAATCACAAGAGACCTCATTTTGGATGCCACAATTATAGCTGCTTATAAAATAAGGAAAGTGGATGGAGGGGGGGATTTTGGAATTATGTGCACATTTTCTAGAGCCTGTCTTGAAGCTATTAAAGAGCCCTGTGTAATAGATTTGAGTCCTGCAATGTTGGAAACTCTCAGAGAGTTTCTGTTGGAAACTCTCTGCCCTATTCATGCCTCTAAAGCCAGTGTTTATATATTACAGCACACTGATAATGTGGGTTGTTGATGTAGCATAAAAGCATCGACCATTGCAGGGAGCATAGGAATATTGGAAGCTCCCATAGATCCGACCATTGATCTACCCAGCTCAGAATGGTCTATAATGGCTTCCAATGGCTGTCTGGGGTTTCAGGAGATGTTCGGGACTGGATCTGGGACCTTTTACGTGCCACACATGGTCCTTTCTCAAAGAAAGAGCAGCAGACCTTGCAAGTACAACTTCTGTCTTCCCTTTTGACTGCCAAATCCATTTAATTTGATCTAAATAGTACATATTTGCATATAACCAAACCCTCAGTATTTGATGGATTTTTGAGATCCTGAAGGAAGTGAGAGATAACTTACATATTGCCACTCACTGCCATAAGGAAATGACGTCTTTCAACATTTTCTTCTGCTTTCCTGTTACACAGAATCACCAGAACCAAAACAGCCTCCAAAGATAAAGGATAACGTGTCCTTAACCCTTGGCATCAGTGGACCAAAAAAAATATGCCATCACTGATTAAATATGT
Source organism: Elgaria multicarinata webbii (assembly GCF_023053635.1). Classification (NCBI taxonomy): domain Eukaryota; kingdom Metazoa; phylum Chordata; class Lepidosauria; order Squamata; family Anguidae; genus Elgaria; species Elgaria multicarinata. The sequence continues at coordinate 87,672,762 of NC_086174.1, forward strand.
CTCCCACCAATTAGTCAGCTAAAGCTTTAGTTTATTAATCTACCAATTAAACTAATTAAGACTGCAATCCTATGCACATTTATGTGCGGGTAAGCTCCACTGAACTCAGTGGGACATACATAGAGGCCTAAGATTGCTCTGCAAAACTTGTCTCTAAGACAGGATCTACACTACTGCTTTAAAATAGTTTATAACAGTAGTGACAACTGTTGGACCCCAGGACACATGCCATATACAGTTTTCAAACCATTTCCAAAGCACCATATCCTGCTTGGTGTAGATCTGGCCTCGTATGTAGCTTAAGTATGAGCAGTAACATAAAAGCATTTACAAATGGCAGATCGAGGCAGATATCCACTATATTGCACTTAATCTTCTAGGCACTTCATTCTCCAGCAAGTGCATCCTGCTTGCCCTGGTCCTGATTTCAGATCACAGCCATTAATATGCACATACACTTGCTAGAATTCTGATAGAGAGACAGGACAGTTGTTGTTGTTTTCTACCTAGCCCTGTGCCCTTGCCAACCCTACTCTCTGTTTACCATAATGTAATTTCAGTCAGTTGTCAGATCACTGGTTTTTCACTTCCAGTGATCAGATTGCGTCTGCAAAAGTTTCCATTTTGAGAGACGGTTCGCATCTCCCTCTAACATGTATTCTGGACAGCGTTTGTTTAAAAATTGGCTCAGCTCAGAACCTATTTCAAGGCAAAGGAATGACGAAGGAAGGTGCCAGCTTTAAGGCACATTGTGTATTAGATGACCTCTGATGCTCAGGCAGCAATTTTGTGAATTTTAAAAGATGGCCTTCTCTGTGGAGAATTATTTATCAGCTGCCACTTGTGCACTGTGGTGTTTACCAAGAGGCGATTGTTATCAGAAAGCATGCAACCTGCAGTGTCTTTGTGCAGAAATTACCCATTTACAAATGCAAGAGAAGATGCCCTGAGACTGTAGCTAGCAATCTTGGATGGCCTCTGAATTGCTTGAAGTTCTTGAAAAGCATGCAAATATTTAAAATAATGATCGATGAATGCCCAAACCATTTGTGTGAATACACAGCCATTGCTTAATGTGTTAATGATATGCTGTCGAAATCAGTGTTTGCACTCTCTTTGAAAGATGAGGTTCATAGCCTGGGGGTACACCAAGATCCATCATTGCCACTGGAGTCCCAAGTGGCCGTAGCGGCTCGGAGTGCCTTTTACCAGCTTTGACTGGTGTGCCAGCAACAGCTTAGACAGGGAAGCTTGACCACAGTGGCACAAGCACCAGTAACCTCAAGACGTGTTGTTTTATTATGGTTTTAATTTTTGTGAACCGCCCAGAGAGCTTCGGCTATTGGGCGGTATAAAAATGTAATAAATAAATAAATAAATAAATAAAGACTGGGTTACTGCAGTGCAGTCTATGTGGGGCTGCCCTTAAGACTGATCTGGGAGCTGCAGTTAGGGCACAATGAAATTGTTCAGCTCTTATCAGCAGCTATCCCTTTTCAGGATGTAACTCCTTTGCTGAGGGAACTGCCCTGATTGCCTATTCACTATCAAACCAGGATCAAACTTTTCATAATATTTGAGAGAGAGAGCCTTCTCCCTTACCAACTTGCCTGGTCACTGAGGTCATGCAATGTGGTGCTCCTGGTTGCCTGCATGGTCCTATGGCTGAGTTGGAATCCAGCTGGTATAGAGCCTTCAGTGTGGTGGCTCCCTCTCTGTGGAGTTCCCTGCCTCTGGATTTTAGGCAGGCACCAACAACGTTTTGTTTCTGACACCTGCTGAAGAAGACATTTTTATTTCAAGTGTAAATACTACACTTTATTCCCTTTATCTTTATTGCTCCCCACTCCAGCATCTGTTTAGATGCGGAGCAGCATATAAATATGGCAGGCGTGAATAGAAGTGCTGTAGCCAAAATCCTGTGGAAGATTTAACAAAATAATTCATTCAAGAGCTGGAGGAAATCTAGTGAAGCCTTTGCTCCTCTCCCTGGCTCTTCCACTTCCTTTTACCCATCCATTTATTTTCTTCTTTGGATGTTTCTATTTGAATATGGAAAGTGGAAGGCTGCAATCACCCGTGTGTATGCTGAGATGGTACAGTTATGCAAGAAAAGCTTATCGGTATGTTTGAATGAATTAGCTTGTGGAGGAGAGTGAAGGCTGAGGAATAATAACATGGTCGTAACTGCTAGGCCTGAACTCAAAGTGATTGGTCTGTCAGGGTTATGGTTGCCTAGCAACAGCAACTACACTCCTAGCGTCAGCAAAAATATTGGCCTGGATCCTTATGTATTAAAGATCATGGCAGCATAGAATGGCTAATACCAACCCAGGGGTAGGTGGGTGGGTTTTAGAGCAGGGGAGGGCAGAAAGCAAACCTCCAGACATTCCAGCATCCCTGACCATTGGCTATAGTGGCAGGGGCTTCTGGGTATTGAAGTACAAAACATCTGGAGATCTACCTCCTAAAGCAGTTTCAATACAGGAGGTTGCCTATATTTAGAAAAGCTGTGCCTACCAACCACAAGATTCAGTTCAGATCCCAATTCAACAACTTGGAAAACAGCCCACTTCAGCTACATCTGCTTCAGAGGCCACCCAATTAAATTCAACTCAGGAATTAATCAGAGGGCCAAAATAGATATTATTTTGAATTCCTATCTAGCAGCTACATCTCCCCCCTTTTTTTATTCCAGAGTAGGCCCTAGTGTGTGTGATGGGGGTGGGTAGGGGGATTTAACTCCTAATTTATTACCCTAATCTGTATTGGGATCCCTGCAAGGTTTGCTCCAGAAATCCAAACCTTCGTAGCTCCTTGTTGGCTGTCATTGGAAATCAATGCCTATAATGTTTCTGCATTTTGAGGGAACTGGGTGGAATTTTCAGACCAATCAGCCCTTTCTAAGAGAATGGTTTCTGCCAAATTTCAGACAAATACATGCAGGGGGTTATGCTCTAGGCACTTTGCAAATAACCTCCCCACCACCACCATTTATTGGCACAATTGAATGGAATCTGCAGATATTGTTTCTTCTTCTGAGGGGACGAATCTGCTGAATTTCAGATAGGTAGGTGCAAGGGGGGGTTGTGCCTAAGCAGCCTTTTTTTGTTTGAGATTTTTAATTTGTTCATACCTAGGGTGACCATATGGAAAGGAGAACAGGGTTCCTGTATCTTTAACAGTTGTATAGAACTGCTGCACCTGGTGAAATTCCCTCTTCATCACAACAGCTAAAGCTGCTTGAGCTACAGTATACTAGTGTTACCAGATACAAAAGAGGGCAAGGCTCCTGTGGCTTTAACTGTTGTGATGAAGAGGGAATTTCACCAGGTGCTGCATGCATACCAATGACACCTACAGAAATTCCTTTTTCTATACAACTGTTAAAGATACAGGAACCCTGTCCTCCTTTTCATATGGTCCCCTACCCCCCACCCCCACCCGCAACTTTGTTTTGGACAATGTGCATGAGAAAAATACACACTGTGTAGGGGTAGGTGCTCATAGAGATAAACCCTGTAAAATTTCAGGGTTAGGGTTAGGGTGTGAAAAGGAATTGTTTTAGCAGTTTCTTTCTTTGTTTTTGCTGAAACTTTGACTGTTTCATCCTTGCTGGGGTTGATGGATAGAGTGACACTTTATTGAGAAAATATATGAAATGTGCACTGTTGAGCTTGTGCACTCTGTGTAATTCAAGGAGAGATTTAAAAGTTGAGGGCTTTTAAAAATGATGCCACTTCCTCCCTCTCTTTTTTTGTGAGCAATTTCTTGTATTCCTATGTCATGTTCATAGTGTCAGAGGAGTACACAACCACAACTGCTTACATTAAGCAGTAAGAGAGGAGGTATCAGGGATGACAAGACCAGTTCTCCTATAAACACCCCCAACCTTGCTGCTTCAAACAGTCTCACAACTATCTGGAGCAGATTTGGGGAGGTACAGGGAGCTGCAGAAGGAAGGTTGAATCTGGGATAAATACTCCCCTGCCCCAAAGACATTCATGGAAACCTCTTCTGGATTAAAGAGCTTTCTGTGACTGAAAGTACACAATTGAAACTCTTTTTTCCAGATCTATGATGAGGGAGATTCTAGTCTTGCTGCAGTGATTCCCTGGGGTATGGGATAGTCCTCTGACATATAAGAACATGAGATGAGCCATGCTGCATCAATTCAAGGGTCCATCTAGTCTAGCACCCTTCACACCTTTAGGGAGCAATTCTTTAGCCCCTAGACAATGTCTGAGGGGCATAGGATTGTTTTAATGGCTTGTATATGCTGTCTAGGGGCACAGGAGATTTTGGATTCCTGGATCTGAGGTCAGAGATTGTTTGGAAAGGTCATTTGTGTACCACTGTAAAATATATATCCATGTTTTATTGCTCTTACGGACCCCAGATGCTGCCTAGGAGCATAGGATAATTTGGATTCCTGGATCTTAGGTCAAAGATTGTTTGGGGAGGGGAGTCATTTATATACCACCTTAAAAATATGTGTATTTTTTATAATAGTGATTCCTTATGAAAAAATGATATATTTTTATTATGTAAGGTCTGCTGCTTGCACATGTAGGACAACCTCTATTTTGTGGTGCCACTGCTGCAATGTACTGAAAATGTTTTGTGGAGGGCTTTGATGAGGTTGCCTATGAAATAAAAATCACTATTAAAAGTATAAGTTCCAATAATGGTATTATTGCAAGACACATTTTAGCAGCCAGGATTAATGATTCCTAAATGCCATTAAAAAAAAAAGCTGTAAGGCACAACAGATCCCTTGGTGTTCTGAAATTACATCTCAGTAGAACACCTGGGAGCATCTTTGGTAGATTACTTTATGACTATTTTACACATTTCAAAGAAATGAATGAAGTCATTTTAAAAATTCTCTTTTTGGGGGGCTGAAGTTAACTACCTTCCATCATGCACTATGTAGTCACTAAGCTCTAATGTACTTTTACGTGGAAATATTTCAGAGTGATCCAGGATTTCCTTACTCAGTGTGGTATTAATAGGAAAATGGTTTAAAGTAATCCTAGGCTTTGTTTTTCTCTGTAAACAAATAGTGGAACTGCAGTTATTCTGCACACCTAATTTCAAGACACTGCAAAGACATTCTAATGAGAGTCATCATCTCCCTTTACAGTATATTGATAAGATATCATTTGATATTGACAAAGATGGGAAGAAAACAGTGGAGGCTGATGGCTCTGATGTCAGTGGGACAGTAAATCCACTCTGAGTTTCAATTAGAACCATTCTGAACTCTCAAGGAGCTATCCAAGGGCATGTCTACGCCTAAGGGTATAGCAGGAGGGAGGGGGAGGATCACAGAGTTACCAGCTTCCACGATCCTCCCCCAGCGTCTTGATGTCCGCACAACATCCTGGAAGGAAAGAGGAACGTTGCAGCCACTTTCTTTTCTTTTTCTTTTTTAGCAAGGTAGAAGGAGCGCAATTGTGCTCCACCAGAAAAAGTGAGGGGGGAATGAAGCTGCTCCCCCCTGCCATCCCTGGGATGGTGAAATTGCTGCTCCCCTCCACCCCCATGGGCATGGACCACCCTGTGCCTGTTTCAGGCTCCAAGAGCTCACACCACACTATCCGTGGTCCTCAGGATGTTCCTGGTACTGCAGTAAAATTTGGGATAACTGGGCAACCAGTTATTCAAGGAAAATGGAAGAGTCATCCCCTGTGCATTATTTGGACACAAAGGGATGATCCAGGGATGACCCCGGAAAATAATAATAATAATAATAATAATAATAATAATAATAATAATAATAATAATATAATTGCATTTCTTACCCGCGTCTCCATTCTGATCGAGGCGGGGAACAACAGTATATATAAAATACATAAAACTGAATTAAAACATAATATACATTGTTAAAACATCCTAAAGTCATTTTAAAAACATCCTAAAATTACACTGGATAGGCCCGCCAGAAGAGATCAGTCTTAATAGCTTTCCTAAATGCTGATAGACTAAGTTGATGAGTTTCCTCCAACAGGCCATTCCACAGTCTGGAAGCAGCAGAAGAGAAGGTCCTCTGGGTAACAGAGTAGTTGGATACTGCCCTTTAAATTTAACTGTTTTAAATGGTAACATTTTGATGTTGATGTGTTTCTGGGGAGACCTTAGTGATTTGAATTAGTCAGGGGGAAATTTTGTAATCTAAGTGTGTGTGTGTGTGTGTGTGTGTGTGTTCTTATGAAAAATAGTCCTTTCATGAATAAGTTTGGGGAAATATTAATTGTAATGTGTTCGTTAGCTTGATAATGTAGATTTAAAATATTAGATTATGAATTGTGTGGGATATATTATGTTTGTTTTTGTTATGCTTAGATTCTTGTTTACTGTTCTTGTTAGCTGTTTTGAATATATTTTAGAAAAGTACCATATAAATAAACTGATGATGACGATGAGGATAAGCAAATGGTACCAGAAGGTAGGAATTCCTTATTGCAGCTGCTGTTGCTGCCATGACCACTACTTGCTTCACCTCCTGGACTGCCATTTTTCCCAAGTCTGGGAGAGGTTGGTTGCTGGGATCAGCATTCTGCAGCTGCTAAGCATCCACAGAATGATCTCTTTAGCCATCTCCAAGTCCACCCATAGTGGATGGATTGTCCTGACTGGGTGAAGAGGTGGAGGACAGATTCATCCCAATTAAAGCTATTTGTGTAGTTTGAGTAGATTGGTGTTTTGATTGAACAGGGGGTTGCCTTTGCTGGCTTTCTTCTTCTTTTGCTTATTTGTGAGCAAATAAGCTCACAAATTATTTTGTGAGGCGTCTTGCCAAGTGAACCTGCTTCCTGCTTCTTTCTTTTTACTTGTCTCTGGCCTAAGCCCTGAGACAAGAATAAGTATCACCAACTAAGCCACCTACCTAACCCCAACATTCAATTACCCTTTGGGAGGCATAAGCTGATTTTTTTTCCTGACTTAGTGGGGGATCACCAGTGCCAAAACGGGGGAAAAACATTTTGCAGTGTAAAATCTATTGCTATCACGCTATTATTTTACAGACAGCCTTGTCATGGTATTATACACACTTCACAGGTTATGGTAGTAGCAAACATGGAGTTTTGACTGTCTAACACTACCTTGGCATGATACAGATGAGGATAAACTGTTCCCAATTTACGCCTGAATTGCTGTCAAACTGCAGCTCACATAAAGTGGAAAGCTTGACAGTGGCCCACGAATGACAACCCAAAATTTATATTCATCCAAACTAACAATGTAATATGTCCTTCTTCGTGATGTTTCTACAAAAGCTGTAAGGCTTTCACTTCTGGTTTCACCTCCTCTCTAACTTTGCATGCATAAATCTATATGCTTGGAAATATTTTCTGTTTAATGGGACACAAGGTGGGGCGTATGAGAAGTTGACAGGCTAGCAAGTAACTTTTAAAAATAATAATAATAATTAATACGACAGTCCAATGTCCACTTGCAAAGCTCATCTTATTAAAGTTCAATGAAGAAGTAATGTGGGAGGGAGGCATCTCAACCTCACTTCTAAAATATTTCCTAATAGAAAGTTGCTACTGGAAAACTGTTTTCTAATAAACTGAACATATTCCCTTGTGCATAGTTTATTTTATACACTTTGATGAACAGCCCATTTTCTTTTCATCCAAGAATTGATTGAATTATTTATGTTTCAAAGGCAAAAAGGAGAAAATATAAAAAGCCTTCTAGGGGAAATTGATTTCCTTCACATTTGATCACATATATGTGAACCACAACTGACAACATTTCATTTAGCCCATCTGTATCTGAAATGTAACAAAAGGATCCGATTTTTCATTTAGTTATACAATGAGATAAAAAGCTCACTGTGCGATTGTAGCATTCCAGAAGTTTGAAATGTGCAACCAGGTGTGGAGGGAATATAGTATTATATGATGGGGAGGAATGCTATTTTATTGTGCTTATATTTTTATTGCTTTTAATATTTTAGCTGTTTTTAAGTAAGAAATGATTTAAATCAACAAACAAACATTGTGAATGGGTCAGGAAGGTGAAGAGATGACTCATTTCTTTATCTTCCTACGAGCAAGGGAAAGGAGGATGAGACAGATCTGTAAAAAACAAGCAGCCTATAGTTTGAAAATGGGAGGCACAGACTGAGGGTCAGAGATCTGAGTTGGAGCTCTGAAAGATTTCAGGTGTTACTTGGAGAGTTGAACAGTGAACCTTCATCTATGCTCAGCCTGTATATTTGTAAATAAATTCAAATATTACCAATTGCTAGCAAATCGTCAGAGACTTCAATCCAATAAGGAAACTGAACCCAGAAAAGCACTGCACCTCTAGAATTTCTCCTTGCCTGGAGAATTAGGATGCACATAACAATATGCCAGTTAATCTCTGCCTCTACAGATGTTTTCCTCTGCATATTCCCTTTATCCAGATTCAATTAATTCATTAGGGTTACCTCCATCAGCAGTTATTTCAGTTTACTGAATTTTACTTCCTAATAGCCACGCTACATCTATTTGCCATATCTGATAACATCATTGTGACCATTGCCCAGAAATGCTTTGTTGGAGGCGTCATTTCCAAAAAAACAAAGAGCCCATCTTAGTTCCATCTTAGAGTAAGATGACAGCCACCCATGATCACTGCCATCACATCAGTTACTTGTTGTACTTTCCCTCTTCTTTCTTTGTCAAATCAAAACTAACCATGGCTGAGCCTGTTCTGCTAGGTCATGTGGTTGTGGCATGTGCCAGGCTACCAAGTCTTGAAAATGCTTGCTCTATGTTTACAAAAATGCTAATCCTTTCCGAATTGTATCCTGTCACCACTCCAAAGAGATGTACTTTAAATGTCATACCACTCACACTCACTAACTGAAATTGACCACCAACTCGTCAATTTATTTAACACTACAGTTGGGGCATAAAGGTAATCAACACAGCCTGTTATTCAAATAGATTTGTTTCAAAGAATGGTAGCCAGCAAGCTGGACTACGTTATATAGCTTTGGGCAGTCTTATGACATCAGACCAATAATAATAATAATAATAATAATAATAATAATAATAATAATAATTTTATTTATTTCTTACCCACTCCTCCCTCTGGATCAAGGTGGGGAACAACATATAATACAAAAATACTATAAAATACATAAAACTGATTAAAACATATAAAACTAATATATTATTAAAATAAAAGCCAGACATCTTAAAATTTGACTGGTTAAATTTTATTTAACAGTCTTTATTGCTTTTTTATATTCTGAAAGACTATTGAGTTGGCAGATCTCTCCTGGCAGGCCATTCCAGAGTCTGGGAGCAGCAGAAGAGAAGGCTCCATTAAGAGACATTTTGATATTTATCAACTATGACGTTTTTCCAAATGACAAGCAGGATACAATCCATGTTTATCCTCATGCATTCTTTGGAATGCCTGAAGAGAGCCATTGGCTCTGCTCAAATATTCCCTTCAATGAATGGAGGTGTCATGGATCCTGAACCTTTGTCCTCAGAGAATTCTGATGCCTTATCCTCGGAGAAGAGGCTCTAAAATTAATGATTCAGGGAGAGAACTTAGCTATAGAAAGGCGTCACAATGCTTCCACTTCCCTGGTACACATTTCACCAAAAATATTCCAGAGGCTAGTTCACTATCTTCAGAGGAGGTTGCATTATCATTCTCAGACCCTGAGGACTTGGTCCATGAGGAAACTAATATGCCACTGTCACTCCCACATCATTGCAGCTTGAGACCCTTTAAGAAACAAAGCTTCTGTGAGTATAGAGGTGGGCAAACCAGCCAAATACAGCCAAACTCATATTTAAGCCTCAGTTTTAGCTTGCTCCTTGTTGGAGCAACATACATACAATCCTGTCTGGTACCCAGTTGCAATACCATTTGAGGCTTTCTTTAATACTCACCTATTTATGTCTGATTTGCTTGTGAAACTTGACCTATTCAGACCTCTGTTCCAGATCAGAACATAGAAGAACCCTGCAACCCAGGCTCAGTTCAAAGCATCAACAGAACCTATGACCTGAAACAGTACAGAAGGTATGGTTGCGGCTTACCCTATGGTCACCACCACCACCTACATTCAGTGTACCTTGTTTGTCACCCAAACAGGTCTTAAAGTTTACCTCATTGTTAGAAAACTAGTTGCCAACTCAGTCTTTATTCCCATCATTCTCCCTCCATTTCCACAAGGATGCTATTTCCATTCTTCCTATTTCCCAGTGCCCAAAAGAATGCACAATCTGACACACATAATCACACACACACACACACACACACACATACACACCTGTATGTCAGTTTTTTGGGGGACCCTGTCTTCCCCTATCCTTTTAAAAAAATATGATATAGTTAGAACGTCTACAATTATTTCATTCCCATCCTTAGAATCTCCCATTCCTGTGGATATCAGAACTTTTTTAAAACAACAACAACAGGGGAACATAAGAAGGTGTGTAGCCTTAACAAGCAGGCCAGTACTGGGCAACTTGTGGCTTTCCAGATGTTTTGGCTACACAATTCATATCATCTCGCACCATTGGCCATGCAGCCTACAGCTAATGGAAGTTGTAGGCCAAAACATCTGAAATGCCACAAGCTGAGCACCCCTGGTGTAAGGTGACTGTATCTTGGTGTTTGGAGAATCCTTCCCTTTGACAGGGTTGGTTGGGTGGAGGAGTTAGACAAGAAGGCAATTTTCTACTTCCTTTCAACCTTATTACACCATAAAATGAGGTCACGGAGTGATTTTTACTGGCTTGGTTTCTATAGCAAAATAGCATCTTGTGATTATGAAAGCATGGCCTGGCTTGCATTAACTACAAGCCACTGTGATTATGTTTCATAGATTTGCCTGTACAATGAGCTCCATCTAAAACCCCTAATTAAGCTTTGCTACTCTGGGGAAGTAAATGTTTGGTGATGTTATCATATGTGACATGCTGTCATTAAGGATGTTTAATAATGTCAGTCATAAACAATGATGTCATATAGAAATAATGCAATGGAAAGAAAAGATTCTGCTTCCCCTCTCATGAAAACACACACACAGCTATTTTGCCAGCATGCCTATTAGAAAACTGTGAACTGAATTTCTGCAGCCAGGGAATCAGCTCCCAAATTCATATTTATTAAGCCACGCAGAAGCTGCGTGCATAGAAAGAAGCTGACAGAGCACAGTGAGGCATGAATTTCAAGTATATTCCATCTGCAAAGGTCACAAGCACAAAATATCCTATTTGTGTGGTAATTATAAGTAGGCATCAGAGACAAAAAACACAAACCCCTGAAGTTTAAACATCAGGTAATTTATTTAATGCAATTCCTATTGTTCCTCAACTTCTCAAAGAAAATATTACCCACTAGTACTATAAAAGAGTTTTAGCTCATTGGTTTCCTCAGAGATTATTCTTACTATTTTCTTTGCCTAAGTTTGGATGATGGGGAGGTCAGAGAGAGAGAAAAATCACTTCCTGACAGTGGGTAAGAGCCAACATATGTCCTACTTAGAGTAGACCCATTAAAATAAATGAAACTTAAGTTAGTCAGGACTATTTAAGTACCATTCTTTTCAATGGGTCTACTCTAACTAGGATTTAAATTGGATTTTACCCAGTGAGTCAATATGAACTGCAGCCGTCTGAGATTGCAATCTTATGCACACTTACATGGGAGTAAGCCCTGTTGAACACTTTCAGCCTAACTTTTGGAATAAATATGCTGATAAGGAGTATGCTGATAGCTGAAATCTCTTTCAAGATGTGGAATTTCAGAGCAGCCATAGCCTGGAGCAGAGCCTTCCCTGACCTGGACACCTCCAGATGTGTTGGACTGCAACTCTCGTCATTCTCAACCAGCATGGCCACCAGCGTGCCTGCCATGCCACTGTCTGGCAAGTGCCCAGGAAACCGAAAGGGCTGACCCAATTGTGTGTGTGGGAGGGGAGAACGTCACTTTGGATTCAGTTCCAAAGTGAGGTGGACCAGCCCCAAAGCACCCCAAGTCAAATTGGGGCCATTTCAGAGGCTCCAACATGGCCTTTGATGTGAGTTGCCGGGGGGGGGGGGGGCGGCTGTGTGCAGCCCTACAAAAATGCATGCTTTTGGAGAAATGCACACAAAAATAAGTACAAATTTTCATGCAAGCATTTTTTTAAAACAAAAACAACTTAATATTCAGGATGAACCAAAATTGGAACAGGAGAAATGAGAACCTGAGAGAAACAGAAATTAACCGATTCACACATGCCTAGAAAAACCCAGCCAGCTTCCTGTCTGTGATATGGATGGGATGATATTCTTTGGAGAAAGTAGTTCACAACCCAACAAGATGTTGGAGATGATGGGAATTTCAGTCCAACACATCTGGAAAGCATCCAGTTGTGGTAAGTTGTCCTATAGGATTTTGTCTTCTCTAGCTTCAGTAAGTACTACTCATAGCTCAGTCAGAACCTAGACTACAAGGATAATTGGTCTCAATCTAGTTAGATAATGGCAATGAGAACTTACCATTATGAATTCGGTTATATCAAAATGTGTGTAGTTCCCATATCTGTCCTCAGCCACGACTGTTAAATATCTAGTTTCTTTGATGCAACTTGCCAACCATACTTCAAAGCGTTTATTGGCTAGAATATCTACTGTGTTGCAATTTGCTGTAGTGTTTGTGTCAACCAGTGTAAATCAATGGAAAAGGCTCAGCCTAAGAATTAGATCTGCAAATGCAGATCTAAATGGAGCAAAGTGTGTGTGCTGGGGAGAGGGGGGAGATGGAATATGCTGGTACTTGTTACATAACTGCTGATATTGTGTGTGTTTTTATCTTCACCAGAAAGCCGAAGGCAGTGTGTGTGTGTGTGTGTGTGTGTGTATAATGTATTTCCAGTGGCAACAAAATATCACTGAAGATTATCATCTTCTAGCTGCCCTCGCAGTTTACAGCATCTCTTTGCTACCTGCACTTCAGTTCACATTATTGTATTTACCAAATCTAATGCTACTAGCAGTTGTTCAGGCAATAGCTTTCATTTATCAGAAATAAAAACGTTACTTCAGTCTTTAGGTGGCATCACTTTTCTGGCAAACTAACCTTATTTCAAAAGATGCTTCAGTTCTTTTCAAAGCATAATCTGATCCATCGTAAGAAACTAGGATTGCGAAAGAACCTGTGTCTCGCATGGCACTTACCATCACATTTTAGTAAGTACCCTAGAAGGGTGGGGGAATCTATCCATTTCACTTTGTCCTGCATTGGACTTTTTTTAAATAAATAAATAAAATGAAATAAACCTCAAATTCTTTCTCTCAGAAAATAAAGAATGTTGCTAATTTTGAGAAATTCATTTTTAAAAAAACACCCTGAAACAAAGGGCTCACTCATCTGCACCAACCAAATTCAGTGGGTACTGGTATTCTCATCCTGGAGACAGGGCCGGCGCCAGACTATTTTGCGTCCTAGGCAGGCATGCCGTACTGAAGCCACCCCCCGTGCCCGCTCCTGGCTTCGAAGCCAGGACGCTGGGGTTGGGGGTTGGGGTGGTGGCTTCAGAACGGCGCACCCGGGCGCACCATACTGAAGCTGCCCCCCGCGCCCGCTCCTGGCTTCGAAGCCAGGATGCTGGGGTTGGGGGGCGGGATGGAGGCTTCAAAGCAGCACACCCGGAAGTGGCTTCCGGCCATGCCGTTCTGAAGCTGCCACCCCCCAACACCAGTGTCCTGGCTTTGAAGCCAGGAGTGGCTTCCAGCCAGGCGCTGGCTTCGAAGCCAGGATGCTGGGGTTGGGGGGCGGCTGGGACGGCAGCTTTGGAACCACGTGCCTGGAAGCCGCTCTAGGAGAGCAGCTTCTGGGTGCACCGTTTGGCACCCTCCTTTGCTTGGCGCTCTAGGCCACCGCCTGAGCTGCCCCTATGGCAGCACCGGCCCTGCATGGAGAGGATCTTGATGCTCTGGTCTTTCACAGGGCACCAGGGTCTGAGGAGCCTGTCGGGAAAGAAACATGGCCAACCTAATTAAGCACAAACATGATTGAATACAGCAAAGCACTCAAATCTGGCAGTTTCAGTTTCTCCTAGTATTAGATTTTTTTAAGGGTGCAATCCTATGGATGGGTGCAATTCCCAGCATGGACTTTATTCCATCTAAACATGCATAGGATTGCATACTTACTGCAATATTTTGTGCATACCTTCATTCCACCAAATATGAAAATACATTCTGCATTCCTTTTTCTTTTCTCTTTTTGCATTTCCAACAGATTAGAGAATGTGTCTTGTTTATTGTACCAATGGTTACAGGATTTAAATGGCATCTTGATATCACTTTAAAGCAGTTAATAATAATAATAATAATTTAAAGAAAATTTATGATCTTTTCTTCATAGTTTCTTCCATACCTGCATAGTAATGTTATTTCCAATACCTTGTGTCCACCTTATCATATATTCCTTCACCTGCTCTTATTCACAATTGTATTTTAACAAAAGGTGATGTATCTTAGATAGCTGAAGCTTACCTTTTTTTATGATTATATTTTCAAATTCCATTGGCTCTCTTAGGAAGCAATCTTATGTCCCCTAGACAGGAATCTGGGGCAGGGGACATAGGACTTTTTGGTTTTCTGGCTCTTCACTCAGAGACAGCAGTCCAAGCTGGGAGCAAGGCAACCATGCTTCTTGGGCCTGTACCCTTCCCCCCCTCGCAGCCAGCGCAAAGAGGGCAAAAGGGGGACAGTCCTGGGGGCAGGGAGGGGAGTAGAACACAGAAGCTGGTTTACACAGCTCCTTCAGTGCTGCACAATCTCCTGCTCCTACTCTGTAGCCACCAACTAGGCAGCCAAAATTGACCGTCTAGCGGAAAAAGCAGGGTGGGTGGAGCACAGAGTAAAGGATCCCCTCCATACTGCAGCTGCCTTGCATTGGATAGTCCCCAAATTCAGGGGCTTATGAGTACCAGGATGATCAGGGGTCTGGAAACAAAGCCGTATGAAGAGACTGAAAGAACTGGGCATGTTTAGCCTGGAGAAGAGAAGATTGAGGGAAGACATGATCGCACTCTTCAGATACTTGAAAGGTTGTCACACAGAGGAGGGCCAGGATCTCTTCTCGATCCTCCCAGAGTGCAGGACACGGAATAATGGGCTCAAGTTACATGAAGCCAGATTCCAGCTGGACATCAGGAAAAATTTCCTGACTGTTAGAGCAGTACAACAATGGAACCAATTATCTAAGGAGGTCATGGCCCCTCCCACACAAGAGGCCTTCAAGAGGCAGCTGGACAGCCATAGTTTTATAAGATGTACACATTCTATACTTGTTTTTATACAGTTCTTCTCAGTTATTCATTATCCTTATACTTTGATATCTTATATGTTTTTGTTTCTATTTAAGTCCAAATCTATTGCTTACTTTGTTCATACTTCTTGAAATATTAATACCAATTAAAATAATAAATATACAACTTACAAAAGTGGCAAGATCATCTGTTAATGATTTCTGTTTTAACCTCAATAATCTATCATCTTTTATCAGATTTTCAATTCCTGTTAGTTGCTGAATTGCTGTTGTCATTATCAAAACAACGTCAGCATATAACTAATTATTTTCATTCTTTAATTTCTTTCCAAGTATTTTCTGATTTTTGTAGCTAAGAGCTCTAATGCTGAAATAAAAAGCACTGCTGAAAGAGAACATCCTTGTCTTGTACTCTTAGTTAATCCTAAATTTGATATCGTAATGCCATGTATTAGAATTTTAGCCTGCAGATTCATATGAACAATTAACATCCAATGTCTATATTTAGGCCCTAAATTAAATGCTTAAGTGATTTTTAAAATAATTCCATTCAAGACTATCAAACACTTTCTCAGCATCTAGAAATAACATTATAGATTTTTCTTTCCTAATATTTGCATAATCAATTATAGTTATTAACTTCCAGATATTTTCTTTCATTTGATGTTTCTTTAATAGTCGAGTTTGATCAGAGCTTATATATTTAGATCTAATATTATTTAAATGCTTTGCTCGAATGCTTGTGAACACCTTACAATCAATATTTAATAATGTTATAGGTCTATAAGAGATTACTAATGCTGAATCTTTCCCTTATTTGGCAAATACAACAATATTTATTTATTTCTGTTATTTTGACATTTTGTTAATAAACAGAATTTCATTCATTGTTTTCTTTAATGGCTTAATCAGTATAACATAAATTCTCTTATCATATTTTGCTGTTAAACCATCTGGGCCTAAAGCTATTTTCCTTTAGCTTATTAATAGCTTTTCCGTTTACTTTCAGTAACGTCTGCTTCCAAAACGTGCTGATCTATATCAGTACATTTTTGGTATCTTGATTTTTTGACAAGAACACTGATTTTTTTTTTTACAAGAATTAAAATCATTTTTTTAAAAAAAAAATCTGGATTATTTATGTCATATAGCTCCTTATACTATTTTAGGAACTTCTCTGCTATCTCCTTGGTAGTTTTTACTAATCCGTCTGTTCTTTTAATAAGAAGAATTTGTTTCTTTCATTGTTTCTCCTTCAGTAAATGTGCTAATAACTTTACCAACTTATTAACCCATTTAAAAATATGTTCAGTATATTTTATAGATTGATAAATGTAGTAGTCTCAAGTAATTCCAATTATGTATATACTTAAACATAAACACACACACACACTTTCTGCCATATATTTCATTTCTTGGGGAAAGTGTACATTCTAAACCTTTAATCTCTAATAATAATCCATTGCTTTCCTGTTCTCTTATACTTTGCTGGTTTCTTTCCTTTTCTTTTATATTTCCAGTATCACTGGATTATGATCATCATAAGCAGTTGTTTGTATTGCTGCATGTTTTAATTTTTGAATAATTTCTGGAGTTGACCAAATCATATCTATCCTTGAATGTGTATTCCATGGGCACATCTAGACCAGAGGAGGAAGGAGGGGATCTTGTGATATTCTGATTGTGAGATCCTCCCCTTTGTCCAAATGCATGCTTGACATCCCTGGAGGAAGGAGGGCTGTTGTGCCCGCCATTTTCTTTTTTCTTTTTTTTTACACACTGATGAGAGTATGTGCACTTAAACAAATATATCTATATCTATATCTATATATCCCCGATGGGCATGGAGCACCTGAAGAGCTCCATGCCCTGTGCCCGGTTCCAGCCTCCTCACGTTTACTCATGAGGAGGCAGGACGAAGCCAGGACAGGTGCCCACACTTTCTGCGGTCTCATTTTAGGATTTCCATTTTTACCTGAATATATTTTACTGTGGTTTTAATTTTTGTGAACCGCCCAGAGAGCTTCGGCTATTGGGCGGTATAAAAATGTAATATATATATATATATATATATATATATATATATACAAAAATAATCCTATTTCTCACTTACATAATGTATTTCTTTCTTAATATTGGTTTATTTCTTTTCCTTCTTTTCCCAATAGACAATTATTATTTCAAGTAGTTACTTTTGTTCTTCCATGTTCCACCCACTCATTATCCACACATACATTTAGGGTTAATGGAACTGCCCATCTAAATTGAATATCTTTCTACTGTAATTGTTGTGTTGAAAACTGCAATTCTGTCCTTTGCCTCAAAATTTCCTGGAGGTTTGTTCACCAACCCATCTATTTCTTTTCCATCTGTCTTTAATTTACTTCCTACTTTTATTTTTTGTATAATTATGTCTTTAATCTGTAAACTTATAAATTTAACATATATCTCTCTCTGTCAAGCTTGCATTTTATTGTAAATCTAGAATTAATCCTATGTGCTGGTTCTATTAAGTGTCTGATCTATTTCTGTCTCACGTTCTTGCTCCATCCCCAAAACTTCTTTAAACATGTCTTCTAAGTAATCTACCAAACTTTCTCCTTCTTTTTCCTCTAGGACCCCACTTATTTTAATGTTATATTCTCTCTTGTTTTTCTGCCTTTTCCCTATGTGCCATTTTGTAATAGTTCTCAAATTTTCTTTAGGATATTCTCTTCCCCCCAATATTATCATACATCAAATATTAATATAATAATATTAATCATATTAATAATGTGATGCATAAATAATTAATCAAAATAATTATTCACCAATTCATTAAACTTTTCACTTTTTCAGAATTCATTTAGTTAATAATTCAATATAACAAATCCATATGTATCAAACTTCAAACTCAGCTAAATTTATTATTAGCTACTCAGTTTTAGCTCTATTTTAAAAGAAAACAAAATAAAAAAACAAAAAAAAACAAAATAAATTAATCTGTCTGTTATAAGAAGGCATTTCTGCTCATGAAATTTAACAAGGAGACAGTTGTAGCTTGTCCATTAACTAAAGGATGAAGTTCAGTCAGGTGGTTATCATCTGCTTATCTACACACTGGTGTATTCCAAATCTTGTGTTTCTTGTTCAATATATCTCAGCTCAGTACATTGCATTTCTCATCCAGTATATCTCAATTGAATGGGTTACAGTGCATATCATTTTTCCTCAACTTGATTGTACTGGCCCGTTTTTTTTAAAAAAAAAACCCTCTATAACAGATTGCAGACTTTAATTAAATGCTTAGATGAAATTTGAGTATTTTCATAGAATCATAGAATCATAGAATAGCAGAGTTGGAAGGGGCCTACAAGGCCATCGAGTCCAACCCCCTGCTCAATGCAGGAATCCACCCTAAAGCATCCCTGACAGATGCTTGTCCAGCTGCCTCTTGAAGGCCTCTAGTGTGGGAGAGCCCACAACCTCCCTAGGTAACTGATTCCATTGTCGTACTGCTCTAACAGTCAGGAAGTTTTTCCTGATGTCCAGCTGGAATCTGGCTTCCTTTAACTTGAGCCCGTTATTCCGTGTCCTGCACTCTGGGAGGATCGAGAAGAGATCCTGGCCCTCCTCTGTGTGACAACCTTTCAAGTATTTGAAGAATGCTATCATGTCTCCCCTCAATCTTCTCTTCTTCAGACTAAACATGCCCAGTTCTTTCAGTCTCTCCTCATAGGGCTTTGTTTCCAGACCCCTGATCATCCTCCTCGCCATCCTCTGAACATGCTCCAGCTTGTCTGCATCCTTCTTGGAGTGAGGAGCCCAGAGGTGGATGCAATACTAAAGATGAGGCCTAACCAGTGCTGAATAGAGGGGAACCAGTACCTCACGTGATTTTGAAGCTGTACTTCTATTAATGCAGTGTAAAATAGCTTTTGCCTTTCTTGTAGCCATATCGCACTGTTGGCTCATATTCAGCTTGCGATCTACAACACTTCCAAGATCCTTCTCGTTTGTAGTATTGCTGAGCCAAGTATCCCCCAACTTGTAACTCTGTATTTGGTTTCTTTTTCCTAGGTGTAGAACTTGGCATTTATCCCTATTAAATTTCATTCTGTTGTTTTCAGCTCAGTGCTCCAGCCTATCAAGATCACTTTGAAGTTTGTTTCTGCCTTTCAGGGTATTAGCTATCCGACCCAATTTTGTGTCATCTGCAAATTTGACAAGCGTTCCCTGCACCTCCTTGACCAAATCATTAATAAAAATGTTGAAGAGCACTGGGCCCAGGACTGAGCCCTGCGGTACCCCACTCATTACCTCCCCACAGTTTGAGAAGGTACCGTTGATAAGCACTCTTTGAGTCTGATTCTGTAGCCAACTGTGGATCCACCTAATAGTTGTTCCATCTAGCTCACTTTTAGCTAGTTTGTTAATCAGAATATCATGGGGCACTTTGCTGAAGTCAAGGTATATTATGTCCACAGCTTTCCCACAGTCCATAAGGGAGGTTACCCGATCAAAAAATGAGACCAGATTAGTCTGACAGGATTTGTTGTTGACAAATCCATGCTGGCTTCTAGTAATCACAGCATTATTTTCAAGATGCTTACAGATTAACTTATTTATAATCTGCTCCAGGGATGGATATCAGACTGACTGGTCTGTAGTTCCCAGGTTTCTCCCACAGTTAGGGTTGCTTCTATCTGTTTTCCTGGAACTGTATGTCGGGAGCACCTGGTTCTGTGTTTGGCTCTTCCCTATGGTTAGCCACTGAAATGCAGGTGGCAGCTAGTGAACTATCTTCAGGCCTTGGACAGGACTGACTCTGCCCCACTAGGAGGGTCATTTCATTTGACCTTCCTGGTCTTCCTGTTCTACTTGAGTATTGCTTGAGCAACAATGTCTTCCTGTGCTCTGGCATGTTCTGGTTTCCTTAGTTATTTTTTAGTCCTGATCTGGCTTGTTTCTCAACCATGTCTCCTGGTTTGCCCTTCAGTTCTGACCTGCTCTTCAGTCCTGTCTACTGTTTGGTCCCACATCTCCTGGCTCACCTCAAGTTGCCTGTCATCCACAAGTGTCAATGTCCAGGATCCCAACCCCACGTCTTCAGAGGATGAGGCTCTTGAGTTAACAGATCAGGGAGAGGGTTTGGTTACAGAAGAGCATCATGAGGTTTCCACATCCTTAGGACCCACCTCTCCTGGAAGGCCCCAAGTACAAGCTCCCCTGTCTATAGATGGTCACATTGGTCTTCTTGGATCTGATGACACTAGCCATGAGGATGCCACAATGCCACAACCACTTCCATGTCATCATAGTCCAAGGCAGCTAAAGCAGACCAGGCCCATTAAAGGTTCAAGGCCTCCATTAATAGGGAGATGCAGCTAAAGAAGCCAAAACCATTCTTAAGGCTCAGTCACAATCTGGTGCTCATTGGAAGACCATACAGGCAAGCAGGAATGGCTTCTACCCAGCATCACTTAAACTGTTCTGTGCTATCTCTCTCTCTCTCTCTCTCTCTCTCTCTCTCCCTGGAGAACCTGACTCCTGCTTTGGCAGAATCCACTGGGCCTGATTTGTCTCAAGTTCTTGGGATGAACTGCACTTCATCATGTCTAATGACCTTTCTACACCTAAGGGTTATCCCAGGAAAATGGAGGGATCATCCCTGCCTGCTCCCGGGATCCCCTGTGTGTCATTTGGATGCACAGGGATGATCCTGGGATGATCCCAGGAAAAAAGGCAGGTGTAGAAACGGCCAGAGTCTCTTACAATTAAGGATGAATGATCTCTGCCAAAAAGAAAGAAAGAAAAAGTGATAAGCTTCATTTCAACTTGCTTTCAGAATCATATGGATTCTGGCTTTGCCGATCTGATTTCTATTTTTTCCCCTTCTACTCCCTGTCCTTGTGTGTATTGTCCTTTAGTTTGTAAGCCTGAGGGTAGGGAGTGTGATGCTGTTTTCATTTCTGTACAGCACCTGTCACTAGCAATGTGCATTGAATTGCTGTGAGCTGCTTTTAGAGACAACTGTTTGAAAAGTAGGATAAAAATATAATATGTCCATAATACTAATGGCCTGCAGCTAAAGATGTTGGCAAAATCTGCAATAGATTCAAATGCATTTGGATTTCTATGAACCAGGCCTGTGAATTCCATAGTGGACCAGCTTTTTCTACGTTGTGCAGCTTCTGTGGACTTGCAGACCTATTTTTACTAGGGGGGCTTATGCTAATGTGCACTTGTGCATTACCACAAATAAGCTTTTGCGAACAGGAACAAATTGAATATGGAAGAAGGTGAAGCTGACATATTCATCCATCCAGGCAGAGGGCTTTTGAGTGCATAGTTGCTTAAATGTGCAGCTTTGAATCATCTGTATTCAAACCATGTTTCTGACTGATAATTTTGGCCTGATCAGACAACACACTAAACCATGGCTAGTCCGTTATTTTGCAGCAAATGGTTAGTGAGCATGTTTAAACCATGGTTATGTAACTAGCCACTATTGTTAGAAATTATTATTATTATTATTATTATTATTATTATTATTATTATTATCGAAGCTCTCTGGGTGGTTTAAAAAAGTGAAAAACAGTGAACAGTAAAAACAAATATACAAAATTTAAAACCATAAAAAGCATAAAATACAAACAAAAACAGACAATATCCATTTACACGACACACTAAGCCATAATGTTTAGCTCAAAATGCTTAACCACCATGGCTTAGTGTGTCGTCTGAACAGGGTTTTATAGAACTGCCACCTCTTTCTTCTGACAGGCCTGTCAATCAACATGTTAGCTGAGGAGCACATAAAACAATGCATGCAAGTGTCCATACAGGGTAAATGGGCAAAGCATCACTCCCTCTTACATCAAACTGGACTGGTGAGTGCCAACAGCCAATGAGCAACAGGTACTTCCCATGATAGGAATAGCTGCACCTCATGAATTTGGCCAGTGCAGATTGGTGAGAATTCAATTTGGTGGTTTGGTGGTTTTTATAAGAACTTACCAAAATTCACACATTTCTTTACAAAGGAACAATTTAAAAATAAATGTGGGATAAAGCAAAACGGATGCATTCATCCAGTCCTGCCCTTCTGGGACAATAGGACAGCTTTGCTCATCCCTGCCAGTGGCTTCCTTTGTAGACTTACATCATGATATAGATTCAGTTCTTATAGGAATCTTCTTGTAGTTTAATTCACAACTACAAGGGTGAAAGCCTTTATTTATTTATTTATTTATTTATTTATTTTAACGGGAGGGGGACATGGAAATTGAATATAATGATTTCAGCAGTTGGAGGCCAGGTCTCTGCAATAGCATCATAAAAAACTCACCTGAAATCAATAGCCTGGAAACTCATGAATGAACCTGGCCCACCTACAGAAGAAGGAATTATATCTAGTCCCTGACATGTAACACAGAGATAGGGCACAGAGTATTTTGCAGCAAGGACATAGAGCTGATCTTTGAAACACACAAATAAAAAAGAAAGAAAGAGAAATATTGATTTCTTCCCTCTGTGTGCTAAGGGCACACACTGACTAATAGAGCCCCTGCAGCAATTGGGGAGTGATGTTCATAGCGAACACCCTCTGCCTCATACCTTGAGACAGTGAGAACATAGGAAAGTGCTCTCCAATTACTACTCTGCTGGGCTGGACTCTCCTTCTGCATTTGCACATAGGCAGATATGCTCTGTGCACTTTAATTTATTTTTCCCTTGGATGCCTTATTCCCAGGAGGCAGCTGTTCAGATTAATAAAATAAAACAGCTCCCTGCCTCCTTCTCTTCATACCAGCTTGCCTCTCCCTACTGTGAACAACGAGCCCATAAAATAGGGAAGAGGGAACCATTTCCAAAGCTGATGCATTGGCTGTGCAAGGAAGGCAACCGGCAAATGTTTTACATGCTGGGAAGGACTTTGATTCAGATGGAGGTGAAGCCTCTGATACCGTCATGGGACGAGGGGTAGAAATGTTTATCTCACGTTCTTGCACCCAAACATGAGCCTTTGTCTTCCCCAAACAATAAAAGTGTCCCTTTCCAAGTGCAAAGAATGTGCACCTTACTCCCATGATTTAAAGTGTGGGAATGCAGGTTTTTTGGTGGGTGTGGGGGGAATACATTTTTTCAGAAGTATGAAGCACACAGTTTGGTATGTGAAATTGTGAAAATTTCCTGAGTATTACATTCCTACTTGTGTTCAGGTTGTAAATGAGACATGTCTGCCTGATTTGCAAATAGCAATGAAATTCTCATACATCCTTAGCACAAAACAGCTTATTTTTTTCAAGGCTAGAGCCAGATCTACGCCTTGTGTTGTATCAATACGATCCCTCTTGTGCATTTATATCTGATAGCACACATAAGGACATCTCTTGTGGTAGTTAGGATAATATGAAATAAAAGGCAAGAAATAATAAAAAGTGGTATATGGAATACGTAATGTACATTTCAATACCAACAGAAACTACTAGTGTAGATATCACCCTCGTCAAACTACCGGGGCCACCGAGAGGGCCCTGCTGCTGCCCCCTACAAGGACCCATAAATCTAAGAGTTTCTATCTCTCATGCTCGGCTTCGCCCATTCTCTCTGGCTGCCCTGTTTGCTTGGAATGCTCTTCCAGAGCAACTACGTACCACGCGTTCCATTGTAGATTTTAAAATGCATTTGAAAACTCCTTTGTTTTCAATAGCTTTTGGTATTTTAGCTTGACTTACTGTTCTTATTACTATGATTATTCTCTTATTTCTGTCTTGTGAACCCTTCCCCCTTCATATGTTTTAATGTGATTTTAGATTGTAAGCCTCTACGCAGGGTATCACTGTTTTATTTGTATATTTTGTACAGCACCAAGTACATTGTTGGTGCTTAATAATAATAATAATAATAATAATAATAATAATAATAATAATGGGCTTTGGTGAGTGATATGCCAGGGCTAGCCCAGGGGCCAATACTACCAAGAGCTGAGGCAGAGGGGCCTTGCTTTCTGACAGCTCAGGGCAAATTACTCTCACCAGACAGGCTGCAAACTATACATGACACTTAAGACATATTTGAATCCAGTGCCTGGTGTTGTTGTTGTTCTTTTAGCTTACAGCAACCATGATGGGGAGTGGGGGGGGGGGGGGGCGAAGTCTCGATCAGGACTATAGAACATGGGAGAGGGTATAACCTTTTCTCCTTTTTTTACACCATACCATTTTTACATTAATAATCACCTCCAAAGCTGCCATTTGCCTGTTCAGCTGTTGTTTTCTAAGCTGGTAGGTGTGTGTATGTGGGGGATTTTCAGTGAGAAAATGGTAGAGTGAAAAGGTTAAACATTCTCCTTCCTATGCCACAGTCCTGATCCAAATTGGGTGTTTGCAGCTACTGGTTGTTTTAAAAAGAAAGGAAGAAAGTCCAAATCATGGGATTCATAGACACCTTTAGCATCATATCTAGTTTGATCTTTAGGGTCAGATATGATACACAACTCTTAAGTAGTTTTCCTAGCCAAAGGAAGAGATATTTATTTACTCAAAGATGTAAAAAACTCTTTCAATCAAATGATCCTTGAGATGGCTTACAACAGATGGTAATGATACACAGAAACACATATAAACACAAATTCTACAACCAGCAACCCTGGCTGATGGATGAGGCCAGAATGTGTTTCCCTTCAGCTCTGAAATCCCAGGGCAACTGGCAGCCAATGACTAACCTTTTTGTGATCTAAGCTTGTTGCATATTTAGTACTCTCCATGTGAGAAGGAAGAGGGACACTGTTTCTCAATCTCTGACCCTAGGAAACTATGAGAAATGTAGTTCTGTGACAGGCATCTGGGATATCTACAGAGAATTTTCAGCAGGCTCACTAAACTACAATTCCCAGAATTCATTGGATGATTGGGGCATGCTAAACCAGTGTAAGACAATACACGTTTGTTTTGTGCATGTGCTTAGAGGAGGCAGTCCTCTTCTCTGCCTTCAATGAGCCTCTTAGGAGCCCTAAAGAATTCCCAAATATTACTGCATTATATAAATATTTGAATCCCCACATCCCCAATACTGCATGATACATATTCAAGCATTTCTTAGATCACTTTCCTTCATGTTTTGACACAGCCCAGCAAACATTTCTGGCTACAGTCTACAAATTACTTAATCAAGGGTAGGTTATTCCTGCTCCTGAAGTTAATGAAACCCTACACTGATTCTGTAAATGGCCATTTCAGCCTTTTAAAATTCTTCCTCTGAATGGCCAAAGAAGTTCTGCAAAATTGCGGCATTAAACTAATTGTAACCTCTTGAAAAACCGATATGAAATTGTCCTGCTATCAGATACTGAAGAGGAGGATGAAGACATTTCAGAGAAAGCAAATAAGGTAGTTTAATTTAAACCTCATCTGCTCCTCACTAATGGATTCTCTGATATATGTTCACATAAACACTCATTGCTTTGATATGTACACAGAGTCCCATGCCCACAAGGGCTGCTATATACATTCTAATGGATGGAGTCAATGCACACAACCAAAGGAATATGCTCACAAATTGGATCTCTCCTATGTGGAGAAAACCCATGTGATTTCAGAACACACATTGAACTCTAGATGTGGCTCTAGACCCGTGACAGTTACTTTGTCAGCTCAATTTATACAAGTACAGAATCACAGTCCTACTGTATAAATCACAGTAAGAGCTGATAAATATATTTTAGCAGTGCATTTCACAATTTATTAATTATAGAATAGTAGAGTTGGAAGGGGCCTATAAGGCCATTGAGTCCAACCCCCCTGCTCAATGCAGGAATCCACCCTAAAGCATCCCTGCCTCTAGTGTGGGAGAGCCCACAACCTCCCTAGATAACTGGTTCCATAGTTGTACTGCTCTAACAGTCAGGAAGGTTTTCCTGATGCCCACCTGGCTTCCTGTAACTTGAGCCCATTATTCCGTGTCCTGCACTCTGGGATGATCGAGAAGAGATCCTGGCCCTCCTCTTTGTGACAAACTTTTAAGTATTTGAAGAGTGCTATCATGTCTCCCCTCAATCTTCTCTTCTCCAGGCTAAAAATGCCCAGACTCATACACTTAGGGAGTAATCCTATGGTCCCTGGGTGAGCATCCCATGGGCCACAGGATGGCTCAGGACCCCCCTCCAATGTCTGAGACTGTGGTGCTCCATCCTTGGAGGGGGGAGTCAGAGATACAAACCTTCCTTCACCCTCACAGCTGGCATAGAAAGAACCACACCGGCTGCTTCTCTGAAGCCAGAAAAGCAACCTCAGAGGAAAGGGGGCATTCTGGTGGGTGGGGAGGGGAGGAGACTGAAGAGGCCAGGATATGAGCTATCCTGAGCCTCTTCCAGCTCCTTCCCTCCCACTCCAAACCATGCTCACTAGTCAGGCTGAAAAGCTTGTTCATTGAAAATTCAGGAGACTGGAGTACCGGGAGGCAATGATTGCCTCCAGGGTCCCTCCCATCCTGCCATCTTCAGCACAGCAGGGCACAGGAATCTTGGAAGCCCCCAAGTTCAGGGGTTTTCAATTGGTGAGGGCACAGGCCATGGGGTTGTGCCCTTAATTTTTTTATATTTAAAATAAAAGTTGCAGTTTCTCTTATTTGGACCATTTCACGTATTATGCAGGAAAAACCCAGTTTTGCCATTAAGTGTGCACTCAGCACGTAAGTTGCAACCACTCCCTAATGAGTGTAACTCTAGGATACCCATGTTTACAAACTGTGGGATATATTCCATCAAAAGAGAAGACTGTACAGGCATGATGGCCGTGCATCCATTGCAAGAAAATGTCCAATGTTTTCTAAGATGATTGGAACAACTAGCCCGGAACAACGGGTGTGCATTCTGCCCCAGAATTATCTGGTAACCGCAAACATCCGCAGAACATTCTATCTTCCAGAGCGGAGACTGGCCACTTCCAAAACCATCAAATAATCCCAAAGTGGAAAGGTGGCCAATCAGTGCTTCTGAAGTCTCTGCAATTATCTGACTTGTTTTTCAGGTGTCAATGGTGTGTGTGTGTGTGTGTGTGTATCTCCATATTTGGAAGATGCTGAGTGGGGTGAGGGGTAGCTAACCAATTAGAATTGCCACAGCACTGTCTCTGACCGTGTTCTCCTCCAATCACAGTGTTTGGGGGAGTGGGAAACACTAACTGGCTGCTGATTCTGGCTGTGAGGGCGGGGAGAGGGAGTGTGTTTCTGCTCAGACTCATAGAAGGCAATTATCCACATTTCCACAGTGTAAAAGTGCTGCTGGGCTGACTGGCATTGTGAGTGAGAAAGCTTCTACACACGAGTCAGACATAGGCAGGCTTTTTATTATTTCAATGTCTGGGCTTCCAGTATGGGGTGGGGGTGAGGGCTCTGTCCAATAGATCTGGAGAGCACTAGATTGGAGAAGGCTAGAGAGGGGAATTTTAAAAAAATCCTAAAAAACCAAGGCATAAATGGATCTGAGTCAAACTTGGTGTGGCTAAAGCCCTCCTTAAGATCTACAATTGTGCCAGGTTTTATCTCTTCATCTTTAAAAAATGAGGGAGCTATTGATCCAAAAGCTTTTGATCCAAAAAGGGGCAGTTCTCCAATGGGTAATCCAACAGGGCAGAGTAAGAGGACCCACTTTGAAATTGGGGCAGAGAATTGCCTCAATGGACCTCTGGCTTGAATTTCAAAGCAGAGAAGACTAGGGCTGTGATCTGCTTCTCTTCGGTTCTTAGAAATGATAGTGAGTCGGGGGGCTTCCCCTCTGTTATAGGTGGAGAAGCGAGTTGGGGGGCTAGCAAAGCATAGCGAAGAGAAGCGACCACAAGCAAATCAATCCGCTTTTCATGGAGCGCGCCGCCCACCATTTTGGATATTTTTCCCCATAGGATTGCATTATGGAAAAGATTAGCATATAACTTTTTTGTTTTAAAACCCACATCCCTGAAACTTACTGTGCTTAGAGAGTGGTGGTTGGGGGTCATTTTGTGGAGATGTTCAGACATTTTGTCCTGCAGTTTGCTTGCTACTAATTTGTTTAGAATGGGTAAAAGCGGGAGGGGGTAAGTTTTTTTTTAAGCGATGATAAGCAGATTCAACTCTCTCTGTGCCCCCAGAAATGTCTGCTGCATGCCAGCCTTCCCGCCTCTGCCTGGGTGCTGTTGTTGTGGGGTATCTGCTGGGACTTACTTCCCAATAGATTTATTTATTGATTGATTGCATTTCTATACCAATAGCCGAAGCTCTCTGGGCAGTTTACAAATCTATGGCACAGTCGTACATCTCTGCCTGCCTCTCTGCCCTCCTGGTGCCTGGGCGATGTACTAGATAATGGGCTTTGTGGTTCAACCCCACAAGCCTCTGGCATGCTTGCTCCCAGTGCTACAGGGGCATGCTGCCTATCCTCCTCTGTGCCCGCCGCACAGGGATGGTTTGTGTGTGTCTTGTTTTGACTCAGGGTATCCTTCCTTGTGATAAAAGGCAGCTGCATTGCACGCTCACCTTGTTTAAGGTTTCTTGGTGTGTGTGTGCATTTTTAAAGTGTTTCACCTGAGATGAAGATCCTTATTTAGAAAAAAATCTTTATTCCCCCGAATCATCTGTCCTATTGATTACTCTGGGCAAGCGCTTTGCAATGGATCCCTATGGTTTCTCTATGGAGAATTCTGTGCTATTATTGATTGCCATGGGCACACGCTTTGCAATGGATCCTTATGGGCAGGTATGGAAAGATGTCAGAGTAAATCCCATTTCTGAAAATGGGGTGGAGGATTTTCAAATATTCCCCCCAAATCACTGGATGCTCAGATTTCCTTCCAACTGGGCATGAAGGTGGATACATTGATAAACTCTCATGGTGGCAATTTTGAGGTTTCTAATGTTTACAGTGATGGAGATATTGAAAGGGGTGTGAACTGGGGTTAGGGGGTGATGCTTAAAACGTTAAAAAATCATTAAAAATCAGGGCATGCTTGGGTTGGATTGAAACTTGGCATGAATGTGCAACTAGATGGCATCTCTGAGAGTGACCACTTTCAAGTTTGTATCTGTAAAGATATTGGAGTAAATCCCATTTCTGAAAATGGGGTGTAGGATTTTCAAAAAATCCCCCAAAATCAGTGGAGGCTCAGATTGACTTCCAACTGGGCATGAAGGTAGATACATGGATAAGCTCTCATGGTGCCAATTTTGAGGTTTCTAACATGAAAAGGGGTGTGGATGGGGGTTAGGGGGTAATGCTTAAAATGAAAAAAAAATGCCAAAATCAGAACATGCTCAGATTTGCTTGAAACTTGCCATGAATGTGGATCTAGGTGGCATCTGTGAGAGTGCCCATTTGCAAGTTTGTATCTGTAAAAAAATATTTATTATTTATTTATTTATTACATTTTTATACTGCCCAATAGCCGAAGCTCTCTGGGCGGTTCACAAAAATTAACACCATAATAAAACAACCAACAGGTTAAAAGCACAAATACAAAATACATTTAAAATGTTGGGGTAAATCCCATTTCTGAAAATGGGGTGTAGGATTTTCAAAAATTCCCCCAAAATCAGTGGAGGCTCAGATTGACTTCCAACTGGGCATGATTGTGGATACATGGATAAGCTCTCATGGTGCCAATTTTGAGGTTTCTAACATTAACAGAAAAAAATATATAGGTGTTTGGATTTCAATGCAAGTCTTTGAGTGGGAAACGGAACTCTGATTCGGATCCGGAGCTCTGCAGCGAAGCGAAGTGGACCATAGGTCGATCAACGCAGAGCGGACCCAATCCAGAAGTTGCAGATCAGGATCCAGAGCAGATCGGGGGGGGGTCCATGCACAGCCCTAGAGAAGACCCACTTTGCACCCCCCTACCAGGAACTATGAATTTATCTTATTCGTTTTAGGGATTTATACCCCCACCTTTCACTAAAGGATAACTTACAAATTTTTCAAAATTTAAAATATACCAAAATATATGAAGTAACAAAATCACCAGGAGTAGCATAAAAGTAGCAAATTGACTTAAAAGGCCTGGTGTCAAAACTACCTCAAGGTAGGCATCTCCCCAAAGAGAGTCTTCTCTTGGAACTCTGTCACTGAGAAGTCCCTGTCCCCAGTAGCCATATACGCTGTCTTAAATGGTCAGGGAACCTGGACATGTAGCGATGTTAACAATTCTGCATATCTCATGACTACAGAATGAAGTTGGCATACAACTAATGAAGTGTCATGACCGGTGCCATGCGGTGATAATGGATTAAGCACCAAAGAGCTGTGTAACAGAAGCTTATGCTTGCCATCTTTAGGCTGCCTTGAGAGGGTTCTGCCCTTAATGGTAGCCTACCAATTACTTTCAAATAAAATCAATAAATACCCAACTGTTCCTGGCCCTGTATCCTTAACAGCCTGAGACAAAGATTTTGACTAGGCCTTGTCATGTGATGATGGCGTTTTAGAGGCCAGACTGCACTTGGCTACCATGACACAACTAGACCAGCCAACCTGATCATTGAGACTTGGAGTCTCAATGTGCACTTATCGTTCCTTACCCACAGTCATTTGTGGGTTCTTTAGGCAATATCGGAACCCTTCAGTTTCATTTCTGTTTTAAGCACTTTCACCAGTGTGTGTGTCTGTTTGTATTATTTGTGAAAGTGAATGAAAAGATTATTTCCTATTTGTGAACAATTGTGTCATTCTATTATAGCACTGTGCCACCTAGAGATTATATGTCAGAAAAGCAGGAAATGAAAAGCTCCTTGTGTAGAGTTTGGATCTCAATTCACGAGAAACCAAATGTAGATAGAGTGGTTTAACAGCCTCAGGTAGGAAAAGCTCTTGGTAATAAGATAGGCAGAACATCTTTCCCAAGCAGATTTCCATCAGGTTTCAAGAATGACTGTCAACAAGAGCCTCACTGTGAAACAACAGGCATGTAAGTTAGGGCTGTGCACCCACCCCCCAATCCACTCGGAGGCCAATCTGGAGCCCCCGAAGCAGCCCTGATCTGCCTTGGGGGTTACCCGACCCACCTCGGCGCTGAAGCTGAGGTGAGATTTGGGCCCTCTGAGGTGACTCGGGCTTTTCTGGGTGCCGGCTGCACAGTCGGGCTGCACAGCCGGCACCCAGAAAAGTCTCCCCTTCCCTACTAACCTGGTGCCTCCACCATCCGCCGCCGCCACCATCGTTGCAAGGACAGCAATAGCTGCAGGCGGCAGTAGCAGGTAAGCCCCCCTCCCCACTTACCTTCTGCCACCACCGCCGTCCTTGCATCCGGCAGCTTCCACTGCCGCCGACGCATAAGACTGGAAGTAGGCCGCACAGCCTACTTCCAGCCTTATGCGGCAGTGGCAGCAGGAGCCACCAGATGCAAGGACGGCAGCAGACAGCAGCAGCAGGTAAGCCTCCCCTTCCCCATTTACCTGCAGAGGCAGAGGCAGTAGGTAAGGGACCCACCAAGGGCTGGCTCTGAAGCGCCAAGGTGGCCCAAAGTTTCGAAGCCAATTGGCTTCGGCTTCGGACCATCTTGGCCTTCACCCGAACCACCTCGGATACGTGATTCGGAGGTCTGTATGTGTTCTGACAGTTTCTCCTTGGCTTCTCCTGGAATATTGCAATGCATTCTGGTATGCCCTTCTGAGATTTCAGTGGATTCTGGAATGTGCTCTTTCATTGATGCCCCTTAAAAAATGCTGTCCCAATGATTTCTGGGCATATTTTCAATGTACAACTGTGTGATCAATGTATAAATTGTCTACCAAAATACGTTAAACCAATGCAAAAAAAAAGAAAAAAGCGCATTTTAAAAAACAAAACAAAAAAAGTGTCTCTCCATTCATTTCTAAAAAAAAAATACAATATGTTGCCAGTGATGGCTATTTCTCAAATAAGAATAGCACATCACAGAAGCTACACATTGTAAAATGGAACAAAGGATACCAGGTACTTGCTTGAATGACTCCAATGAAAACAAAAATAAATGTAAAGCATGGCATTTATTTTTCTCTTCAACAGAAGCTGAGGAAATGTATAATACAGGAAAGGAAATTAAGGTCATTTTCTATTTGCACTATTAAAATGCACTGACCTTAGCTATAAAAGAAGACTGTAGAATGTATCTCTAATTCTATAGTATGGTTCTCTAAGTGTGTGTGTGTGTGTGTGTGTGTGTGTGTGTGTGTACGTACTTCTTTGCAAAACATGCTGGAATGAAAATATCCAGAAGAAAGACCAATATTTT
Source organism: Elgaria multicarinata webbii (assembly GCF_023053635.1). Taxonomy (NCBI): domain Eukaryota; kingdom Metazoa; phylum Chordata; class Lepidosauria; order Squamata; family Anguidae; genus Elgaria; species Elgaria multicarinata. The sequence goes on from NC_086174.1 coordinate 87,705,281, forward strand.
CATTTGATCTCTGTTAAAACTGACTATGCAACACTAAAATAGGATTCTCAACTGTTAATTAAAAAAAAAATCCATCCTGGTCTGCTGTTGTCCCTTTAATAGTAGCTTGCTGTGCGGAAATCAGCAAGTGCCACCCCTACCTCCCACCACACAAACACACACATACACAAGCATGGAGGTAATTATTATTACATTATCCTGCCTTCATCTCAAGCTGGTCTTAAAGGTAAACCCACAGTGGCCCATTGAAATGCTGTGTTTGTTTAGGCCAGACTTCCCCAATGTAGTACCTTTGAGATGTTCTAGGTTATAACTCCCATCAGCCCCAGCCAGTATTGCCAATGGTCAGGGATGATGGGAGTCATTGTCCAAATATCTGGAGGGCATCACATTGCGGAAGGCTAATTTAGGGCACTTGTAAGCCCAAAGCAGTTTATTTAGTAGTAATCCCCGCCCCCAATAAACAGATAACTAAATAAATAAAAAAGTCGGCCAGTGCTAAAAACAGAGATTCAGGATTTTGAGACTTGGTGAGGACCGATGACTGCTTGGCAACCATCTGCCCTCACTGTGGAAATTGTGCATCCCCCCATGCAGCACTATGGATGCTTTGGAAAGTACTATTTTTCTCCGTTGCATAAATGGAGCCTTTACAGTTGCTATGCACCCAATTTTTTTGGGGGGGGGGGATGTGCAATTTCCAATGCCTCTATTGTGCACCACAATGGAGAATCCAGAAATTGTGCATTTCCCCATTGCATAAAGGGTGGCTGTAAAGGCCCCATTTACGCAATGGGGGAAATGTATACTTTCCAGAATCTCCATTGTGGTGCACAATGGAGGTTCCTGATGAGGGCGGATGGCTGCCGAGTGTTTGTTGGGCTTTGTGGGTGCTCAGAGTATGGGTCTGTCATGGGCATCCAACTCGGTCCAAGGGGACAGATGTGGTGGAGGTGTCCAACTGGCACCCAAAAGACATCTCCATGGTAAGAACATTCTAGAATGGTAGCACCATGGTCACCACCTGGGATATCTGTGTATGTCTCTGTGTAAGTGTATTTTTGTGTGTACTTGTATGTTCTTGTATTTTTGCATGAGTGGCCCCCCAGTCTGCAAGCCAGCATCACATGTGACCCTCAGGACTGAAAAGGTTGCACTCCCCTGCTTTAGGGGAAGTGTGACACCACCCAGAACAGGCTGAAGCTCCATTCTACGTACCTACATAGATACAGTACCTTTTATGTAACCATGGATGGATGGACTTCTAATGATTTAAGCATGGTTTTCTTGTTTCAATTGACACATAAGAATGCCACCTGGCATCTATTGAGGATGCAATTTTATTCACTCTTACTTGGGAACATTTCCCCTTGAAATCTTCTACATAAACATGGGTAGGTTTGAGCTGCACATCTTTTTATCCACGTTTCAGTAATTAGGCAAAAATTGACATTTGTTTTAAGCAGAAACACATTTTTATGGTAAGAGCCCCAGCACCAAGTAATATATAGTTTTGAAATAACAGGAGACAGCAGGATGGGTAAAAAAAAAATATTAAGAAATTAAGAGAGGAAATATGCAGCTTGCATAATGAAGGTGTATGTGGAGAACTGATTTACAACTCTAGAGAAAATTAAAGTGGCATCTATTTTACCCCAAGGAATATTTTGGTATCCCAGTTTTATGTATGATTTGTTTATTCATAACTTTCTGTATTTCTTTTTTCTTTTTAATTGTGCATTGTAATCTCTCCCTTTTGTGCTTTGACAAACAACTATCAGCATAATAGTCTTTGGTGCTGAGAGAATGGCAAGGAACAGATGCTTGAAATGAAGTTTAAGCAACTAGTAGCTGAGAGCAGCATGTGCCATAAACATTAGGCATTTAACTTTTTCCTCTCCCCCCGCCAGGCAACCCCCATCCAAAAAAGTCATTTTAATGAATAAATGCTACATAAGGTGATATGGGGAAAAAACTGATGGTGGAAAAAGCTGCAATCCCAGCTGAGTTCACACTCATACCAGTATAGTTTCCCTACCCAGTTGAATTTTAATATGCCTTTTAATAATGTGCTGCTTTTAATAATGTATTAGTTTTAAATGTTTTAATATATATAATGGTGTTTGCATTTGTGTTGCACCCCACCTCGATCCAGAGGGAGAGGCGGATAACTATTATTATTATTATTATTATTATTATTATTATTATTATTGTGTTTATTTATTTGTAGCCATAAAGACTCCTAGAGAAGGTTATATAAGATCTACAAAAATGAAACCACCCCTGCCTACAGCTTTATAATGTAAAACACAGAACACAGACGGAAAAAGAGGTGAGGAGAGAATTGGAAATCAAGCAAGCTCAGGCACTAATTCTTAAAGTTACAGTCTACATTACAAAAACTTCAAGCATCAGGGACACAGGCATGAATTTCTCACACATACACTTGTGCCTTCAATTCATGATCGCTTTTGATTTACCTTATGAAAAGATTAAAGTTGAAATGTGGCAATGCTTAACACATGATCTATTGTCTACGTAACTCAAGTTCAAATCTACATGATTTAAATTTAACATAGTTGAAGTTCAAGTCTACCTAACCCCAGACAAATTGTCCTGGTAGACCCTGGTTTTTGATCAAAGCCCAAACCTACATACATGTGTTTCAATCCAGTGTCATGATGAGGAAGGCAGTTTGTGACCAATGATTAGGGAACAGTCTTGCCTCTCCTGCACTAAAAGAAGATCACAGAAAATAATGAATTCACAAGCAACAACTCAGCCCTAAACACACTATTTCTTCCATTTGTAAGTAATGGGTTAATATGATTTAGCCAGTATATCTACATTTCAGGGTAATGCATATAAGATCCAGCTATATCAATGCCATATAACAGCACAGGGTGTTACAGGCTGAAGTGGAACAAACAGCAAGCTTGCAAAATACAGGCACTTTTCGACATAACGTCTGAATGTCAGGAACTGTGTAAATAATATGTTTCCCCTCTTAGTCAAAGACATCTCATGTATCAATTCGAAGCGCAAGCCAAAGATGAAAGCAGCTTTAGTTTACTGTATATACCAGGCGATTATTCATCGTTCCGGAATAGCAGCTCTTCAGCTCTTGCAATACACCCACACATCTTATGACCCATTTAACTGAATAGAGCCCATCTGGCATGTATTTAAGGCAGGGTACCCAAGACTCCAGCATCTCAAGCCTGAGACAAGGCAGGGCCAGGTAATGTCATATGGTGGCCAACTCTTGACAAACATTTTGAAAAACAAGAATCTGATATAAGATCCTCCTCCTCCTTCTTCTCCTTCTCCTTCTTCTTCCTTTTTTTAAAAACTTCTTTAAAAAAAAAAAGCCACGAGGCACTTGCACATGTGCTTGCAGGTTCTGTGAGCACCCTGCAGTTGCCCATTTTTCCCTGAGAGACAGCATTTTTCATAAAAACTGGCCTCTCGAAAGTAGGGTGACCATATGGAAAGGAGGACAGGGCTCCTGTATCTTTAACAGTAGTACAGAAAAGGGAATTTCCGCAGGTGCCATTTGTATGCATGCAGCACCTGATGAAATCCCCCCTTAATCACAACAGTTAAAGCTGTAGGAGCCCTGCCCTCTTTTGTATCTGGTCACTGTAGTATAGTTTCTGCAGCTTTAACTGTTGTGGTGAAGAGGGACTTTCACCAGGTGCTGCATGTACGCAAATGACACCTGCTGAAATTCGCTTTTCTATGCAACTGTTAAAGATTCAGGAGCCCTGTCCTCTTTTCAATATGGTCACCCTACCTGAAAGTGCACAGATCTCATCTTGTGCACAATGGTTCCTGTGAATGGCCATTTCCACAAGATTAGAGGCAATGAGCAAGAGTTAAACATCCCCAGGTCTGTCACTGGCAGGATCTACATTAGGGGTGTGCACAGACCCCCCCGATCCGTTTCTCTTCCAGATTTACAACTTCCGGATCAGGTCCGCTCTGCTCTACTCCGATCCGCCTACAGTACGCTCTGCTTCACTGCGAAGCTCCGGATCCGGATTGGAGCTGTGCTTCCCCCCCCCATAGGCTTGCATTGAAATCCAAAAAAGCCTACAACTTTTTTTCTGTTAATGTTAGAAACCTCAAACTTGGCACCATGATAGCTTATCCATGTATACACATGCATGCCAAGCCTCAAGCAAATCCAAGCATCTCCTGATTTTCGGGCAATTTTTGAAAATCGGACACCCCATTTTCAGACATGGGATTTACTCCGATATTATGATAGATAAAAACTTTGAAGCCGGCACCCTTACAGATGCCATCTAGATCCACATTCATAGCAAGTTTCAAGCAAATCCCATAATCCCCTGATTTTTGGCGGGGGTTTAACCTCTAAAGCATCACCCCTAACCCCAATTCACACCCCTTTCGATATCTCCATCAATTTTCACGTTAGAAATGTCAAATTAGGAACCATGATAGCTTATCCATGTATACACATGCATGCCAAGCCTCAAGCAAATCCAAGCATCCTCTGATTTTCAGGGGATTTTTGAAAATCAGACACCCCATTTCCAGAAATGGGATTTTCTCTGATATTTTGACAGATAAAAAACTTTGAAGCAGGCACCCTCACAGATGCCATCTAGATCCATATTCATGGCAAGTTTCAAGCAAATCCCATCATCCCCTGATTTTTGGTGGGGCTTTAACCTTTTAACTCACCCCAATTCAAGTCCCATGCTAGAACTCTGTCAATTTAGAAATGTCAAATTAGGCACCATGACACCTGATGCATGTATACACATGCATGCCTAGCCTCAAGCAAATCCAAGCCTCCCCTGATTTATGGGGAATTTTTGAAAATCGGACACCCCAGTATCTCAGGGAAGCTGCAGACAGCTCAATGGGCTTTATTCATGGCCATTTCAAAGGAAATCCCAACATGCCATGAATTGGGGAGTAGATAAACCTAAATATGAATCTTCTTCCACACATGAAAAATTTATATGGAACTTCAAAAAGTCTAAGTGAGCGCAGGAAGGACTTATCCCCTGAGTCAAAGTAAGACACACACAAACCATCCCTGCAAGGTGGGCACAGAGGAGGAGGACAGGCAGCACTGGGAGCAAACATGCCGGAGGCTTGTGGGGTTGAACCACAAAGCCCATCATGTAGTACAGCTCCCAGGCACCAGTCTGGCAGAGAGGCAGGCAGAGATGCCATAGATCTATGGTGGAGTCAGTCCCAGCAGATACCCCAAAACAACAGCACCCAGGCAGAGGTGGGAAGGCAGGCATGGAGCAGACATTTCTGGGGGCACAAGGAAGTGAGCTAAGGATTGTTTCAAAGCCAGTAATGCAAACCATCCCTGTGAGGCGGGAGCAGCACAGAGAGATGCCTTTTCTTTTGCATCCCATAACTAAGAGGCTAGGAGGATAAGAGTAAAACTTTGTGATCCTTGCTTCAGAGTTGATTGACTGCATTGTGATCACAGCCATTATTAAACAACAAAATAATAACGTTAATAATAGCAGTACTAATTAATATTAATAGCAATAATAATAACAACAACAACAACAATAAGGAGTGGAACCACAATGAAAGCCTGTCTGACTTCACTGAAGAGGAAAAGCCAGGAAAACCTGGGCATGGGGTGTAAAATGGAATAAATAAATAAACAAACAAAGGAGGGGTGGAATTAAAAGCAGAAGTGCTGCTGAATAAACAAGAAGAAGTTTTTTTAAAAAAGTCCATGCCTGTCTTTTACCAGTAACAGGGAAGTGGACGTGCCCAGGGGGAGGGGGGTAATTAAGAAGCTACCTGTTACTTCAACTCATAACAGGCATTAGCTTCTCCAGTCTCTCCACTGGTTACTCTTTGGAGGGCTCTGATGACGCTCCAAGGAGTGCACTGGGCACGTCCACATGCCCTAGGGGACCTCATCCCCTTTCACCACATCTATTCAGTTGTTCACCAAGGTTAGGGTGGGTAGCAGTGCTGTGTTTCCTATCTGTTATTTATTTGCTTAGTATATGATTTCAGGTTGTGTTTGTGCATTTGGTGGGGCTACTGTTTTAAAAAACACTGGGAAAAGTCTGTTCAGAGACTAAGAAAGAAAAGTTTCCCAGTATCCCAAGTTACTAAGTATCCCGTTTTGCTTATCCACCCCTCCAACTTTGGGATTGGAGGATCATGACTGGGAGTTGAATCTGCCTCTCAGCACTTCAAAAAGGTAGCTCTTCCGCTTTTTTACCCTATTTTTAAAAAAGTTATAGCAAGCAAACCGCACCACGCAGAGTGCTGAAAATAGGCTCAAAATGACCCCCACCCACGACTCTCTAAGCACACCAAGTTTCAAATAGATAGCTTGAAAAACAAAAAAAGTTATTCACTAATCTTTTCCGCAATGCAATCCTATGGGTGAAAAAATCCAAAATGGTGGGTGGAGCGCTCCGCGAAAAGAGGAGCGCTCTGCTTATGGTCGCTTCTCTTCGCCATGCTTCTCCAGTCCCCTGATTCGCTTCTCCTCCGCCTCAGGAGGAGGCAGATCACCCCAATTCGCTGTTGCTTCTCCAATTCTAAGCGAAGCGGATCACATCCCTAATCTACATTACTGCTTTACAACAGTTTATAATGGTATATTGACAACCATTCGGGCCCAGGACATACTCCATATAACCTTTTCAGTCTGTTTTCAAAGTGACAGATCCTGCTTGGTATAGATCTGGCCATTCTGCCACATCCCATCCCTCCAGCAGCTTTTAATGTATCCTCTGTTTGGGATGTATTATCCCAAACAGTGTCCTGTTCCCCCCGTCTCTCCCCCTCATTCTGTGATTGCACCATGAGTTGCTGCATTCTCTCAGCTCAGCACAGTTGGCTAGGAGGTTCCTTAGGCTGCCACCACTGCTGCTAGCACAAGCTGCACAGAGCCATTGGCTGTGCATTGTCTGGACAGGCTATTGCTGCTGGACTATTCCTCCCTCACACATGCAGCTCTCTTGGCTGCCTAGACTGAGTCAGCCCAAGATCTTACACAGGGAGGGGGGCAAAAAGTACAGGCTGGTGGCTGCAATGTAAGTGGGACAGTGAATCCTCTCCAGATTTCAGTCAGAACCAGTCAGGACTCTAAAGGAGTATGCACCTTGGATAGTTCTTTTAGAGTTCTAACTGGTTCTAACTGAAACATGGAATGGATTCGTCACCCCACTGTCATGAGAACCACCAGCCTCCACTGGAGAGGCCTTTCTTTTAGTCCCACCACCATCAAAGACATGTTTGTTGGGGACGCAAGAGACAGAGAGGACCTTCACAGTGGCCACTCTGAGGCTCTGAAACCTCCCTGCCAGGAGAAGCTAGGTTCACTTCCTCTTTGTTGTCCCTCCACAGGCAAAGAGATTTTTTAATAGGGCAGGTCTTTGGCATAGAAACTATTCTGCTGCTGAAGGAGAGTTTAACTGGTTGGGAGCTGTCTATTCCTTTTATTGTTGTGTTTTTACTGAAATGTTAATTTAAAATGATTTTTAGGCTGCCTTTAAGGGTAGAGCTCTCTTTGATTTGATTTACTATGTTTTAATTGAGATTCCCTTTTTAATCTGTATTTTATTAGGGTTTGCCGCCTTGGGCACCGTTTTTGCCGGAAAGGTGGGATATAAATTCAATCAATTCATCATAAATGGTAGTCCTTCTCCAGAAGTGCAGCTTCCTCAAGATCCTGTCTCCAGGGAGGCGTCACTGGGTCTCACACTTCCTGTTTCCCCTGCGCTGTGAGCATCCAAACATTCTCTTCTTACCAGCACTACTAAATGGGGAAAAAAATCATGCTTAAAACAAACTCTGCAGTGCATATGTTAACGAATATGACCATATTACCAAGTTGTAATTAATACAGCTCCCCAAGCATTTGACACATGGATTAATAGGTATCAGGCATATTAGCATTTTAGTGTGGTGCCATACCAAGGCCTTCAGGACTGCAGGTTTCTATTATTACTTCTGATACTGGCTCATCTTATCACCTTCACTGTTCACCAGAGCAATTCATTAAGTTCTACTAAACCTTGTATTATAGTGGGGGTTTCAAAAGAGATATCTTATTCCTTGCATGTAAGCCCGTTCTTCATGACCTTTACTTAGTGGCAAACTAGTTTTGTTTAAACAAAACAAAACAGCAACACCATACTTATAGCCCATTCTTCTTTCACTAAGCAGGGTAAATTGATTTAAATTAGGTTTTACATATTGTAATTCATCTATTTCCTGAGCAAGTGTTACAGCAACTAATTGCTATAACAACATATTGGCTTGCAACTAAATGTTAAGATTCGTATGCAAATAAACAAAGCCTTTAAACTACCTCGGCCCTAAGCCTGAAGTCTGGAAGTCCTCAGAGAGCTGAATCCAGACTTAGTAACACTAGAATAGGCCCACTGAAATAAATGGGTGTACTCTAAGGGCCTGTTCAGACAACACGCTAAGCCATGGTTAGGCTACCAACCTTTTTGCAGCAAATGGTCAGTGAGCATGTTTAAACCATGGTTATGTAGCCATGATTAGGAATGGTTCACACAACACACTAAGTTTAGCTTAAAATACTTAACCACCATGGTTTAGCATATAATCTGAACATACATACTTAGATGTATGTAAGTCTGGATGCACCTCCAGATGTTTTGGATTACAACTCCCATGAGCTACAGTCAGCATGGCCAATAGATGGGAATTATGGAGTTTGTAGTCCAATATATCTGAAGACATTAGGTTGCCTGCTCCTGTTCTAAGCTAAGTTGAAATGACCCCCTCCCTGAAAATGGGAAATGAAGAAAAGGTTCAGGGGCAGAGCTTATTGACTTTGGGATTGGCAACAACTCCTCTTGTCTGACAGACTGTTTTGAAAGCACTTCTGCCACCACTGCCTGCTGCAGCAGAATGCAGCCAGTGGTAGAAAAAGCAGCAAGTAGTGGATACTTTTTTCCTTCTTTTTTTTAACCTAGAGATCCATAAAGATCTCTGGTGCACTGTTGGTACTAAATCTATGTTAAATAACCAGTAGGCTGGGTGCCAGAATTTTTTGATCTTTCGCCCAAGTTTACTGAAATATTTCATAGATATTTTCAAGCCCATCTGAGTCCAATGAATCCCAATAGGTCCTCCTGAACTATAATAAAATAGTTAATAAAAGTCTTCCTAACAGCCTTCCAAAATGTTAGCAGTTCATCTGCATTTGGTAGCTCTGCCATTTGCTCCTTATTCATTACCTTTCCTTCATATTCTGTATGCCCTGGCTCTGAACCCTCAAGGATGAAAGAATCGTGAGAGTTTGGCAAGCAGCACCAAACGGGACAATTAGTGCTCACCAACAAAGACTACCATGCCCCATTTGCCTTTGCTGGTGAGTTGGATCCCCTCATTCTACAACCTGCAATTTACTCCCAGTCCTGTATGTAGGAGACACTGCCATCACCTGTAGGAAAAAAGAAAGGTGTTTCACTGGTACATATTTCGACATATTTCAGGGGAAAGGAGGAGACACTACATGGCCTTGGGAGTATGGATGGCATTTGGGAGACCCACTTTCTCTGGCATACCTCTTTTGGGTGTGTTGCAGCCCCCCTTGCAGCAAGGGAGTTGGGATTCTGGGTACATGTTTGAATCTACTGTTCTGACAGTGAAACTGTATGTTATGATAATCCTGTAGTGTGTAACTGAAGCCAGTGGAGGTGGGTGGATCCAATTGTGATGGGGCTGTGAATCCATTCTGGGTTTTAGTCAGAACCAGTCAGAACTCTAAAGGAGCTATCCCAGGTTCTGAACTTCTGTGGGGTAGTTTCAGAACCTTGGATAGCTCCATTAGACTCCTGTCTGGTTTTGACTGAAACCCAGAATGACTGAAACCCAGCAGAAAGGTCCGCTGTGACCTTTTTGCCTCACAGTTGAGGACAAAATCACTTCTCTCCACAGTGAGCTTGATGCTGTTGTTAGTGCAGCTCCAGCTGAGGTGTCTGATGCCACCTTCTGCCCATTTTTTGTTGGATCAGTTACAGTTATTGCAGCTGTTGGTGTGGACAAGGTGCTTGCAGCCGTGCAACCAACTACTTGCCCTCTCGATCCCTGTCACTTCTAGCTTATAAAAGCAAGCCAAGGGGATTTGACTGGATGGGTCCAGGGGGTGAGAAATGCCTCCCTCTGGGAAGGAGTGGTCCCTGCTGTTCTTAAGGAGACAGTAGTGTGACCACTCCTAAAGAAATCCACCCAATGGTACTAGACAACTACCGTCCAATTGCAAACACCCCCTTTTTAGGGAAGGTACTTGAGGGGGTTGTGGCGGACTAAGTGCAGGCATTTTCTAGACCCATTCCAGTCTGGGTTCTGATCTGGTTATGGGAATGAATCAGCCTTGAATGCCCTGATAGATGACCTTTATTGAGAGAGGGACAGCGGGACTGCAACCCTGTTAATTCTGCTCTATCTCTCATCTGGTTTTGATACCATCAACCATGGTATTCTCCTGGGCATCAGAACCACTGTGGTTCCAGTCCTACCTGCGGGGTCATTTTTAGAGTGTGACGTTGGGTGACCACTCCTCAGCCCCTTGGCAATTGAGCTATGGGGTACCGCAGGGCACCATCTTGTCCCCAATGTTATTTAACATCTATATGAAGCCTTTGGGAGCCGTTATTAGGGGATTTGGAGCTAAATGGCATCAATATGCTGATAATATGCAGCTCTATCTCCCTGTGACAACTGAATCAGGTGAGGCTGTGCAGGTCCTGGACTGGGGTCTAGATTCAGTAATGGGCTGGATGAGGGTCAATAAACTAAAACTAAATCCTAGCAAGATGGAAGCCATGTGGGTCAGTGGTCCCCAAGTCCGGGAGATCGGCTCATTGCCTGTTCTGGATGGGGTTGCACTCCCTCTGAAAGATCAGGTTCATAGTTTGGGGATACTCTTAGATCCATCTCTGTCACTGGAGGCTCAAGTGGCCATGGCAGCTCGGAGTGCCTTTTACCAGCTTTGGCTGGTTTGCCAGCTGCAGCCTCTCCTGGACAGGGATAGCTTGGCCATGGTGGTACAGGCATTGGTAAACTCAAGATTGGATTACTGCAATGAGCTCTATATGGGGCTGCCCTTAAAGCAGTCCCAGAAGCTGGAGCTAGTACAGAATGTTGCAACTTGGCTGTTATCTGGAGCTGCCCTTTTCCAGCATATAACTTCCTTGCGAAGGGAATGCACTGGCTGCCTCTTTGCTACCAGGCCAGATTTAAGGTTCTTGTACTAATACACAAAGCCCTAAACAACTTGGTACAAGGATACCTGAAAGAGTGCCTTCTCCCCTATCAACCTGCTCAGTCACTGAGGTCATCCGTGGGCATGCTCCTGGTGGTTCCATGTAGACCCATCCTCCGATTGGAGTCCACCAGGGGAAAAGCCTTCAGCGTGGTAGTCCCCCGCCTATGGAATTCCCTGCCTCTGGAGGTCAGGCAAGTGCCAATTTTGTATTCCTTTTGGGCCTCTCCTGAAAACGTCGTTGTTCCAGGAAGCCTTTCCTTAATGACCAGCCATGGTTCACTTTGCCTTTTGCTTCTTTGAAAAGCCTCTTTTAATGTGTTTTTATTCTGTTTTTATTTTGTTTTATCTTGTACACTGCTCCAAAATGTTGAATGAGGAGTGATATATAAATATTGTAAATAAAATAAAAATGAAATAAAAATTTAAAGTGTAACCCTTACCTCTTGGGGTACAGTGGTCCTGATTCCAATTGAGACCACACATGATCACACTAGACTAAAAAAGAAAAGAAAAGCCTGAGCTGCACACTACGCAATTATTGAAGTCTATAGTTTGCCCTTTGTGATGCATGGTCCACCAGTTTTAACCATTGCTGGCACAAGGGCTGCCTAATCTGTTCTACTAATCTTTTCCACTGAGTTCTTTTCTATTGGAACAGCATTGTTCCCTGCTAGCTTAAGAAGGTTTAAGAGGGATCATCTCCCATCTAGCAAGCATAAATCAAATGGTAAGTTTGCATTGTTGTATTTATATCACAAGGCAAAATAACTTCTATGTCATAAATCAAGGATAGGTTTGCACTGTTAAATGTATATTTCAATTTAAAATAACTTCTGTGTTGTGTCTTCTTGTGTCAACATTTGACTAAACGGATTATTCTAAAGCCCTCATTGCTTTCCTTTTCCTTGCCTATTGCATTTCACTTTTAATTCTTCTCTAGCAGAGATTTTCTCCCCCCCCCCATTTTTTTTATTGGCATTGGCTGGATTGTTGGCATTTTAATAATGATACAAAATAGCATGCTGAAATGAAACAAAGCACTGTGCCAGAAAAGAATGCCTCTCACATCTTCATGTGAAAACCTCAAACGTGCCACATGAATCACTCTCATGTTGCCAACCATATACGGGCTAGACTAAACATTCTTCAGATCATGCATAACAGAGCTATGTATGATTGGATTATGATTTGGTTTGGGAGCATGTCTCTCCAAGAAGAGGGATTTAAGATTCTCCCCTCCCATTTTGTCCCAAAATGTTACCCCACCCCCTCCACCCCCTGCAGGGGGTTAAAAATGTCCCCCATTGGAAACAATGAAAGTTTGTTGGTGTGTTGGTCTGTTTTTGTAAAAAAAAAACCTTTTTGGGGGTGTAATTTGGGCACTAAAATGGGAGGGGAAAGCTTAAATCCCCCCCTCTTGGAACACCATGGCCTTGATCCAAATCAGGGATATGTGAACCCAAACGGAAGTAAATAATCCAATCACACATCATTCTGCTGTGTGTGATTTGAAGAAAGTTTAGTTTGGCCCCCTGTCAATTGAACCATTCCAGTCATGGTGAGCAAGGAGGGAGTATGGGGGCAGGGGAGAAAAGTTTTGGCTTCATTCGGGTGATTATCACACACAAAAATCATTTCATGAATATTCTTTTCTGTACATCCTACTTCAGAACGAACTGTTTCAAATCAGGATGAGAATTTCGTTCAGCTCCTCAGACCCCATGACAACTCATTAGAAGGATTAGCTCTATAATCCTTGTTGACAGAACCCAATAACATGTGTATTAAGGTAAGAAGCGGGCCCACATTTTTTATGCTTCCATTTTAGTAGGCTCCATTTTCTAATTAAATTTCACACAGTTTCTGGCAGATATATATATATATATATATATATATATATATATATATATATATATATATACACACACACACACACACATACACACACCTATCATTGTTAATATATTTGTGCACACTTTGGGCAGCTTTGATCAGCTATGCCACGTCAGGCATCCGGTGGCTTTCATATTGATTTGCGCATTAATCAGAACACTTCCCCCCCCCCATCTTACAATTAGCATACCAAAACTGTTCTGTGAGTTATCATGCTAATATGTTCTATCAAAGACTAAATTAACATTTTATTGCTGTTAACCAGAGGCAATGTTTCACATAAATTCAGTGGCTGGTGCCAAGCCTTCCCGCATTAACAGCTGCTTATATTTAAGGGCGCTTGATCTCTAGGAGACGAAATCTACATATGAAATAAAATGGTAATAATAATGCATTGCTGATGTACAGAACCTTTGTGCTTGTTGAGAATGTTATTTTGATTTAAGAAATGAGGCTAACTATAGCAAGAATATGAAAAGCAAATGCATTTACTATATGCTCTGAAAGACCATAAAGATAATCAAAATGATTATTCTGCCTACTCCCACTCTTATCTTTCCACACCCATACTAATACCTGTATGAGATAAAACAGAGGGAAGGGGCAAGACCAACAAAATGCCATTGATCCCGCCATATCTAAATGTCTTTAGAAATCAATGATACTATTTGGTTCTCTTTCCACCCTGTTGAGATATAATTTTGAAATTCTTTTATAAAATAACCCACAGTGCCAGTTATTAAGATGGTGCATCTAATGTGGCGCTTGATTGCCAAACAAGAGATGGCAAATGCTACACCTTTTGCTTCCAGAGAATCTCATTAATCAAACTGCTTAGTGAATGTTGCTAGAATTTGCATTCAAAATTCATTTCTGCTTAACCTCACTGATGCAACAACGGTTGGAACAATGACTTCCATAGGCCACAATCCCATCATGGTAATGGTATATCCCTGTTGCACATTTATACCTCATAGGACACAGAATGACATTTGTTGCAGTATTTTGGAAAATGTGGGATAAAAAGCAGGATGTAACACTAGGCCTTAGCTAGACCTACCGGTTTAGCAAGACGGAGGGGTGAAGATCTCATGATATTTTTATCGCAAGATCTCCCCCTCTGTTCACACATGGTGCACGACGACCTCAGAGGGAAAGGGTTAGGGCCACAATTTTTTAAAAAAAGAAGAAGGTGCACATGAGCGCTCGTGTGCAAAAGGTAAAGTGTTTGTTTGTTTTAAAAAAATTCCCCATTCACCCCACCCCACCCCCAATGGGTACAGTGCTCCTGAGGAGCTCTGCACCCCATGTGCAGGTCCCAGCTCCTTGTGAGGAACCGGGACAAACTGGGACGCCCGGCCACACATTCCGTGGTCTCGGGATCAGCCCGGAACAGCAGAAAAACCGGGCTCAAAGAATAGGGTGAGATCTCAGGGCAAGGGAGGGATCATCCTTCCCTGATCCCGGGATCATCCCTCCCTGATCCCGGGATCCCCTGCGCATCATATTAATACAGAGGGATGATCCCGGGAATCACCCCAGGATTTTGCCCCGTGTAGCTATGGCCTATGAAAGTGGTGTACAGAATGTGGAATGTGCCCCAACAGTTATCAATGCGCTTCAATACTGCTATAAAGCAGTAGTGTAGATCTAGCCATATTGTTTAAATGCAGAACTCAATGAGGAATACGGTTGTTTTTAGGTTAGTCTGTCCCAGTAATTGCCCGAATGAAACTAGAACCACACTTGGGATGCATTTCAAATTCACTGAGATGCTAATTATATTTTCAGTCAATATTGCAAAACTTTGCTATTTCTTCACTCAGAAAAAGAGTGAACCCACATGTTTTCACTCCCCTCTTGTTTCCCTTTTACCGCTGTTATGGCATGTCTTCAGGGAAACAAAATCTGTTAAGTCCTCACAACACACGCCTTTGATGTTTCAGTAGATATAAACTGAAGAACTAGATAACGCTGAACTCTTTGCTAGTGAAGCAGATTTTAAAACTAAGTCATAAATGTCTCTCTTCATATAGAAGTCATCAAAATCATTTTATAGGGTTCCTCCCCTGTTTTCATTTTCCTCTGTGTTGTTGTTTGAGATCAATTGATCAGAATGGTATGCAACAGAATAAAGTTGCACGTGGACTATGATTTTTGATGGTGGCATTTATTTATAGTTGTAATTCAGTGGAATAAGGCTTTCCAGACATCACTTGAGAAGAGGGACTGGTTTATGATTGCGATGGTGGGGAGGTGGGTGCCATTGGCACGGTATGCATTTCCACACCAAGGACATTTGCATCAAGGGGCATGGCCACAATGACCACTGCCCAGACATTTTGAGTCTGGCTCCAAGCCACCCTACCTTTAGCCAGTTGTCTTGTAGCAAAGAAGGACTTCTATTTACGTGTCAATAAATTGATATTTGAATGGGGGTGGGGTGGGGGGATCTTCTTGTAGAGAAATTGGCAGGATTAATTTCAGGTTAATTGGGTCACTTTTATTAGGATGGCAATTATGTACTAGGTAGTTTGTTTGGAAGTCAGTATGTATTGGGAAAGCAGGACTGTTAAGAGGAAGTACTTATTCACACAACATATAGTTAAACTATGGAATTCGCTGCTGCAGGATGTAGTGATGCCCACCAATTTGGATGGCTTTAAAAGGGGATTAAACAAATTTCTGGAGGAGAAGGCTAGTAATGGCTGCTAGTCTTCATGACTATATGCTATCTCCTGTATCAGAGGCAGTATGCATAAGTATATATGGGTTTCTCCATAGACAGCTGATTGGCCACTGTGTGAACAGAATGCTGGACTAGATGGTCCTTGGTCTGATCAGGCATGGCTCTTATTTATTTATTTATTTATTTATTTATTTATTTATTTATTACATTTTCATACCGCCCAATAGCCGAAGCTCTCTGGGCGGTTCACAAAAATTAAAACCATCATAAAACAACCAACCATCTTCTTATGTTCTTACACCAAACACATGCCATATTAGGGCAGGTGAGCACCTTGGGGCATATTTATGGTGATTGAATTGCTGCTTAAGGCTCTGGACCCAAGGGCTAGATATAGATTGCCTCAAGGCACCACATTGCCCAACCCTGTTATAAGACAATGCCATTTGCTGAACATTTCTTTTATGTATTTAGTATTGATTATAAGGTTGCAGCCTGTGATGCCCCCCCCCACACACAAGATACCTAGCAGACCACCTTCACTTATACATACCCAGGTGACATATAAGATCAGCAGAGAAGGCCTTGCTGGTAATTCCAAAATGAATGGAATGTTGCCATGAAGAACTCCTTTGGCGGACCATCTTGGCAGTAGCACCCACCCTCATGCAGCACGGGAGGCAGAAAATGTGACTCCTTTTAGGCACCTCTTAAAAACACATTTGTTCACCCAAGCTGTCCCAGCGTTGTAAGTAAATTAATCATGCAGCTCCATTTTACTACTCCTAGACTTATTTATGTTTTTACTGTAGTTGGAAGTGTTTTAAGGCTGAATTTTTTTTTTAATTTTGTGTTCTTAATATTGTGTTTTCAACGATGCATTTAAATGTATTGTAATATTTATACTGCTGAAGGATTTATTCAGTGGTATATAAGTGTCACAAATAAATAAGCAAATAAATAATAAAAACAATATCCTCCCCCCTGAAAAATCTGGGCTCTTTTAAAATGTCCCCTCCTGCTCCCCCATACACAGACATTTGGCAATCCTTTGTTTTTATTTTATTTTGGGATATTTGCTTTTGTGAATTTTCTTCTTGATTTATTATAATGTCTTATTTTTTGTGTGGTGCTTGGATAAATGCTGCTTTGGCTTATATTTAAAGAAAAGCAGGATAGAAAATTCTAGAGCAAAGACAAATAAAAATTAATTTGCCCTCTTCATTGAAATGAATGGGAAGATGTTGAGCTGAAATTATACATCAATGTTTCAATATAGTATAAGAAATGGTTAGATCTGAGCAACTGCAGTATGTTTCTGAAGTCACTGGGTTCAGGTATCTATAAATTAAGGTGATTACAATTTTCTCACCTTAAAAAAGAGAGGGATGTTTAAAGGAACTGACATTTTGATCATTAAAGGTTATAAAGGGGAGTAAGATTCTCAAATGGGAAATGCTAAGGACTGTATTATTTATTGACTGTTTAAAGACAGAGCTTAATTAAGCTAAGCCAAAGGTCTCTTTTAAAGTCTTGGATCAAAAGACAGCCATAAACTTGTCATACTCATTTATCCCTAGACATTGTACTCTTTCTTACCTCTCGATTACTTTCCCTCTCATAAAGAACATATTCTTACCAGATAGATCCACAGCCTGAAATTTCTGCTAAACCATGAATCATGTTTGTCTTGTCCTGGTGTATTCTGGATGTTTGTCCCCCCATGCACCCTGCTGATGTGGTCATGTCTACCCCATGTCCTCTGGACTAGGGATGGTTAATACTGGCAAGTTTGCTGCTGCCGGAGCAGGTAACTGAAGTGGCTCAGGCAGGACGGGGGGTTGGTCTACCTTCTCCGGCGGCAGCGGGCCCGGTAGTCCGGGCCTGCCGGAGAAGGTAACTGAAGTGGGGCGGGGGTTGCCCAGGCCCAGGCAACCCCTGCCCCACTTCAGTTACCTTTTCCAGTGGGCCCAGGCTTGAATCTGTCGGCGCTGGGCCTGGGTTTGAATTGAATTTGAATTGCAGCCCTGCTTCTGGTTGGGCCAAGGCGCTCAGTTCAAGCCTGGGCACAGCGCTGACGAAGCAGGTAAGTGAAGTGGGCAGGGGGTGGGCTTGCCTGGATCTGCTGCTGCCACACTCTGTCCGGTGGCAGTGGAGCCAGGTAAGGGGACAGGCCAGGGTGGGTGGTTCTTACCTGCTCTGTGTCAGCCGGGTGCGGCTTTGAATCAAGTTCCCTGGTCAAACCTGCGGCCTTGCTTCCTGGTTGACCAGGGACCTCAGTTCAAGCCCAGGCCCGAGAGCAACGAAGTAGGTAAGTGGTGTGGGAGGGGGCGTTAAGTGGGGTGGGGCTTTTAAATCTCAGACGTGCCTATTACATATGACTTGGAAGTCACATGCAATAGCCACATCAGAGATTTAAATGCATTTTAAAATACTGCTTCCAAAAACTGCATTTGCCTTGTATGCTGCAGCCTTACACTGTTAGCTCACATTGAGAAATCCATACAAAAGGTTAGCTTCTTTCCACCTGCCTATTCCAAAGTACATCCAAGTCATATGGGATATGTGCTTTGGGATAGCCAGGTGGAAAGAAACTAACCTTTTGGATGCATTTCTCAATGTGAGCTAACCGCGTAAGGGTGAAGCATACAAGGCAAATGCAGTTTTTGGAGCACTATTTTAAAATGCATTTAAATCTCTGATGTGGCTATTACATGTGACTTCCAAGTCGTATGTAATAGGTACGTCTGAGATTTAAAAGATATCTGGTCATCCATTATACAAAGCCATGAAATTCAATAAACAAAAAACCTACGGTTTATAAAACAATGTTAAGGATGTACACTTTTCCACCAAGCACCAAAAAGCGGGGAAATTGGGAGTTAAGGCTCACCAGCCTTAACGCCACATCCTCCCTAAGGAGGCAGAAAGTACCAGTGAAATTCTCATTCTCCCAAAGCAGATAAACCATGAGGATAGGATGGAGAATAGGATATGCAGAGGTGACTGTGGGGTTGTGGAAAACTGATGATGAACAACTTAGAACCACCTACTTCTTTTTTTGTTTAGAGCAGCCCTTCCCCAACCTGGAGCCCTCCAAAGGTGTTGGACTATGACGATGGAGCAGGTAAGAAACCCCACCCCCACCTGCCTGGCCCTGCTGCCAGGTAACCCCCACCCCACTTACCTGCTCCATCGTCGCTGGGCCCGGGCTTGAACTGAGGGCCCTGGTCCACCCGAAAGCTCAATTCAAGCCTGGGCCCGGTGATGATGGAGCAGGTAAGAACCCCCCTCCTGCCTGAGCCCTTACCTGGACCTGCTGCCGCCACTGTACGAACTGCGGCAGCGGCTCCAGGCAAACCCCCATTCCACCCCACCCCACTTACCTGCTCCGTCGTCGCTGGGCCCAGGCTTGAATCGAGCGCCCTGTTCCACCCGGAAGCAAGTCCACACCTGCAGCCTTGCTTCTGGGTGGACCCGGGGGCTCGATTCAAGCCCGGGCCTGGCCACGACGGAGCAGGTAAGTGGTGGGGTGAGGGGGGCTTGCCTGGAGCTGCTTCCCCCGCGGTTCATGCAGCGGTGGCTCCAGGTAAGGGGCCAGGCAGGAGGGGGGTTGCCTGGAGCTGCCACAGGGTTCTTACCTGCTCCGTCATCGCCTGGCCCAGGCTTGAGTAGAGCCCCTGGGTCCACCCAGAAGCAAGGCTGCAGGTGTGGCCTTGCTTCCGGGTGCACCAGGGCGCTCAGTTCAAGCCCGGGCCCAGCAACGACAGAGCAGGTAAGTGGGGTGGGGTAGGGTGGGGGCTTGCCTGGAGCTGCCACCCTACGTTCCCCATCCTGCTGTCCCAGCATTCCTGACCATGGGACATACTGACTTGCAATGATGGGAGTTGTAGTCCAACACCTTTGGAGGGCGCCAGGTTGGGGAAGGGCTGCTCTAAAAAAAAAAAAGAAGTAGGTGGCTCTAAGTTATTCATCATCAGTTTTCCACAACCCCACAGTCACCTCTGCATATCCTATTCTCCATCTTGTCCTGATGGTTTATATCTGCTTTGGGAGAATGAGAATTTCACTGGTACTTTCTGCCTCCTTAGGGAGGATGTGGCGTTAAGGCTGGTGAGCCTTAACTCCCAATTTCCACGCTTTTTGGTGCTTGGTGGAAAAGTGTACATCCTTAACGTTGTTTTATAAACCGAAGGGTTTTTGTTTATTGAATAATGATAATGGATGATGATGATTGATAATTTCAGATACATTGAATGTCTTACTTCTTCTTTATTCCAGTGATTTAAACATTAAGATGTTATGTAGAACAGGTTTGTCTTAATTGTGTGCTGTGAAATCAGACCTGTGACCAAGGCCATGTTTGGGTGGGCACGCCCCCTTGGGGGCTGGGCATGTTGGTGGCCATGTCCCCTTGGAGGCGGCCATGTTGTCCTCCTTTTTGGTTTCCAAAATATGGTCACCCTACCCACTTAGGAACTCTTAAAGGACTATTGTCTGATTCTGTGGCTGCTGGATCCTCTGGCATGGAACTAGTGAGGCCTGTTTTGGGCAGGAGATGCCCTCTGACTCTGAAGAGTCTGGTAAAGTCATGTCCTCTGGCCTGGAAAGTGCTGCGGTGACAGACCATGGCTCACTGGGTGATGCTTCCCCACCTCAGAGTCCTCCTCTGAGTCTGACCCAGAGGGGAGATCAAGGCCAGATAACATGACAAGTTGGTGCAGAATTAGGCCACTCAAGTGCTCATTAGGATTTTGTACCAGTTGCACTGGTTATTGGTGCATTTCCAGGCCCAATTCACAGTGCTGGTTTGGGTCTTTATAGCCCTAAATGGTCTGGGGCCAGGTTATTTGAAGACCATCTGTGACCAATAAACCTGCCTATGCTTTGAGATCAGTTTCCCTTCTCATTGGCCCACCTTTACGATCAGATAGATTGAAGGGCTCTATGGATAGGGCTTTCTCAATAGTGGCCACAAACTTAAAAATGCACGTTTTAGGCTTTCAAAACTCACCTATTTCGAATGACTTTTCATTGATATTCTTGATTTGTCATGCTGCAGTTTTACTGGTATTTTATTATGTTTGATACCAGCTGTATTATATTTTAATATATTATTAATCTTATGTTTTTTTTAATTTCAAAGTTTTATTATAATACTATATCATACTTTTATTTTCATCCTTATATTTTGTTTGCCACATTGGGTAGATTTGGTCCCGAAAGATGGTTTATAATAAATATTTTTAAAAAGTAACAAACACCATCTCTTTTAATCTCCAATCACTACACAGATCACCAGTCACCTGATCATTTGGGTTGTGTCTGTAGATTTATTTATTTTTTTAAAAAAGAAAGGATTTCCTGAGGGAGCCATAAAAACGTGCACAGTGTAATGTACCCAAGGCAACTATAAATGGACCTGTCTATATAACACAATCTGTCATCTATTAATGGTCTAGTCTTAGTACATAATGTACATGTTATCTCACCTTCTAGCGTGGGAGGACGTCAGATACAGCATTTATTATTTGACAATTCCAATTTCTGCAACATGTTTGTATTATTCTTACTGCCAATCTCTTGATACTAAAGATTTGCAAACTGAATAATAAGTATTTCCAGACAGCCTGAAGGAACATCACAGGCCACAAAGACATGTCTGGACATGGTGCTTTAAAACAGGCAGTTACAATTGCCCTGAAAACAATAACGAGGAGGAAAGGTGTATACAAATGTTCCCAAGGCCATTTATCCCCCACTTTCATACATTTCCAATCTAGGAGCACTTTCTTAGCGGTTACTCTTTGTCCTCTTACTGTACATTCATAGTTTTAAGAAGACTCACTTACTTTGACCATTCTGAGAGTTTTCTCAAGGCCTCAGGAGCAAATTGCACTTTGCCCTGGAGCCCATGGTTCTTTTTCCTTATAAAGTGCCCCAAGGAAGAAGACAAGGGATGAAGGCAAGAGAGGTCTTAGTTCTTATCCTGCAACCCACTTTGCCCCTACCCCACCCAAAAAAACCTGTGTTATGCCTCCACCCTGGAGTTCCACATCCAACTTTGTAGGTAAAGACAGGTCTGGAGAACTGGTAGTGGTGGGTAAGCACCTGGGATAAATGTTCAGGAGAAAGGTGACTAACAAAGGAAGGGTTGGGTCCTCCCTTCCCTTCTGTTCTTTCTCAGGTACAAATGGTCACTTCCCAATAATAATTTGCAAAAGTGGCGATGGGGCATCCATCAGGTATCCATCTTACATTAGGGGAGAGTGAAGCACCAAACTGTGGCCACAAGGAGTGAGATACCAGCTCAGTCCAGAGCAAACTTTGTTTGGTCTCTGATCAGGGAAGGTCAGGCATGGATGAAGCCCTCTGAGCCCATGCTTTAATGCGCAGCCCCACCCTGCAATGTGAGCCAATTCCTCAGGGAGCAGTTTCCCCATTTGCCAATCAGGGAAAGTGAGTGGCAGGTGAAGCCCACAGAGCCAGTGTCTCAGGGGGCAACTGAGTTTGGAGCCTCCTTTGCTTTCCCCTCACCTTTCCCTTATGGACGCATCAGAAATTCCTACCAGTTAGTATTTGATAAGAATTTTTCCAGTTGGTACCTTCTAGAATGGACATGGACATGATCCACACTCAAAATCCATACATTCCCAAGCTTGCAATGTGATTCAGAAACCCCAAAATGTGTTTGACAGCATGTGTACGTTTGTACAAAAATGTTTACTTTTGAAAAATGAGCACAAACACACTTTAATCAATGGGAGAAGAATGCATACATTTCAAAGATGTGCACAACTGATGCTTAAGTTTGGAAAAATGCACGCAAGTTTTCAGATGATGATGATGATGATGATAATAATAATAATAATAATAATAATAATAATAATAATAATAATAATAATAATAATCTTATTACCTGATATGGACTCAAGTTGGAAAGATCTTCAAGATGAATTTGAAGAACTTTGGAGAACTTGAATTTTACTGAGTCTCATATCGTGTGGCGCAGAGTGGTAAAGCAGCAGTTTCTGCAGCTGAAACTCTCCCCATGGCCTGAGTTCAATCCCAGTGGAAGCTGGTTTCAGGCAGCCGGCTCGGGTCGACTCAGCCTTCCATCCTCCCAAGGTCGGTAAAATGAGTACCCAGTTAGCTGGGGGAAAGGTAATAACGGCTGGGGAAGGCAACGGCAAACCACCCCGCTATAAGGCCTGCCAAGAAAACGTCAGTGAAAGCTGGCGCCCCTCCAAGAGTCAGTAATGTCTCAGTGCTTGCACGAGAGGTTCCTTTCCCTTTCCATATCCGTTCAAAGGGAATGAAGGAAAAGTTGAGGGCATACCAACCTTCTTAACAAAATACAGTTGTATGTCATTTGGGCAGGATCAGCTTTTAGCCGGATTGGATTTACAAATCTAGTCTGATTCACCCCTTCCATCCACCACCAGTGCTCTTTGCATATGGGCCAGGAAGGGAAATCAGTCAGCTGGCAGCCCATGCCCTATGCCACTGCCAAGCCTATTCAAGTGAGTTAATAAAGTTGTGGCCAAAAGCTTATTTACACAAAATGAGAGTTCACTTTGAGTGAAACTCTTGTCCAACCTTACATGGGTGACCTCAGTATTTTTCAAGACAATAATGAACTCACTTGGGGTGAGTTTGACCATCACTACCTGTAACAGGGCCTCTGAAACAGATTTTGAAGACCTTTGAGGAACACTCTTTGAGGCTGCACTCTCCTGCCCCCTCCCTTATTTATTTTATTTATTTATTTATTACATTTATATACCGCCCCATACACGAAGCTCTCTCGGCGGCTATTTGATGGAGGGGGGGCTTCAAGAGGAGTGGGTCTTCACCAGGTGGGGGCCCCCATACATGTTATAACCCTTGATCAATAGGCTCCATCACCAACTTTTCACATCAGCCCATCAATGACCATATTACTGATCACAAAGCTTAAGTTCCCTTCCCTCTCTGAAAATGTGTACCTAGTCCCTCTGGTACAATAATGTTGGCAACTTAAAAAAAGAAAGAATGCTGTTTTCCAGTTTGATAGTTCTGCTAAGCCTGAGCTATGAAATGAGATCTAATCTGTAGCCCGTACAGAAGAAATAAAGCTGCAGTGGTCTTCAGAGAGCTTTAAGACAGTGAAATGTTCCACTTCCAAGCTTCTTCTAATACATTTTCCAGTAGCCCTTTTAAGTGTATCTGCCAAGCTTTCCATGAAGCCATTTGATGCTAGCTGATAAGAATGAGAGTCAGTTCTTCTCTGTTCTTCTCTTATTGTATTCAATGACAAAACCCTGATTGATTTCAGTCAGAATGGGACCAAAGACTTTATGTGCAAAAATAAACTGTATTAAAGAAATTAAGGACCTTCATATGATACAATCTTTTCAGTTAATCCATATGCAGCAACCATTTCACTGTGCTTTGATGGGTTTAGCAGAGAGAATATTCATTATGTATAGTATTTCTATTGATATGGAAAGAACATCAACCATATCTGAGGTCATAGTTTGGGATACTCTTCTGCAGCATCAGCATTATTTTTATTATTATTTGCTTCTCTTTCTGGAGCACCAGAGGCCACTTGTTTCAGTGCTGTTTTGAACAACAACTGTGCAGATACTGTAGACCGCTCTTCCCCAAAATGATGTCCTCAAGATGCCTTGGACTACAACTCCCAGCATTCTTGATGATTGACCATGCTGGCTGCAGCTGTGGGAATTGAAGTTCAAATCACATGGGGAGCAAAGGCTGCTGTAGATGCTTTGCAGACTATCACTCAAAGATACAGATGAGCCCCAGCCCTCCTTTTGTTATCTTTTTGCTGTCAAAAAAAAAAAAAAATGATTGCAAGCCCCTTGGAGGTGCAAGGAGCTCTCTATAAAGCAATGACACAATGAATGTTATGCAGTCATTGAATGTTAGGCAGTGTAAGCAATTAATAGCAGTAAAGTAATAATTCCGTCTATTCATTCAGAACATGTCCAGATGTTCGGGAGTTTTGACTTGGAAGAAAACAAAGTTGCTCTCAGATTCTCTGCTTCTCTTGGGCTAACCCAAAATGGCATGGGAGCAATTTGCCACCACTTCCTCCCCTCCTGTTCTACTTACATTTGAACCAAGGACACCAGGTGGGCAGGGCTAATGGCATGGTCCTTCTTACCTAACATCATCCTGCCTCCTAATTTCAGATAATTTTGTCTATATTTTTTTTGGATAAATCCCCCCCTCCGAACAATATCATCCCGCATTCAGGAGTCAGCCCTCAAGGTTATATTAAGATGGTATATAACTCCAATTCAACTCTCGCATGCAACGACTTCAATCTCCCCGTTGTGTTGGAGAGGATGCGATGAAAAGGGCTTTTACTTACATATGTGGTGGGAGTGTAAGGCCCTGAAGCAGTTCTGGGAAACTATCTTCAATATAATTTCTAAGGCCACTGATCAGATAATCTTTCCAGAACCAAGCCTGGCCCTGCTGGCCCTGCCCAATGCTCTAAACCCCTCCCTTACCCATAAAGAATTGGTATTTATCCTCCTTACGGCAGCTCGTTTAGAAATCGCCGAACATTGGAAGGATCCGAAGGGCCCTACACTCACTGGATGGAAAGGGAAAGTGTGGGATATAGCCTGCTCTGAAAAATTAACCTACCACCGCAGAGTCTCGTCGGGCCAACTTAGCTATGACCCATTCAATGAAATATGGTCTCCTTTTCTCGATTACATCAATGGTACAGATGTGGCATCCAACTCTGGTTTAACCAATCTTCCTCTGACCACAGTAAATTGAAGGAAATAAGCTCGGTTCGGCATCTACAGAAATCGTGTTTGTGTATTTATTAGAAACGCTGTCTGACTTGTATGTTTTTATGTATATTTTTAACATTTTAAAAACTGCTTTGTTAAATAGAGTTTAATAAATATTATTTTAAAAAAAGATAATTTTGTCTATATTTTTCAAGGGTATACATGTACCCATTGATTCAAGTGTGTTTGTGTGCATGTTAAAAATGTGTGCAGTTTTCTTTGCACATTTTTCAACAAATGTGAACCCCCCCCCTTTTTTACTCTTTTTATTTATTTATTGCATAAAGCTCAGGAATGTATGGATTTCAGGCCACAAATTGACATGTAGCCCACTTTCGGTTGCAGGAGTTTTGAATCAGGCAAATTGGGGGTAAAAACTCAATGAAAAGAATTTCTCGCCCAGCGCTAATTTGAACCTTGATTCCCCAAGCCTAGACCGACCCTGACCACAGGGCAACACTATCTGTAACTACTGATCACATGACCATCTTTTTAGTCCTTACCACAACCCAGAAGGTGGATCATTATTACTATCCAGTATTGCAAATACCAGACCAAAGCTTCAGTCATCGCTTGTAGTCATTTGTGGAAGGAAGAACAGGAACAATTCAAACAGTTTGAGTCCAGCATGATCTGACAAATCTATGGAGAGAATATCTCCAAGGTATTATACAAAGGCCTCATTAGTTATACAAATGTTTGCAGACCTGCAGTGGGGCTTTTCCCCTCCCCATCCCACCGAATAAAGGACAAAGCGGTTCTTTATTCTGCTTTGTGTTGGACTGCCATTACATTTTATACAAAAGAGAGAAAATCAAGATTCCCATTGCACATCCAAAATGAACAGACCTCTTGAGGCCATTGCCTGAAATTAAGAGCACATTTAATTGGAAGTGCATTGCAGTGAACCCAGTGGTGCTCCGAGATAGTTCACAGATTATACTCTTCACATATTTTGTTTGTGGCTGCAGTGAGCCATTCAGGTATAGCAGCTCATCACACAAAGCATGCAGTTTCATAACACCTCTTGAAACCTATGAGTGGTGTACATGTGTTGTAACAGCACGGTGAATACTGACTAATAGTGGTGTGCTCTCCACACGGGAATTATCTGGTAACCACAAACATCCACAGAACATTCAGTCTTCTAGAGCAGAGATTGGCCATGTCAAGACCCATCAAATAATATCAGAGCAGAGATGTGCCCAATTGGAGCTCCTAACATCTCTGAAATTACCCAACCATTTTGTGCGTGTGGTGTGTCTAATTGAAAACCTCCCAATAGTGAGGCAGTTTTGTTAACTGATATTATTTATTTTTTATTTATTTACAAAATTTATATACCACTCCCCATTCAAAATTTCAGAGCAATGTACAAGATAAAATAAAATAAAAACAGAGTAAAACACTTTAAAATAGATTTTAAAAGAAACAAAATGTAAAGTGAACCATGGCTGGTCATTAATGACATTTTCAGGAGGCGCTAAAAGGAATACAAAGTTGGCACTTGCCTGACCTCCAGAGGCAGGGAATTCCATAGGAGGGGGAGGCTACCATGCTGAAGGCTCTTCTCCTGGTGGACTCCAATCAGAGGATGGGTCTATGTGGAACCACCAGGAGCAGGCCCTCAGATGACCTTAGCGACAGGGCAGGTTGGTAAGGGAGAAGGCGCTCTCTCAGGTATCTTGTTCCCCAGTAGTTTAGGGCTTTATACACAAGCACAACAACTTTAAACCTGGCCTGGTAGCGAATAGGCAGCAAGTGCGGTTCCCTCCACAAGGGAGTTACATGCTGGAAACGGGTAGCTCCAGACAACAGCCAAGCTGCAGCATTCTGCACTAGCTCCAGCTTCCAGAGCAACTTTAAAGGCAGCACCACATAGAGCACATTGCAGTAATCCAATCTTGAGGTTACCAATACCTGTACCACCATAGCCAAGCTATCCCTGTCTAGAAGAAGCCATAGTTGGCGAACTAACCAAAGCTGGTAAAAGGCACTCCAAGCTGCCATGGCCACTTGAACCTCCAGTGACAGAGATGGATCTAAGAGTACCCCCAAACTACAAACCTGATCTTCCAGAGAGAGTGCAACCCCATCCAGATCACACAATGAACCTACCTCCCAGAGCCTGTATAATGACATCTGTGGCCAACCAATTAGGAATTGCCACAGTGCTCTCCCTCCCTGTTCTGTTCTCCTCTAATTACAGTGTTCGGAGGAGGGAATGCCAGTTAGTGAGATCAGGGGGTGGTTGTTTGTAAAGAGAGATTGATTGAGAGAGAGAGAAAGAGAGAGAGATCTACGAAATCTGGTTACATGTTTCTGCTCAGACTCATAGAAGTTAGCCACATTGTGAAAGTGCTGCTGGGCTGAGTGAGTAAGCTTCTACACCTGAGTCAGGCAGGCTGTTTTTCAGCTAAACTATTACTCCTATTGACTAGCTGGGCTTCCAGTGCAGGGGGGGGATCCTTGTCAATATTTTCCTCCTCCAAGCCATGTCTAGCATCCTATGGGGAAGCTCCAATGCCCAAATGACAGTGGGGGAGGGGTACCTCCCCCTCCTCGTCCTACAAGCCTTTGAGGATGGGCAAACTGTGTGCTGCTGTTCTGGCATTTTATTGATATATATTTACTTAATTATTATTGAAATAAGTGCTTCCTGCTGCTTCGTTTCCTCTACCTCACCATACACATCAAGGCATGAGAGGTGCCTGAGAGGACTTTTGAGTACAGCATTTAAAATTTCCCTATAAATCACTATGTGGCAGGATCTGCTCCACAGTGAACATGTTGAAAGCCCTCTTTAAAAGCTGTTACGGTGCCAATATTCATGTGTTTAACTTTAAAACTGAGGGAGCTGTGAGAATTCCTGTTAATTCCCATTGACGAGAATGTACCGGTTATCCAAAAACGGAGTAGTTTTCCATTGAACTATCCAGCAGAGCAGAGAGAGGGACACACTGTGGAAATCGGGGCAGAGAATCACCTCTATGGAGCTCTGGCTCAAATTTTGAGGTGGAGAAGACCCACTTTGCACACTCCTGACTAATACCATGTTGCCATGTGGAGTGACTTAAAGTGGCTTCCACCTGGTGGAAATAATATATAAACCATTCTATTTAAGATTGGGGTATTAGATGTATTATATTTTTGGCTACATGGAAAGATAACTATCAGGATCAGGCCCATTCTCCCTAGAGTGGGGACACTGGCTTTCTGAACCTGAATCAGACTCAGAAGCTGAAGGGGAAGAAGTAGATATAACCTTAGACAGGAAGTGGGGGAGAAAATTCTCCAAGACTCTCCAGGAGTCAAGGAGGAATCTTCCCAGAGCTTATCAGACTGGATGCCCAGGTTCTGTGATCCCCCTCCTAACAACTCATTCTCTGTCAGAGGTAGAGGGAACATTGGGGCTGACAGACCCCAGATTGTGCTGCAGGGTCAAGTGGATGGAGTTGAGAGAAGGTGGGAGGCAGTCTGTTAGATTGACCATTCAGCAGAGGCTTCAACTTAAGGCCCCTCCCTGAAAGAGGGAAACTGCGGAGTCAGTTGATAGGCAACTGCCTTGCTTTGTCAGACCAATTAAACTTAGAGGATAGCTCTATTTACTGAATAAAGCTTTGTGGATTGCACGGCAGACTTCTTTATTGTCTCACATCTCAGCGGGAGGGCTTGGAAACACAACACTAACCAAGAGGCTTCCAGAGATGCAGAAGAAAGCATTTCTTGTAAGCAAAATGTTATTAAGACTCTAAAGTGAAGAAAGGCAAACTCCTAGCCTACCTTTCATGCATCCTCATTTTCTGACCTGGACAAATACTTCAATGGCTTTTAAATCAGCAGTTGTTAATTTAGCATTTCAGCATTTGCCACTGAGCATTCCACTAGATGGCAAGACACCTGCTGTGTTTCTTTGTTCCCCACATTATAGCTCTAGCTCACCTTTGCCAGCTCAGCTTGCACAATCTAGGAAATGCAGATTAAATTAGGACCACCTTCTCCTAAAGTTTGATTCAGTACAGATTTGTTGCCATCTAGTTCATTAGAGAAAACGTAGTTTTAAAGGGGGAGAGATGAATAAATAATGCATCCATCAACGCACTGGAAATCTGTAAGCTAATGAGCTGCAGCTTCTATAAACTGCAGCATTTTTATCAAATGATGCATAATCTGCACAACTCTCTCTCTATATCTATATATCTCAAACACTCCAGATGAATGGCTAGAGCCATTTTAAAAGGTCAGCTGGCTTTTGTTTACTGATATTTTGTGTGTGTGTGTGGATTAGTGGGCATAGTTTAAAGCTTGCGTCTACATTTTTAAATTGTCCCATTATCTTTGCTAAAAGGATTTAGTTGCCAAAGGGAAAAGAATTTTTCCCATCTTTAAAGTACTACACAAACTTGTTACTGCTTCCTCCTTGTTCTCAGCCACAGGTACTGCTGATACCTCCAGAAATGGAGGGCTCATTCCAAGAATCACATGGATTGATTATTTTCCATCTGTCATAACATGTTTGTCCTCAAGGATAGGAAACAAATGTGACCTGATTTTATTGTATTTTATTTGGTTGGCTGGTTCATTGGTGATTGTTTAAATTATCTATATGCCACCTTTCAGGGCAAAACCTTTGCAAGGCTGCTTACAAAACATAATTAAAACCATAAAAAAATGATTAAAAATACAAATAAAACAATTAAACGCAGCAGCTGTTTGAAGCAGGCTAATACCCAACACAGAGCTTTAAAAATAGCTATGGGGCCATATATACTTCTTTTGGGAGCGTGTTGGAAAGATATGTGGCCACTACTGAAAAGGCCCTCAGGCAGGCTCTTCTGATACATATGCTTTCCACTACTGCTGTCCACCATCTATTAGAGTTGTGTGCAATCTTTATCCTATTTTTGAGCAGAGAAATTGGGGGAGGGGGATTTTGGGGAACAGCACCAACAATAAGCAAAAGACGCTTCCAAAAAAAATCTCATCAAATTTTTCCCTGGAATTTTAGTGTTCTAAATAACTTAGGCCTAATCTACACTAAGCAGGATATTGCACTATGAAAGCAGTATATAAAAGGCAGGAGCCACACCAAGCAGGATATAGGGGTACGGAAGCGGTATATGTTCTGTGTCAATGGGCCCCAAAAGTTGTCAGTTCACTTGATGGTGCTATATAAATAAATAAATAAATAAATAAATAATAATAATAATAATAATAATAATAATAATAATATAAAGCAATAGTGTGGCTCCTGCCTTTTATATACCGCTTTCATAGAGCAGATTAGGCATTAGTCTCTTTACTGAAGTGGAACTAATGCATCAAGACTCCTTCATTACAATTTTTATTAAAAAAAATCTGAATGTTTACTGTTCTGTGCACATGGTCATTTTGCTGCAGCTTGAGTTTCTTTGTATTCCTTTATTTTCCCCTTTCCCATTTCTAAAGAATGTGCATTAGTAAAACACTGCAACAAAGCAATCTCCATGTGATTGCACTTATGGTTGCATCAAGATTATGGTATTTGACAATTTGCAGAGGCAAAGGAGTAGTCATAAACAGGATCATTCTGGCAGTGTTTTATCACTGGCAGTGCACAGGATGAAAATTATGCAAATGATCTGAAGGAACTGAAAGATGAAGCAAAGTGCACATGCTCCTGTTCTGGAATTAATTCTAGAAATTATCCAAGTTCAACCAAAATTAGGAAGAATGAAATACAGGGAGCAAACCCACCAAACCCTTTGAAGACCTTCTACCCAGCAGGGCTGGTCCTTCCGTGAGGTAAGGTGAGCCCCTTGTCTCAGATAGTTGATTGAGAGGAGTAACAATTGCACACCCTGCCCATCTGCTGCTGGGCTGCCCACAGTGCCTGTTCACACTCATTATTGTCCACCTCCCACCTTTTTCAGGAGAGAGGGGGGGGAGCTGGGGGCAGGCCCTGGTTGTACCTGAGGCTGTTGCTGGTGGCTGCTTCCTAGGAGGAGACCCACTGCCACTTTTTATTGTAGTGACAGAAATGCTATTTAAGTTAAATGATTAACAGTATTTGTGTTGCAGCAAAGTGGCTGGCAATGAGACAAGTCCTGAGAGTCCTTTCTTGGAGCAACACATTGTGGGATGAGAAGGCCTTGGAAGTGAATTGGGAGGAGGGTGGTGGTGGCATTTGCTAGCCCACCTCAGGTAGTGGAATGTCTTGGGCTGGCCCTGGTCCCCAGTGTAAACGAAGCAAATAACATCACTTTCCTCCCAAGGACAAATTGCTCCACAGCTTTGGGGATGCCTACTGCTGCTGGCTGCTACCCAAATGCAAGGTAGGTTATTTGGCCTTAGGACAGAGGAAGAAAGGGGCAATGGTGGCATTTGCAGTACTGAGGCAGGTGGGCAGGGTCCTGATACTGCTCTGGGGGAGGGGGGAATTGTTCAATTCACATTAAAAAGTAAACTTATCTAATGTCTCCCTTTGAACAAAATTCAGTTGTCCTTGGAAATTCACACTTCTCCCAATCTTGCAATGGCATTTTCCAATTTAAAAAATGCATGCAGAATGTCTCAAAAAGTATTACATTAGAAAATTGCTTTCAAAAATGTGCTTATCAGGGGAAAATGCATTCAGAAGTGCAGGTCTTAGGAGAAATATGCACAACAATGCTTATGGATTTTTATGCAAACTCTGGAGAAGACTGGAGAAATGTAGGACTGGAGAAATTCTCAAAGTTTGAGATGAACTGAATTTAAACTTGAGAAACCAAAAATGGGATACCAAAATTGACAGATTCATCTATCCCGATACTGCTTGTGAAGATTCAAACACAGGTGCTTGCTTTCATGAGTGTCCCTCTTCAAATGCTCTCAGTGCCTTTACTATTTGATCCTAGCACCTCTCTTATCATCATAGGTGTTGCATTCATGGTAGCCAGTTTAAAAGGCAGAAGAAATAGTGCCATCCCTAATTATGGTAAAAATGAACCATTCTAGAGATCAGCCCTTCCTTGTGGTACCGAATGAATAATAGGAATGAACATTGGGATGATGGGATGGTGAAAGCTCTCTTTCTGTGATCTGTTTTATAGGTTTTATTCATCAGAGGGGGGTTACAAATGTAAAGGATTGGCACTACTAGCTGTCCGGAGATATACTGTAATCCCCTTCATGCTTCAGAATAAAAATTAGAAAAAGAGCATGGTAATCAATGTAGGCAGCAGGAGATCCTAATTAAGAAGGAAGAAGAGTTAATCTGTAACAACTAAATGAAAGACTTCCTTAAAATACTTCATGACTAGTTCTGTCAGACCTCATTTATCCAAACCAAATGGACGACAGGACCATAATTAGAAAGAATAAATGCCCAAGGGTGGGTGGACGGTTCAGTGTATTAATTCTTTAGGATGCTACTGTAAGATTACTTTGTATGAAATTAGTAGGTAACAACAAAAGGCCAAACACAGACAATTTGAGATTGATTTTATAGACCTTCCATGGTACTATAATAAACAAATGCTCATTATTTTGTGGGTATTGTATCTTTCATCCTAGATTTTGTAAAAGCTGCAGAATAAGGGTATGTTAAATGTTTCTCTGGTTTCTTGTGCTTTGAATCAGGTTTTGCATGGCTCACCATGAAAAACTAATAATTATTTCCCTTTGGGTTATGCAGCAGTTGCGTAGAATTCACGGTTTGATGCTCCAGAAAATATTTAGATTATGTATTGTATTTCATAGCCCATAGCCCAGCTATCATAATTGGATTATTTTTCATATGGATTATCTTTTGTCCTCATCTTGTTAATTTGGTTTATCTTAATGTTTGTGTGGATGTATAGGACTGCACCATAAAACAGTTCCTCACAAATACAATGGCTAAAAGTCCTATCATTGATAAGACATTGTGATTCAAGAATTCTGAGGGCCAAAACAGACATTACTTTAACAACATAGCTAGCAGCAATAACTTCTTTTCATCGTTACTGATGCAGGGAACCTGATCCAGATCCAGCATAGTAGGGGTAAGGGTTTTTTTTAAAACTATCCTCCCCCCCATGATCTCAATCTGGATCAAGGGCCCCCATGCCTGTAATTTCTTTTGCAAAATAGTGAAGTACTATTTCACATTAGAAATCACAGATTGCAGGGTGCCCAATCTGGATTGGTCCTATAGCTGTACAGGAGGGTTAAATCCCCCCCTCTCTCCTATGCAAGGGGCATGATCCAGATCAGTGACCCTGCACCTACTCTAGAATCAAAAGTAATGTCAGTTTTGGCCTACAGGCCAATCCTATTTAGAATTAGGCATACCTACAGTACATTCTCGATTTCAAGGGGCATAGAGGTGTGCCTAACTATATAGTTTCAAGTTTAGAGAATTTTTATATGTCACAAAGTCTGTTGAACCTTGCATTAAAGATGTGACATGATTGCCTTATCAAAATGTATCTGGTGCTTCTCTTAAGGGGCTGTCTCCAAAACATGCTTCACATTTCACTTTTTGGCAAAATCTGGTAACAATCTAGAGATCTATCAAATCCTTCTGAGCAATTTACCTGGTTTTGCCCAAGCAATTTGCCTACACATGTAGATTCTCAGACATTGTGCCTGAGGAGGAACTGACAAATTCATCTCACATTTTATTTTAGGTAATATGTTTGTAGCAATTCAAATTAAAGCAATACATATAGAACATAGTACTGGTGGGTGAGCCCCAAAGAATACTTTTCCCCAAATCCATAGTCATCATGGCCAATATAAGGACACCCTGTTCCAGCACTGGTAAACTATTGTCATGGGCTGGATCCCCTTGCCTTAATCTTAGCTATAAATATACAAATTCAGACCAGGCAGAAAAAGCTGGTGAAGGTCTTACTTAAACCTAGATTATCCAATTTTTCAGCTGGATTTCAGGCATGGCTAAAATTTATTCATTTGTTACATTTATATCTTGGCTTTCTTCAACTGATGGTGCTATATAAATAAATAATAATAATAATAATAATAATAATAATAATAACATGGCATACAAAAGGCTCCAGATCTGACTAGACTCAGATTTCATTAGCTTCATTAGCATGTGCATTCTGACTACAGTCCTGACTACTTAGGTGTTCACTTGGATCAGGGGCAGGCGGAAAGTAGATTTCCTGATGTTTTGGACTTCAACTCCCAGCATTCCTGACCATTGGTTGTACTGAGAGGGGCTTCTGGGAGTTGACACCGAAAGCATCTTGAGATCTATATCTGATCTGCCCAGACCTGACTTAGAGCCCATGCTGCTGCTCTTACCCTTCCGGTATTCTCCCCTAACTCCAGGACTTTTGTGCATGGATTGCACAAACCAGCCACAGCCCAGGTAGAAACTTCAGGGATCAAAGTGTGGAGTAAATGCCCACCGAGCTATCTTGGAACAAGAAATCATGCTTGGACATGTGATGGCATTTTTCTTGTGGCATTGACAAATATTGCTTTGTTTCAGGCTGTGATCTGTTCAAGTGCAGTGCAAATGGAGCCTAGGTTACCCCTTTATTAGTATGGAAGTACCCTTTGTTTAGTGGTGACCTTCCTCAATACATTTTCTTGAGAGTGCTCCTCCAGCATTGCCTTTTCATTCATAGCAATGTTTTCACTCTGAGTGAGCATTTCTCTGAGTATCGGTACAAAAGAAGCCAAATTACAAGCAAATTACTGTGAGCAATTCTATTGCTTTGCTTAACTTCATTTAGAGATAAGAAACAGACCCGCTGCAAGCCATATTCTAATTACAGGCTAAAGATTTACTAATACAATATGAGATGATTATTGAAAGGCTGCTTTGGAGTCGGCGTGCATCATGTCAGACTGGTCAGGAAGGTTGACTGGAGTTATAGTACACTGAAGTTCAACCATGCTGTGCTATTGTTTATCTTACTTATTTATTTATTATTTATTTATTTATTTATTACATTTTTATACCGCCCAATAGCCGAAGCTCTCTGGGCGGTTCACAAAAATTAAAATCATCATAAAACAACCAACAAGTTAAAAATACAAATACAAAATACAATATAAAAAGCACAACCAGGATAAAACCACGCAGAAAAATTGATATAAGGTTAAAATACAGAGTTAAAACAGTATCTTACCGGAGATTTCATTACTGATTTTTATTTATTTATTTGTTTATTTATTTATTTTTAGTGTGGTGGATTTGTTGAATAAGGGGCAATGGGAAGGACTCATAATTTTTAAACACAATTGTTTCTAAATTAATTTTCCATCTCGTTTGTTAAGGAAATGAGACATGAAAATGGTTCCTAATTTTAGTGGGGGCATATTAAATGAAGAGCACGCACCCAGAGTTGGTTCAATGAATAGAAATTGAATGGAGTTGCATGTATATGGCTTCTCCCTCCCCACTACTGCAGACATGTTCAGTCATATATAAAATGATGGTTTTAAGTTTTCTATGGAAAAGCAGGCCTTTAATGGGGATAAAAAGAACTGGGCATTTGAATGTGAGGTGTGGCTGGTAAATACTGTTAGGTACAAACAATGAGAAAGTCAAAACTTAGGTTGCAAATGAAGAGGTTCAAAGAACTGTAAACCTTCTATTACCTTATGTGTGACACACACACACACACAACACACACACACACACACACGGTCATAGGAACATAGAAAGCTGAGTCTGTCCATTGGTTCATCTAGCCCAGTATGACTGAAATCGACTGGGTGGTGCTCAAGTTTTCAGGCAGGGCTTTTCCCAGCCCTACTGGAGATTCTGGAAATTGAACCTGGGACCTTCTGCATGCAAAGCATGTGCTCTACCACTGAGCTATGGCCCATCCATATCCACATTACTGCATTTCTGCACAGTAGGTTGCTGACATCCCATACACAGTGGGATTAAGCTAACTTTTCTGTGTGTAAAATTGAAGCCCATTCTTGTGTTCTCCACTGCTAAGAACATAAGAGCCATGGTGGATCAGACCAAGGGTCCAACTAGTCCATTTTTTTATTCAGACAGGGGCCAACCAGCTGCCTGGGGGAAAACCACAGCTCTTGTATTGATCTTCAGTATAAAAACTGCTGCAATCTTTAAATAACTTATTAGGGGGTAGGTCCTATTGAACTCAGAGAGATTTGCTTTTTAGTAAGGACTCATAGGCTTCTGTAGTTGCTTACTTTTAACATATGTGCATTGGAGAATCAAGTAAGGGCATACTTGCATTGCTTTCATTGAAATCAATGGCACTTGATTACGTTTATGTTTGGCTGCATAATGTCCTATATTTGGAGGAATGCTTCAACAAAGATAACATTAGGAGCATTAAAATTGCATTGATTTCAGTGGGTGACAGTTCAAAGCATGCGCGTAATGTCCCCTATGAAATCAATTGGATAAATGTAGGGATGTGTGAATCAGCAAAAACCCAGCTTGCTGAAGGTCTCCAAATTACATCTCAAAGCTTGTTCTATATCAGATTACAAGCTTCATGTTTCCTTCCACATGAAAATCCTTGTGTATTTCAGTGCATATTTTTCCAATGTATGCATTGATTGTGCATTTTTTAAAATGTATGCATTCTTCTCCCCGATTAATAAGTATTTGTGCACATTTTTGAAATGTACTTATTTTTTATGCATTTTTGAAATGTAAACATGCTGTTGAATGCATTTATTTTATTTTATTTTTATTTTCGTCTATGAATCACATTGCAACCTCAGAAATGTACAGACTTTGGTTGCAGAATGCATCCCAGTTCATGTTTGGTCTGGAAGATGCAAACTGGGTAAAATCCTGATCAAAAACAAACTGAAACAAATCCCCAGATAAATGCAATGTTGCACCAAATGTACATGGGTTCAGGTTTTGATGTGAAAGCTGCCATGCTGAAGAGTGAAAAAAGTTCAGTGCAAAATCCCTACAGGCCCCAATTTTGCACATTTCTTCTCATCCGCTCACAGTCATCATACACACACACACACAAACCAATTTTCTCAGTGCCATTTTGAATTTTAATAGATGTTGCCTGCATTCCATTTTTCCAGCCTTGATCCTGTGACCTGATGTGAATGCTAATGGGCATATTAAAAGACTTCTTTAAAACACCTTACTGTGCTCTGATGCATATAAATGTCTCTCTTTGGAAACAATAGTGGAACTAACAGACACTTTAAACCTGTTGTTAATGCACATACTAATGTACATGAAAAGACTCTCTTTTCTATATCATGCTGCTGTGTGCACTACTAAGATATGACTTTTAAAGCTTTATTGCTGTGTGGTATGTGAAAAACACTCCTGGACTTCCTTTAAAAGAACCCAACTATAAATCGCTCTTGAAAACTTTTTTTAAAAATGCCTTTTAAATACTCCTGAAAAAATAGTGGAAATAGAGGTGTTTTTCAATTGGTGTGAAAATATTTATAGATGTATCCCTCTCGCTCCCTTCCACCTGATAAAGATTTCACAATGGCATTTCAAGCATAAGAAGCATATATTAAGTAATGTCACGTCATCATACATAGCACGGCAGGGCAACGTGTGGCCCTCCGGATGTATTGCCTATAACTCCAATCATCCCTCACCATTGGCTATGGTTGCTAGGGCTGATGGGAGTTGTAGGTGAAAACCTATGGAGGACCGCAAGTTGCCCACCCCTGGAAAATCATATCACATCAGCTGACTGTTAAAGAATGTGAAATACACTGGAAATAAGAAAGGCCATCACCATGACAGACGGACATAACAAAAATGACCATTCTTTCTTTTATTATCTCACAGACAGGCTGTTCGTATGTAAGTCTAAACTACCATGAATTTATTTCTCAGACGGGCTTAGTGGAGTGCGCTGGCCACCATTTTGAATATCCAGGCAGTAGCAACAGCACGCTCGTAGCTTGTCATGTCATGTGAACCCAGTGTCATGGATTGTTTGAGGGGGTAGCTTATTTTACAGTTATTTGAGGGTTGTCTACCCTCTCAAATAATGTATGATATCAGGTTTGCATGACATGGGAAATCACGGCAAGCAGGGGCTCCCATGGGTGCCAAGAAAAAAGGATGCCTGTGGCCACCTGCCGTGAGAGACAACAGCCCCCACAGCTGCTACTGTGAGTTCCTTTAAACATAAGTTAAATACTTTTTTATTTCCAAAAGCAGTTGTTGATTTTGGTATCTTTAGGTTGGATGATTATAAAATTATAATTTCAGATTATTGCAATATTGGGATTTTATTATTGTTTTCAGGTACTTGTTTTATTAATAGCGTAAACTATTCTGTCTGTGCTCCTTTTAAAGGAAGGGTATGTTATAAGAATTTTAAATAAATGAATTGAGATATGACAATATTTCCTCCATCTGTGGCTATGACGAGACAGCCTCACACCATTTTCACCTTAGCTGGTTATGATCACCAAATGTCCAATCGCTTAAAAATGTTTACATCAATTGGAAGAACTCGGATGTGAGTTGTTGTTGTTGTTTTTGAAACGAATGAACTTTTTTGTACATTGCCAATTTCATCAGAGTGTGTCAAAAGGATGAGCGGAAAGCAATTATATTTCAATTAAGGAATTCACTTTACTTTTCAAAAACTTTTTTAAATAGCAAATTATAGCTTTCTACCTCTTTTGTTAACTGTGCATTGCAACTTATTAGAAATTAATGTGTGCCATTTAGCCTTGATATGTAATTAAGCCACTTTCTTTAACTTGTTCATTTCTCCAGTAGGGAGCCTTTTCCTTGTTAGTTCGGGGAGCTTAATCAAACTGAGGAGACACAGAAGCATTCTTCCTCCCTTTGACAAGCAGCAATCTATATTGTTTTAGTTTGACAGGCAGTAGTTTATGCTACATAATTTAAAACCAATTATTTATCCTGTCTTTTCTACTATAAAAGCACACATTTAGTTATATAATCTCCCCCCCCCCAAGAAATATTCCATCAAACTAAATTACAGGATAGAAATGGAAGCCTGGGGCTTCTGGGGGACAGGGGGTGGGGGGGATCAGACTCATGTTTTAAAACAAGTAACAAGAAAGGT
The DNA here is from genome assembly GCF_023053635.1 of Elgaria multicarinata webbii. Taxonomy (NCBI): domain Eukaryota; kingdom Metazoa; phylum Chordata; class Lepidosauria; order Squamata; family Anguidae; genus Elgaria; species Elgaria multicarinata. The sequence continues at coordinate 87,744,980 of NC_086174.1, forward strand.
TCTAAATCAAATAATAGGCTTAAACTGAGAAGCATTCCTTAAATTATTTGGTGGACTTTCTCGGCCTTCTCTCTGGCAGTTATCTGTGATATGGTGGAGGGGAAACCCCATTTAATTGTGTGTAAATGTTCACAATCAATGTGTTTCTGCACATTTATCTTTTATGTTTTATGGTTCCTCTCTTGTGAGAGCAATCTCAGTAGTCCGTGTGTCCTGGCATGGACAAGAACATCAGTTTTTCACCTTTCTCATAGTCAGCATTCCCTTCTCCTGCCAGGACATCAGAGGAAAAGGAAGTCACAGCTCTTCCACTGTGTTTACATCCAACCCCGAGACCTACTGATCTTGTGCCCCCCATTAGAAGGAAGTCCCCAGAGTCAAAGGCTTCTGAGTATTCAGTGTAAGGATGGATGGACTCACTGGCATCTGACTCATTGGATGCTCGCCCCACTGCTGCCCGCCCCCACTTCCGGAAGCGCACAAGCTTCTTCAAAGCTCAGCAAACATCCAATGAAGTTGCAAGGTCGTCCAAAACCTCCATTGTGCACAACAATGGAGACTCCAGAAATTTTGTAATCTCCCCATTGTGTAAATGGCAGCTGTGAAGGCCCCAATTATGCAAGATTAAAAGCATGGGGAGTTTTCACGCCTTTAATTTTGTGTAAATGGGGCCTTTACAGCTGCCATTTACACAACAGGGAAAATACATAATTTCTGGATCCTGCATTGTGCACCTCAGTGGAGGCTCCAGACAAGGGCAGAGGGCTGTCGGCTGCTCGTCAGGCCCAGTGAGCACTCAAAGCGCAATCCCATGAATGCACCATGTCCATGAGCTGGGTCCAAGGGGCAGACACAGGGGAGTCTGTTGTACTGCTACACCCAGTCAGGCAGCTGCTACATCCCTTATCCAGTGCCTTGCCAGACTGCTACCAGCAGGGCAGAAAGAGGAATGGAGGCATTTTTCACCTTTTCTTCCCCCTGTTGTTTCATTTTCCTTTAGACAGGCCTCTGAGAGCATCTAGAAGAGAACTGGAGCTGGAGAGGCCATAGATACCTTGGCCTCTTCTCTCCCCTTCCAACCCACTGGAGCACACACCCCCTTTCAGACCACTGCAAGGTCCTCCAAGACCGCCTTTGCAACCTCAGAAAGCAGGTGCCATGGTTCTTTCCATGTTGAGAGAGCAGGCAGCAGGAGGGGGTTGGAGTCCCTGTCTCGAATCCATAGCAGTGTCTTTGGCTTCAGGAGGGACCTCTCCAAGGACCATAGGACCACTCCCTAAGAATCTAGTGCCTGGGTTTGCTTTTTTCTTCCCCCTCTCCCATTCTCCTTTCCTTTTGTGATGTCTTTTAGCTTGCAAATAAGCAGGCTGGGTCTGTCTTATTTCTTATCTTTGTAAGCTGCTCTGGGAGCCTTTTTGGCTGAAGGGTAGGATAAAAATGCTTTCAATAAATACATAATTTTAAAAAATAAAAATAGACCTTGCATCACTCCTATGGATAGGTCCCAGATCTCATAAGAGGCTTTTGGAGGTCCAAACTATTGAGCACTGAACTATCTGCTTTAGGATATTTAGTTGTGCTGACATATTTATTCAATATATGTTTTGCTGTGGTGACATATTAATTCAATATGTGTTTTCCTGCAAGGACAAGGAATATTATATTTCAGGAGCCTTTTTGTCCCTGCAACAATGTGAGTCTTGAGTATCTTCAAAGGCTTTACACATGGATGACTGTGAGATAGAATTTAAAAATGAGATGAAAATGAAGAGGCTAATATGGTTTTGTATCGGAGCAAGGAAGGAGAATGTTGCAGAATAGGGTTCCATGCATTCACAGGGAGTTCCTGATATCCTGTAACTTCAATGCTGGAGGAAAACCTGGAAGTTCCATGTACACATCACAAACATTGATCTCTCCTATGATTCTGTATGCTAAAGCGTTTACCTTAGCATCACCTGACATTAGAAATGCCAGTGAAACATCTGATCCCTCCTATGATTCTGTATGCTAAAGCTTTTACCTTAGCATCACCTGACATTAGAGATGTCAGTGAAACTTACCTGGCCTAATAAAAACGTTTAAATTTGTGATGCTAATCTCTGAAAAGAGGTAAGCACTAGGGATGTGCTCCGCTCCGATTAGGAGCGTAGAAGCAGTAGCGGATTGGCCTGCTCCGCCTTACCCAGAGGCGGAGTAGGAGCGGACCGCGGACCCCCTAGAAGCAAGGCGAAGAGAAGCGACCATTTTTCGGAGCTCCGAGTTCAGTCGGAGCGCTCCGGTCGCCATCTTGAAAACATTTCGCCATAGGATTGCATTGCGGCAAATAATCGCGCATAACTACGTTGTTTTTGAAGCTATCGTTCTGGAAATTCTTGTGCACAGAGAGTCGTGGATGGGGGTCATTTTGAGACCACTCTCACCTCTCTGCGTGCTGTGGTTCACGTGCAATATTTTTTTAAAAATCGGGTCAACCGCGGGGCTCAAACTGCGTTTCGGCTTTTCGCCCATAGGATTGCATTGAGGGAAAGAATCGGGGATAACTGGGGGGGGGTTTAAGCTATCGTTCTGAAAATTCTTGTGCACAGAGAGTCGTGGATGGGGGTCATTTTGAGACCACTCTCAACTTTCTGCATCGTACGGGTCGCGGGCTAGAAGTTTTTTAAAAATAGGGTCAACCGCGGGGCTCCGTTTCGGCTTTTCGCCCATAGGATTGCATTGAGGGAAAGAATCGGGGATAACTGGGGGGGGGTTTAAGCTATCGTTCTGAAAATTCTTGTGCACAGAGAGTCGTGGATGGGGGTCATTTTGAGACCACTCTCAACTTTCTGCGTGCTGTGGTTCACGTGCAATATTTTTTTAAAAATCGGGGTTTGGGTTTTTTTTTTTTATTATTATTATTTTTTTGGAAGCGATGACAGGCACATTCAACTCCCAATCCTGATGAGAATTCATCTCCTCAGAAAGCATCCTCCTCCAATCCCAGCGTTGGAGGGGGGACTAAGGCAGACCCACCCTGAGAACTTTCTGTTTTGTGTCTCTTTGTGGGTTGGCGTTCGTGGAGGGAACACTTACTTAGCTAGTGCTCCTGCTTTGGAGATAGATTAATTTAATATAGGTTTAGTTTGGCGCGTGTGTGTGTTTGTTTGCTTCTTTCTGACTTGTAGCTTAGTTTGCCCTGTGTTTTCCCCTTACTTTGATTTAATATAAACTTTATTTTTGAATTTTGGAGTGTGTGGTTGGGTTGGTTGCCCCCCCCCTTCCCTGTATTAAAGCCTGACTGTTCTGCTTTTGTGAAAGCTTTCTTTTGAAAGCATACACACACTTTTTGTCCCATTTCCCTACATTTATATTCTTAAACATATTTTATTATATTCTTTCACATAGTCCATTAGTATATATTCTCATACATATTATATTAGTATTCATATTTTGTTCTTCTTATAGTAGTGGTTGGTTCTTTTTCCCCCTCCCCTCTCTTAAATCCTGATTGTGTTTCCTTCTATCTTCTATATACCAAATATACCAAAAAAATTGGATTCTCTTTTTCTTCTCTGTGTAACTTCGACGGAGTGGGCTGCTTTTGTCAAGTTCAACAGGCAGCCACAGATTGAGCATTTTGGGGAAAGCATACGCACACCATTTCCCTATTCTTAAACATATTATTATTATATTCTTTGACATAGTCTTAGTAGTCTATTAGTATACATTCTCATACATATTAGTAGTAGTATTCATATTTTGTTCTTCTTATAGTAGTGGTTGTCCCATTTCTTGTCCCATTTCCCTACATTTATTAGTAATATTCTAAAACATATTATTATATTCTTGTAGATATTCTTAGTAGTATATTCTCATACATATTAGTAGTAGTATATTTTATTGTTCTTGTCCCATTTCCCTACATTTAAACATATTATATTCTTCTTATACATATTCTTAGTAGTACCTTATACATAGTATTAGTAGTATTAATATTTTGTTAGTCATCATGAAAAGAGAAAGCAGGCGTGCTGAAAGCAGCAAGGCTCAGTCTGCCAGCAGGGCTTCCTCTCCTCCTGTGAAACTCAAACGGGCAACTCCTTGGCTGACTGCTCCAAAACAGAAGCAGGACAAGCAGCAGGCAGAGCCACTCTCTTCTGCAACTTGTGCCCGGCGTTCTCTTTTTGAGGGTGGGAATGGGAAAAGTGCCCGTTTGCAAGAGGCACGTGGCAGCAGTGCCATTAGAGGAGGAGGAGTATCCCCAACTCCTTCATTCTCCTTTCAGCCCACGAGCCCGCTGATGGACCTAGACGAGGTCCTCAGCACAGTGGAGGGGGGGGAGGAGGAGGAGGCGGTGGGCCTCCAGGATGTGGGGGCTGAGGAGGAGCAGCAGCAGGCCGAGGCTCTCTCCCCAGTCTCATCCCACACCCCTGTTTCTGTGGCAACACCAGAGAGCTCAGGCGGGCAATTGGTGGTGTCACCACAGAAACGAAAGACAAGCATCGTGTGGGACCACTTTGAGTTGGGAGCGGATCCCCGCTTTGCTGTCTGTCGCCACTGCAAACTCAGCCTAAGCAGGGGTTCATCGACAGGGCATTATGGAACCAGCAGCATGAAGATGCATCTTCATAGGCAGCACCAGGCGATCTTGCTGGGGAAAGAGGCGGGCAAGGCGACTGGTTCCAGGGGAAAGCCGAAGGCTGCTGCTGGCACTGCCACTCTAAGCTCTCCATCTCCCATCCCCACAAGGGTTAGGCAGGCAACCCTGCAGGACATGGGGTGGGGGAAGTATTGACCCACAAGATGGCGTTTTCCAATGCCCACCCAGGGTGCTACTGTGTTGGGGCATCTGCCGGGACTGACTCCTCCCCAATACTAGATCTATGACATGTCACTCTGCCTGCCCCTCTGCTAGCCTGTCCTCCTCGGTGACCGACTCGCTGGGATGGTTTGCGTTTGCAATGCGTGACTAACTGCAATGCTGGCTTAGAAATCAGCCATCACTTCCTTGTGCCCCCAGAAATGCCCGCAGCCTGCCTGCCTGCCTGCCCGCCTCCCCCGGGGTGCTGCTGTGGTGGGGCATCTGCCAGGACTGACTCCTCGCCTACTCTGCCTGCCTCTCTGCCCGCCTGGTGCCTGGTTTGCTCCCAATCGTCCTCCTCTGTGCCCCTCAAGGCGTAACTGCTGGCTTAGAAAGAAACAACCAGCCATCTTTGCCTCACTTTGCGCCCACTTATGGGTTGGTTTGCTATGCGTTAGTGCTCAAGCCATCCTTGCGGCACTACAATGCATGCTGCCTGCCTGCTTTCCATTGATGGTGCTATATAAATAAATAATAATAATAATAATAATTCTCCCCTTCCCGCCTTGCAGCGATGGTGTATGTGTCTTGCTTTGACTAAGGGGAGAAGTCCTTCCTGCGCTCACTTAGACTTTATCAAATTCAATAATCCCTTTTTCAAATGTGCCAGAAGATTTAGGGTTATCTCGTGGCATGTTGGGATTGCCTTGGAACTGGCCCCATTGAGCTGTCTGCAATTGCAACTTTAAATCCCTGACATACTGGAGTGTTCAAATTTCAAAAGTTCCCCTAACATCAGGGGATGATGGGATTGCCTTGAAACTTGGTGTCCATGGAGACACATGGGTAAGCTGTCATGGGACCAAAGGATAGGTTTCTAACGTGCAAATTGACGTAGTTGTAGAATGGGACTTGATTTGGGGTGAGTTAAAAAGTTTAAGCCGCGCCAAAAATCAGGGGATGATGGGATTTGCTTGCAACTTGGCGTGCATGTGGACACATGGATAAGCTCTCCTGGTGCCGAGTTTGAGGTTTCTAACATGCAAATTGACGGAGCTATCCCAAGGGGTGTGAATGGGGTGCCCGATTTTCATAAATTCCCCAAAAATCAGGGGATGATGGGATTGCCTTGAAACTTGGCGTGCATGTGGACACGTGGATAAGCTATCATGGTGCTGAGTTTGAGGTTTCTAACGTGCAAATTGACGTAGTTGTAGAATGGGACAATTTGGGGTGAGTTAAGCCATGCCAAAAATCAGGGGATGATGGGATTTGCTTGCAACTTGGCGTGCATGTGGACACATGGATAAGCTCTCCTGGTGCCGAGTTTGAGGTTTCTAACATGCAAATTGACGGAGCTATCCCAAGGGGTGTGAATGGGGTGCCCGATTTTCATAAATTCCCCAAAAATCAGGGGATGATGGGATTGCCTTGAAACTTGGCGTGCATGTGGACACGTGGATAAGCTATCATGGTGCTGAGTTTGAGGTTTCTAACGTGCAAATTGACGGAGCTATCTAAAGGGGTGTGAATTAGGGTTATGGGAGGTGCGTTAGAGGGTAGAGCCGCGCCAAAAATCAGGGGATGATGGGATTTGCTTGCAACTTGGCGTGCATGTGGACACATGGATAAGCTGCCCTGGTGCCGAGTTTGAGGTTTGTAACATGCAAATTGACGGAGCTATCCCAAGGGGTGTGAATGGGGTGCCCGATTTTCAAAAATTCGCCAAAAATCAGGGGATGATGGGATTGCCTTGAAACTTGGCGTGTGTGTGTATACGCCCATGAGGTGTCATGGTGCCAAACGTGAGGTTTCTAACTTCAACGGAAAAAAAGTTGTTTACTTTTTTAGCTTTCAATGCAAGCCTATGGGGGGGCAAAAACGGAGCTCCGGATCCGATCCGGAGCTCCGGGCGGAGCGGAGCGGAAGTGGGCGGAGCGGGGGCGGGGCGGAGCGACCCGCTCCGAAAAATGGCGGATCTGCAAGTGAAGCGGAGCGGGGGGTCCGTGCACACCCCTAGTAAGCACGATGAGCCTCCAAATTCTTCTTTGCTGGCTCAACCCTCACAGACTCAAGTCCAACTTCCACCAGCTAGCTTGACTCACCAGGCCAAGCTGAGTCCATCATGGGAGGGTTTTTTTTCCAGATTTCCCCACAACAGATTTCCCCCCAGTGTTGCTGAATAAGACATAAGCTAAGATCCATAGATACTTCAGAAAGAGATGCCAAAGCAGTGATCCTTTGATTAGGCAAAACAGGACAATCCAATTCCCAGTTCCATTCCTGCATAAGATCCAGGCCACAGCTAGACCTAAGGTTTATCCTGGGATCCTCCAGGGTTCACCCCTGCCTGAGCACTGGATCCCCTGTGTGTCACCTAGATGAACAGGTTTGACCCCTGGATGATCCAGGGATAAACCTTAGGTCTAGCTATGGCCCCAGTGTGTCATATTTTCCCTTCTTTGATCTCTTCCCCACTTTTTGAACCTGCTATTTTATTTTATTTTTATTATTTTATTGGCTGTTTGTGTTGAAATGTACGATTTTAAAAAATGATAAAAGCAAAACTGGGCATCTTTCCACTTGCCTTTTATGTCATCAGTATTGCCTAGGAGACATGCCTTTTCCTTGGCTGAGTCTGCCTCTTGGCCATTTATCAAAGAATGTCTGTCAGGGAGTGGCAACTTGGGCACTTTTTCTTAGGCTAGCCCTGGCTGTAGCTGAGAAAGAGTAGTTGCCTCCTGCTGACTGCAATCTCCTGTGAAACCAGGCAGAGACACATTCCCAGCACCCTGACATTCCATACCTTGACTAGGCCCTAAACCAGATTCTTCTATCTCTGAATCAGATTCTTCCTCTGAGACCACTGCATTGTACAATTCCCAGGTTATCCACCTAGTCAATCCCCAAGCTGTTCACTCCCATTCACCAGCCCTCTCAACCCCAACTTCCTCCCCCACTTTCATTCCCTTTCAATTAACCCTGGGCAGCAGCGGTGATAGCCCTCCAGTTGTTAGAAGAGGAAAGAATGGACATATGCTACCTACTTCCTTCCCATGCTGGTAGAGCTCCAGAAAGAAAATCCACAGTGGCCCTTGAAAATGCTAGTTTTTCCAAGGTCTGATTCCACAATTAGTCTAGTTATTTCCAATTTTGGAGAATGTATTTCATCTTATTTTCTAAGCCAAGGTGACATAAGTCAGGCAGGGAGCATTCATCACTACAACTAATCATTCCAACTTCCATGAAAGTTATTCAGTTATTACTTTAAAGCAGGAGTGAGGGACTGTTTTAGTCCCAGGAGTTGCATTCCCTCCAGGGAGGCTTCCAGGGCCCAGATGACATCACGAAGAGGGCTTCTCCCTCCTGAATCCCTGCCCCATATATCACCGATTTCCAGCTCAGCACTACAGAAAGGCAGCCTAGTGGAGAGCAAGGAGCATGACCCAGCATCAGAGATATCAGTCCAGGTGGGGAACCTACATGAGCGATATGCAGCCCATGAGCCAGAGGTTCCACATTCCTGCTTTAAAGCAATAAGATCAAGGTTATTTAAGAAAGTAGTGCAAGAATTCAGGTCTCTCAGATTTAGCACTTCAGGTTCACTGCCCTTACCAATTACTGGTGGTGAAGACGCTAGGGTAACTAGGTTGGTAAATATGGTGGGTGCCCATAATTTAGCTTCTGAGTGGGTTCTTTTGCTCTGCAGAATAGGACCCCTCTCTGCCTCATATGACGGAGCTGTAGAAAATAGGGAGGAGATGACATATTCATTCTCAGGTCAGTTGCAGGGGACTGGAGGGAGATGGGAACCATCCACCTGCCAGTCCTTCATTCCTGCATCACACTGATAATTGTCTTGGATCCAACAATCTGACCAAACTGACTCACAGAATGGAGTTCTCTGGGCTCCTTGTTCTGGCTACATTACCAGAATGGTGTGGCATATGAAATGGAGGCTGCAGAGAATAGCCCAGGGGCTCTCCTCTTGGATGCGTAAAAGAGTCTTATGTATGTATGTACGTATGTATGCATGTACAGACCTACCTTCTGCAGCTCTACAGTATCTCATTCTCAAAAAGTTGATCTGCTATTACCATAAATGAGCCTGTAATTTTGGATCCAGGAGTGTTAAAACAAAATTCCCTTGCCTCTGTCTTTCTTCTCTTGGTTTCCTTTGTCTTCCACCTTGTGCCTTCTACTCTATGAATATCCACTTGCTTAAAAAGTCCAAGGTTCATTTTTCAACTTTTTCTCACTTCCATCTCTTCCTTCCTTCCTTCCTTCCTTCCTTCCTTCCTTCCTTCCTTCCCATTCTTCTGGAAGGCCTGCCTTCAGCCATATGATCATTGCCCCTCATTATCTTTTAGCAGTAGGTGAAGATGTCTTTCTTGTCCTGGGCATCTGTGCTGTGAACACATTCCTTTCCATTTCTTTTCTCTTTTTTTTAAGGTTCATATGATCCTTTCCTCCACTTCTCTGTCACTTTAGGTGATAAGTCTGTAAGAAGGATCTCCTCCTTTTTTCTTTTTCTTTTTTTACATTTGAGTCTAGCACTTACTGTGGAGTCATAGTATTCTTTCTTTCTTTCTTTCAACCCACTTTTTATATCCAGACAAAATCTTGATGAGATTTTGGCTCTGCTTCCTAGCTATTATTTTTTCTAGTGTTTTTCTTAGGTAGCCAAAGAGAGGCATCTGTAAGAGTGGCAGCACAAAAGAGTCTTACTAAATCAGAGTAAATGAAACCATTTCTTCTTTTGGTGCCTCAGTCTGTCACGCCAAACTCAAATGATTCTCTCATCAGTGCTACAGGAAGCATAAGCGTCTGACTTGGCAAGAGAAGAATGGGGAGAATATGAAATACGACAGATTAGACAAGGGAGCTAAGTGTCTGCACTCAGAATGCAAGAAAGAGAAAAATTACACCTTCAGAGCATTCAAGTATGGGGGTCTTCAGCGTTCAAAAGTGCTCTCTAGTGCCTCAGTGATCAGTATTAGCTATCTGTAAAGTCATTGGTGTCTGACAGGTGATCATCATCAAAAGAGGCTGGGAAAATGCTAGCATGTATCAAATCCCAGATATTGCCTCATAAAGATAGCCCACTTCACCATTTTATTTTTATATTTCCTTTCCTTCTTAGCCTTTTTTTAAAAATCCTTTCTGTCATGTACAAAGGATCTTTGAAGGCCTCTGTAATCCGGCATTGTTCATCCTTGACATCCTAAATTCTAGTTTTTAAGCCACTTTGGCAGTTTGCTAAAAGTGAGGCAGTACTTATAATTTCTTGACTTTCTTCATTTTACAAAATTCTCATGCATGGCAGCCCACAATCAGAGGTACTTAAGAAGTCATCGCATGACATGTGACAGATTTGTGTGTCAAACATGCACTAATAAAACTGTCAGTCCTGTTTGTTGTATGGGTCTTTAATAGCACCAGAAGGAAAGGATTTCTCATGTAACCCAATGCATAAATATTTTTGAAGGAAGACTGATCATCTTCATGCAGCATCTTTTTCTCTGCCAGCAGCCACATATGGTGGAGGGAAACTCTGGGTCCAGGGTTCAGTCCATCTTGAGATGGGTGAGGGAGAAGAATACTGTGTGGGGTCTCCAACACATCAGCCCCACATTTCCTGAAAATGGACAGGAGAAAGAATTTGGAGAGGGAGGGCAGGAACTTATTACAAAAGTGAAATAGAAGAACTAGGATAGCTTTAGTAGGAAAACGAAGAGGGGATCAAACAATGGAAACAACTCAGATAAGTGTATAGTGTTCAAGTCAGTCTCTAAGCAACACCATAAGGAGGGGTGAAATCCAGGAACAGAGACACAGGGCATGTCTACACCATGCCTATATCCCAGTGTTGTATCTAGGTCATCCCTGTGCATCCAAATGATGCACAGAGGATCCTAGGGTCAACCGGGGATGACCAGAGACTTTCCCTGGGATAACTGGGACCACAGATTTCTGCGGTCCTGGGACAACTCTGAGGACTGCAGCTGGTGTCCTACAGAGTCCTCAATTGGGCATGGAGCTTCATAGGACAGCCCGTGGGGATGGGGCGGCAGCAATTTCACCATCCCTGGGATGGCAGGGGGTTTGGGTGTATATGTGGGTCCTTACTTTTTTGCTGTGTGACCAGCTAATCTTTTTTTAAAAAAAAATTGGTGCCCATGACATCCCTCTTCCCTTCTGGGACATAGTGTGGCTTTATAGATGCTGAAGCCCACAGATGGGTGTTCAAAGTCTCTCAGACCTGTCTCCCCTTTTTGGTTAGGAATCAGGCCCTGCTTTGTGATGGCATAAAGCAGCACCAGTTCCTTCTTATTCAGTCCCTGTCTGTATTCTCCCAAGTCTCTTTGGTCCTCCTCCAATCTTCTACTCTCCTCTACATTTTCCCAGAACATTCCCCATTTCTCCATGGCAGCTCCTAACATGAAGTATGGCATCCACCTTCACATTTTCTAGTGGCTTTAGCAGACTTAGCCCTACCAAAAAATTACTTCTCCTTCAACAGAAAATTATTCTGGCATACCAAGGGGATAGCAATGGGATGCCCTATGGCACCAAAAATTGCCAATTTATACATGCAGAACTTCAAACAACAATGAATTTTTTTTCTACTAATGACTACAACCACTACCTGATTACATGGTTGAGTTACGTAGATTACTTTTTTTTAATTTGGAGGGGTACAAAGGCTAAATGATTTCATTGAATGGGTCAACACCAGGAATCCCAACCTTGGTTTTGAAAGTATGTGTAGTATGCAACAGGTAAGCTTTCTTGATATTACTGTCAAAAAAACAGCATCAAATTCTAGCCACAACAATTAAAAAACAAACACCACCCACGGATAGAAATATCTTCATCAAATATGACAGTCACCATCTGATAACCCTCAAATACAACTTACCATATAGCCAATTCTTAAGGGTAAAATGCAATTGCTCAGAACATCAGGACTTTCTTCAGAAGTCCCAGACTCTAACACAACAGTTTCAGAGTAGAGGTTATCCAAAGAAGATAATCAAAGCAGCCAGATTCAAGGCTAGCAATTGTAATTGTGACCACCTCTTGCATCCAAAAAGAAGAATGGCCAACAACAAAATCCGGTCACCAAAGAATTACAAATGCATATATGCTCAAATTGGCATCTGCTTCAGGATCTGCCTGGTCTAGTGATATTTAAATATCATCCATGGTGATATTTAAGAGAACAAATAAATTAAGAGTTTGGCTTATTCACACAGATCACACTAGAAATAATAATAATAATAATAATAATAATAATAATAATAATAATAATAATAATACATGGTGCAGCAGACTTTGTCAAACTTACTTACTTAGGCCCCAAGGCCCAATGCAGTCGATGCATTTATTGTAAATTGACCAAAAAGGTGCCCTCATTCACTCATCCCATCAGTGGCAAATCTTCATGGATTGTAGATTTTTTGAGTTGCAACACCACATGGGTCATTTACATGATCACCTGTCCCTGCAATAAGATCTATGTAGGAAAAACATCAAGACCACTGAAGATTAGGATAGGTGAACATTTATACAATTTAAGACATCAAAAAGCAGGGACGATGTTGGTAAAACATTTTTTGGATAAAAAATATGGGCCAGAATCCTTTGTGTTTTGGGCAATAGAAAAAGTGAGAGGGGGTTTTACAATAAAAGAGAACTGTTCTGGATTGTTTTCTTTAAAAGTCTGGAACCTAGGGGATTGAACAATTCTCTGGATTTGACCTCATATAAACAATAAATGAATCTAAAATACGTTTTCAGCGATGGGAGCAGTAGATAAGTAGAGTATTTTAAAAAACAAAAAACAAACAAAATACTTATAGTAAAATATAGTGGAAATAGTATAAAACAACATTTCAAATGATAATGATGTGTGGTTACAGCTAAGAGTTGACAGGATCAACCCGAGATAAGACAATTAAGGCTACCGGCCATTTATGGATTAACTTAAATTGCTCTAAACTGACCTTGGCTTCGGAGTAAGAGAGATTTGAGATACTACAGAGCTCAGTGGGGACGCCCAACAAGGACTGCTTTCCTTTGCATTTAGGGTTTATTGTTTTAATATTGTGCTAATGTTTGTGAAATCACAGTAAAGTGTGTTTTTCCTCATGTTAGCATTCATTGTGTTTTTGGGTGAATGAGTAAATGTTTAGTTATGTTTTATGTTAGCAAAGGATTTTTTTAAAAAATGTTATTTATTATCTGATATGGGTGTTGTTTAGTGTTTAATCTTAAATTGTTTAACATTTTATCTTTAATTTGTTGCTTGTCGAACTTGTAGTCATACTTGGTTTTCATGTAGCTCCTGATGAAGGATGTATTTCTGAAATGCATAGAGCAGATTGATTGAGTGATTAAGATTAAAGAAAAAGTTTATTTCATAGGACCAGACCTTGACTCTCATTTTTTTCATTGGTTTCGTGGTGCTCTTTCCCCTGTCTTTTGCACCAGCTCCTAAAGGCCAAACAGAAGCTGTGTTCCAAGTATCCCTTAGATGGCGACATTGCATGGGGTTAAATTTATTTCTGATTTGTTTGTAAGATTTTTAACCCACCTTTCATTATAAAATGCCCTTGAGGCAACTTACAATACTAAGGCTACGCTCCTGCGATCACCTACTTGGGAGTAAGCTCCACTGGATTTAATGGGATGTACTTCTGAATAGTCATGGATAGGATTATATAGTAGAACGGTATGAAATGACATAAATACAGCACCAATAAACAAAACAGATTAACATATAAAAGCAGCAGATAAAATATTGTAAATACCAGTGGAGGCTAGTGGCTCTGATTTCACTGGGACAGTGAATCCATTTTGAGTTTCAGTCAGAACCATCCAGAGCTCTAAAGGAGCTATCCAAGGTTAGAGTTTAGCACCTTGGATTGTTCCTTCAGAGTACTGGCTGGTTTGGATTAGAATGGATTTACAGCCCCACTGAAATTGGAGCCACCAGCCTCCACTGGTATATACTATTTATTTACAGACAGAACAAAATCAACCTTGTTTGAAAGAATAACAGAGTTGTTGTGTGCATTACAGTCACACATCACTCACTATATTAGTCAATTGTCTAAAACCTAAAAAAAAACACTAAACATTTCTTTTGTTGACTTTAAACACTGGATTTACATCTAAATCTTAAACACACATACTTAGAACTAAGTTAATGTTGTTTTTAGTGTAATATTCCCACTTAAACTGCTTCAATTGCAGCTTTCATAATTATTGCCAATGGAAAATTAACAATATTGGTATACAACATACAATAAATAGTAATAATGAAATACTTAAAATGAAATCACAATCTCTGCCTTGGAGAAAAAAAGCACTTTATCAATCTACGTCATATGGATGTCTAGACTTCCCCTGCCCACATGTACTGTACATACTTACTGTGTCTCTCAGGACACAAAGCATGGTAAATGCAGGAGGGGGGTATCTAGAAATGTGCATAACCTCAACCTGTTTAAATATTACTTTAAATATGCTGTAGTTTTTTTCTTGGAAATTTTGGATTCTAACTAAATAAAATTACTAGCATTTGTTGGGAGAGAGCGGTATGTGACATTTTGGAACTAGCCAAAATGCCAAAGCAGGTTGCTTTCACAGCTTCTAACAACCAGAAGTATTCAGCACCATGGACAGCATATTCTCCTACTCTTCAGACGGTAATAGTGCTAGCAGCCGGACACAGTATTATATTTCCTGTTGTGAGTGTAAGTGTAGTGAACATTCTATGGTAGCAAACTCATGTAGAAATAAGAACATCAAAGCAAACCCTCATCTCTGTTGTTGCTAGATGTTAGTTGAAAGCATGTACTTTTCCTTCAATAATCCTAGTTCCTAATTGTTATGCTCCTAATGCAGGAAACCTATTCAGAGGAAGAGGTAGAGCTCCCAGAGACAAACTGCATCAAAGAGCAGCTCATTCCAGAAGAGCAGCAAGACCTTGGGCCCTTGGGGGAGATGGCCCTGGGCCCATATCTACAAGAGGAGAAGAATGCCTTTGAGACAGAGACAATGGGTTCACCTAACCCTCAAAAGTGTTTGCATCACAAGATGCAGGCCAGAATAACCCCTGTGAGAGGGACTAACCATTTGCAAAGGAATGCCCCTCAAAGAAGTCCTCATGAGTAATGCTCTCATCATGAGTAGGACTACTTCCAGAAGCATCTGATTTGCTACAACTGAGTCTTGGGTGAGCCTCTGAATGCTCTATCTTACATATATGTCTAACTCCAAGGCAAAGAGAGCTGCTGGAACAACACCTTATTTCAGCCCCTAGTATCTTGAAACTGCTTCTGCTTGGACTGGTCTCTCCTGCTGAGGTATTCCTGATAATATCCTGCCTCTTGGATTGTACTTTTATTGGATTGTTTATCTGTGCATCTATCCTGCCTTTTGACCTTTGTGATTGTTTTGCCTCAGGACTGAGCCTTGACCAGACACAGCAGGATACTCTAATCATGTGCAAACATGTAATTCAGAACTAGTTCAGCTGGATAACCTGAATGATTGAAGTTGATTGTATATGCCTTGCTAGAATAATAGATTTCCCCTCTTGGCCTGTCATGGTACAACTATCCTGAGTTGCCAGCTGGCAAAGAAATAAGCTTACAAAATGCCATGGATAGTTAGATTGTGCTTGCATGCATGTTCTGGGGGATGACCAAGCATTTAAACTATAGCAGCAGGACCTAGCTTCCAATTCTGTTACAGGTTCTTAGAAATTAGGAAGGCAGCATTTTAGCTAGGTAGAAGTGCTGGCGCACTTCTTAATTGACACATTTAACCCAGTTGAATAATCTGTGAGGTAACCATCCAAAACACACTTACTTGGGAGTAGACTCACTGAATGCTGTGAACTAACTTCTGAGTAGACATGTATGGGATTGTAGGGTAATTAACTTGCCAAGAAGAGACATCAATGGGAATTCATGGGTTTCTCTTTTTAGAAAATCAGTTAAGGGGCAGGGGAATTAAAATATTAATATAAAAAATGATTGATCACTTTAAGCACACTTACATGGAAGTAAGGGCAGTATCTAATGCCTGCTTACTAGCAGAACCCACAGGAAGCTGGTAGTTCCTAAAACAACTGGAGATGAGTTCAAATGCTCATTTATAGAATGGGGCAGTTCAGCTGATTTCACAGAAGGAGCTCTGCTGACCTGGCCCATTCCAGAAATGAGCATTTCGTCTCAATTCCAGGGCTTGTTGAGGAAATGCAAGCTTCCTGTTGCACCAGTGATGGGTCCCATGAGGCACATGGGTAGTATCAGATTTTGCCCAAAGTCCCATTGAAGTGACTTCTGAGTAAACTGCTCAGGATCTGGGTGCTTTAAAAAACAAAAACAAAAAACAATCTTTTTTTTTTTTTAGTCTCACCACACCTTTGTCAAAGAAACCATTTATCTAAAATACTTTTATGTTCACCATAATACATGGACTGGTTTACATGCATGGACATGATTGGCTCTCTCTTCACCTCATTTCTCAACACTTGATGACAAGGCTCTGCATGTTTTCTCAGAAGTTTCCTTCTGAGTTTCCAGGGAAGTGTGCATATTTGCAGCCTCAGACAAATAAGTGATCTGGCCTCACTGAAAATTATTTGTTTTAATACACAATCACATTTTACTTTATTATGTTTTTTTATGTTTACACTACATTTGTTCCAAGCATACATCTACTAAAGAAAAATGGGAATGCAACAGACTTGAATTCTGTGCATAGAGGGGTGCAAACATGTATACTCCTTCTGTAGGACTTACATATCCATAGTTCATGTCTTCCAGTATCAACCTGCCTCTGATTAAGAACATTACATTGGCCAATGCCCTGCTCCAACTACCATCTCTGGTATAATATAGGAGAGCTATATTGTATCAATGCCACCCCAATTTTGGAGTGCCTTCCCTAGGGGATTCACTTCTCACTGATTTTTCTATTGTTTAGGTGCCTAAGGGGAGACATGATAGAGGTGTACAGAATTATGCATGGTATGGAGAATGTGGATAGGGAGACATTTTTCTCCCTCTCTCAAAATACTAGAACCCGGGGGTCATCCCATGAAACTGATTGGTGGGAGATCCGGGACAGATAAAAGGAAGGACTTCTTCACACAGCACATAGTTACATTATGGAACTCACTACCACAAGATGTAGTGATGGCCACCAATTTGGATGGCTTTAAAAGGGGGTTGGATAAATTCCTGGTGGAGAAGGCTATCAATGGCTACTAGTCCTGATGGCTATGTGCTATCTCCAGTATTTGAGGCAGTAAGCCTGTGTGCACCAGTTGCTGGGGAACATGGGCGGGAGGGTGCTGTTGCACCATGTCCTGCTTCTTCATCCTTGGCTGACGGCTGGTTGGCCATTGTGTGAACAGAGTGCTGGACTAGATGGACCCTTGGTCTGATCCAGCATGGCACTTTTTATGTTCTTACATCCTTTTATTCAAGCAGAAATTTTACACATTTCAATTATTTTAAACTCTGACGTATAACTGTGTTTTTATCTGCCACCTTTCTGCACGAATGTTTAACTTTGTTTTGTTGTACTTTGTAAACCACCTACAAATGTGTAAATATCCAGCAGTATAGAAATATATTCAATAAATAAATGATGCATGACAGAGCCTTGATCAATATAGCTATGAGGAATTATGGAAGCTCCACATGGGGTGATCACTTTGTGGTGACACATTCATGCCAATATTTCTTGAGCAAGCATGTCTTAATCATCCTTCAGAAATGTCCTACCATAATGTAAAAAAATAATAAATATTGCACATGGAGAAACATGGAACTTGGTCAGCTTCCAATCTCTTCTAATGACCCAGACTAGTCATATCAAAGATAAATATGATACTTTCCTTCCTTCCTAAATATGATACTTTCCTTCCTTTCTTTCACTTCCTTTCACAGTTTCTCCTCCTCACCTCCACCAACAGATTGGAATTTGGTATCTTGTGTCATCAGTCAGAAGGAAAGGATGAAGGCTCACAGCAAAGAAATGCTGTGTACAATTCTAGTCACCACACCTAAAAAAAAAAGATATTGTAAAAATTGCAGAAAAGAGACTGAAGCATCTCCCCTATGAAGGAAGATTACAACAGCTGGGATTGTTTAGACTGGAAAAAAGAAGGGTAAGGGGAGGTGTATAAATTATACATAGTGTGGAGAATACAGACAGGGAACCATTTTCCCCTCCATAATACTAGAACCTGGGATCATCCAATGAAACTGATTGGTGAAAGATTCAGGACAGATAAAAGGAAGCACTTCTTCACACAGTACTTAGTTAAACTATGGAATTGGTTACCACAAGATATAGTGATGGCCACCAATTTGGATGGCTTTAAAACAGGGTGGATACATTCCTGGAGGAGAAGGCTATCAATGCCTACTAGTCCTTATGGCTATGTGCTACCTCCAGTATCCAAGACAGTAAGCCTATATAGACCAGTTGCTGGGGAACATGGGCAGGAGGGTGCTATGGGTTTCCCATGGGCATCTGGTTGGCCACTGAGTGAACAGAGTGCTAGACTAGATGGACCCTTGGTCAGATCCAGCATGGCTCTTCTTCTGTTCTTATGTATGAAAAAGCAATTCAAACAGCGGAGGTTGGTGGCGCCAATGTCAGTGGTGGTGAATCCACTCCAGATTTTAGTCAGAACCCTAAGGGAGCTTCTGTACCTTGGATAGCTCCTTTAGAGTTCTGACTGGTTCTGAGTGAAACCCGGAGTGGATTCACCTCCCTACTGACACCAGAGCCCACCAACCTCCACTGAGTTTAAAAGTAACCATGAAAATCGCAGTGTGACTTTGAATGGGACTCTGTCTACAAACCCTTTACAATTGCCTAAGGAGATGTAATGCTGGCAGTTACAGTGTAATACATGTTGAGAGCACCAAACTGGAGAAGGCTGCTATACCCAGACAAGATCCACTGAAAAGTGCACATCAGTCATTCAATTACACACACACACTCACACACACACACACACACACAGGCGATCTTGAAAGAATTGGGACTAGCTATCCATTTTTTAAAAGGATAACCTCCATGCAATTAAAAACCAGTGTTATAAATTAATGCAAAGTGCCCAATCTAATAATATTCCACTTTATGACATGCATGAAAATTTCTTGTTAAGACTATCTCACATGTAATGAAATCTCAATGAACTAACGTTCTAATTACCTAAGTAATATTTCATTACAAACAGATTGTTACAAAGCTTAGTGACAAATTTCTAATAGTTTCCAAAGTATTAGCAGTCACTCTTGGAATGACATACAGTGGTAACTACATGTCATTGCAATTCCAGATCATTCAGATTTTAGAAGCCCAATGATTTCCTGAGACCATTCACTCTCTCATAAAACTTTCCCAATACAAGGGAAATCTGATCAGTTTCTCAGAGTTACTTTTCTTCTTCCATGTTCTCCAATGTAACAAAAACTGTGCCTTGGGGCACCTCAGGCCAATTCAGGGTGATGCACACACACACACCCAAAACCACCCCAAATCAAATTGGGACCATTTTGATGGCTCCAAAGTGGCCTATGAGGAGAGTTGGGGTGGCTGTGTACAGTCTTACTGTACAGAGTCGATTGAATACAAGCTGTTCATCTATAAGCTCTGTACACATTATCAGTACCTGGCCAAAATGCCACTTGTCACACAGTTCAGACACCTCATAGACTCTGTATTAGGGCTGTGCTCCACTCCGATTCAGATCGTGAATCCAGAGCGGAGTGACCTGATCCGCCTCCGCCAAAGGCAGATCCAAATCAAGTCGGGGGAGATGCGGATTGAGGCGAAGTGGTTCACCTCCATCCAGAGCTCCAAACACAAGTAAGTGGGGGGAGGGGGGCTTACCTGGCTCTACCGTCGCAGTCTATGCGGAGATGGTGGTGGAGCCAGGTAAGGGGGCAGAGGAGAGGGAGACTTATTCAGCCCCCATTTTGTCCCCTCTTCCCCACTTACCTGCCTCCGCCACCCGCCATGGAGGCAAGTAAGTAGGGAAGGAGGGGCAAAATCACAATCCACTCCTCCGGATCTCGCTTCGCTTCATGGAGCGGGGAAGGGTCAGATCGACCCGAAGCAGTTCAGGCCTGATCCAAAAGTTCCGGATCGGGCCACGAAGCGGTTCAGGGTGGTCCATGCACAGCCCTACTCTGTATAGAACTGCATGCAGGTTGGGGGACAATAAACACTAACATATAAAAACACTGGATTAAAAGCCTAGGAAAAGACAAATATATTCACTGGCACCAAAAAGATATCAGTGTCTACCAAACTAGAGAGGGGGTGCCATGCATAGGATGCCACCACAGAGAAGACCCCTTCTCTGGACATCACTTGCTGCATCTCAGTGAACAGGAAAATCTGGATGTTATTAGTATATGGAAAACTTTGTGGCTAGCCTTGGGTAACCATGACATGCATTGCTGTGGCCAATTGTGTATTAACAGAGCTGTACAGTAACATTCTCCCCAGCATCTCAAATTTTTCAATGTGAATAAATCCCCAAGTAACCTGAAAGGGGATGTGTAAACATGGAAAGTCTCTGCCTTTGCAGGAAGTTTTGTACTGACTTTCTAGCCATGCTAGTGCTTTGGAACAGAAAGTGGGGAAACTAGATGGTTGGAGCTATTATACTTTGACAGAAAAGGAATGCAGCTCTCAGAGAAGGAAACATCAGAAGAACAGACAGATTAGATTGAACAGATGGAGGTGAGTAAAGGTGAACTTAATTCCAAATCCATCCAGATAAGGTTCTGGAAAAGAGAGAGAGAGAGAGAGCTGTTTCTTAAAAGTCCTGCCAGGATGTTCCGTCACATGTGCAGATTAGAAGGACAATATGATTGTGGGAACAAATTATATCAAATGAGAGAAACACAGGAAATAACTCTTAGAAAACTTCCCTCCTCATGAAAATATGACTGAAGATACAAATTGTAATAGAGTCAGAGGCCTAATCTACACCAAGCAGGATATTGCACTATGAGAGGTATGAAAACAGTATATAAAAGGCAGGAGTCACACTACTGCGTTATAGCTGTATTGAAGTGTGCTGACAACTCTTGGGGCCCATTGACACATACCATATACCACTTTCATACCCCTTTCATAGTGCTATATCCTGCTTGGTGTAGATTAGGCAAGAGATTTCCCCAGATAAAGCCCACAGGTGGCCCATGACAGGAGACAAAGAGTTCAAAGCACAAATTGTCGTGCCGACAAAACAGACTTTCAGTTAGATAGCAACTATGTTTCTGTCATGGGTCGGGCAGCTGTGGAAAAGCTGAGTCTAATTAACAAGTCTTGCTCCTCCTACAGGAAGATGCCAGGAGAGACTGAAACTTTAATGGAGGTGAGAGAGATGAACAGGAGCTTTAGATCTCAGAAGGCTGATGCAAGGGGCTTCCCATTCCCATTCTAGGACTGCTGGACCCCAGCAGGAAGAGATATTAAGCAGACAGAGAATTTGGACTAAAATTTTATTTGAATTTGGACTACAACTTCACTCTAGGAGGGAGGTAAGCCAGTCTAGAGTGGACTATAGTGGAATAAGAAGACAGTGGATTGTACTGTCAGAAGAAACGAGTTTGATTAAAGGACAGGTTGAGACTGTTTATTTTTAACCTAGCACCTGTGAAAAGAACAGGCGGGGGGGCAGGAGCTGTTATAAATAAGGAGCTGTAATAAATAAATGCTGCATACAGCTGGAGAAGCTTAGAAAGTAACTCCAGACAAGTTATTTTTGGTTTTGTGTGTTTCCCCATCCCAACTCTCTCTCTCTCTCTCTGTCTCTTTGATGTAAGAGATGGGATTACAACTGGAGAGTTAACACAACCTCTTGCCATCTGGGATGAATCTGTGGTAAGTAGGGTTGTTGAGAGCACCCAACTGGTTCTAGGAGCCCCCTGGATCCAGTTGGGTACACCTGGTGCAAGCATGGACCCATCCCCCAAGCACTCACGAGGGCCCACAAGTGCTCGAGTGTGCATTTCCCCCAGGAAAGCATGTTTTCCAGATCCTCTAGAAAGTGTTCCGCAGAACACACTAATGGCAGCTGCCTACAGCATGTCCGGTGGGGGTGGAATTACACACTTTCCAGAGGCTCCAGAAAGTGAGCTTTCCCCTCCTCACTTGCCCCACACTGCTTCAATCAGGGCCTTAAAGGCCCTCTTAATGCAAGTCTCTGGAAAGTGTCTGTTTCCTCTCCCCCCCCCCAATGTTAATGGTGGGCGGTTGCTGCCATTAGCACAGAGGGGGGAGGGGCGGTTGCCAAGGGCTTGGTAGGCTCGCAAGCTTCCTGAGCACTTGGCAGGGACTCACATGGCCTGGCTCATTGGAGTGGACCATGTGAGCAGAGGGTGCAAGCACTACCAGGGGGGGCACCACCCAAAGTTTGAGAAGAACCCAGTTTTAAGAATGGAAATATCATCAATTTGGAGAAACTGAAACTGACAGGTTTGCCCATCACTAATAAAGCATATGATGCTGGATGGTGTTGGGGACATGGTTGTGCCCTTTGAAATCATTGCTATGCCCCCACCGATTTCAGCAACAGGACTCCTTGGCTTTATGTGGTACCCAAGTTTCTTTTTGAGTACTGTGGGAAGCAGGTCAGCTGGTGCTGGGCGTAGCATCTCTCTCTCTCTCTCTCTCTCTCTCTCTCTCTCTCTCTCTCTCTCTCTCTCACACACACACACACACACACACACACACACACACACACACATTTTCCACTGTTATCTCTGCTCTGAGATTGGAAATAACAGGAGGGACTCCCTCTGGGGGGATTACTCCAGGGGGCAAGACTTGGAAGGCAACTCTCACCTGCTAGTAGAACCCCAGGATAATAATACTGGGCTACCTTAAAAGACTTATAAGATTATGAAGGTAAAGTTTCATGAATGAAGTATTCCAAATGCCTAAAATGGGCTGTATAAATGCCAAGCATAGCTGTCTGTTGGCCATAAAGCTCTTTTTGCTGAATTATCAGAAGCTAACACTGGTTCGCATTAAGCTCTTTTCTGTGAGAAAGAAGGTTTGCAGTGTATTTCCCAAAAGCAGTTCAAGGTCAGTGCTTTCTCCCATCCACTCCCATGCATTTATATTCTTTTCACATTGCTTGTCTTGTATCAGCAAGAAGTCACTAGCCAGTCATTTTTCACAGCACTTGGATCTTTGCAATGTGCTTTGTGGCTTGCATTTGCATAGAAAAGAGCATAAAGAACAATTCTCAGTGGAAGTCACCGCCTGTACTTGTTTGTGCTGGTTCAGTAAAGCAGGGCAATGAAACAGCAGTCACTTAAAAAAAAAAGAGTTCTGCTTCTTGTTTTTGTGTTCTTAACATTTTTGCACTTCTGAAGGTTACAGGCCTTTTTTTTAAAAAAAAAAAAAAATCTTTTTCCACCCACACAATCATACACACAAACACACACACGAGAGAGAGAGAGAGAGAGAGAGAGAGAGAGAGAGAGAGAGAGAGAGAGAAGAATGATCCACAGTAAATCATTAAGTCCAGTGCCTAGAAAATGAATGGTAAAATTAATAGGGAGCTGGGACCAGCTACATTGAAATGTTTCTTTTGAATGCCATATTCACAGGGAATCCTGGAACAAACTTTGGGGATTACCTCCATCAGGAAACCTCATTTGAAACAGAAACTTTCATGAACACACTTTAGATTAGAGCTATATCTTCTGCTCCAAAGCTAATAAAAAAGATGTTCTGATTCAGAATCATTGAAACAGCATGGGGTAAAGCCCTCGTGGGCTAAAGCACATAGAAGACTGCAGTGCTGTTCTATTATGGATGTATACAAAAGGAATGAGGGATTAAAGAGTATTTCTTATTAGGGCAAATACAGTACAGGAGATACAAGATAAAATTACTTCACACCTTAGGCAAAATGTATACTGATTCAATGGCCCACCTTACTCACCCTCTCATAAAAAGTCCACCTTACACACCCTTTCCTAAGCTCAAATACATCTTTCAAGCCCAGCAGTGGGTGCAAATCAGCACTGCATCAGTTATATGATGCAGCTGCCGATTCTCAGCCACCATGGAGCTTTCCCACGAAGCTGCATATTTTAAAAGTCAGGCATTTACTTATTTATTTTATTTCATTTCATTTACATCCCACCTTTCTTCCTCCAAGGAACCCAAGGTGGCATACATAATCCTCCTCCTCTCCATTTTATCCTCACAACAACAACAACAACCCTGTGAGGTAGGTTGGGCTGAGAGTATGTGACTGGCCCAAAGTCACCCAGTGGATTTCCATGGCCAAGTGAGGACTAGAACTCCCACTTGGCCATGGGATCTCCCAACTCCCAGTCCATCACCTTAGCCATTACACCAAACTGGCTCTCCTAATTTTACCACTGAAGTGAGGTCACCACAGCCCTTCTGCCATCTGACCTCACTCAGGCATTGAGGCAAGAGTGTTTGAGGGCAGATACCTGATTGGTCAGTGGAAGCTGGGCAGGGGGCAGGCCCAGCAAGCGTCACCTGCATCCAGCCATCGGGATTACCTTCTGTCACCCCGCAGCAGCGAAACCACGAGGTTTAGTGGGAAAACAGTGGCAATGTGGTGCCATCAACGCAGGGCCCTAGACAACCCAGTACATGAACAGAATGGATTACAGAGTTTTGCCAGATCTGCTTGGATCCTTTTTTGCCCTCCTCTGAACACGCTCCAGCTTGTCTGCTCCACAATTCAAGAAGGACGCAGACAAGCTGGAGCATGTTCAGAGGAGGGCAACCAGGATGATCAGGTGTCTGGAAACAAAGCCCTATGAAGAGAGACTGAAAGAACTGGGCATGTTTTCCTAAAGCTTT
Organism: Elgaria multicarinata webbii; assembly: GCF_023053635.1. Classification (NCBI taxonomy): domain Eukaryota; kingdom Metazoa; phylum Chordata; class Lepidosauria; order Squamata; family Anguidae; genus Elgaria; species Elgaria multicarinata. Next base: position 87,769,683 of record NC_086174.1, read on the forward strand.
TAAAACTTGATTTTGCTCTGACTTTATGCTGTTAGTTTTACCCTACCCTTTGCCTGTTTGGTGCATTCTCTTCCCCTCCTTATTGTTTTATTATGATTTTATTAGAATGTAAGCCTATGCAGCAGGGTCTTGCTATTTACTGTTTTACTCTGTACAGCACCATGTACATTGATGGTGCTATATAAATAAATAATAATAATAATAATAATAATAATAATAATAATAATAATGTTTAGCCTGGAGAAGAGAAGAGTCAGGGGAGACATGATAGCACTCTTCAAATACTTAAAAGGTTGTCACACAGAGGAGGGCCAGGATCTCTTCTCGATCCTCCCCGAGTGCAAGACATGGAATAACGGGCTCAAGTTAAAGGAAGCCAGATTCCAGCTGGACATCAGGAAAAACTTCCTGACTGTTAGAGCAGTACAACAATGGAATCAGTTACCTAGGGAGGTTGTGGGCTCTCCCACACTAGAGGCCTTCAAGAGGCAGCTGGACAACCATCTGTCAGGGATGCTTTAGGGTGGATTCCTGCATTGAGCAGGGGGTTGGACTCGATGGCCTTGTAGGCCCCTTCCAACTCTGCTATTCTATGATTCTATGATTACCTCAATAAACAGTCAAACGTCCCCACACCCAGCCGCAGTGGCGGCTGGCCTTCTCCAAGATACCCACACACTTTAAAACATAAAAACCCTCTCTAACTCTGAGCACCCCCTCCTGGTTGCCTTGGACCTGATCTTCCCACTTGACATACGCACACACCACCAAGGAAGATGGAGGGTCTTCTTCATGGGGCTTTTTATCTCTTCTTTAGCCCCCAAGCCCCATGACCCTTGTTAACCAACTGGTGCCCTTCCTGGGCTTCTGACGACCCCTCCCCATAAGGACGGGACCCACCTTCTTTTCCCACAGCTGAAACGAGTTAACTTCCCAACCACCCTGATAACCTCCAGGTGCTGTGGTGGGAGTTGCTCTAGGCAGAAACGACCTTGGCCAAAAGCCACTAACTGCTAACGTGACCTGCTGCCCCTTGGTCTGTGCTTGGAGGGGAGATAAACGGAGAGAAGGGGGGGCTGGAAAGGTTTCCCCTCTTTCTGCGCCCTTTTCCTAAGCACAGATCGAGGGGCAGCATGTCATGTTAGCAGTTGAAATCAATGGGATTTACTTTTGAGTAAAGTAAATCCACTAACCCTGCCTGGAGGCTCCCTCCCTGCTTGCTTGCATCTTCAAGTTCATGAACTACAGGTGTGCTCTTTCCCTTACTCAAAAGTAAATCCCATTGATTTCAACTGCTAACATCACATGCTGGCTTACCTTTGAGGAAAGCCCATTGAACAGAAAGTCTTACTTCTGAATAAACACATACAGAATAATGCCCATACATATGCAGATCATGGAAGGGGAGAGGAAGGTTGTGGCTGCAAAGAGGAACACGAGGCAAGAAAGAGGAAAAACGGCTGCTACTTTGGGCGCGGAAACACAAGAAACACACCCCGAGGAAGGAGATTGGCTAAGGAAAAGAATATGAAAAAAGGAAGGTTTCTTATGATGGAAACGGCCACATAAGAGAAATGCAACGACTTATACGGATAAGATCAGAAAATAGAACGACAGAAAGGGTAAGCGATAAAACGTTACAAGGCAAGTGTCATGTGGCGAGATAAGACTCAAAACACAATAAAAAACCGTTTATAAGCGGTATATCCAGCTTAGTGTAGATCTCCCCTTGAAGTCTCTTTCACACTTTTCACAGTCAGGCAGGCATGGGGGTCAGTGGGCACAAGCCCACTCTTCAATGGAGAGAATGTATGGAAAGTGTTCCTGTGAATAGTGTGCACATTCCCCCCAAATGTGTGGGTTGGGGGAAGCGGGATGCATCCCTGTGTTGAAAGAACACCAAATGATGATGCTCCTTGTCTTTCTGTGCTGAACTGCAAAACTGGTTTCATTGCCTCTTGAAGGGCAGGTAGACATAGAATATTACCCAGATGCCTTAGCAACTGAGAGCCATATTTCTGGTGATGTCATACTGTGCAGTAAAGATCAATGAAACTGCCTTTGCAGGGCGGTTTGACATGGAAGAGAGTTTCTCCCAGTTGCCTCAGCATGCAGGAATACATTCACTGTTCCTACCCCAAACTGAAGGCAAGCCTGCTTCATTTGGCTTCAGTAATAATATTGTAGAGTCAAATCAAATTCGTTCTATAATACTGAGACCATCTCACATACGACACGATGACACTACTGATTGGCTGGGATCTCACTTTGAGAGAGAAGTAAATGGTGTGGAGGAGCAATAGTAAGGGGAATGTAGCAGCTGTGAAGAGCCAAACAAATGCTAATAAAAGGTATGGTCAAAGTATTTTATCCTTAACCTCTTTTTCACTCCCATATTGTTCACAGGTTAAAATTCAGTGCAAAGCATAATTGGAGGACCATATAAGTTTAGCCAAGTGGTTTTCAAAGTGTAACATGAGACATCCTATGGCTTTATAAGCTTATCAGGGATGCCTCAAGGACACAATCGTTGCCAGTAGGGCTATGCATGGACTCCCCAAACTGCTTCGTGGCCCAATCCACAATTTTTGGATCGGGCCGATCCACTTTGGGCCAATCCAACCCTCCCCTGTTCCGCACTGCGGAGTGATATCCAGAGGGCCAGATCAACATTTTGGCCCCCCTTCCCTACTTACTTGCCGCCACAGTGGACAGCGGAGGCAGGTAAGTAGGGAAGGGGGGTCAAAATGGGGGCTGAATAAGCCCCCCTCCCCCTGCCCCTTTACCTGGTTACGCCATCTTCGCTGCACGGACTATGGCGGTGGCGGCAGAGCCAGGTAAGCCCCCCCCCCCCGTACCTGCCTCCATCGTAGTCCGGTGCCGGCTTCAACTGTGGGCCAGGCCTCATAGCGGAAGCAGGCCGTGGCCTGCTTCCGCTTTGAGGCCTGGCCCTCAGTTGAAGCTGGAGCTGGACCGCGATGGAAGCAGGTAAGCCCCCCTCCCCCCTGCCCCCTTACCTGGCTCCACCACCATCACCGCATGGACTGCGGTGGAGCCACCAGGTGAGCCCCCCTCCCCCCTTACCTGTGTTAGGAGCTCCAGATGGAGCCAAACCGCTTCACCTCGATCCGCAGCTTCCCCGACCCGGATTCGCTATCTGAATCGGAGTGGAGCATGGCCCTAGTTGCCAGTGTGGCGTAATGGTTATTAGAGTGTTGGACTGGGACTCAGGAGACCTGGGTTCTAGTCCCCACACAGCCATGAAGTTCACTGGGTTTGGGCCAATCATTGACTCTCAGCCTAGTGTACCTCACAGGGTTGTTGTGAGGATAAAGATGGAGAGGGGAGGGATCATGTAAGCCACCTTGTGTTCCTTGGAGGAAAAAAAGAAGGGATATAATTGTAATAATAAATTAAAATAAATAAAGCTTCCACAAGCTTCCACAATTGAAAGAAACAGCAGTGCATTGGAGTTTTCTATGACAAACTATGCAGGATGATGTCGATATCCATCAGGTCTGGCCAGTACCTCAAGATGAACAGAGTGAGCACCCAATAATGTGCCCAGAACATTCTGTTATATGGAAGGATTCTGTAGTGGATGTGCATGAGTTACCCAGCAGACACCAACTCCTGTGGAAACCATTATTACAGACTGATTTAAATTTAGATGTTGCTAGATTTAAGAACTAGATGTTGCTAGAACTTAAAGGTCTGCCTAATCTGCATCCTCGGGTCCATCATCACTGACTATTGGCTATGCTGACTGGGGCAAATGGAGTTAGATTACAATAACATCGGGAGGAGCACAAGGTATAAGTGTGGAGGGGTGATGTGTGTCTATTGCTTGCTACGGCTGTATGAAAGCAAAGCTCTGCTAATACACTGATGCATGTGACTTAGAGCCAAATCAGACATTACATGCATGTCTAGCATTTTTATTCTAGAATAGGAACTGGGCCTCCAAACTGGACTGGGACCCGAGCATGGGGATTAGGTGTGCTTTTAAGATCTGGATTGGGGGAGGGGTGCACTTACTCTAGAACAAAAATGAAAAAAGACTGTGGAGGTTTCAGAATGGCACACACTTACCTCCACTCCATGCTGGGGACTGGCCAGATAGAAGTGCATACAGCTGGGGCATGTGAGGCTTGTGGCAGCAAACGGGCATCCACTGCACCCCCAACTTGCTTTACTGGGATTTAAATGCCAAGCAAAGCAACCAGAAGTTGCAGCAACAGGGACCAGGGAAATAGCAGCAGGGCCATTCACTGCATGGGCAGAGGGGAAAGGGGGTGGGAGACTCTGGATCCAGGCATCCAATAGTGAGCCATGTTTGGAAAGAGATAAAAGAGTAACATCAGTGTTCTTTGGAAGGGCAAAAAAGAGGAGTAGCAGAAGAAGCTGAAGGGGGAGTTTTTAAAGTGAGTTAAAATTGCCACCGGAGCTGGGCTTCTTAAACCTGATGGAAGAGTGAGATGGACCCACACACTCTTTCTCTGAGTCAAGGAGTGAGAAATTGGCTCTGAGGTATTTTCTTAAGGGTAAGAAATCTAACTCCCTACCCCGCTCTTCCTAAAGGGACTCTAAACCTGACAAAGACATAGCCGCTAGACAAACATTTAAAGTAATATCTCTGTTGCCCCTTAGTTCATTCTCACATCGCAGTGGAACATCACTCAGAAAACAAATTAGGACAGCCACTAGACAAAATTTGAACAATGGCCCATAGTGTGTCAGTCTCAACTGGTCTATAGGAAGATTACCTATATAGCTGCCAGTGCCATTGAAAGGAAGGGGTAAGTGGTAGAAACAACCATGATACTGAAAAGCTCAGAAGTAAAGTGTGTGTGTGTGTGAGAGAGAGAGAGAGAGAGAGAGAGAGAGAGAGGAGAAAACAGGGGTGGGCAACTTGTGCCGCTCCAGATATTGTTGCACTGCAATTCTCATCAGCCCTGCCAGCATAGTCAATGGTGAGAGATGGAGAAAACTGCAACATCTGGAGGGACAGAAGTTGCCCACCCCCGGCCTAAGTAAAACACTCTTGGATTGGTACTTTGTTCTCCATTCTAGAATTCATTTTGGCATAAAAAGCAGCAGCAGCCACAAACAAATTATCAAGCTGTCAATATAACGGGTAGCTGCTTAGTGTCATAGACAGAGCATCCTATAAATGTAATGTGTCATTGTTCTTCCTAGGAAGTACATCTGTGGCTTTTCACACCCCGATGTATTGTCAGTGCTCAACGGAAAGCTTGACAATGGGAGGAGCGGTTCGGCTCCCTCATTTCCAAGCTGTGAACAAGAGCTTCTCTCAGCAAGGAAAGATGATTAACAGATTTCCCCCTTCTTCATGCTACGTTTAGCGGGCTGAATGGGAAATTATCTCCTCTATTGGCCCTTCTACCATTCAATTCGGATTTGCTCAAGAAGATTTAGAGAAAAGGCAGAGGGCAACAGTAGCCATGCAATTCCATGTTTCTTCTGATAGAATATTCCTTGTACACCACAGGGCACTATAAAACATTTATGTAGACAAACCAATTGGTGTATCTTAGAAGAGGGCTCAGATTTAATGTTCTCAGAGGGGCCAATGAAGATATTTCAGGGGGGAAAGTACGTAGTCAAAGTCTGCAAACAAGTATGAGGCATGCTCTTGCATCCCCAATGTTGGAGCATGCTCAGTACACCTAATGTCTTAGCCTGCAATCTTATCCACATCTACTCAGAAGCAAGACTTACTGAGCTCAGTAGGGCTCATTCCCTGTTAAATGAGTATAGAATTGCAGCCTTATAGCACTACTTTTACCTGGGGGGAATCCGCACGTCGTTCTGAGATCGCTTCTAAGCGACCCCAGTGCGGCGTGAAAGCGAGCGTGTAACTGGCCTTTGGAAGAGGCGACGAAGAGACGTCTTTCCTGCCGCCACCGCCACCGCCACCCAACTCCCTCCTCGCCAGCTGGAACGGAAAGCTCGGGGGAAGAAGGCGGGGTGGAGAGCTTCTTCTGCTCTCAACCCCACCTTCTTCAGCCGAGCTCTCCTCGCCGGTCGGCGAGGTCTGTGGGTGGCAGTGGTGGTGGCGGGAAGGACGTCTCTTCGTCGGCTCTTCAAAAGGCAAGTTACACACTCGCTTTCACGCCGCACTGGGGTCGCTTAGAAGCGATCTCAGAACGACGTGCGGATTCCCCCCTGCTCTGCAGCCTGTTGTTTTCTGAGCAAGGTGTTATTTTTAATCTCTAAAGCCCTAAATTCCACAGGGCCAGTTTTTTAAGGGACTGCCTATCTCATTAGGAATATGCACAGTTATCAAGCTCAGCAAGAGAGGCCCTCCAGAAGCCAGCACTGCCTGCAGAGGCCTGTTTGCTGTACATGGGGGAAAGGGCTTTCTCCTGGGTTGCTCACAGATTGTGAATGCACAGTTATGCATGCAGCAACTGGTGAAATTCCCTCTTTATCACATTTAAAGCTGAAGATATCCACAATTCCCCCAAAGTGTGCTTATGTTAGTGTCATTTGCAATTCTGAGTTCAGTTTGCACAAATTTCCTAATTTGTGCAATTTTCCTCAGTAGACTGAATCAGCCCCACTTTAGTCTGTGCAAATGTTTGTGCAAATTAGGACATTTGTACAAATTTGGGGAAACTTGTGCAGATCTCCTGTTCAATCACTGCTTGACTTGCACAAGTTTTCCATTCATGTAGAGCAAGCAGCAATTGCAAATGGGAATTGGGCATAAGACAAGTGGTGAGATGATGTTCAGAAAATCCTGGAGATTTCAAAGATTGCTCATTTGCATTCTTTAGGAGAAACTGAACATCTTGTAGTAGAATTTGGATAAAAATTAAAATGAAAACAAATGAGCTTTGAATGGGGCATGGTCACTTTTTTTGTAAGCAAAAATTACATTATCATACATCCGTATTTATAACTGGAGAGCACAATATCATTACATATAATTTTAATTTCTACAAATTATTCTACAAATCATTATAACATTAATCTTAGGGGTTCCTCTTTTTTCTATAACCAATTATTATAAGGCTAATGCCAAAAGTTATGTAGATAGGAAGATCTTTTATTAGCACCCTTTGTTAATTAAAACATTAGCAATATTTTCAAATTTGTACAAAGCTTTGCTTTAGAATTTAATTTTTTGGGGCCCAAAGGCCACTTTTAAAAAACACCAAACCATCTATGTGCTGCATTCCTGCCACTGCAGGGGAGGGGGGAACAGTCAGTTGCAAACCATAACACAGGGTAAAACAGAGATGTAGCTTGTTTTCAAGCTACTTTTCCCCCCATTTTATTTTATTTATTTATTTATTTATTTATTTATTTATTACATTTATATACTGCCCCATAGCCGAAGCTCTCTGGCAGGTTTACAACAGTTAAAAATGGTAAACATTAAAAAGTATACAAAATTTAAAAACTATCAGAAATATAAAGGCAACAGTGTAAAAACAACAGTATCCATTTTAGCCTTCTGTAGCAGTTTGATGCAAAAATTTGGTAGCACAACACTGTTGTTTTTTTGTTTGTTTTTTTGCTGCCACTGTGAATTTTGGTGGGGTGCAGCAAGTAATGCATGAGGCCCATCAGCTGCATGAGGCCCACCCCTGATTTAAATAAAAGGCAGGCGCTCTTTAAAAAATAATTAAAAAATAATTAAAAGCATTTAAAACTTAAACTTGTAAAGGCCACTTAATGTTATCAAATGCTTGCTCATCATCTAAAATAGCATTACTATTTCTTCATTTAATTTGGATGCATAATCTAGAATAAGTAAAACCATTCTGACATTATCTGTGATTTTTCTGGTCCATAAAAAAAACAGTTTGAAGCTGACGGATATATTTGTATAAAATCCCATTCAAACGCTTTGCTGGGATGCTTGTAAAATTTTATAATCACTATTCAAAAGTAAAATTGGTCTATATCATGTTATCAGTGTTACCACTTTCCCTTCTTTAGGTATTATGACAATCAAAGCCTCACTCCATGTTTCTAGGAATTTATTTCTAGACACTATATTATTAACAATGCAATGTCTACTCAGAGGTCATTCCTACTGATTTGAATGGAACTTACTCCCAGGTAGCTGTATATACTGTAGGATTGCAGACTAATTGTGCTTTGTAATGCCTTTACTAGTGGTTCAACAAGGGTTTTATATTAAGCTGACATCAACCTGGGATTTTATAATCTTCTAATGCTTTAATGTTATCTTTTACTTTTCTTGTCAAGCATGGTTCACCTAATTAATACCTCTTGACCTTCATAAATTAATTGTGGAAGATAGATAGATTCCTTATTGTGCTTATCTGTTCTATATTTATATTTTAATAAGTAAAAAATGCTCTGGTATCTCATCAAGACTTTTGGGCAATGATGTAACTCTTCTTATTGGATGGATTTGTCTCTTTTGTTTTGTAGAATTAGTTTTTCACAGATGATATTAAAGTCAAGTTCTTGTCTTGTCTTTTTACTTGTGTGCATATTTATTCTATGTTCCTTCAATAATGAGTTCCTAAAGCTATTATTCATCCTATAATAAATTCAGTTTAGTAATCCACTATAAATATATTTATCTCAGTCTCAAATATAGTCAATCATATTAATATTTTTTGTGTACCTTGTTATTCCAATCTCTAGACAAAAACATTTTCAGAGCAATCCTATGGCCTCTGGGAGGGCATCCCAGGACCCATGGAATACAGTGGATTCCCTCCACCCCCGGGGCTGTAGGTCATAATTCTTTGACCTGGGTGGGGCAGAGGGAATCCGAATGGGGATTTGCTCCAAGTTTCTGTGGAAAGCTCCAAGGTCTCTGTTTTGACATCAGACAACGACAGAGAGAAAAGGAGGAGGAATTCCGGGGGCTAGGAGAAGGCGAGGAGAGAAGTGTTCAAGGATCCACCAGATCCAAAGTCTTCTCAGGCCCCAGCCCCATTCCAAGCTGTACAATCCAGCTAAATGGCTCAGAGGCACATCTAGCAAAGACAGACTTTTACAAGAACTGGGGAGCAAAATGGCAGGGGATATGATATTCAGAAACCTCCAATTTCAGAGCCTTCTCTTTAACAGTTGGCAATCTTGTATTATTACATCCTTAGGTATACAACCTACATGGAAGCAAGTCCCATTGAACTCAATATCATTTACAGCTGTGTAGACATGCACTGGATTGTACTATTATTATAATCAATACATTGATCCATTCCAGTCTGAGTTCAGGTCTGGTTTTGAGACAGAATCAGCCTTAGTCACCCTGATGGATGGCCTTCTTTGGGAGGGGAACAGGGGGAATACAACCCTATTACTTGATCTGTCAGTAGCTTTTGATACCACTGACCACAGTATCCTTCTGGACCATCTCCGTGAGTTGGAGCTACAGTTTTACAGTGGTTTAACTTTTACTTACAGGTTTTGTTCCAGAGAACATTGGGTAACTGTGCCTCGTCTCACTAGCAATTGTACTGTAGGGTGCCAAAGGATACTATTTTGTCCCCAGTGTTGTTCAATATCTATATGAAGCTGTTGGGAGCAGTCATTAGATCTGGACCAAGGTGTCATAAGTATGCTAATGACACCCAAATCTATAACATCTGAATCAGGAGAGGCCATGTGTGTTCTGAAACAGTGTCTGGATGAAGTTATGGGCTGGATGAGGGTCATGAAAAAACTGAATTCTGATAAGACAGAGACATGGGTAGGTGGTTCCCAGGTCCAGGAATTGGGTTACTTGTTATGAATGACATTGCACTCCCTCTGAAAGAACAGCTCCATAATTTCAGGGTGCTGAATCCATCTTTGTCACTGGAGTCACAGGTGACCTCAATGGCTCAGAATGCCCATTACCAACTTCAGTTTATGCACCAATTATTACACCCATTCCTGGATAGGGATAGCCTAGTCACTGTGGTTCATCTCAGAACTAGATTAACACACTCTACGTGACACTGTCCTTGCACCTGGTTCAAAAGCTGCAGTTACTGCAGAATTCACCAGCTATGGTGCTCAATGTGACATCCAGCCATGTTCACATTGTGCCTGTTGAACTGCACCGGCTGCCTATTCGCTACTGAGCCATGTTCAAGGTTATTTTGTTGACATGCAAGGTCCTAAGCAACTTGGGACTGTGAGATTTGGTGACCGCATTCCCCGATATATACCTAGCTGATATTTAAAATCTTCTGAGGAGGCCTTGCTGGTTGTTCCCAAACCAACAGAACATTGCCACATAATGTCTCAAAGGTGGGCCTTCTCTGTGGCAGCCCCCACCCTTTAGAACACTCATGTGGTTCATGAGTTAGAAAATGTGGAATGTTTTAAACACCTCCTGAAAACACACTTGTTCTCCCAGGCTTCCTCTGGCGTGTAATTAATTGCTCCATCTTAATGTTCCTTGTATTGCTTTGTACTGTTATTGTAGCTGAAATTGCTTTTAATTGTGTTTTTAATATTTATATGAAAATTATTATTATTTCTAATAAGGAGAATATTAAATTAATTCATGCAAAAAGAAATTTTTATCCATTTGTTAGTAATGACATGAGTTCTATCAAGAAATTAATTCATTACAAGTATTTAGGTTAGTTCATTAGTAAAGAATGCACACAGCATATTTCAAATGACATTTAGACGTAAACGTAATTAGTACAGTTAGTGCATTGATTTGTTCATTAATTCATGAAGGCTGAAAAAGTTGCTTGGAAGTAGAGATGATTTGCAGCTATGAAGTTTTAAAGTGTAGACTCCAAATGGGTAATTTGGGGAAAAGTACATGAGATAGATGTGTGTAAGTAAAATTGTCTATGAAGAGGTGTTGTTGTTTTTATCCCTGATGTCTTCTGTTTTCATATCATTGCCGGTAATTCCTGCTGTGAAGTAGCTCCAGTCATCAATGAGTTTCTCAGTTCCATGTTGTGTTTCAGTTCTCCTTCTCAATCCATTAGCAATTGCAGTTGAAATGTGATGTCTTCAAATGCTTCCCATGATGACTTTTTGACTTAATTCACTACTTTCACATAATCAGATATTATTAACAGCATATTTTTATCTCCACCATAACATGTTGCCTTCCCCAATCTGATGCCCTCCAGATGGTTTGGACTTCAAATCCCATCAGCCCCAGCCAGCATGTCCATTAGTCAGGAACGCTATGGTTTATAGTCCAAAACATCTTGAGGGCACCAAGCTAGTATAGAGTCTATATAGGTTTCATTTATGCAACAGAAATCCATTCCAGGGCTAGAGGAAGTCTTGCCATCTTCTCCTGACCTGTGCTTAGCCCAATAGATTTCTCCAAACAAAGAATTGCATAGAAAAATGTTTAGATTACAGGGAACTCCACGCAGAAATATATATTAGTAAAACAATGTTCAGAACTGCATTATCTAAGGGGAAAATGCTTGCAGCAATGCATATAGAAGGCAAAAAAGCATGTATTAGGAGAAATGCACAAAAATGCATACAATTTTTTTTTAAAAAAAATCTCAAACTGATGTAAAAATGGGATGAAAGAAATGTGAAAAAGTGCTATCTTAAACCAAAACCAAACTTGAAAACAAAGTAAGTTTAAGAAAACGGATACAAACAACATATCAAATTTAAGTATAACTATACTTATTACAATGAAATCATATTAGTAGAAAATATTTTAATCTTAAAGCAAATACATACATTTAAAATTTAAACAAAATAGTCCACATACATCAAACTTCAAAAAAAAAATCCCCGAACATGAAGACCTGTATGGTTGAAACGCGTTTGGGGATTTTTGTTTGACGTTTGTGGACTATTCTGTTTAAATTTTAAATGTATGTATTTGCTTTAAGATTAAAATATTTTCTACTAATATGATTTTATTGTAATAAGTGTAGTTATACCTAAATTTGATATGTTGTTTGTATCCGTTTTCTTAAACTTACTTTGTTTTCAGGTAAAAATGGGATGAACCAAACTTAAGACTTGAAAAATCAGAAACAGGGAGAAGATGAATTGACAGATTCAGCCATCCCTACTTCTGAGTAGGCACGATTCACCCTACACGTTATATGTGTGGCAAACAACACCTAATTATTTCCATCCTGCTCTTCATCCTGGTCATATTCTTCCCAATGAATCGTTGTCTCGACATGAAGGCCATGGTTTTGCTTTTAGCAGGCTTCTGGAGCGCTCAGTCCCATTAGCTTCAATAATGGGCATGTTTTGTACAGCTTAGAAGAACACAGTAGTACTGCAACCTGGCCCGAAAAAAAGACACTTTTGCAACAGTACATTTCTGCTTTTGTCATCATCATTACTATTATGCTCCTGAGTACCAACTAAAAAGCTTAAATGAGTATAATCATGCTAAGTGATTAGCTACATTTAAGTGGCTACCCTTAAATATCAGTACAGTCTGTTACAGTTTATTAAAATCAAATTGTTAAATTTCATAGTTGGAGTTAGGGAGAATAATATATGGAGCCCGTTATAACAGGTATTATGGTGCAGCCACATTTATAATAGTAACAAATCAAATACTTACAAAAGGAAATCTTCTTTATATAATTCTTATGGATTTGTTTACCGTAAGGTAAAGTTATAGTGAATAGATACTTAGTTTTTTTATTATTCTATTTTTAAGTGGGGGGGATGTCCAGGTCCAAAGACAACACCAATGGGGTCAAATCACAGAATACAGCTATCACCATCTTACTCTCCTTCTGAACTTGCAGGTATGTAGCTGCCAATGCTAGAAACTGAGAAGTGGATCTCAAATTTTTACTCCATTCATGAAAAGAGGTTCTGTTCATGCTCCATAAGACAAAGAAGAAACACTCCAAAGTCCACTGTTGCACAATAACTTATTATTAGGGCTATGCACTGCCTCGTCCCGAATACAAGGTGGTACTGGGTTGGCCCTGGGCACCCCAAGGTGAAGTGGATCAGGTCAGAAGTGCCCCAGGCTGATTCAGGGCAGTGGTGGGCTACTCCCACTGCCCACCCATGTGGGAAAGCAGGGCACATAGTTGACACGGCATTGGACACCCTGCTCACCCCATTCATCCCCCTCTCTTCCCTCCCCCACTCACCCAAATCCAGAGCCATGATCCTCACCATCCACAGGACTTACCTTTGCCATCCGTCCTCCTTCATTAGAGCTGAGTTTTAAAAGTAAGTTGGGGGCTGACATTTTCATAGATCTACAGTCACAAATTATGGTGGCCGTAAAGGCCTATTTCCATAGTTTGTGGCAATAGATCTATGAAAACTCAGACCCCATATTACTTTTTAATCACTTGCCTGGGCTCCTGCCATGCTGCTGTGTGACAGGTGCCCAGGAAACCACAAGGGCTGATCTGCTTTTGGGGGAGGGAAGGGTGAACCTCACTTCAGATTTGGTTCTGAAGCAAGGCAGCCCAGATTAGCTTTGAAATGGCCTCCAAAGTGAGTCATGAAGTCTGTGCACAGCCCTACTTATTATGACCAACCAAAATGTCACAAAATAGTGAGGAAGCTTTCAAATTCTCTGGAACTCCTAATCCATCTGGGTTGTGCACAAAGCAGCAACTGGAAAAAAAACAGGAAAGCAAAACAAAAATACAAATTTAGGCTAGATGTTGTCACTATAAGGTCTGCATTCAGAGCAATCTTAAAACTGCAGACTGAGCGGATTCATCTCTGCTAAGTGCTGCAGGTATCTGGGTGCACCTAGGATTCTGGGAAGCAATGGCTATCTCCCATTTCTGAAAACAAAGTCTGCTGTTACCCAGTTCTGTCTCTGGCCTTTAGCAAAACACAGTTTCCTGGGAAAGGAAAGAACAGAACTATAGAGAAACATTACCATATTTATATTAGCAAACTTAGAGGTAAATTTTGGCCTAGGTAAAAAGAAAAAAAAAGAAACTGAAGCCAAATTGCATAGAACTATGTATGTAGTCATAAGAGGGAAAAGGAATTGACCTCTCATATGAAAAGTACCTGTTCAGGTGGTAGATAAAAAATATCTTCCTCTGGTTGTAGCTTCCACTACTATCCGTTACACAAGCACAACTCTTCTTCCATGAATAGAAGCTCCTTCTGTGAATGAAGTGAAAAGTTAGGATCCAGACTGGACCAATTCAAATGTCTACAATCCAGCAAGGCAAATTCTTATATTCCTAGCAGAAGCTACTTATACATGGGAGAACTCCCACATTCAAAGACTCTTCTGCTCATTTCAGTAGGAAAGAGCAGCTCCACTTAAGTAACTCCTCCACGTTGGAAGCCACACAAACTGGGACTGGAACCATAAATGCAATTGATAGGAATCCATAATATTTAATTAAATGTCATCATTGTTATTAATAAATACACATTGGGTTAAAATAATTTAAAATTAGTTCCAAGGTTTCAGCACTCATTCTAATGCCTTTTAAAGCATTTATTTCAGAGTAACTATAGTTACAGTTCTTTGACCATTTCCTTTGGGAGCTTATTCATCTGCCTACTAGCTGTTAACTATTAAAAGATTTTCTTTGTCTAACCTACATATTCCTTCCATAGCTTCAGGCTATGGTCCTTTCTACAACCAACTTCTGAAACTGAATAATTCCCTTCCTTCATTTATATTGTTACCTGGGAAATATTTCTAAATTTTCAACATGTCACTTTAGAGAAGTTTCTTCCTTTCTTTTTCTTTTTTAGAGTATACAAAGTTTATTCCCTTGATCTCTGCTCATGTGTCTTCTTATATAGTGTTCCTTTTATCATTTTCACTTCTTTATTTAGATTTAGTGCCTACCCTTCCTTGTTCCCTCTCAGTGTAAAAGCATATAGAATGTTTTCAGAGATAGCTGGTCATTGACATAATAAATATTGTAAAATACCTGAGAAAACAGCTCTCTCCTTGGCAGACTTGACTACCCTGTTTTTACCTGTTATGAAGTATATGGACTGGTGAATGTCTGAGTTTTGCTTTCTCCTGCATTCAGGTTCATCTGTTTGTTTTAAATCTGAAGTTGTTTCTGACTTGAATTTGAAGAAATTAGTGAATTTTGGCAAATTTTATCAAAAGCTAACTGAAATGAAATTATCACCCATCCACACCAGCCAAATTCCATAGGTACGGCAATAACCGGCATGAAGAGGACTGTGATGTACATGGCTACCATGTCATTATTAAAGATAAGAACCTATCAGAAAAAAAGAGAGAGATACCAACCCTAACTCAGTTCCACCAACATGGTTAAATAATAATACACATGGATTCAAAGCCGGATGTTTAAGAGCTAGGCACTCAACGCCCTGGGGTTAGGTGGACAAATCTGTCAGTTTTGATTTTTCCCACATTCAGGTGTCTTAAATCTGTTTTGAATATCAAGAGATTTGCACTTTATTGTAAATTCTTCTCAAAATGGAATTGAAATGGAATTATTACTCATCCCTAATGGATATGGACCTTGATACCAGCAGATACCAGCTGGAATGACACTATCATCTGCCATCTAATAGTTTCTTTAAATTCTCCCCAACCCCTTGTGGATTATACTTACAAGGTGTGCCAGTCGTTTTTCATTTCTTCTGCCATTAAGTGAGCTGAATATTAACTTGTTTTGGTAATTTATTGGAAATATGGAAGCACATAGGGCGTGATAAAAAAGTGATTCGTCATATGTCTGGAGGCTACAAATGACCAACTCCCTATGAAGTTATTACTATCATGGGTGGAGTTTTTAATAGAGATGTATGAATTCTAACCTGCTATTTCTGTGAATATTTCTTCCTCCTTAAAAGGGGACATTGCAAATCTGAGAGACGTATATCCACAAAAAGGAGAAGATTTTTTTATCATCACAGGATTTTGCAAATGGTTTGTCCACTAATTCATTTCCATCATAGCATGAGTGTGCATCATTCCTAATGCTTCCCAGTTCTGCTAGCCACTCTCACTATGATGGGTATTCCATGGCTCTCTGTCTCTGGTGAGGATGATGCAAGAAGCCCCATCTTCCCCTCTAGCTTGGACCTGAGGATTTGGTAGGGGCCATCCCTTGCATTTATGTTGAACTTTGGGGGTGCAGCACAGCTACACGGAAGATCCCTACTCTACCTTTCCAGCTCTATTTGGAAAGAAAGAGTGGAGTGCCACTGTGGCATTTAGTAGCATTGCTTCTGTCACAGGCCAACAAAATGATTCCCAGTCTTTCCCTCTGGGTTCAAAGGGGAAGGCTGGAGGTCGCCATAGGTGCACAACTAAACTGAGCTGCAGTTTCCCTCTCAGGCTCCAAACTTGGGGTGGGAGTCATCCCCACAATTGTACTGAACTTCAAAGGCCCTCCAAAATCCAGGACAATTGTGAGGAACCCTTCTTCCCCCTTCTCAAGCTCCAAAGCTGAAGAACGGTAGACAAGGGTATTGTCCCTTCCTTATGCAGAGGCACAGTATGAGGATCAACAAAGCAATGGTATACATCAGGGGTGCACAACATGGCCACACCCCAAACGAGAGTCCAAACATTCAGGGAGCTGTGTTGAGCTGTATCAGCAGACCAGTTCTAACTATTTCATCACCACCATAAGCAGATATTTCATAAAGCTAATGGATCTTAACAGCCCATTCAAGACTAAGGGCCTTGCTAGACGAGGGGTTAGCCCGGTGCGAGGCCCAGGCTCGTCACTGTGCATCCAGATGGTGCACAGGGGATCCCGGGCTCAGGCAGGGGTCAAACCTCCCTGGCCCCAGGGTAACCGGCACCTCTTGTGGCCCGGTATTTCCCGCAGTCTCAGGCTGAGCCTGAGACCACGGGCATGTAGCCTGGTCCGCCGCTTTTCCCGGCTACTGCATTTACACACGAGTAGCTGGGGAAAGTGGTGGATGGGACGCAGCCCTCCACAGGAGCGCTGCGGCCGTCAGGGCAGCGTGGGGAGATAGGGGGGAAACTGAGCCAGGGGGGATGGGGGGGGAATCGGAGATCATGGTGGCAGGGAGTGGAGATCGTGGGGGGGGGGAATCAGAGATCGCAGCAGCGGGGAGCGTAGATTGCGGAGGGGGGAATCGCGGCCAGAGTGGGGAAATTGGGGGCAGGGGGATGGGGGAATCTGAGATTGCGGCGGCGGGGAGCAGAGATTGCAGGGGGGAATCGGAGATCGTGGCAGCGGGGAGCGGAGATCTTGGGGGGAATCGGAGGTTGCCACGGCGGGAAGCGGAGATCGCAGGGGGGATCGCAGCCGGAGAGGGGAAATTGGGGGCAGGGGGGTGGGGAACCCTATTTAAAACAAAAACAAAAAAACACCTACCTTTTCCTCTGGTGCTCTCCTTCACATCCAGCCCTTTAAGAGGGAAACAAAATGGAGGACGCGACGGGGCTTCCCTGCAGCCCGTGCGTCTGATTTTGCGTCTGATGTCTGGATTGGCGCAACGGCCCATGCTACTTGTAGCACGGGCTTGCCACTCCTCCAGCACTTATACCAAGGTAGAATCATAGAATCATAGAATCATAGAATCGCAGAGTTGGAAGGGGCCTACAAGGCCATCGAGTCCAACCCCCTTCTCAAAGCAGGAATCCACCCTAAAGCATCCCCGACAGATGGTTGTCCAGCTGCCTCTTGAAGGCCTCTAGTGTGGGAGAGCCCACAACCTCCCTAGGTAACTGACTCCATTGTCGCACTGCTCTAACAGTCAGGAAGTTTTTCCTGATGTCCAGCTAGAATCTGGCTTCCTTTAACTTGAGTCCATTATTCTGTGTCCTGCACTCTGGGAGGATCGAGAAGAGATCCTGGCCCTCCTCTGTGTGACAACCTTTTAAGTATTTGAAGAGTGCTATCATGTCTCCCCTCAATCTTCTCTTCTCCAGGCTAAACATGCCCAGTTCTTTCAGTCTCTCTTCATAGGGCTTTGTTTCCAGACCCCTGATCATCCTGGTTGCCCTCCTCTGAACACGCTCCAGCTTGTCTGTATCCTTCTTGAATTGTGGAGCCTTAGCCACAGATTATCTAAAAGAAGCTAGCAAGCTTGAGTTTTGTATTGCTTTAAAGGGGGGAAATGTTAGCAGAACCACCTCCATTTTTAACAGGAAACTGTAAAATCTCCATTGCACACCAAGCAAAATGTCATAATGCCCTGTATGAGAATGTCTCCTTGTGTGCGTCCTTGCATCCTTGATTACTAATATAAACAAGAGTCCTGGCTCCAGCTGTCTGTGTCGAAGTTAACTCTCTGTAACTTACTGTCAGGCCAAAGGTATTGTTTACAAGACTGTTTAGCATAATTAGCTATGCCTCAGTGTTATGTTCTGATTGGTTAATGCTGCTACTGGGCCCTGCCCCTTGAAAGCTTTAATACTGTACCATATTCCCTATGTCTTTTGTCTGATTGCTCCCTTTGAAGAGACCAGGCCTTGATTACTAATCAATAAAGCGCTTTTGAACCCTCTGTCGCTGGAATGGTGGAGTCGTGCTTAAGGGCTGTTTGGATCTCGTCCTTGGGTGAAAAGAACATTGATCTAACAAATGGACGCAATACTGAAATGAACTGGACGCAATACTCTAGATGAGGCCTAACCAGGGCCGAATAGAGAGGAACCAGTACCTCACGTGATTTGGAAGCTATACTTCTATTAATGCAGCCCAAAATAGCATTTGCCTTTCTTGCAGCCATATCGCACTGTTGGCTCATATTCAGCTTGCAATCTACAACAATTCCAAGATCCTTCTCGTTTGTAGTATTGCTGAGCCAAGTATCCCCCATCTTGTAACTGTGCCTTTGGTTTCTATTTGGTCTAGCAAAGTCCTAAACCTCCCCGCAAATACTTTACATTACAACAGGGAACAACATTGTTGCTGGGAAAATTCATTCACCACCAGCAGCAGCTACTGTGAGCCTCAGTGGGGAAAGGGCAGTCTGAGGGGAGGTGGCTGACAGATAACATCAGTTAAAAGTGGCAACACTGGATTCCTGAGAGCTCTGGCTCCACTACATCACTGATGTTAGGGATGGAGCTGGTGCATATGGGGACATTGGAGGTAGGGCTAGCATGCACAACCCCACTCCTCCCTCCATGGGCTCAGGCAATAATTCCTGAACAGGACTTACATCTATTTATCTTGTACAAAGTCCAGCAAAACTGGAAGATTTAACTCTATGCTCAAACATTGCTTTTACATTTATCAGCTTATGCAAAATGAACTCAATTTTGCTAAGCAAAAGTGACTACAGAAGACCAAGGACAAACAACAAAGCCTGTATGAGCATTCATATAACACAGTGATATCTGCCAAACCTCTTCCTTTATCTGGTGAGCTATTCTTAATGTTATATCAATAGGTCTCCCACTTCCCAGAATCCCTTTAGTACCAACATTTCTTCATTGGCAAAATAATTTAATTTCATCCGTTTGCTGCTTTCTCTACCCACACAAAGGAGATGCTTTCCATACTAAGATGACTGAACTTGCACTGAGCCAGAAACTTCAAGGCCAACCTGTTTTCAAATGGATTGCTGCATCAATATGCCCATACCAAATAAGTTGATATCATTACAAGAGAGTCAAGGCTGCCTATCAGCTCCTCTTGGAACATGAGTGGCCTCTGTTCTTTACATTCTGCAGGTGCTAACAATAGCGCGCACACAGAGAGGGAGGGAGAACATTTAGGGAAATCTAATTCCATTTAAAAGGAAACTGTGAATATTTACACAACACTACCTTAAACTCCCACATACCTTCCACGCTATCAATAGTTGTCCATGGTAACCTAAGGTAACTTGGACTTCAACCTTGATCTGGAGATATTTTCATGCTGCAATGGATTGTGTGCCCACCTCCTGCAAGAACATTTCACGCTATCCCTTCTGCATCAGATCTGAAACTGCTGGTCACCTGTTGGGGGGGGGAGTTGTAAAAGAGCCCCCTGCTGCACTTGGTTTTTCTTCCCCAAATAAGTAATGAGCTGTTCAGTGTTGCATAAGTGAGGGGGAACACACCCTCCTCAATCCAACACTTAATTTTGCATCTATTAAAATAGGGGTGGGCAACTTGTGGTCCTCCAGATGTTTTAGCCTCAAACTCCCATCATCCTTCATCATTGATTATGCTGTCTAGTGCTGATGGGAGTTCTAGGCCAAATCAAATGGAGATCCAACAGTTGCCCACGCCTGCATTATGTACAAAATGCTATGCTCATGTACAAAATTCAGGTAAAACATGGAAAAAGAGGGGATTCCTAATGCATTATTTCTACTTCAAGAACAAGAGCAATTAATCTGGAACTTTGAAATATCGGGAGGTTTCAGATGTATCTCTACATTAATATGATAACTCTTGCAAATGTACCATGAAAAGCTTCCTGTCATTCTACTTGTACATTCTCAATAAGACCCTAAACAAAACTCAACATCATGTGGTTCCTTATGCATCCCTCAAGATTTAAATTATTTGATGATAAACAAACTTTTTAAAAAACAATCCTAAAACCTAGATCTGCTGGCTGGTGAGGGTGGGACAGAGATGCCCCTTCACCAGTACACAGGACTTCTTCTGGAGCGCAGGCATTACTTCCTTGGAGACCCCAGTTACACTATCATGCCTCCCTTAGAGGGGTTCTCATTGGAAGATGATATGGAATTGACCATCCTGGAGAAGCAGAGTGTTTCTGGAAAATCTGGGGGTGATCAGGAGGACTCTACATCCTTGGAAGAAACATCACTAGACCCATTTCCACTCTGGAGAGAGATCCATCTCTCTACTGCTGAAAGCCCCCTTCTGATTCAGAGATGGAAGCTAAGTCCCTGCCTAGTCCTAGGGAATTCAAGCATTTGAGGGTACAGACTCAGCTGGTTGCCAGATGAACAGGTGCCTGTCTAAGGAGCAGAACTCCTTATGAGTAAAGGGCTACTTGAGAGAGAGCTTCGGCTATTGGGCGGTATAGAAATGCAATAAATAAATAAATACTTGTGGGTAAGGTTCTCTTCATAAGTCAGAACTCTCCTAGGCATCTTGGTTGATCTGCAGCTGAGTTCTGGGAAGAGTGCTAAAACCTCAAGCTTAAAAGCCTGCAGTTCAAGGGAAGATACTTGCTGTAATAAAGTCTGTTGGCCAGCTCCCAGTCTTCTATCTAGCATTCCCTTGCTTTCTACTTCCCCTTAGAATCTTATGTGTTATGACCCTTGGATTTTCTTGAGGGTTTCAGAGATGCTCAAGTGAGAACTAATAGCTTTGCTTGGTCCTAACTCCACAATTTTGGTGTGTTGAAGCATTGCACAGACTGAAATAGTCAGTCAGTAGTAAAGATTGGATGTCACTTCATACTTGAAGAAGGATCTACACCTGTGGAAATTCTATGGATATAAATGGTAGGCTCTAAAATGGAATGTTCTTGTGGTGTGGTGGGCAGGGTAGTGGTAGCTCTGGTTAGGTTGAATCTAAAGGCACTTTGATTCTGAGAGTATTTTTTAAAAAGATAGCAAAAAAGATCAATTACCCATCATATCCTACCCCCTAGATCCCTCCCATTTTGCACATGGTGTCATGACTTCAACAATCCGGCATTAGAAAAACACTGGCTCTAATAACGGGCAGGGCTACCAGCCCAGCATTCTCAGCCACTCTAATCAACAAGTAACGTAGCCTGGAAATCCTACCAGATGTTTTACATTCTGTTGAATACAGCATCACATACATATTTTTGGTGTGTGTGTGTGTGTGTGTGTGTGTGTGTGTGTGTGTGTGTGTGTATATAATGAACTCCTTGAATAGGCCCAAATGATAGTCTAGACTTGGGCAAGAAAACTGGTGCTCCACCAGCTCCTCAAAATATAATGGGCTTCTGTATTTCCACTACACTTGCCAACACTTTGTTGTGATCCTTACTGGCTAGAAACATGAGTTAGTCTGGCCATACTCCAGCCTTGATCTGATCCTACAAAGCTCCCTTAAGTTCACTTAAGCCTGACCTGTTCATTCCTTCCCTGAAACATCCATGCTCTTCACACAGTCAAAAAGCAGCAGGTGGATGAAGAATATTCCAGCATAAGCTACCAAGTCTGCAACCTGATACACACTTACCTGGGAGTAACTACCATTGAACTCAATACGACTTACTTCTGAGCACACCTATATACGATTGTGCTGCTGTCAATATATTGTATGCAGTCCTAGATAAGAGGATGAGAGTCCCAAATCTGGATTTAGCTCACTTTCCCAGCAGTTACAAGGTAATTGTTTCACAGTCATTCAGGAGCTGTAGGTAATGACAACTATTTCCAGAGTGAAGCCTTGCTCTCCGATTATGGCCATTTCAAGAAATGAATTATAAATCCAGTGTATGTATGCAGAAGAAGAAAAAGTCAGCAATTAGAAGCTCTAAAAGATGCAGCTAATGGGAACACAGCTTCCATTTGACACATTCATGGAAGAGCTGATTAGAGCTGGGTATTTGGGGTTGAAAAACTGTAGCAGAGAAGTCTGACATCTGACGGATTGGATTGCTCAGGGAAGATGCTGCTTCTGCCTGGTTAAAGGGCTAATGGGATGCTGAGTGCAGTTTTGGTAAAGAATATTGTAATGGAAATATCCCCTCTAATTGGATGTTCTCCTAAAAAATATTCTGAACACAAGCAGAAACAAACAGGCCCTGTGCAGTGGAGGTTGGTGGCTCTGATTTCGGTGGGGCTGTGAATCCACTCTGAGTTTCAATCAGAACCAGCCAGGCTGCCCAATGTGCTGAATTTTGGATAGCTCTTGTAGAGGATTAGGGGATCAGTTCTTTTAGATGATTTGGGGGGCACAGGGTTCAGCACCTTGGACAGCTCTTGTAGAGTTCTCGCTGGCTCTGACCCAGAATGGATTCATAGCTCCACTGAAATTGGAGCCACCAGCCTCCACTGGCTCTGGGTTCAGTCTCTGGCATTTCCAGATATTGCTGAGGAAAGCCTCCTGCCTGAAACCATGCAGAGATGCTGCCAGCCAGTCTATACTGATCTGTTGTCCTCCAGATATGCTGGACTATAACTGCTCTTGAGAGGGCACCTTGATGGCATAGGCTGGTGTAGGCAGTACTAGACTAATGGCTGGACTCAGTATAAGGCAGCTTCCTATACTACTAATAAACCCTTTAAGACACTTTAATAGCTCCATGAATAAATCCACATAAAGTACCTTAAAATACAGTGAAGTAGTTTTGGTAATAACCATACTCAGCAGAGACCAGCCTTTCCCAACCTGCTGCCCTATGTTGGACTACTAGGGGATGTTGGGAGTTATAAACTAAAACATCTGGAGGGCACCAGGTTGGGGGACGATGGTGTAGAGGTTCTCTCTTTGTGATCCTCAGACCACTGGTGGTTTGTGAGAAGAAATGTTTCAGAGCTGTTGAGAGTATCTCCATTTGGCCTTGCACCTGATTTATTTTTTCTGATGACAGAGATGTAGACCATGGCTAGCACAAAGGGTAGGGCATGGTGAAGTATCTGCTGAGGGCCCATACCCACTGACAAGAGCCCCCTGGAGTTACTCCTCCACTTCACCTGCTTGTTCATCTGCCTCTCACCCTGGCTGAGTCAACAATGGTGCTGAGGAGGAGGAGCAGTAGATCTTATTGCCTGCCTGCTCCCTGGCTCTCTGCCCATCAAGCAAGCAAGTGGTAGCAATCATGAGAAAGTGGAGGAGGAGCAATAGCAGCTCATGGCAACAGCAGTGAAAAGGAAGACTCGGTGAAGGAGGGAGGGGCATTGGCTGAGAGTCTTTTGATTAGGGCCAAATCACTGAATGGGCTAACAAAGCCCTGGATTAGGGGGTCATGACTTCTGTAACACCATACTGGTGCAATCTAGTATTCTTTCCCTTTCAGCAGCCTGGCCTACGCCTGTGATTTGCTTAATATGGCCCTGGTTTTGATGATGATGATGCCACTGAAGAAAAAAGATGCTATTACAATATGACTTGCTTACATACTCTGTTTTCTAGAACAAAAAAAAAGGGGGGGTAAATTATCTGCCAAGTTGCCCCCCCCACCCCCCGCTGCAATTTTGAAGTGTTCTGTGTTGAGAAGGGGCTTGAAAGCCACTGTCTGAGTACATTCCAAATGTTCCAAATGCCATCCATGTATTATCTCAGTAATCTTCAGCCTTTAAGGTAATAAGCAGTAATATTATCCCCATATTTTAGATGAGGGTTAAATAAAGCCAAGTGACAGTGGCTTGCCTTAGGCCACCAAGTGAGAGCATGGCATGAGATACTTTTTAACCAGAGCCTTCCTGACTTATAGCTCTTGTTTCTCTGAGCCACTAGGCTACAGAAGCTGTAAAATTCCACATGCTGGAATAAATTGAGACGGCCGGTGTAATCCTAAGCATATTTACTCAGATGTGTTCAACAGAATGTACTCCCAGCCTGAGAGTGAGCTTTAAAACTTTCAGTTTGTGCTGACTCACTGCTAGTGGGGGCCATCCTTCCCCCACCCCAAGCATGCCCCTGGGAACAGCAGCCTGGGAACATGATGTGGTGTTTTTCCCATGGGGTCTTTCTTCCCCAAATTACAAAGGATACGCTGCCAGGCTGCTGCAGACAGTCAAGCTGTTGCTCAAAGCCGTGCCAGTGCTTGTATGGGTAGAACGACAACAACAAAAACCAACCTCAGAAAAGTCATCTTTAAGATACTCCCAACCTCACCTGAAAGTACTTTGAATTTGCCTGCTACTTGAAAAGTTGCTGATATCCTCCTCACTTTGGGGTGGGTGGGTTGATAATTGCTTAGCTTTAAACCATTTAATCTATTTCTTTGAAACATAACACACACACCTAGAAGTTTTAAGAGTTTTCTAAAAAATAACTACCATATTTCTTTGATTGTAAGACGCCATCGAATCTAAGGTGCACACTAATTTCAGTGCCACCAACAGGGGAAAAAAGCTTTGATTCGAAGAAAAAAAATAATTCTCCAATCAGCCAGCAAAGCAATTTTACGGTACATACACGCAGCGGAGGGGGAGAGGAACAGGGAGCGAGCGAGACACAGACATGCGCGCGCTCACGCACACGCATAGAGGCAGGTTACATGAATGGGAAGCAGGAACCAATCGTTCCCTGCCTGGGAACGGACAGCCACACATGCATTCAAAAGCTGGTCTGCACCATTCACACGGACGGGAGGGGGTGGGCAGGCGAGCCCAACCAGCGCTGCTCAGGTGATTCTTCCGCTTCCCATCTCCTTAACAGAGGCGAGGCCGAGCTCTTTGGAAGCTCGCTGGCCTGCCGGAGCTGGGGTCCCTCCCAGCCGGCTCCTGGCGGCAACGTTTGAGATGCTCCGAGACGTTGCCCCTCTCCCCCCCGCTTCTCTCTCCACTCCCTTCTCTCTCGCTCGCTCTTCACCCCCTACCCTCTTTCCCCGCCTGTCCTGCTGCAGACTCGACAAATGTAATTACCGTATTTCTTCGATTCTAAGGCACCATCGAAACTAAGGCGCACCCAATTTTTAGAGCTGTTACTTTAGGGAAAAAAGTGCGTATTAGAATCGAAGAAATACGGTACATGGAACATGTTTATTTCATGCTGTTGGATTTCTGCAGTTCTAATTACCCTTTAATGCAAAAGAACAGGCCAGGCCATATTTTTTTCCAGGTCAGTTGGCTTACATACTTGGAATTCAGCTCCCAAGAAGCCTGTCCATACTATTAACCTTCAGGTGGGCCCACAAAGACTTTTCAGAAATAATGAGACTTTATGATGGGTGACAGGGATACAACAACAACATATGTGATTGGATCAAAGGCACAGAGTGATTAAGGCAAGAATAGGAGGTAGGGAGTTTCAGTATTCCCTTAAGAATTCAATCAGTTGGTTCAGGCACACAATTGTTTATTGCAGAGGAAATTCTAAATATGCTCCAAGCTTTTCATTTTATTTGCCAATGCACATATTCTATGGCCCTCATTCAAATGAATCTCCAATTCAAACACAGTGCAGTTAAACAACAATAACAACAACAACAACACAAGTGGCACAAGATTTCTGAAATAAAAATGGCTTTTGTGGCTCATTTTTGTTTTTACAGTTTACAACTGTAGTCAAAACTTCCTAAGATGTGTTTCATTCCTTAGATGTGTTTCCTCTGCTTAGCAGGACTTGGGGCTGCTAAAGTGGATTGATTAGGACAAAACGCTAACATTTGTCTGCGATTAAATATCTCTTAGAACCTATCTACGACTATCAACTGCTCTCGGATGTCAAATGTCATTATATGTCCACTGTCAAATACTTTCAATTTTATCACGTGCAGCCTTCAAATATTGTCAAATTATGCAAATGCCATTGCATGGAACATTTTGTGTACTGCTAAATATCAGTAATTAAATTCTGAAATTAAATATCAAATCTGAATAGCACTAAATTAAAAATACAGGCATAAGATATTTGGTGAATATTTGGCAAATATTCACATGCCCAGAGAATATTCAATGTCACATGTCAGTCTTTGGGGAGACCAAATTTGTTTCAGCTGCTACTGGGAGCCATATGCCTCTATTTCGATTAGTAATTTGTGGCGTTCGTTATATCCCTTCCAACAATGGCCGCTACAGCCTCACAATGGTGTCCAGAAGGACTGCTCTTTTTTCTTTCCTAAGCTGCACTAATTGAAGCATCCAATTGCATCCAGTGGCTTTGGCAGAGAACAGCTGCTCATTACTGTGCAGAGCAGCAGCACGGCTGTCCTTTCATTGCTCTTTTGCTTTGATAAATCGCTCTTTAGGAAAAAACAAAAAGCAGATATTCCTACACATCCACATAGACTCTGTCCGGAAGTGAGAGTGTGTCATTAGCAGCAAACAAGGCAGATCTTGGGCTTGAACTAAGGTGAGAAGATAAAAGCCAACCATGGCTTTGCTAGTTCATTCAGCCTAATGGTGCAGTATGGGTGAAGGCCACTACTTGTTCTATGTCCATCTTCCCATCTCAGGGATTTTTTTCTTCTATATATTTTCCTGTATAACAGGGGCCACAGACATCTCATTTCTGCAAATGCATCTTCTCAACCTTTCTATTGTGTGTGAAGATCTGAACTCCTGAACTTTGGTCTCCCTGACAACTGTACCTCTTGCTGAATGACGACAGTCAAGATGAATGTATCCAGCCAGCCACCCTTATTGATACAATGGGACAGACTTTGGCTGTAAAGGACAGATTCAAGACTCTAACCCAGGGTTGAGCAACTTGTGGCACTCCAGATGTTTTACCCTACAACTCCCATCAGCCCTAGCCATCATAGTCAATTGTGAGGGATCATGGGAGTTTAAAGCCAAAACATCTGGAGAGCCACAAGACGGCCAACCCTGCTCTAGCCTAAAGTACGATTAGGCCTTAATAATGCTCCACTCTGAACACATTGACAGAAGCTTTTCACCACACATGTAGGTCACCAAATATAAACTTTAAAAAATGTTCTGTGATTTTCTTTTCTGTAACTTTCAGAGATGTGAGATGTTCATTTTATTCAATAAGACTCTGAAGATTCTCCAAAGGTCTTGGGGGCAATTGGCCATCTATCTACACATAATTCCACTGTGATAAGCCCAGTTCTAAAATTTCACCACAGCATAGAGACTTGGTATAAGAAACAATAGGATTCAGCAGACATAGAATAACATATGAACCACTGAACAGCTTCACAGTGAGAGAAAATGAGGAACAGAAGATTATTTGAAGTGTGTATGTGTGCACGTGTGTCCTTCATAATTAATCTGCTGTACTTCTAACTAAGGCACAAAAGCGTTTGTGAAATGAGGGGTTCAATTGCAAATATTTTCATTTTGAAAATATAGGCAATACAATTAACTTATGCTTTATGTCAGGGGGTGTTGGACCTCTTTCAGATCAAGGGCTGAATTCTATTTCAGAAAAAGCTCACAGGGGCTTAATTCCATTGGTGGACTGATCCAAAGGCAAAGGCTTGGAACCAGAAATGCTCCCCCATTTCATCTTAAAGCTCTTACTGCCAATAACTAGGAGAGGCATTCCAACCTTTCAGGATGGCAGGGGGGGAACTGTAAAAAATCTGGGAAACTACTAATAGATTGGCGAACAGGGGAAAGGGACGTAGCCATCTGAGAAATCCTGGAGTGTGGATTGGGACCCCAGGCAGGCTAGATTTGGTCCCCAGGCCTGAGGTTCTGCACCCCTGCCTTATGGAAAGCAGAGAGATTTTACAGACAATTTTAGAAAATATGGGAATCTGGAGGACTTAAAAAGATTTTATAGGGCTACAAATATTTATTTTTTGGAACAGAAGTGCTTTGGAAGAATATGCATTTCTTAATAAAAGAAGCATTCATTTCATAGGCAGGGTAAAGTAACTTGAGATATCTGAGGAAATGCCAAATGGTGCAAGAGCTGAGAACCCCTTTAATATCAAGAACTGTAACACCAGGACAAAAGATAGCTAATTGCAGCCTACACTGGATGTATGATTTTGGTCCTTCACCAATGAATAAATGATGCTGGACTTGTCTAACCTTTCTTTAGGCTTCTGTTAAAATTCCTCAGATGTTTGGCCAAAGAAGGAACCTCCAAATTAGTTTCAAAAGCGATATGCGAATTAGGCCAGAGATATATCATCTAGAGTGCTTGTTCACACTGAACACTGTCCAACCTAGAAGCAATAAACTCTTGTTCATACACATACACACACACACACACACACACACACACACACACACACACACACTCCATTTTATAAAAAAAAGAAATTAAAAATCCTACATATTTGTGATAAAAGCTTTTTGCATCAAAGTCTAGTCACAATTATAAAAGCTTTTCAGTATGTTGCTTCTGAAACAAAATTTAGATTGGTCTGCTGAAAGAGGATGCCACAACTTAATTAATGAAAGGAGTGCCAGTGTCCTAAGAGAGCAGGAGTCCAGCATCCTAGCTACTAACACTAATTGTAAACGGCCCAGAGAACCTTGGCTGTTGGGCAGTATAAATATGTAATACATAATAAAATAAATAAATACTCTCATTCTCTGAGCTGTCTCAAATGAGGTTGGCTGACGTGGTTCTCCAAAAATGTTGCTGCACTCAACTTGACAAGAGAAGACATGTTGATGTTGCACCTGCCAGCAGGTGAGATGAATAGCCACCGATTCCATTAGTTGAAGCAGCCAGCTCCTCCAGAGCCATCTGCACGCAGCAGCGTATACCAGTGCATCCTCAGCACTGTTCTGTTGCCTCTTCCATGGTGTCCACCAAATTGGCCCATTCCAGATACTTGGTGGACACCCTTGGCTCCATTACCATGGATGGATAGACTCAGCTATAACTGCTGAAATTACAGCCTGCATGCTAGAAACATCTGGTCACAACCCAGGAGGGATGTATCCCTGCTAACAGTGAACAAGTTAATCTCAAATAAAGCATAAGTTAATTGCCTGCAGTAATGTGGCGTTATTGTAATCATTTGTGCTCAAGCGTATATGAGCTGATATTCATTAAGTTTTCTTTTTTCAGGCATTTGGGAAGCTTGTTTAACATATACATTACCAGGCTGGTTCTGCTGTGGTGCTTAAGGCAGAGCAGAGTGATCAATTCTTCTTAAAGAAGCATTATTGAAACCGTTGTGCCAATTACAGACATTAGTATGACATGCAGGGGCATTTCATTGTGTGCAATATGTCCACTTTAACCCTCAAAAGGTTCACCCATGTCAACACATCACACACACTATAGCTGAGGCGAGCCAGGAACCAAGATATCTGGGACAGATGTTGGAACAAGGTGTCTAAGCTAAGGATCACAGAGAAGGGGTGCAGAACCTCTTTCTCCATATTCCATTTTGGGGAAGCTCCCAGGGCCTGCATTCCACTGGTTGGAGGGCTAAAAGCAAAAAGGTGGTGCCAAAACACCAGCATCCCATATCCTAGAGAGGGCTCTGCCCTATTTTTCTCAGTCATCACAGACAAACATACATGGCACAATCTGACTCCAAACATTTAGTTTTCCTAGCACCAGGCTCTAGAATGCCCATGCATGTGCAGTGCTTTCTCTTTCTCTCTCTCCCTCTCTCTCTCTTTCTCTCTCTCTCTCTTTGCCTCAGCTCCTCCCATCTCACAGTCAATTGGCTGCTTTTTCCTGTCCCCAACCATCCATGTCACAGCTGTGGCCACAAAAAGCTGAACTTGCTTTTCTAAAGTCCACCTTTGTGCTTCCCAGTACAACCTCCAGGCTCCAACCCTGCACACAGGACTGGGCAGAGGTGGGGGCAGTTGGGGCAGTTGGCTTGGGCCTACGATTTTGAGGGGGCCTACTCTGAGTCCCCCCTCATAGAGGCAAAGGGGGACCCTTTGGTAATGATTTTTACAAAGTAGCTCTTTGGGCAAAGTTGCTTGCTTTTTCTGTTGTTGATGATGAATTTGCCCAAAGAAAAGCACATAAAGCATTTCTGAATGTGAAGAAATGATGTCTTATATACATCTTGAATAAAAGTGCTTGCCATTACCTTTTTTATAAAACGTTCTAGTTCATATGTATTTAGAACTGGTTAAAAATACTTAATGAGCAGTTTGGAATGGGGCCTACATTTCCCATTTCGCCCGGGCCTATTACCAGCTTTGCCTGGCCCTGCCTGCAAAGCAGCATAGAATGCAGCTAAAAATGAGGTCAGTCGGATCACATGCTTGCCCACCTGGCCCCCAAGAGACCTAGGCCCATAGATATGCCTGTACTTCTAATTTGGGTGTGTGTGTGAATATGGCCTTGTTATTAGATATTTTGAGGAACACTGCTGTAAATATTGTACACATTTAGTTTAAGTACTCAACCACTGAGTTGAATGCCAAATGATATCCCAAACTTTTGTGGGTTGTTGTTGTTTGTCTAGAGATCACAGCTGTTCTTTGACCTATAGGTGTCTCTTCTACTCCAGTGCCTCATAAAGTTGTACTGAGACTGTATGTGCCGGAGGACAGCTACCCAATTGCAGGATGGCCACTAAGAGGACAGAGCTTTTTCCAAGCACAGTCCAAATGAC
Organism: Elgaria multicarinata webbii; assembly: GCF_023053635.1. Lineage (NCBI taxonomy): Eukaryota > Metazoa > Chordata > Lepidosauria > Squamata > Anguidae > Elgaria > Elgaria multicarinata. The sequence continues at coordinate 87,800,666 of NC_086174.1, forward strand.
TTTTTCATTGATGGCCTGTGAAAGCTGCAAGCCATGTTGCATGAAGCAGCAAAATGTCCTGTAGCTTTCCCCTTCTCCTCCTCTCCCCTTCCTGCAAATCAATATAGAATATTTAAGGCTTTTTAGATCTTGCAGAGGGACACAGATGAACTCTTGGAAAGCTGCTGTATGTACTTGCTTTGTGAAGAGATTCCTTCAACAATGTTGCTGAAAATCCAACAAGTTCTAGCTGAATCAATGGCTTGGTTATCCGTGTGATTGAAAGGTAGCACGCTGGGAAGATGTGGAACATGAAAAATAAGCTTAATTATAGCGTTTAGGTGAAGCACCGGGAAAGGGAGGCATTCAAAGCAAAGTTAGAGATTTTCACTTCTTGTTCTGGAAGAACCAACATGCCTGCAGTCATACAGAGAACTGCGGAAAATACTGCCAAACAGATAACAAAGTAAAATATAGCCCGTTGCCAACTAACAAAAAGCACCTAGTGTGAGGGAATTGTGTTAACCGCTAGCAGTGCTCATTATGCTGCTAAGCTTTGTTCCAGAATGATAAAAACATACATACACAATGCTTGGGGGTAGTGTGAGAAAAATGTGCCCAAAGAGGTTGGTCATTTGCCAAATGAAAGGAAGTTTTTCCTACTTCAATGTGATTTTATAATCAACCTTTCTCCCTACCAGAAATGAAAGAAAGAAAATAAGCATATTGGCTCCCTTGCTTGGTGGTCTTAACGTGCAGACCTAATATTTATTTTCATTATCACCATCAACCCGAATATTGAATGGCTCAGGTTTTTCTCTAAGACCACATAGGGAATTATTCACAAGAATCAGCTTGGGGTCCTTATAAATGATTGGTGCTACCATCAAAAGCATTCAGCTTAATGAGGAATGCTCCTGGAATAGCCTTATCCAAATTATGTCTATGTTGCTCATCTAACTTAGTAAAGGTCCACATACACTGAGAGGATCAGTGCCCAAAGGGAGGGGGGAAAGGAAGTGGGGTAGTTTTGAATTAAATGGGATGTAGGGGTGGGAGAGAAAAGAAATGGTATGGCTGGGCCAAACTCAATTTTGGAAGGAACTACAACCACCGGAAAAGAAATGGAATGGCATCCCACCCAACTTCAAGCACTGAATAGTAGAGCATAAATTCAACAAAGAAACAACATTTTGGTTTAACTTGTCCTTTCCATGTTTGGTTTAACATTTGCTTTCCATATTAACTTAAATAACAGGAAATTACAGCTGTTAAGGATCATGCCCTCAACAGATGTCTTATTTAGGCAATATGCATATGGTATGGGTATCCTATGCTATGGTTAGTTACTGCTTCAACACTGAGGCCCAGCAGTTTTGAGATAAAAATGAAGCTAAATAAAGGAGGTGGGCATGCTCAGACCAAACAAATCACTCCTGTCTCCCTGGTAACTACACTCCAATCTATTCCCCCACCCCACCCCCATCCAGCAAATTTGAGCTTATGAATGCCATGGGCTAAATTTATTTATTTATTATTTACTGCATTTATATTTTGCCTTTTCCCCTCCTAGGAACCCAAGGTGGCATAAATAATCCTCTTCTTCTCCATTTCATCCTAACAACAACAACAACAACAACCCTGTGAGGCTAAGAGCCTGAGACTGGCTCAAAGTCACCCAGTGAGCTTCCATGAGGAGAAAGATCACACAAAATTGCTCTAAATGTATTAATATTGTGATGTAATGAACTTTTGACTCACTTAAAGCTATTTTATGACAAATACCTTCTTGGGATCTGTTTTGGGGACAGTTTTTGAATTTGCCACTACTGATGGTCAAGACTAAACAAAAAACAAAAAAACCCTCCCTAACTGTCATTTGGATGAGATATAGAGTAAGTTATTCAGAAAGCTGTGGAAGACTATGGAACTTATGAATTCTTAAGCCAGCAAGACCATTCTTACAAATAGGAGCATATCAGAGAAGCTAGAATAGGGGAAGGGAGGACACTCATCTCTTCCATCAACACCCAAAGTGGCCTCACTTTAAAGAAGTCACATCTAGATGGTGAAGCCCCACCTGACTCCAGCATCTCTTAAATGACATCAGTATCAGCAGACCTCCACAGCCTATCTGACCAGCCCCAGGGACTCCTGTTGAGAATTTTGAACTTTGGTAAGCTCTTGGTTGAATCCCAGGAACATCAGGAAATGGTGTGAGGAAAACATGACTCTCCCCTGAGGTCTCTTTCTTCCTTGCTGTCTTCCTCTTTTGTCCTTCTTCTCAGCTCTTTGACAGGTACCCAGTACTCTAATAGAGCTGAATGGCTTTAACTTCTCCTTAAGGGGAGAATTCAGCCTGGAACTCTACAAAAGAATATCCTGGAACTCTAGAAAACAATTCAACTTTAAATGTCATAGATGCCTTCATTTGCTAGCTGCGCATGGTACTCGGGCCAAATAAGGAGGTCCTATAGGGCTATGGAAGAGCCCGTGCTTTGCACAGCAAGGGTCCCATTGTCAGTCCATGGAATCTTCAGTTCAAAACGAACAGGAATCACAGAGATGGGGAACCTGTGCCCCTCCAGAGGTTGTTGGACTACAACTCCTATTATCCCTCACCATTGGCAATGCTGGCTAGGGCTGATGGGGCTTGCAATCAAACAACATCTGGAGGCCCACATTCATATATACAGAGAGAGCCGGTGTGGTGTAGTGGTTAGAGTGTTGAACTGGGTTCAACTCAGCCATGGAAGCACACTGGTTGACTATGGGCCTGTCACAGACTCTCAGCCCAGCCTACCTCACAGGCTTGTTGTTGTGAGGATAAAATGGAGAGGAAGAGGATTGAGCCCAAGAGACTTGGGCTCCTTGGAGGAAAAATGGTGGGATATAAATGCAATAAATAAATAAAATTAAGTTTTGTTGGATTCATTATGCCTCTTGACTTTTCCAGGATTTTCTGCCACTCTGTGTAGGCTTCTAAGCATCATGAAATGTGATTCTATGCAGCAAAGCATGTGCAGTCACACAAGGAAAATGCACAGAAGTGTGGTAGCAGCATGTTCTGTGCTCATGAATTCCAGTCACATGGCACTATGCAGCTTTGCCCCCTCCTACTGGAAAAAAAAAATCCTACATATGCCCATGGTTCCTGGTCCTTATGTAATAGAACAAATGTAATTTGAGCATGAAAACTGGATATAGTAAATAGGGAAGAGAAAATATCATTCAGGATTGCCTTTAGGATTGATGTACTTTTAAAAAAAATGAAGACACAAGTGCACGGCAGAGCAGAAGAATTAGAAAGTATTTTAAAAATATTGTTTCCCAAGGCCTGAACAATGATTACAGGTGGTTTTCTCTCTATTAAAAAACCCAACATTGTTACATTTTGGGTTGTCTTTATATTCATGATACATCCAGCAATCAGGGTATGTTCTGTATTCTAATTAGCTCTACTTCCCAATTTTGTTAACATGGCTTATTCTCCAGTGTATCTTTCTCACCCCATGCATAAGTAAGCCAAATTACTTTCTCTTCATGCATCTGATGAGGCATCTGATGCTGCCTACAAAAGCTGATGCTGCAAGAAACCAGTTAGGGCACAACCCAGGTCAAGCCATGTCCAAGAAGGGACCTGTTTTTGAGTTTTCGCAGTGTGGAGCAGCCAAGATTCTGCGAAGGCTGCTTTGAGGTTTATTAAATGTTAAATTGCAATGAAACCAAACCATTTATTTTAAGAAAAATAAAGTTGCAGTTACTCTCTTATATGACCACACCCCTGGGGGTCACATTTTGAAGGGCAGCCACTCATCATGAATGTCCCCATAACCACACTTCCAAGCAGAGTTTTAAAATTCAGGCCCACTGTGTTAATCCATATAACTTCTAGCACTTCTCATCTCTATCAGCAGCAGGTATTTTGTAAAAATAATAGGTCAAAGGACTCATCTACACCAAGAAGGATATTCCACTATGAAAGTGGTATTAAAGTGGTATATAAAAGGCAGGAGCCACACTACTGCTTAATAGCGGTATTGAAGTGCACTGAAAACTATTGAGGCCCATTGACACATACCATATACCGCTTTCATATCACTTTCATAGTGTTATATCCTGCTTGGTGTACATGTGTCAATGGGACCCAACAGTTCTCAGTGCACTTCAGTACCACTATAAAGTAGTAGTGCAGATTCTGCAGTGCCCCTAATTGCCATTCAAGACCAAGCCACCCTAAAATACTTTGCATTACAACAGGGATAGCTCACAGGGATTTACTGTTGCTGGGAAAACCCATTTCTCCCTGCTACTCTGAGAACTGGGAATTATGAGGGGGTGGGGTGGCAAATGGTGTCATTGTCCCTGCTAAGCAAGAAGTACATGTACTGCATCCATGTGAGTCCTGGTTCCATGATATCACTGGAGCCAAACACAGAAGCAAGAGGCAAGACACAGGAATCAGGTAAAGTAGGGTCACAATTCACTTTAACATATGAGGTCTGCAACAGAACTCTAGCTATGTGAGAGTTCCTCCATTTCCTCCTGTGCCTAAGTAAAGGGGGAAGACTTGCCCTGTTCTGCACTGAAGTGTGGCCCACCTGAATACACTACTAGGTATTGAGAAAGGCCCTCATAAATAAATACTCCCCCCAACTCCAAGACTGTTGGTGTGTTCACCAGGCAAGTTTCAAAGTGGTTTCTTCCCCCATCCAACAGGTCCAAAACCCTGAAGGACAAGTCTAGCGAATCACTTATCACTTAGGGTGGCTGTGCATCCTCCTTTACAGAGACAGTCCTGTATTTGAAGGGCTGTCCAGTCCGAGTCTAGTTTGAAGACAAAGAACCATCGGAAGGAAGAGCTGAGCCTTGGAGTTGCCCATCAACAACACCTGGACAGCAGACTGAGCAAGGCACAGAGGACACCTGGTCACAATCTTTCTCACTATGGTGAGATGTACTGCATTTCTATTTCAATTAGAATAATAATCTCTAAATTTGCATCTGTAGATTAGCACATACAAATCTTTTGTCTTGTTTTTCCTTTTCTCTTTGGGTGATGACTTTCCTCTTTTTTGGCGATTCATAATTGGCCACTCTATAAAGGTGCCTCAGGGTGCTCCCCACTCCCATGAGTCTCTTACTAATCTCCTTTCCTCCACAGTCCCACATTTTGACCAATCTACATATTCCTCCAATGGCACCATTGACAATTCCCCTATTTCCTCTAGGTGCAGCATAGAGTAGGCAAATCAGCCTGCTTTGCATGGCCACTGTGATCTACTAAAAGTAAAACATGCCTACTCAGTCCAGAACTCTAATATAAACTGCCACCTCAAGGGCAGGAGGCTGGGTCACCACATCAATGAAAGAGAGCCAGCAAGGGGTGGAGAAGGCTTTTACATCCTCTTGCCCTACCCTGCTCTTGCCAACTGCATCCTGGCGCAATGTTCATCCACCGGAGTGCTCACACAGTCTGGCAGGTGCAGTACTGCCCTCATCCCACATGTTCACGCCAGGCTTTCGATGAGAGGTAGTGATGTTAGAGAATCTGAAATGGAAAAAAATGAGTTTGGATTTTCAGGAATCGGAGCTGTAGTTTTCACAGCAGACTAGCTTTTCCCATCAGGTGGAGTCTGCAGACTTGTGGACCATTTTCCTAACCTTTGGGGAATTTTGTGCAAATTTTGCTGTAAAAACATGCATTTCCCCCATAGGCTAAAGCATGAAAATGCACATTCTGGGGGAATTTACACATTTGTGCACATGCAAACTTGTGCCAATTTGCATTGTGCAAATACAGAAACTGGGGGAAAATCTGATTCTGTCAATCGGCAGCTGACAGAATGAGAGGCACCTGACAATATGCAAGATACAAACAGTACGGATTTTACACAATCCAACATCCCTAGTGTGAGGGAGCACATTGTTCACCACATCACAACTGGAAATACAGGCCCACCTGAAGAATCATATATGGTCTGACAACTTCTGCAGCAAATTGCAAGTTTTCTGGGTCACCTGCCATTTTCCTTATAGAAAACAAAGCCTTCAGTCCTCAACACACTCATCTGGGAGTCAGTCTCACTGGATTCAATAGGGCTTACTTTTGAGTAAACATACAAACGATTGCTTTGTAAATGTCATAAACGTGCCAAACAGTATGATTATATATGCTAAGTAAAATATGTAAATTATGCATTTTATGTGGTAAAAGCAGTAAAATAATTTTAATTTGGTAATAAAATAAGTATTTCCATTTCCCCCCAAATTACTCCACCAAAAAACAAAAACAAAAAAAAAAAACCACCAACTGAAGAGTTGAAAGTACTGCTGTGCCTGGGGTGACCATATGAAAAGGAAGACAGGGCTCCTGTATCTTTAACAGTGGTATAGGAAAGGGAATTTCAGCAGGTGTCATTTGTATGCATGCAGAACCTGGTGAAATTCCCTCTTCATCGTAACAGTTAAAGCTACAGGAGCTATATAGAATGACAAAAGAGGGCAGGATTCCAGCAGCTTTAACTGTTGTGATGGAGAGGGAATTTCACCCGGTGCTGCATGCATACAAATGACACCTGCTGAAATTCCTTTTTCTCTATAACTGTTAAAGATACAGGAGCCCTGTCCTCCTTTCCATATGTTCACCCTAGCTGTGCCAAACCCCTACCTGTCTATTCACAACCACTTCATTTCCCTATGAAGGAGGCAGGGACGTTGCAAATTTCTGAGACATTTCTCAATGGGTAGGACTTCAGTGCTTACTGTACTGTAAGGAGGTGGCTGAAGGGATGTGTGCATGTTCTTTCTTTTACTATCCCCTCCCCCCCCCCTCAATTCTGTCATTGCCACCTCTGCGGCAGCTTGAGCTTAATGGAAAACTCCCTAGAGGACTTAGCCCGGACTTCTTCCCTTGGGGCTTCCTTGTACTGCTGCCTGCCGAGTGGCTGAAATCTGAGAAAGTTCTTCTTCTTGGGAGTTTTAATAACAACAAAGGCAAACAAAAATAACTCCAAAATTCTCACCCCTTCCCACAATTTTCAGTTGCAGTTTCTTTTCACTCCCCACCCCAACGAACAAGTGGTCAAAGATAAATAGGTTGAAAAATTCTGCACAGTGCTACTTGAAAGCAAACTCCACATGTTGTTGTTGTTGTTGTTTAAAGAAATAGCAGCAGCCTCTAGTGATTGTATAGTTCAGTTCAACTCCGCAAAACATTTCTAATAATCCCAGTAGCCCGCATTCTAAGGTAGCCAGCATTCTCTCCATGTTCCAGATAAGGGCCTGAAGCAATAGAGGCATGCTAAAGCAAACTCTGTGAGCTTGTGGTAGAGATAACATTTATACCAGGGCCTTCCCATATCACTGTTCACTACAGTGGCCAAATGCAAACAACAACGAGACTTCTGCATCTTTAACAGTTGTGTAGAAAAGGGAACATCAGGTGCAGCTCCTACACAACTATTAAAACTACAGGAGCTCTGTCCTCGGTTGCATCTGTCCATCCTGTCACATCACACTGTCATGCTCCACCAGGGAATCTATCTTAAGCCCTTGTTGACAGCTCAGGTGAAGAGCCTTACATGGTCAAAATGGCTGATTCTCATCTGAAACTAAGGTTAAGTTTCAGGATGTTGGTCAGCATCCTGGAGCTAGAAAACAAATTACTCCAGCAGAGTCTGAAAGCAACTAACAGGCTTTTATAGACAGGCCAGGAGAATCCCTCTAGAAACTCCACCCCTTTAGGTGCTGCATCTGGCTGTTAAAGGGCCAGCAGACTTCTTTTGCAAGCGCTGAGTTCTCCCAGAGACTGCAGGTTGGAGAAAGAGGGGAACCAGTTGGGGACTGCTCCCCAGGGACTCCCAGTGCACTAAAGGGATCCAAAGTCCACTCCTCAGAGTCAGAAGGCCAGCCCTACCATTAGGCAGAGTGAGGTGGTCACCTCAGGTGGCAGATGCTGGGATGCAGCAGCAAGGTGTTGGAGGAGAGAGGTGAGTACCAAGCAGCCTGCCCTGTGCCCCTGCTGTCTCCAGGTGTGGTTGAGGATGTTTTTCATTGTCAGTGTTGAAGAAACACTCCAGTTGGCTTTTGTACATGGAATGGGGGAGGGCACCATCTTGTTCTTTGCCTCAGAAAGCAAAATATTGGGTGCTGGCCCTGCCTCCTGGGGATTGTGTGGACAAACATGGTGTCTGAGGCAGCAGACTCCACTTCAGAAGGGCCAGGAACTGGTTCTGATGCATCCCTAGAGTCACTGTCTGGCTTCAGTTAGGGTGACCATATGAAAAGGAGGACAGGGCTCCTGTATCTTTAACAGTAATGTAGAACAGCAAATTGCAGCGGGTGTCAATTGAAGTGGGTGAAATTCCCTCTTCATCACAACAGTTAAAGCTATACTAGCTATAGTAGAGTGGCTAGATACAAAAGAGGGCAGGGCTTCTGCAGCCTTAACTGTGTTGATGAAGAGAGAATTCCACCCTCTTCAATTGACACCTGCTGAAATTCCCTTTTCTACATTACAGTTAAAGATACAGGAGCCTTGTCCTCCTTTTCATATGGTCACCCTAGCTTCAGTTTATGAGGAATGCCAGTCCTGAGCCATGACACACACTTTTGGCCACAACACTGGCCCAGACCCCAGAAGCAGAAGGGAGGAGAGAAGCATGTGGATGATACTGTGGGGAAAAATACAAAGACTTTAATTAGACAGACCCAGTACTCTGAATGGCATCAGTCACACAGTCCAATCTTCTGCCTATTCATTGAGAAATAAATCCTACTGCTTTCAGTGGGGCTTACTTCTAAGTAAATATGCTTAGGATTTGCAGCCTTAGTTGTCACACTAGTGCTTTGGTCTTCTTGAAGTTACAGACTGACAGAGCTTCCACAGCGGTTCAGCATATTATACTTTGAAATAATCAAAGCTAAGCAAGTTCCAGCCCTCAAAGGCTTCCAGTGGCCTATTGAAAACCCGCAAGCGACAAACCTTCTATTTCTTGAACATGTGTATCTCTTTATTAGCCTGCACGCTGTTCTTGAAGCTACTTCCTATCCCTCCTTGCCCCCCCCTCCCCAGATAATGTGCCAAATCCTTGCAATCACAAAAGCTCCCAGCCTTTCAATCTCCCTTTTTATTCCTCTGGAGGAAAGCAAACAAACCAAGGCTCAAAATGCACAACTTTAGATCTTTTTGCAGCACATCAATTTTTTAGTTTACAAATGTGACTACGATGGGGACATTTCTGTACTGGGAGCAAGACGCCTGAAGTAACCTGGGTTGGAACTTCTGGTGGAACATCACTCTTTCATCTCTCTCTGACTTCTTTTTTTTTTTTTTTTTTTTTTGCATGTGTGTTCTTGTTGCATAATTACATAATTAATCACACATTATACATCTGCACTTCAGCCGACACTGTCGAAATTACACTGTGTCCTATATTTTCAAGCAAATGCTAATGTTTGCTTAAAGTTTTAAGCCAAGTCTTGTGCCACAAGGTTGGGGAGCAGGTAGATGCAGGCCTTGGGCATCTTGATCAGACCAGCACTTCAAAATAATGATTCTCTTAGGAAGTAATCTCTTTAATCCACCAGAAATTCATATTCGCCCTTCCAAGCCTGCCCATGCTTTAAGATCTTCAGGGGAAGCCCTTCTCTTATTAGAATGTAAGCCTATGCGGCAGGGTCTTGCTATTTACTGTTTTACTCTGTACAGCACCATGTACATTGTTGGTGCTATATAAATAAATAATAATAATAAAATAATAATAATAATCTCAGTCCCACCACCATCACAGGCACACCTGGCGGGAACGTAGGAAAAGGCCTTCTTGGAGGCTGCTCCAGTGTTCTGGAACTCTCTTCCCAGGGAAGCTGGACTGGCTCCAACCTTCATGTACTTTAGGAGGCAGGCAGATTCTTTTGTTCCGGCAGGTCTTTGGTGAATAATCAGGACCTCTGTCTGTGCCAAGGACTTTTAAAACTGTCATTTTAAATATTTAACTGTTTTAATATTGGAATATATTTAATACATTTTTAACTTTGTATATTTCTATTTATAGGTTTAAATGTATGAGTTTTCAATTTTATAATACCACCTTGAGGCCCACCATTGGACAAAAGGCAGGATATAATAATAATAATAATAATAATAATAATAATAATAATAACAACAACAACAACTCCTCTAACAGCCAAGTCTTCCCTGCTATTTTATTACACACTTATGCAAGGGAAACAGTGCCATCAAGTTATTAACTTCTATGGTTAGTACACAAAATCATCTCTAAAGTTCTGATATCTATTGTATGCTTCTACAGTGTAAGAAAGATTTGCTAACTTAGACAGAAACACCACGAAGATATGCAACAGCATTATGTTTTAATTTAAAATATTTAAGCAGGGAAACTAAATGTCATCTACAACAAAAGGAATAAATGCTGTATTATGGAACTGCAGAGAGAATCGAACAGACAGTAGAATCATAGATGTAGAGATGAAGGGGCCCTTGTAGGTCATATCTCCAATGCACTGCTCAACACAGGAAATCCAGAGCTAGAACATCCCCAAGAAGACCTCCAGTGCTTGAAGATATCCAGTGAGAGAGAGAGCCCACCACCCTTCTGGTTCCATTGCTGAACTACTCTTGTTGCTAAGATGGTCCTCCTAAAGTTCAAGTGGAATTTATCCCCTGCAACTTAAGCACATTAGATCTAACCCTGCTCTCTGGGACAGCAGAGACCAAGTCTTAGTCCTCTTGTATGTAGCAGCCCTTCAGGTATTTGAAGAGTGCTGCAATATGCCCCCTCCTCTCCTGAAAGCACTCCCAAAACAACATCAGCACTCCCAAATCCCCAAAACTGCTTCTACTAGCCAGGAACTTCTAATGAACCCTTTCTATCAGGCACTAAAGCATTCTTTAGGCCACAAGTCCTCAACCATTTTGGACCTGTGGGCAAATTTGGGAATTTGAGAAACTGCTATGGGCACCACCACCAAATGCCTAATCAATGGATCACCACTTTGGTATCTACATGTCAGGTCTATGGAACTTAGGCTGAGTCTTATTCAGCAAAAAAACCCTGTGTCTATTGGACACCACAACATCTCTTTGACAAGGAATTGTCTAATTCAGCTAATTGCTGGTGCTGCTTCTTTTACTGCTAATGCTTCTTTTAAACATATATTTTGGCAATGTCCAGTAGTAGCTTCTTTTCGGGAGGAGGTTATTACAGTAATTCATTTTGTGCTGGAACAGTCTTTAATATTTGCTGATGTGCATGCTGATGTACAGGTAAATAAAAAATATTTATCTGCTTCATGGAAATTAACAAATTATCAGAGTAAATGGATTCTCCACACCCTTTTGACATCCAGAAGACTAATATTGCTACATTGGAAGGAAAAAGGAAAACACTCACCCCCTATAATGCAATGGATTGAAGACTTTACAACACTTTCACTATTTGAATGGGTGCCTTCAAGTGAATACTTATTTAGGTTCTATTTCAGTTCATACCCTGCACCTGGGACTAAAGTGGAAGAAAAGCAGCCATGGGTAACTCTTAAATGTGTAAGCATTCTACAGGCTGGAGTTAGCATGCCAACGGCTGCACCTCTCCAAGGCACTGATTGCTGGGTCAAATCACAGAGTCAATGTGTTTACATATGTTGGGCTGGCATGTGCAGAATGCTTACACAGACAAGGTCTTTGGCTGCTACTCTATCTCTTTCAGAGCCCAGGTTGGAGAACCAGGGCTGATCTACACCAAGCAGGATATAACACTTTAAAAATTGTATGAAAAAGGTATATGTAATGTGTCCTGGGCCTGAACAGTTGTCATAACCATTATAAACCGTTATAAGCTGTAGAGTAGATCCTGCCCCAGTCGCAGGGCATTCTCCCATGTAAAAGTGGTAGAGGCATCCTCTGCACTCGTTACCCATCATTCATCAGCATATATTGTGAATAGCTAAGCCATACCAAAACTTAGAGGAGATTTTATTTTATTAACAGGTTGACATAACTAATAAAGGTATTATTGCTTTTCCCTTAAAGAAACAAAGAATATTTTTTTTCCTAAAAAGAAATCTTTACTTCTGATTGGATTAGATACAAACACTGAGGAAGTGGACTGTACTATTTCAACATGCATATAGAGAACTGGATATCTTAATGCACTCCCATATCATCATATATCTAAACATGTGGACTTCAGGAAGAAAACTAGAGTCAATGTGTTCTCTCTGGCTAGCTAGTGTTGTCCACGAGAAGGAATTTTGACATGAGGGGCTTTAAAACAAACAATGCTCAATTGGATACTTACATTTTTTAGTTCCATGAGAATGAACTGTGTACCCTATTCCATGTCTGAAAGAGTTGCTACATTTGTTCATGGCTAATCCTTATACACACATACAACCCACTCCAATTGCTCCTGTGCACACAGGTGGGATCACCAATGTGGTCACAGAATTCTGTATGAGTTGGAGTGGCAGCCTGTCCTGCATCCCCTCAAGTGTGGTGTAGGATGTGGTCTTGTCCCCAGTGTTGAACTATGATTCAACCGCCATTCCTTGTACAGTCAGCTTTTGTACAAAGAATGGGAGGGGGCACCACCTTTCCCTTTGATTCAGGCAGCAAAATGTCAAAACATAGGTGCTTCCCTTGAGTTTTGCAGAACCAGGGCCAGATCTACAACTTGTGTCAAATCATTACGAATGTGGAATGAAAAGCAGGAAATAACACTATCAAAGCAGTATATGGAATGTGGAATGTGCCCCAAAAGTTATAAGTGCACTTCAATAGCGATATAAAGCAGTAGTGTTAATTTGGCCAAGTGCAACTGGAAATTAGTGCAGTGTAAGGCTGCCTTACAACCACCCCCAGCTTGCCTGGGCATGGGGAGGCAATTACAAGGGGGAAAGAGACAAGTAGAGGCTCGCCATAGGCTGCCTCCGTGTGGTGCCACTGATGTGGGGAGGGGACTGGAATCCCTTTTTATGAAGTGGTTCCCCTCCCCAGCCTTCTCTTCGGCCGTAGCTAGACCTAAGGTTTATCCCAGGATCATCCCAGGTTCGTCCCTGCCTGAGCACTGGATGCCCTGTGTGGCACGTAGATGAACAGGTTTGACCCCAGGACAATTCTGGGATAAACCTTAGGTCTAGCTATGGCCTAAATCTTTTGCAGCTCCCTCCCTCCCTCCCTGTAGACAGTGTGGGTTCACCGGTTGCCCTAGGTGGGCCAAGTATGATTTTTTTGCTCTCAATCATTTCTTTTGAGAGTTTTTTTCACCTACTTTACACTGTAAGACAGCAGGGGAGTGTTAACTAGGCTAATTGGTTGAATTTGATCACATTTTGACTGTGGCAGGCGTGCAGGCATTGGGAGCAAGGATAAGGTTGGTGAGCATTCTTAGGCACCATTGTAGTAACTGGGAAATCCTGAGGCCTTCAGCTGGGAGTCCTGCGGTACCAGATGATGGGATAAGGGTTACCTATTAGGCCAACATTACTCATTCACTCAGAGTTTTGCAACCTAAGGAAGAGTGATGTTGGAAGACCTGACTGGTGGCGATAGACAGCGTCACCGGTCGGGATATGAATGGATCACCTAATCCCAATTATGGCCAAGACGTTGGCCAAGATAGGATGCCTGCCTAGGCCTCCATCTTCCTTTGCAGAAATTTGTATATAAATGTGGCCCTATTTAAATCCAACTTCTTGTCTCGTCTTGTTATTTTGCCTTCCATCCACAATTGTTTCTGGCAGGAACAGGGTAAAATGCTCCCTGCATCTGCCTCGTTCCAGGCCCACAGCTGAGGTGGGGAGGAGGCTAGTTTTCTCCCTTTCATGGTACTTTTTCTGGGAGGCCAAGGATACAATCCCCCAAAGCTGATGAAAGCTTTCAATTCTGCAGCCCCAGTTCTGCAAGAGGGGAGGACACAAACCCCACCATCATGTCTCCCATTTTTAGGGATGGCTTCAAGCATGGTTTATTTTCCCTCATGCTCGCTCTGTCTCTCTCTCTCTCTCTCTCTCTCTCTCTCTCTCTCTCTCTCTCTCTCTCTCACACACACACACACACACACACACACACACACACACACACACACTGTGGCTGACTTCTTGAATGGGTTACTTGCAGATGAAGTTGTAAAAATCATTCGCTGTGGTCGGCAGATGCTAGGTGCTGGTAGGATGCAGTTCCAACCACTTCTTTTCTTTAATTAAAATTCTAAATAAATCATGAGGCTCTGCAAGCACAACCCTACAGTCCTTGAGGAAGATGAAAGATATATTTCTGACTGCTGGCAGTCTTGATAGAACTCTTTAGCCTCCTATTTTCTCCATTTGTTTCTAGCCTTCACTCAACAGGCCATATGCACTACTTCAATGTTTAAAAATCGTGATTCCTGAAGATCAATACCAGAAAACATCTGTGACTCTTGCTGGTGCACAAACACATTTACTCTTCTTGACAACAAATGTGACTTTAACAACAAAAGAAATATCCTATATTTACTAGTCCATTGATTTCTTTTCCCTCTCCCTCTAACATGCTTCTGAAATGGAGATGCAGGCATATTAAATATCTGCCATGCACCAAATATTTGTGTGCCATAAAAGCATTACTAAATCAAGCCTTTTTTGTCTCCTGGTTTCTAAGGGAACAGATTGTATTGAATAAACAATTGCCAAAGAATATTTTATTATTTCTAATTATATTAATTAGAATGCAATATAGTGTATTAGAACTCATTTAGATTGTAATGAAAAACTTCCATTTTGGTGTAAGTATGGGGAAACAAGGACATTTGCATAAAAAAGCAATTTGTGGTGCCTATAATTCTCTGTTTTTGTTGCCATTGGTACTAATTATTTAAGAGGTTTGCATTTGAAATTTTAATGGGATAATGTTTTAACCCGGCAGTTTAGAGGGCAGTGTTGACATAAGGAGCAAAAAAAAAAAAAATACTAAACAAACAGGAAATACAATTGTGTGCAAGTTAGGGGTGGGGAAACTGCTTTTTTTGTGATGAAGGTGCATGATTTTAAGGAAGAAGTTAACTCCAACAGAGCCTATTCCCCACCCCTGCAGAACAGGCACCATGGCGGAATGATTTCTTTCCCCCCCCCTTACAGATCCCCCCCCCTAAAAAAAAAATCTGTTCTGGGAGGTTGGGGGATTATCTAGAATAGATCTGGGAAAGTTCAGGGTGCAGCAGAGGATGAGAGGGAGGAGAAGTCCTATTGCACTAGCAGGAGCCTGCTCATGTACAACATTGAATTTTGCTCCCTGATCCTACATGGGACTTGATACAATGAAGTGTAACAGAACCTCTGAAAATGAATGTCATTTTAACATGACAGACAGTGTGGTGTAGTGGTTAGAGTGGACTAGAACGAAGGAGATCCAGGATCAAATCCCCACTCAGCCATGAAACTGGATGACTTTAGGCCCATTATTGTCTCTCAGTGTAACCTATCTCAGAGGGTTGCTGTGAGGGTAAAATACAAGAGAGGCATGTATGCTGCCTAAGAGAAAACGCAGGATATAAATATAATAAATAGATACATAATAAATAAATAAATACAAAAAGTTCATCTCCTCATCTCCAAGATGGCCACTTAACTATCCCACTCTCGTCTCTCTATTTCTATCACATAGCTGATTTTTCAAAATCCTTGTACACCTATAGAAATACCTTTACATCACCATTCTAGGTAATTCTCCCAGTCAGGTTAGGAAGCTGTTTTATAAAGCTCCATCTATCCATAGATCCATCTATCTCAATACTATCTACACTGACTGGAAGCAGCTCTTCAGAATGTCAGGCAGGGCTCTTTTCCAGGCCAACATGGAAATGTCAGGGAATGAACCTGGGACCTTCTATATGCAATTATTGGCCCTGTTCAGAAGACAACTTAAACCATGCCTTTAACTATGGTGTTGAACAAGGCCACTTGTGGCATTAACACCACAGCAGTGTGGCTCCTTCTTGTGCTGTGAAAGTAATATCAGAAGGCGTGGGTCACACATAGGAAGAGCTCCTCATGCAGCAGCTAAGGATGTCCAGATTTTGTGAAATCCATCCTGCATGGGTTTCATGGATTATGCGGTGTTGTTCACTATGGCATCCATTCACATGTGGATTCAATTTTTTTTCTGTTATGTGAAAAATCCACAGATAATTCCATAGGAAAATTTGCAACAATTTACATAATTTATCTTAGTATGTAATATTTAGCATATTGTCGCATTCCATTCAACTTTTCCTGTGGAGAAATTTGTGTAAATATCAGGAAAGTAAAAAAGAAAGAAAGAAAGAAAGAAAGAAAGAAAGAAAGATCCCAGACTCTACACAGCCTGAGGAGGCGAATCCGCAGCGGATTCTTAGAAATCCAAACTCATTTTAGTCCATCTAGAATTTCTCCAGCATTGACTCAGTTTCCAGGAAGAATAACACTGGAATTTATAGGATACAAATATTCCCACACAATTTGGAGCCCCTGGAGTTAAATGCTCAGTACGGAACTGGCTCCTAAAAAACTACTAGGCCAAGTTTAAGGTTCTGTTGTTAACATACAAAGCCCCAAACAACTTGAAACACAATTACCATAGCAACCATCTCACCCCTTATGTCCTTGCCCAGTTTTTGTGGTCCTCAGAAGAAGCACTTTTGACAGTACTTCTTGCTTCTTAGATTCACTTCAAGTGTACCTGTGAGCAGAGAGTGAGCTATTGCGATATGTTATCACTTCAATAGTTCACTGGAAAGCAGTATATAAATTTATAAAGTAAAAAAAAAAAGACCTTTGTAGCATAATGTTAGAAGGAGCACTTATTTGGAAGAAGAAGAAGAAGCAACAGTGAGTGGACAATTAGGTAGTCTTTGTTTAACTCATCAGATCATCTCTCTCCATTTCTTTTATTCTGTAATGACCAATCATGCGATCTTTGATACAAGGGGTTGCTGAATAGATGCCCAACGCCCTTTGATAAATTTGAATCGTCAAGCTGATTTCTGTGACGCTGCTAATGATGCCACAGAAGCTGACTGAAAATTAATTTAAAAGGGCCCTATCAACACCGAACCTGAAAAAGTCAATATTTGCAATTTATTTTTGTTTTGACTTGTAAGATAAGTGAGAGCACAAACCATATCTTCCCTAGGGGAATTAAAGCTGACAGAGAGTTCACTGGTCTGGTCTTATGCAACCACAGTACTATTGCTAGGTGCTGACTTTTAATTAGTTTCTAGTGCATCGAAGAATTTTACATGGCAGCATCTTGCAAGTTAAGAGAAAATCAGTCCAGCTACACACACACACACACACACACACACACACTGTCAAAGCTTAGGCGTAACTTACATCAGTTTTCATGGGTGTTCTTTTCTTTTTTAAAATACACTTTTTTCAATTGGGAAAGATGCACACCTTTTAAAATGCGCATTTTTCCTGATTGGGGAGGAAGAAGCCCACATCCAGGAACACAAACGG
Organism: Elgaria multicarinata webbii; assembly: GCF_023053635.1. Taxonomy (NCBI): domain Eukaryota; kingdom Metazoa; phylum Chordata; class Lepidosauria; order Squamata; family Anguidae; genus Elgaria; species Elgaria multicarinata. The sequence goes on from NC_086174.1 coordinate 87,818,147, forward strand.
GGTGAACTGAGCTTCAAGGAGGAATTCTGAAAACCTCAACAATCTACCTAAACCAGGTGGAGTTTTGCTCAGAATTTAATAGGAAGCCAGTGCACAATATATAAAATTGTGTATGCATTTGCGTACATGCATTTTCCAACTGGCTGAATTCTGGCAAAAGCTGCATTTTGCATCACCCAAGCTTGCATGTAATTTCCAAGGCCAGACCCACATAAAGCACAGTAGCGGTCAATTACTGCAACACAGATTACCATTGCAGCTGGTCCCTCTTCTCCAAGAATGAGGGCAGAACCAGCATATCATATGCAACTGATGAATTGTGCTGCTCACTATTGCTATAGCCTCATGATTCAGAAGCAAATCTGCACAAACGTTCAAGGAGAGTATAATCTCATCTACTTCCTATCCTAGTTCAAGGCAATTCATCAACAATTCTTGTGGTTTGTCTGGATTCAGCCTCACATTAACCTGCATCCAGTCCATCACAGTCCTCAGGCACCAATTCAAGATTTGCACTGCTACTCGTAGTTCAGATGTAAATGAAAAACAGAAATGTGAAACTACAGAACTGACAACATTATGATCGAATCTATTTGTTTTCAGTAACAAGTTGTTCAAAACCATAGAGCAAAGCAAGGGACGTTGTTTGCTGCAGGAAATTCTGCTTTTCAGAATGGTGGGAAACTTCATTAAACTTGGTAATTCAATAAAACAGGAAAGTCAGAAAAGAGAAAAGCCACTCAAAATGCTCATTAAAAAAAAAACTCAACTATTTAATAAGGCACTTGTCACCACAGCAGGAAAGAGAGGGGAAAACACTTAAAGCAACTGCTTGAAAATAATTTATTTAAGCAATCACTGCCACAGACATACAAGAAACAAAGTGCCGGCAAAATAACTAAAAGAGTCTTATTAATCTACACTCCAGCAGTCCGTAGGCACTACAAAAGGAGAAATTATGAAACTTGCCATGTCCAAAAACTTACAAAAAGGAATTGCTTCAGAGATATAAAACCGGACTTTTCATAACCATAATAAAAGCAAACTAGTACAAAAGTGGAAAATTAGTACATCTCACCTAATAGTAATTCAAAAGAACAAAGCTCAATTAGCCTAGAAGAAAAAAATATTGATTTAGGCTGCGATTCTGTACTATAGGATTGCACTGTAGTGACAAATTGGATCTAGGACATTTTCTGAAACCTGGACAAAAGATTTGGAATGGAAGTAGCATGCTTCAATCTTGAAAACAACTTTTTAAAATAACATTGATTTGGCTGTTAGCACTTATTGGGTCTTTATTAGACATTTATACAATGTCGCGATGGGGCCAGTCTCATCACTGCATACACATTTAGGCCACAACCTGGGATAGAACCTGGGATATTGAGATTCGTAATTTGTGGAGCTCATTCCTTTTCCATTGGTGACCAGGCTATTGGCCAAAATTTTATTAGCCTATGTTCATCTTAGTTGGATAGCTGGTTCTCAGGAGTGGGGCTGGTCAGGGCCAAGAGTCTCTCTTTTACATACTATATTCTTAGGCCAGATAATGAAGTCAGTGACACCTGGTCACACAGTCAGATGTCCAGGTTCCTGAAGTTGGCCCTTGTGAATAGACAGTATTAAGATCCTGTGCCCGGTGGGCTGGGTTCTGGGAGAGTTGAGTATCAGAAGTTATGGCTCCCTGGCATGTAGCCATCCTACCTGTGAGCAGGTATGGACTTCAGCTTTTAGAGCTGAGAGAGGAGTGTCAGGCCTTATGGTGCGTCCTAGTCAACTATCCGTTGGAATGCTGGGTGATACTACACCACAGGAGACTACCCATTGAACCATATGGGGCTATCCAGTTGAACTGTATGAAGTAAGCTGGTTGGCCTATCCTTTGCTGCTATGGTGTAAGAAGTTTGCAGGCAGCATGGCAATTTCCATGTCTGAAGGATGCAGGAAGGGGTGGCAGGCTTGCCTGAGGGGGCTGATCGGGCTCTTCAGTTTTCTGATGCTCAGTCAATCACTGAGCAGTAGTGCAAGCCAGAGGTGCTGTGGTGCCATGGTAATGCCAGCAGCGGCCTCGAGTGAGTAGATATGCCCTTGAGCAGTCTGACCTTCTATTTCACCTTCCTGGGTAAGGAACGGTTTCTGTTGTTTTCAGGAAGAGACTGCTATTTAACTGATGCCATTTATACAGTAGACAAGAAGTCCTTTCAGACATCAGGCTTATGGAACCTGGCTAGAGGTGTCATGGTAATGCTCACTGAAGTCTTAATGAGGGTATATGCCCAATTGCATTTACCCTACTTCACCCATGGGGAAAAAAACAGGGGTGTTATTTATCAATTGAAAGAGCTGCCCCTTTTCCGGTACCATTTTGATGATAGCCAAGAAGCCCCTTCAGACATCAGGCCTATGGAATTAGTCAATTTGGACATCCAATCAGAATTGGCCTGCTGCTGCAGCAGCAGGGCTGGAAGATGCCAAGATTTGTGCCGTAGAGAGTTGGCAGCCTTGGGCATGCATAATGGTACCTTCTGTAAGGAAGATGGGTGCCGTTACTGTGGAGTTAATGTTGATACTTGTGTTCATTGACAGATTGGCAAAGGAGACCATCACCTATGGGGATACTAATCAGTCCATACGTCTATTCCTAGCTATTCTTGGCAATGGCCATATTGTACCTGCCTGCCATGTAGCTGTTCAAGATGAGGAGCCTTAAAAAAAAAAAGAGATAGCAACCCAAATTCAGGACCAAAAACATGGCTGAATACACCAGCTTTCAGACACAGACTTTTAAAAGCTAAGCACTCAACGCCATGGGTCTGGTTGAAAGAAACTTTCATTGGCCCTATTCAGAAGACACCATAAACCATGGCTTTAACCATGGTGAATAAGACTTTTTGCCTTATTCACTGGGGTTAAAGCTGTGGTTTAAGGTGTCTTCTGAATAGGGCCATTGTCAGTTTCCCCCACATTCCATTTTTTTAAAAGATCTCAGGTTCTTTTCATGTTTTGGTAAATTCTTAGCAAAAATAAACTGAAATGAAATTCTCACCTATAACCCATCCCTAGTTATGGTTTACGAGTTATGTGGACTGAAAGGGTTGCAGAAAACAGAAGGTTAGAGTTGTCTCCAGAAGATAGGCAGCCATTATTTTGAAGCAAATATAAGACAAGTAATTGAATATATGAGAAGGTGCCTTTGCTCAGCGCTTACATTTCCAGGACAGTGCACAGAGACAGAGACAGTTTATAGAGCAGAGCTGATAATAAAAGAATTTAGCACACCAAAGATGAAATTGCACACACATCATACAAAGCTAATTTCTTCATCTGGTTGAGACATCTAACATAGGTGCCACTCACTCATATTTCCTCCATGACAGCAATCATCCAGGTAAGTTTATTGAGCTGTACAGCACTCTCTTTTATTAATAACTACAACAGCTAGCTCTTTCCTTATATGTCTAATGGCATCACCGTGCCATAAATTGAGGAGCAGTCAAACTGGAGAAGCGTTTCTTCATCTCATGATCATAGTAAAGCTATTTATCTGATCCTAGTGCCAGACTTGAATGGTGTTTTTTTAAAAAAAATGCCACTTTTTTGCAGACTTATACACAAGAAGCCTTTGATAAGATTATGAAATTAATATAGTCACCTTCTTTAAACATCTACAGCCCTAAGATGTTTCACTCTCATTGTGGCAAACCCAGCAGAGTGCAACTGTACAATGGGAGTTGTAGTCCAACATATTGAGGGCCACAGATTCCCAATGGCTGAGGCTATAGAAAACCAGTGTGGTCCCTGAATTGGATGTTATATACTCTGGATATTTATTTATTTATTTATTTAATTACATTTATATACCGCCCCACAGCCGAAGCTCTCTGGGCGGTTTACAACATTTAAAAATAGTAAACATTAAAAGTATACAATTTAAAAACACACACACACACACACACACAAAAAAAAAACAGTATAAAAACAACAGTATCCATTTAAAAACAACAATTGTGGGGTCCATTAAAAACAAACTTAACGTTGTTAAATGCTGTTAAAATGCTGTTAAAAATGGGATATATAGATGGGGGTGTTTGGGGTAGTTTTTAAGTTATCACCCGGCCACCTTATAGCTCAGTGTCTCTGAGTGAAAGGAATTGAAGTTACCCCCACCACCCCGCCCCAACCAACACACACACACATGGTAATTCCGACAAGGCTTAAGGGGATAGAGAAAATGAATCTGAGGGAAGTCTGAATCTGACACAAAAGGAGAGCAGCTTTTGTTGTGTGAATCTGCTGGGCAGCTGAGAGGAAGTGGGGTTTTCTTGGAGCGGGGTAGCTGTAGGCCTGAAGTGTGTAAATAAACCTTCATAAAAGAAACACCACAAGTCTCCAGAATCCTCCTTCTAGGAAAGTGAAGCCTGAGCAAGTGCTGAAGCCCCCTGAAAGTTCACCCCTCCCAGGACTGGGGTTCAGGAGCATAATAATACCCACACGTACCCACGCTATTTTATAAGTGACCCTTCAGGTTCTCCTGCAGCCGTAGCATCCAATTCAGGAGCAGTCATGTGTAAAGAGCATGATGGTCTTCTGGATTCAAGGTTATTATGGGATGAATTCTAAGAGGGAAGCAGTGTTAGTCTGTACAGTAAAATGACAATGTCATTAGCTAGGATGTGAGCTGTGTCACTGGGGAGATTTAGAGCATGTCTTTGCCAGTTGCATTTTCCACATATAGGAAAGTGAATATCTTAGAAAGATATCTTAGAATGTCTCTCTCAATGTTCTTGATGTTTTTTATGTCTAGACAAACACTGCAAAAAGTACACTCCACCTCCTAGCAAGATAACAACTAAACTAGCTGTACCCTGCGTAACATACGCCATTGTAGCATATCTTAAAGTTTATTAATTAAATATCATTGTGGGGGTGTGGGCTGCTTGGACGCCGCTGATACAGCACTGACTGGCAGACCTGGGAGGCAGGGAGGTTGGGGGAGGGGAGCAGGTGTCCCCCTCTCCCCGGGTTTCCTGTCAGCCTTGGGCTGGCCGCCCAGCTCACATGAGATTAGGCTGGGGCCTGGGCTCGCAGCAGGCAAGCGGCCTCCCACCCGGCCACCAAGGGCCCTGGCCGTGCCTCGCTCATGATCTGGACCCTCTCCCCAGGGTTCCTGTCAGCCTTGGGTTGCCCGCCCAGCTCGCATGAGATTAGGCCGGGGCCAGGGCTCACAGCAGGTGAGCAGTCTCCCACCCAGCCACCAAGGGCCCCGACTGTACATTGCTCATGCTCCGGACCGTGGCACTGCTCCCTTCATGTGAGTGGGGAGCGAAGAAGCAGAAAGAGGGTAGGATTACCTTGGAAAGCCCGGAGGAGTCGGGCGAGGGGCTTAGCAACCCGTATCAGCTGACGTTACACGTTACTGTTGCTTAGCAACCTGTATCAGCTGAAGCCTTTACGGAAACATACCTAAGTGTTTTATATACAGATGTTACTGCCTAGAGTGATAGCTTGAGACTACATCTACTCACGCTAATCAACATAAGCCCCACTTTTGAATAGAGCTATAATTGCTCTTATAATGACCAAATTGAATGAAAGCAGGGCAGGAAGAGGAGGAGCAAAATGGCAGTTCAGTTCTAAACTGGGCCACCTCTTCCACTGGGTAGCCTGATGGAATGGCTGCTAACAAATGACATTAGGAGGAGGAGGCAAATGGCAGCTGGTCTTTCAGCTGAGCTGATGGAGTACACCCCCCTCTCCCATCTCTGCTTCTGCATTGAATGGGCCAAGAACAATGGTAAGTATCAACACACAGCTTCTGGAAGGCTCTACTTAGCTTTGTAGGAAGTCTGGAGAGAGATCCACAGTTGGGGTGGGTAGGTGGGCAGCTATAGCAGATGCCTGCATGCCTTCACTGTGGAGACTCAGTGAAGTCTTTCGCATCTGACTCTAGAGACTGTAGTAGTACAGGGAAAGAGGTCACTTTGCAAGTGAGCATTGCACAAGCCTTTCAGAGTATAAAGGATACTACAAACTGCAAGGTTCATTAGCTAATTCATATACACACGATGCTTGCCTCTCTTCTCACATAGGGAATTCATTGCAATGAGTTATAATCCATAGTGAGAGTTACACTGAACTGTCTTTCAGCCATGGCTAATGATAACCACCCTCTGTGCCAAGACATGCAGCCATTGGGCCTTTTAACTTCAGGCTAACTTGAGACCATGGCGCGCACCTTATAGAAACATCTACATCAGCCTTCCCCAATCTGGTGCCCTTCAGAAGTTTTGGACATCAGCTCTCATCAGGTAATGGTTGAGAATGCTGGGGGTTGTAGTCCAAAACATCTGGAGAACACCAAGGGAAGGCTGATTAGATGCAGAGCAGAACTAGATGCCTGAAACATATAGCTTAACAAATGCCATGCCACAGGGGAGGTATTGCTAAAACTGCTTCTAGCCTTTCAGAAATTTTGGATATCCATTGTTCCCCAGCACCTGAACAAAATGTCGTCCCCTCCTCTTGTTAGCCTTGTTTTCTTTAACTGTATCCACTCTTTAACTTACAAGTGCTGCTGCTGCCTCCTCTTTCCCCAACAGGCATCTCAAACCCAATTTAAAAAATAAGTCATATCCTACTCCGCAAGCATATTCTCTTTAATGTAGTAATTAGGGTTGGAACACGGCAGGCTGAAGAATGAAGAGGGCATGCATGTTACAAAAAATAGTTTCACTGAATGCTGTGAAGATTAATTATCTTCCACGTTTGAATTAGTCTTGCTTTATAGATGGAATCAGCAAGGGCCTCCAAGGACCAAAGGCGGTAATATGTCATTAAATCAGTACCTGCCTGGGCAGTTGGAATCTTGGATCTATGCCTTCATTTGATTCCTCAAGTAGGGAAAAGAAAAGAAGAAAAACAATTAATAACTTTCTCAATGATAGAATATCTCTCAACTGAGTTCTCACAGCGTGCACTAAAATATGACTTTGCCCGTCCTCTGCGGCCATCCCTCCTCCCTGGCGTCTGTTCTGGAAGGGAAAGTATCAGGAAGCCCTGTGGCAAGAGCAGCACAAAGCATTTTCCTCCACAGATTTCAAAGGGGGAAGTTAACAGTAGGGCAGAGTTTGCTTGATTTAGATTAGGCGGAAGGGTCTCTCCCCTGCTTATATGCCTCGCTTTCATTTTCTGGAATGATAGAGGGAGTTGTTTTTTGTGGGGTGGGCAGTTAATGTAGCCACTGATATATTGGGACCATGGAAGCTGTTTTCTCTTGTTCTGCAGAATAACTAATTAATAGAGGCAAAGTAATCAAATTTCACAGGGGAGGGGGGAAGCCAAGGGACCTATTTTGGTATCGTAGAAGGGTAGAGAACAAACTGGGCTGGGATGACCCTCTAGAATTTGAGAGGCAACATTTTCAAATTGGATGCCACTGAACATTCTTTTTTAAAACATTTTGCCTTACAGAACTCTGGAGAGGGTATTCTTGATGCCCAAATAAGGTTATTTGGGGTCCCCCCCATTTGCTTTGAATTTTTACAAGTTACTGCACATATTGTTTGATTATTGCAGTCACTATACAGAGCAACACTTAACAAACTTCAAAAAACCTAGTTATATTAGTTATTTTATTCATTTATTATATTATTCATTATTAAAATTATTTAATTCAGGAAAAATGTCTTTATAATGGGTGAAGAACCTTTTCTCTGCCAAGATCTGTATTCCCCCAGGGGTAATCTGTCAGAGGCTCCATGTTGGCAATGGGCAGGGATGAAGCCAGCACTTGGTGGGGCCCAATCCAAAAGCAGATGCGCCACCACCTTTGCTCTTTCCTTTTCTGCCATCCCCATTCTCATTCTCTCTCTCTCTCTCTCTCTCTCTCTCTCTCTCTGCCCCCTTTTTTTCCTCTCAGCTATCCCTTCTTTCTCCCACATGCTCTTCCCCTCTTCCCAGTGGACTACTGGTAAAGGGACAGATTACTCTTCTCAGAAATCTGAACTGATTGCTTTCAGAAGCGTTTGAAAGTAGGCCAAGGGTCTTAGAAATGCAGCCCTAAGACCACAGGTTGACCACCCCAGCTTTATAACATTTTAGAAGTTGAGGGATGCAATGCAGGAAAAAAAATGGCATTCTGATGGCATCACGACATGGTACATAATTGTACTCCGGAAAATTCCAGGCTGCAGTTCCTTTCACCACCAATATACCTTTGGAATCCTATGACTCCCTGAGATAGTATCATTCCAGAATCCAGGAACAGTGTGGGTGGGTGAGGCGGGGAGAGTAACAGTTTATTCTATCACAAGGTTCTTAGAATGATGCTACCTCATGACTGTTTACCCTGCCCTGTGCCTGTTTGCATTCTCTTCCCCTCCTTATTGTTTTATTATGATTTTATTAGAATGTAAGCCTATGCGGCAGGGTCTTGCTATTTACTGTTTTACTCTGTACAGCACCATGTACATTGATGGTGCTATATAAATAATAATAATAATAATAATAATAATAATAATAATAATAATAACAACATTGCTCCAAGGGGGCACTTTGGCGGCGGGGGTGGGGGTGGAATAGCTTTTGAATTCCACTTCTGCCAAAATTTGCAGTGGCAACAAACAAATTATAAAAGAAAAGAAAAAAGAAAGGGGGAAATTCCTGCCACTAACAGCAACCTGGGACCATAGGAAGCTTTTGTTGTTTATTCGTTCAGTCGTTTCCGACTCTTCGTGACTTCATGGACCAGCCCACGCCAGGGCTTTCTGTCGGCTGTCGCCACCCCCAGTTTCCCCGAGGTCGAGTCTGTCACCTCCAGAATATCATCCATCCATCATGCCCTTGGTCGGCCCCTCTTCCTTTTGCCCTCCACTTTCCCTAGCATCAGCATCTTCTCCAGGGTATCCTGTCTTCTCATTATGTGGCCAAAGTACTTCAGTTTTGCCTTTAATACCATTCCCTCAAGTGAGCAGTCTGGCTTTATTTCCTGGAGTATGGACTGGATTGATCTTCTTGCAGTCCAAGGCACTCTCAGAATTTTCCTCCAACACCACAGTTCATAGGAAGCTGCCCTATACCAAATCAGACCACTGGTCCATCCAGCCCAGCATTGTCAACATTAACTGGCAGTGGTTCTCCAGGGTTTCAGGCAGGATTCTTTCCTAGCTCTACCTGGAGATGAACTTGGGGCCTCCTGCATGCAAATCCTGTGCTCTACCACTGAGCCATGGCCCACCCTTCCCAGGCTCAATACTAATGTAGAATTGTTGGCCCTCAAAAGTTGCAAATGGTTTTCAAAACCTCTTTTACTGAATTCTATCCACAACATTCAAGCCAAAAGTCCCCCCTCACCCAATAGACACTCAGCAGTACATGACCTATTCAGTTCTCATTGGGCTGGTTTTGGGGGGTTGGTGGCCCCTTAGTTTATTCCTAAATATTTTTGCTACTTCTGCAAAACTTAAGGTTTCACCTCAGTATTCTGATACATCCCTCTTATTCCTTAGTAGCTCCTTGTTCCCTGTTGTTCCTTAGTAGTACCTGAGTTCACTATTATCATATATAAGAACTTTGATATTTGGCCTTTAGAACTGTTAGACAGCAAATATTTCCAAAGTATGGGCAAATTTTATTTACTTTTTACAGTTTTGTAGGTGCAACAATTCAGACAAATTATGGGATCTTTTATATTAGAAATATTATTCATGCCCAAATCCATCTTGCATACACAAAAAATAGAAAATGTGACTATATCACTGCCACAGAAAAACAAAAGGCAGGATATAATGCTAGACCACTTCATAGATGATACATGGCTCTTTGGTTGATGATTGAATATATGTGTAGACATAAAGGGTCATAGTTAATGATCTGTGAACAACCTCATCTTTGCCATTTTCTCATTTGTCAGCTGAATTGTAGTACCATACATACAATAGATTCTCAAGGTGAAATCTCTGTTGCAACCATTGGTTCCAACACTAAGCATCATTTACTGAAGTTGTTTATTTACAAGGCATTACATAAGGATCCTACCTTGACATCCCCATTTCAGCTGGCAGCCCAGATGATCTTGAAGCCATTTTCTGTTGGTGAAGATCATGGATCCCTTTGGAATAGTCTCTCATCAACTTTGTTGGAGATTTCTGAACCCTATTATACATCCATTTTGGCACTCCCCAATGGGGTTCTTTCCTCATGCCAGACCTTCTTTCAAACCCTCCCTGTGCCCCCAAGGCTAACTCTGGCTGCCCAAATTCAGACCATTTCCACCTCCAGGTTACAATTGGAGGTTTATGAAATAGCTGTAAAAAAATCTCCATCTTGGTTGTTGGAGAATTATTCTTGAGGGGCATAGACTTTGGAAGACTTTAGTCAGGTCATAAAACATGCATCTGTGACCTGGAAGCCCCTGGTCCCAAGGTATGTAGTGATAGTTACATAAAAAAGTGAAGTTGGGGGGTGGGGGGGGGAGAGAGAATGGGAGTGTTCCACATACACACACCATTTCTTTCCTGGGCACTTTTTAATCCCCCCACCCACCCATGGAATAACTGAAAAATTGGAGGAATGCTGAGGGGGGAAACCTATGAAATATTTTCTCTTTTGGAATAACTAAAATGCTTTTTAAGACATCCTCATTCAAAATATATAACATGAAGATTTGTATTTACTGCATGAACATTATAGAATGATAATGCACTCATTACATCATTTGACAACAATATTTTTGGTATATACTGTTGACATACTGTATACAACATTCAAATCCAAGATGTATTTCTGCATCTTGATGCTACAATCTTCTGAATTGCTGCTCCCTTTCTTCTGGTGGCATTTGATCCAGACTGGAGATGCTACAGTATCCTGCATCCGCAGTGCTTTTGACCTGGCCTCCCCCTTGTGGTTTGTTAGCCTGGCACAGAAAGGTTAATTAATATAGTTGACTGGGTCCTGAAGAAGTGACAAACTGCTAACCTGGTCCTGAAATCATAGGTGCGTGCAGCACATGCTATTAGAGTGTGCACCCAGGGAATTTTATTTATTTATTGAATACTCTATCATAAAGGACATTATTTTTATTCACTTATTTATTAAACACTGCAGACACTGATGCCCTACTCTGCGTTCAGCTTGCCTGACCACAGGAGGGCTGTTGTGGCTGGGGGCAGGATGAGGAGATGCTCCTCGAACCCCAGCATTGGTGGGGCTTCGTGATGACACTGGCCAGAGGAGGAGCTTCCCAGGCAATATTAGCCCTTCTCCTGGTCTCATTGAAGTGTGGCTCCAGGAAGTGAGGCTCCCAGGACTTTGGTTCCTTTTTGCTCCTGTTGTCAGGAGCAACAGCACAGTGTTGGGAGCAGTGGCAGCAGAGCAGTTGGAGGGCCAGTCCCACCCTGACAACTATCACCCAGAGGACCTTCTCTTCTGCCACTCCCAGACTGTGGAATGGCCTGCTGGGAGAGATCCGTCAATTTAACAGTCTTATTGAATTTTAAAAAGCTATAAAGACTGCTGTCTTCCAGCAGGCCCACCTAGTCGAATTTTAAGATGTTTGGCTGTTATTTTAATAATATATTTGTTTTATAAGTTTTTAATCAGTTTTATGTATTTTTGCATTCATTGTTGCCCCCACCTCGATCCAGAGGGAGAGGCAAGTAATAAATTAAATGATGATGATGATGATGATGATGATGATGATGATGATGATGTTGATGATGTTTTGGCATGGCATGCACCTGGTAATTTACACATGCCTCTTTTGGCACAAGGCTGGTCAGTGCAGCAACTCCAGCAGAGACCTAGTGGTTGAGGGGGTGTATCTCAGCAGAGTGATTCCTTTTCACTCCTGGTGCCGGGAGCAATAGTGCTCTCTCAGAGGCAGCGGTTCTTCAGTATGGTGGCTGAGCAGCTGCAGGGCAGTTAGAGGGCCGTTCTGGATCCCTGTTCAATGGTCCCCTCAGTTTGGCACTTATTGCTTAGGACATTAGGGTGTGCCTGTACACACCTAGTATACCCCTTTTGCATACCTATGCCTGAAATGACCAAGTAGCCTAATAAAGAGCTTGGAAGAAATCCACCTGGAGACCTCACAGCTGCTGATAAGCAGAAGAAAAGATCTTCAATGCATGCCCTGAGACTAACTGGAGGAGAGGACAGTGCCTAGTAGCTCCTGATTGGCCCCTTACTGATAAGAAAACCCAAAATGGAACTTACTTGATGCCTCCTGATTTGGGGACATTCACAATAATACTAGGAATAGTGGTTGGGATGGCCGTGAAAGGACCTTAAGCATAAAGAAGATGTGCCAGTGGAAAATGTGCCAACCTCACAACGGGTAAGATACTGAGCTGTATCGAATTGGACACTTGCACTAATGTAAATTACATTGCTCTAGTGTAAAGCAACCCTAGTGCAATGGCAATACTATTAGCTGTTGCAACAGGTTTTCTGAGGAATTTTGTCATGCCAGCTAACAATATTGGTATTGTGCTACAGATCCCTTATAGCTACCGCAACATAATTTACATTAGCACTGGTGTCTGAAAGGACACTGCCCACTGTACCCACTAGATAAGATGCTCAGATGAAGGACCTTAAAAAAAACATGCAGAGACATTCTTGAAACAAAGTGGGAGTAAATACCAGGGTAGGGGGACAACTCAGTTCTGATTGGTTCTGTTACTAAGCCCACGTCTTACCTGAACGTGAGTATAAAAGTATATGCAGTGAAAATGACAGATACTTGACTTGACGGATAACTTCACCTGAACTTCTCATCTTCGCTGGACCATTGGGCACAGGGATCTGGGTAACTACAGACCTCTTTAACACTTATTTTCTTAAGTTAGAAGTTAAGAGTATTTTCTGAACATAGGCCATAATCTTATTTCTGGAGTTGGAATACAGTAATGCTTTAGTTTATCTTTTTCATACTTTAGTAGTGTGAGAAGGATGTCAAGTGGAAGTTAGATTATTTAGCATGCTTTAGCTTAGCTTTTGAACTGTAAATACATTGCAGGAGAGTATTACAGAGGAGTCATATTATTCAAACAGAAATGATAGCAGTCCAATTTGCTATTTTACTTGCTGCATTTGTAGTACTGGCTTTGTCAACCACATTCTTTTCAGTTAAATTTTCTCACAGTGCTGACAGTGTAATCACAGAAAAGCTTCCAAATTATGCTCATGACACCACCATGCTGACTATCAGTTTTCCTTAATTTTCTTAAATAAGATTTTTAATGTATTTCAGTGAAATTCTGAGGCTGTAGCAATGTTTTCCTATTTGGTGTCTCGAACCCTAGCAGTCTAGGTCCTGAAATTAAACAGGACCAAATTAGCATGGTTTCCTTTTCTCCTTTACCCTCAAACACATGCTTTTTATGTTATTGAAGCTGTGAAATAAATTTAGATTTGATAAGAAATTTTCTCCAAAAATTCCATTTCCACCCACAATTTTCTTTGGTTTTATATTTCTGGAAATTGATGTCTCAGCAAGGAATTGCTCTTCCATTCGTTTTGCTGCAGAAAGACGTGCAAACAAGGGGAAAGCCACACCATCAGTCACAGTGCTTGGGATCCATGAGCTACTTTGAAACCAACAGTATTTGTTTTCAGTGGGGAGGCAGGAGCAGAAGGGGCGACATATGCAACACAACTCCCTACACAATTCCCTAGAATGGAACTCCCTTGCATTGGCACAATAAAATATAGGCAACTTTTCATTCATAACAAATAACCTCTACAGCCAAGTTTGCATTCTATTTGCCATGAGTCAGTGTTCTCATTTTGTTCTAAACATATTTCTTCTTGGCTGACATTGGCATTAAAGGCTGTTATACCCTTGGAATCTATCACCGAACACATCGACGTAATTCCAAGGCTAGGTATTCAGAATGAATCTTGGGTAGTAATCCCTCCCTGAAACACAAATATCATTTTTTTGTGTCAGTGCTGGCTGCCTGAGAATCTGATATTGCATGAGTGAATCATTGCCTTGCAATTTATGAACCCAATCAGCAGATCATCCCTCTTTTCATATTTTGACAAAGCCCACCGAAAATATAGCAGATAAGACAAATCACAATCAAGATTAAAGAATTGGACTTTGAGAAGTTGGTAAATATTGATGGGGTTTACTTGAGCAGGTCCCTTACTACACAGCCTGTAGGGAAAATATATTTGTACTACTTTTATCTTTATTTCAGTTATTGAATCATTGGATAAGTTGAAAGGAGAGCAAGAGGTCTAGTGGAGGCTGAAGAAGAGCAGTTTAAGGGTCCATTTTAATTCTATATACCATTCGGGTGACACAAAAACATGTGTCAGTTTGATAAGCTAGAAAACAGCAAAATCTTCTAGTGACCTTAGTTACATCAGCTTATGTTTGTACTAAATTGAAAATGTCCCAGTCATGTAAAGAGCTCCATTTGGTTTTCAGATAGCAGGCTATTTTTGACAGCTGGCAAATCTGGAAAGGAAGTGACATGTTCTGAAATCACTATTATGCATACAGAATGTAGGCCTGTCAACTGATTAAAGGGCTTTATTTGGTAATCAATTAACTTCTGGCTTCTAAGCAATTAATCAAATTCATTTGAATGCATTTATATATTGCCAAGTATGTATCCTTTGGGGGCACTAAACAATAATAGATTTTCTTAAATGTAAGGGGGGGGAATCTATTTTTCATCCTTAAGGTTCTTCTTTATCAGATTTGGTAGTGGTGGCAGCTAGTGCATTTGCATGATCTATGCAGTGGTGGAAAAGTATTCATTCATTCATTCGTTCATTTCTAAAATGTATTAGTTGCCCTATAGCTAAATGTACTCAGGGTAACATACAATAAAAAATGAAGCCAAAGAACTTAATTTGCTTGATCAACCTCTTGTGCGTGACTTGTGTAACATCAGTAGAACTTTTTGTAGGGCTGTGCTAGCAACTATTTTGTACCATCAGAGTGTGCACACGTGTCCTGTTTTTCACAGTACCATCATTTCTCCCACAGCTTGTAGGCTGCTCAGTTTCCCACTGGAAAATTAAAGCCCACTGGAAGATGTCATGAGGTAATTTTTCCCATAGGCCTTTTGAAATCAGAAAGTAGAGAAAAGGGAATTTCAGTGGGTGTCTGCAGCACCTGGTGAAATTCCCTCCTCATCAAAACAGTTAAAACTGCAGGAGTATAGCTAGAGTGACCAGATACAAAAGATGGCAGGGCCCTGTAGCTTTAACTGTTCTGATGAAGAGGGAATTTCACTAGGTGCTGCATGCATACGAATGACAGCTGCTGAAATTCTCCTTTCTATGCAACTGTTAAAGATACAAGATCCCTGTCCTCCTTTTCATATGGTCACCCTACCACTGATACATGCATTATGGAGGATGCAAAAGGGGGGGGGCAGCCTACCCACACATTTGAAGCTGTTGCCACTTATAGTGGTAGCACAAAAACCCACAAAAACCTTACACAAAAAGAAAGAAGCTGTGCTACAACTCCTGCAAATGGTGAGCCCTACCTGTGAGAAACTGTTGAGAATTTTTTCCTCTCCTGGAGAAATTCAGTGAAATTGCACACACACCCCTTTCTCTTCCCACAAATAGGCTGGAGAATTTCGATAGGTCATATGTGCACAGCTCTAATTTTAAGTTACCATTGATTTCAATAAGATTAAAACATAGTGGCAATTATTTTTTGCTGCGTTGTGCCCACTGTTTTGTAATTTACCCTTGAATGTACCCAAGAGCAGGTCTTTGGACATTGATCAATCTCTCCTCTCAGCACTGAAATCTGAGAGAGTCCCCTGCTGAAAATACAGCCTGTTATTTGTAGTGTGAGGAGAGAACACAGAGAATACCAAATCATGGGCTAACAAGCTAAGCCTTTTCATAATAATAAGTGCTCAAGAGTTGCACTCTGCCATACTGATTTGCATAGTTCATCATGTTTCTATCAAATAATTATAACATAAAGCTTCCATTTAATGTATTGTATCTGCACTTCATAATGTGGTACAAATATGACATTGCTAATGGAATGTGTTAGGAACAATGAAAATGCAATCAAATATTAATAAGATTTTTATACAACAGCCTTATACACTGACATTTCTACTCAAATGAGATTTTATATATATATATATATATATATATATATATATATATAATTCTGGGATGTGTAAGATTTCAACTTCACCTTTCCCTTCCCTTACCCACAATTACCTCTCCTCTAAAGGACTCTGATTAAATCAGACCACAAATGTGAACTGCCAAAAGAAATGTAATAAATAAATAAATAAATAAATAAATGTACTACTCTGTAATCATCTATCCACCCACCCTATTTTTTTAAGCAAATCCTCCATGTGCAGACATGCTGGAGAGGCAAAGAGGGCAAAGGATAGGCTAAAAGGGGGACCCTGCATAGCATGCCCTCACCCCAACAATCCATAAGGCTGAGGGATGGTGCTAATTTCAGTCCCATCATCTTCACAGGCACGCTTGGTGGGAACATGGGAGAGGGCCTTCTCGGTGGCAGCTCCAGTGCTCTGGAACTCTCTTCCTGGGGAAGCTAGGCTGGCTCCCTCCTTGATGGGCTTTCGGAAGCAGGCTAAAACTTTTTTGTTCCAGCAGGCCTTTGGAGAATAATCTGGCCCTCCATCTATGTTAATGTCTTATAATTTTGTTGTGTATTTTAAACATTTATGGTTTTGTCCCGTTCCCCCCCCCCCCCATGTATGTTTTAAACTTTGTAAGGCCGCCTTGAGGCCCAGCATTGGGAAAAAGGCGGGATACAAATTATTATTATTATTATTATTATTATTATTATTATTATTATTATTATTTAATCAGTGAAGATTGATAAGGGATGTTGGAGAAATCCATAAGATAATCAAATGACTTCTGATTTCAATAAATCCAACCTCCAGATTCCACAGTGGACCAGCTTTTCCAGAGTTGCACAGATTTGGTGGACATCTGGACCATTTTTTAATTTCCAGAATTTTATACAAATTTAATCATAGAAAAATATGCAAAAAAAAAAAAAAGTCTGCCCAAAATGCACATTTCACCCACAGGCTAAAGCATGAAATACACATTTTGGCAGCATTTGTTCTTTGAGGGGGATTTGTGCATTTGGGAGGCATTTACACATTCACGCAAGTGCACATTTGTGTAAATTTGGGGAACTGCAAAAAAACCAGTTCTATCAGAACGAAAGGCACAAGACTCTTTTCTTTTCTTTCTTTTTTTTTACATTTCTTTTCCTATGTTTTAAAATGTATGTTTTAAACTTTGTAATACCACCTTGAGGCCCAGTATTGAGCAAAAGGTGGGATAATAATAATAATAATAATAATAATAATAATAATAATAATAATAATAATCCGTGAAATGCAGACAGAACAGATTTTACAAAATCTGTACATCCTTAACATTGATAACATAGGTCAGTATGCAGGCATGAACCTGTGGCCATATTAGCACAGTTTATCTAACCTCAGCCAAGGAGTATTTTTTTATTTGTTTATTTATTTGCCAGGCAGCAACAATGTCATAAACTCCTAAGAAAATTATTTCCAGCTAGCTCCTCTTGGCGATCAATCTCATGGAGCTACCAGGTCAGTGGAGAATTTGTCAAGTGACAGCTGCTGCATCCCAAGCCGCTACTTATCTCCTTCTGATTCCCCAGAGCCAATGACCCTTTCTACACCATATGGGTACAGAGTAAGGGATGGTGGAGGATCTCACAATATTGTGCTCATGAGATCCTCCCCTTTGTCTAGACACACATGTGACATCCCGGGAGGAAGGAAGGATGTAGCACCCATATATATATATATATCTCCAAAGATGAGCGCTCATGCACTCCTACTAAAAGGTATTTTTTAAAAAAAGTGATCCTGCTCCCCCCTCCACCCCCGATGGGCACAGAGTGCCTGAAGATTTCCATGCCCCATGTCAGTTTCCCGCCTCCTCGCGTTTACTCACAAGGATGCAGGACAAAGCCGGGATGGGGGCCCACACACCTCCCACAGTCTTGAGATGATTCCAAGACCGCTGGAAGAATCTGGTTATCCCAGGGATTATTTATCCCTGGGCAAATCTCTGCTCATCCCCCCCTTGCTCCCAGGAGTCCCTGTGCATCATTTGAACGCACAGGGACTCGGCTGTGACCATCCTGGATTTTCAGGCTGGTGTAGAAACGGCCCATGTCAGAGGAAAGTCTGCCAGGCATTAGCCATGACCCAAATTCTTGGGACATGGCTGCTGCCTGAGAACTCTTGGGTTCTGGTTCCATGCTGCAAACACCCAGCACTGCCCCTCTGCTTCAGGGGTACATCTTGGTTCAAGCAAAGTGGTCCAGCAGCAAATTGTCTTGAGGCCTAGAAGCATAGATGAGAGTGATTACAAAAGTTGGGAAATCTCCTCTTGACCTTTGCCCCTTCTCTTCTGGATGCAATTTCTTTCTTTTCTCATAAGTCTACACTTGTACACTCTCATTTTATGTTCCGATGGGCTAAAGTAATAATCAGAGTGTATTTGTGCTACTGCCAATATAACAGTATATCACTTGCTGAAGGGTTTGCTCCCAGGGCAAAGTTCAAGGCTTTTAGACCATCAATAAACCTGTGTATCATAGAGGTGAGCTTACAGATAATAATTAGCTGCAGCGGCAGGCTATTAACTTTAAAGTGAATGCATATGAGTTTGGAGGGTTGCTTTTTCTTTTAAAAGAAAGAAAGAATCCATAGCAACTTGGGAGGAAATGTGTCTGGCAAGAAATCAGACTGCTATAAGCCTCTGAAGAGATTAATTAAGGTCACCAGGAAAGCAGTAGTGGTGAAGAAAAATAGGCCAACGAGGAGAAAGTTAACACCAACAGGAGACTAGTAAATAAAAGAATATCTTCTTTTTCCCCACCCTCCAAAAAATAACCTCTATAGGACTGAGATGAGAAAGTCAAACCAAACTTGTTCATGCTAGAAACATGTGGGCCTTTCCCCTCCTCCCCACTTTCCTTTGACATTATGTAGGCAGGGGTTTCTTCTGGAAGCCAGTCAGGCAATAATGTAATTGAAAGACCTGTCTGGCCTTTCCATCAGTCAGCACCTTGTCAAAAATCCGCCAGGGTTGTAATGTGCTGTTTAGAGTGCCATGGGATCCATGTTCGAAGTTTTCCTTTTCCCTGAGCTGTTGCCTGTCATCTTGAGATGACATCGCACATCACTCAGAGCAGTGATGACAAAGCAGCTACTGTATAATGTCAGCATGTGTTACAGCTTGTCTCTAAATTTGATTGAATCCTGCATTAGACCCGTGTCTGTCAGCATCGTCAGCAGAAAGTGTCTTTCGTCTCTCACTCACACATACAAACACTAACACCACCACTGCGAATGGAATCCTCCCTGGAAGGAAGGGGGGGGGGGAAAGGTAGCATGAACTGCAAAATGAGAAAACAGATACCAGTAATTGGATATGGTAAAATTTCGGTGGAGCAGCATTTTTAAATCATAGGGAAAACAAAACGGAGATAAACGAGATAAGTTTATGCCATGGCAAAGAATACTGTGCATTAGACATCCTAACGCTTCCTCTTTACAAAAGTTTATGCCAAAATAAATCTTTGTCTTGAAGGTGCCACACAAGACTCTTCGTTGCTGATTTCCTTGGGAAGTCGGGATATTTATGTGAGGTGGAATCTAAGGGCTTTTTCACACACAGGTATGCTCATCACATGATGATGGCAACAGCAAGTGATGGCCCTGCATGAGTGGGCATTAGAGATTAAACACCACAGGTACAACCTTCACATTACATCACCGGTGGCATGAGTTTATGTGTGCAGCTGTCAGTCAATTAAGTGTAAAATAGTAAAATGCAAAGAAATAAAGTGATATACATTAATGTGTGAAGAACCAGCCTTAACAAGGTAGACTTAGGGTGGCCACGTGTCCCCTTTTATGGAGGACAATCCTCTATTTGAAGAGTTGTCCAGTCCAAGTCCGGTTTAAAGATAAAGGACCATCAGAAGGAAGAGCTGGACCTTGGAGCTGCCCATCAACAACACCCGGGACAGATCTACACCTCATGTCAAATTATGGAATAAAAAGCAGGAAATAACATTCTGAAAGCAGTATATGGAATGTGGATTGTGCCCCAACAGTTATCAGTGTACTTCAATACCACTATAAAGCAGTAGTGTAGATCTATCCCTGAACAGGAGACTGAGCAAAGTACACAAGTCCCAGTCTTTCACATAATGGTGGGATGTATTGTATTTCTATTTATATGATAATAAATTATTTCTAAAATGTGCACCTATCCATATAGTTAACATATGCTTTAACATGGATTCCAGCACTGAGCAGGGGGTTAGAGTCGATGGCCTAATAGGCCCCTTCCAACTCTACTGTTCTGAGCAAATTTTATATACGTTGATGACCTCTTTTGTTCTCTTTTCTCGCAATACACAAGTGACCACCCCAGGTAGACTATAGACTGCATATTAACAACTTGCTTCTCCCCCACCCCGAATTCTTTCCCCAGTCCCTGCTGCTACAAATTGTGTTGGGGGAAGAGGGCACACAAGGGTGACTCTCTCTGCTTGCCCAGCACAATCACACTCCTGACAGTCCATCAAACACTTGTTTGGCAGGCTGTCAACAGTGCAATTCAATTGGGGAAAACAGCACTTTGGGAGAGTCATCCACACACAAAGAACACAAGTCTGGCCCCACTCATTTTGGCAGCTGAGGTGGCTGAAAACCCCACAAGCACCTCTCCCCTCCCTGGTAATAAAAATACAGTAATAAATCAAATAACTAACAGTGTACTGCCATTTTGTGACACCTCAATTCAGCTGACTCAAGCAGCTGTCTCACTCTGCCTAATGGTAGGGCCCTGGCAGTACTTTGAGGTGACTGTTATCTTTCTGCATTGCACATGGTCTTCAATTGCACCTACTGTTGACCAGGTTGTGTTGGTTAATGGGAGTGGGGATGGCAACATTCCTACCGCAAGAATGTTAAAGAAATTGATTTGGTAAGAGGGCCATTTTAACTCTTTGGTTCTTCTGGAGTGGGGTAAGGTAGGAGAGAAATTAACCTGATTGATATAATATTTATAATACTGTAAACTAAGGGGATCCTCCCAGAGTGCAGGACATGGAATAACGGGCTCAAGTTACAGGAAGCCAGATTCCGGCTGGACATCAGGAAAAACTTTCTGACTATTAGAGCAGTACGACAATGGAACCAGTTACCTAGGGAGGTTGTGGTCTCTCCCACACTAGAAGCATTCAAGAGGTAGCTGGACAACCATCTGTCAGGGATGCTTTAGGGTATATTCCTGCATTGAGCAGGGGGTTGGACTCAATGGCCTTATAGGTCCCTTCCAACTCTACTATTCTATGGTTCTATGAGAAAGTATAAACCTGAACATCCAAAATCTCACTCAGAAAAACCAAGCTGACACAAAAATGAATGAAAGAATCTGGAATGTATAAGGAAATCTCTAGCAGTAAGTATTTCCTTATACTGTAGCACGCTGTGACGAGTTTGCACGGCACTTTGAAGATAAAGTCGCTCAGATTCGTCATGAATTGGACACCACACTTAATGCAGCACCACTAGTAGAGGCGTTCAGAGCGCCGTCCGGTTCAGTTTTATTGGATGAGTTTCAGTTAGTGAGGCCCGAGGATGTGGACAAGGTGCTTGGCCAAGTCCGGTCGACCACCTGTGTGCTTGACCCTTGCCCCTCGTGGCTCATTACATCAAATAAGGAGGGGATCGCCGGCTGGGTCCAGGAGGTTGTAAATGCCTCCTTGAGAGAGGGAGTGGTGCCGGCCTCTTTAAAAGAGGCGGTAATTAGACCACTCCTGAAGAAGCCTAATCTGGACCCGGAAGATGTTAACAACTACAGGCCGGTGGCTAATATCCCTTTCCTGGGCAAGGTGCTTGAGCGGGTGGTTGCAGGACAACTCCAGGCACTCTTGAATGAAACGGATTATCTAGATCCATTTCAATCAGGTTTCAGGCCTGGTTTTGGAACAGAAACTGCCTTGGTCGCCCTGTGGGATGACCTCTGTCGGGAGAGAGACAGGGGGAGTGCGACCCTGTTGGTTCTCCTGGACCTCTCAGCGGCCTTCGATACCATCGACCATGGTATCCTTCTGGATAGGTTGTCTGAACTGGGAGTTGGAGGTACTGCGTTGCAGTGGTTCCGCTCCTACTTGGATGGCCGATTCCAGAAGGTGGTGCTGGGGGATTATTGCTCTGTGCCGTGGCTCCTAAGCCATGGGGTTCCGCAGGGCTCTATTTTATCCCCTATGCTGTTTAACATATACATGAAGCCGCTGGGGGAGGTTATCCGGAGATGTGGACTGAGGTGTCATCAATATGCGGATGACACCCAGCTCTACCTTTCCTTTTCATCAAACCCAGGTGAGGCAGTGACTGTTCTGAACCAGTGCCTGGGCACGGTAATGGACTGGATGAGGGCTAACAAACTGAGACTCAATCCAGACAAGATGGAGGTACTGTTAGCGGGTGGTTCATTTGTCCGGCGAGGTAATGTTTGCCCTGTCCTGGACGGGGTTGCACTCTCTCTAAAGGATCGGGTCCGTAGTTTGGGGGTGCTCTTCGATCCAGAACTGTCACTTGAGGCACAGGTGAACTCAGTGGCAAAGAGCACCTTTTATCAGCTTAGGCTGATATACCAACTGCGCCCTTATCTGGACAGTGATAGCCTAGCTACAGTTATCCATGCTCTGATAACCTCTCGTTTGGATTACTGCAATGCGTTATACGTGGGGCTGCCTTTGAAAACGGTCCGGAAGCTTCAGCTGGTACAAAACAGGGCAGCCCGTTTACTAACAGGGACTGGCTGGCGAGATCACATTACGCCAGTCCTTTTACAACTTCATTGGCTGCCAGTCCAGGTCCGGGCCCGATTCAAAGTGCTGGTATTGACATTTAAAGCCCTAAACGGTTTGGGGCCAGGTTATTTGAAGGAACGCCTCCTCCCATATGTACCTACCCGGACCTTAAGATCATCTACAGGGGCCCTTCTCCGTGAGCCCCTGCCAAAGGAAGTGAGGCAGGTGGCTACTAGGAGGAGGGCTTTCTCCGCTGTGGCACCCCGGTTGTGGAATGAGCTCCCCAGAGAGGTCCGCCTGGCGCCTACACTGTACTCCTTTCGTCGCCAGCTGAAGACCTTTTTATTCACTCAGTATTTTAACACTTAATTTTAACTTAAATTTAAATTATACTGTTTTAACTCTGTATTTTAACCTTATATCAATTTTGCTGCGTGGTTTTATCCTGGTTGTGCTTTTTATATTGTATTTTGTATTTGTATTTTTAACTTGTTGGTTGTTTTATGATGATTTTAATTTTTGTGAACCGCCCAGAGAGCTTCGGCTATTGGGCGGTATAAAAATGTAATAAATAAATAAATAAATAAATACTGTATTTTGTATTTGTGTTTTTAACCTGTGGGTTGTTTTATTATGGTTTTAATTTTTGTGAACCGCCCAGAGAGCTTTGGCTATTAGGCAGTATAAAAATGAAATAAATAAATAAATAAATAATAAGATGCTCTTACCTATGGGCAAAATATCCCTACAAGCATTTGTATAGAAATTCATCTTTGAACACACAACTAAATACATTTCTAAAGCATGCCCTTCATTTACAATGAACAAATTCAAACAGAAACCAGCCAGAGGTCATTTTCAAGTTCATTTAGCCAAAGCCAGTGTATAAAACCTGGTTTTCGGCCAGTGAACTGATAATAGTATTAGTGGTTCTGAGAAACGATTTCTTGATAGATTCAGGGCAGACATCCATCTTTATGCTCCTGGACCCTCTCTGGATCAGTTCACATGGCTCACGATTTGAGCTATGTTGTCCTGCCTGAGGGAAATGGCTGGGGGCCAAGAGAAAACACTTTCTTCCCTGTTCTTTATGTTTTGTAGGAAATTCAGACTCAGATAGACATTGCAGAAGAAGCTCTTTGTAATGTTGTCATAGCATACGGATTGGACACATTTCTACTATTTTTCGATCACTACTAACTTGCAGCCAAATATTAGATGGGCTAAATCAAATCCATACGTGAAATTTATCTCCCCATCTACCTCTTTGTTTTGTTGCCCGCTTAGCTGTGCACCTTATAAATCCCCACAACTTCCAGAGATCACTTGAATAGTCTTTCCCTATATCAGAGCTGGAGTAGCATAGTGGTAATGCGTTGGACTAGGACTGAGGAGATCAAATTTCTGCTCTGGCATCAGGCTTACTGGGTTACCAGTTGGTATCTCTCTCAGCCTAACCTACCCAATGGGGTTATTACAAGTATAAAGGGGTGGGACACTACGTATGTCACCTTGTGCTCCTTGGCCTAATGTATCAACAATGTCATCTTGTCTGCAGACCCTGGAGTTTTTCTTCCCCACTTCTGCTCTTCCTACCCTTATTTATTTATTTTATATACCGCCCCATAGCTGAAGCTCTCTGGGCGGTTTACAAAAGTACAAATATAAATGTTTGCCCCTTCTCTTTGCCAAATATGAGTGTTGCTGCTTGGAGACCATTTAATCTGAATTATAGTTCTCCCCCTCCTATTTCACTTTTACTCATCTTCAACTACAAAATGACTTATGGATGATTTTTTTCCTCAGACCTCCTCCTCCCCACCCTCTGATCCTAACTTCTAAACTTGCCACCACTTCTTTCTCTCTTTCTTCAGCCACCATTGTCCATGTGTCCTACTTTACAAAGGAGAGTCTTCTATTTGAACGGCTTCCTGATCCAAGTCCAGTTTAGAAATAAAGAACCATAACAAGAGAGAGTATGAAAGGGCCTTGGAGTTGCCTATCAGTACTTAGCACCTGACCACCAGACTGAGCACGCACACAGGTTACCATGTCCTACACTATCTGAACAGCAGTTGGGAGCCACTCCCTTATCCATGTCAATAGATTGGTTTGGAAATGTGTGTCTTGATTTGTACTGTGCAATTAGATCACATTCCCAGAAAAAGAGAAACATTTTGGAGCCAAAATATTAGAAAACACACAAAATGGCAGCAGACATCTGCTACCTGGCAACAGAAGTCTGCTTCAGAAAAATGTCTAGGGCCATTAGAAAGCTAGTGGAGCAGATCAGCCAAGAACCTAGAAGTCCCCAAGTTCACATCTCACTTCTTCCATGACTTCAATAATTTGCATTAGGCCAGTTACCATGTCTCAGCTTCAGACTTCCATCTGTAATCATAGAATCATAGAATTGTGAAGTTGGAAGGGACCACAAGAATCATCTAGCTTAACGCTCTGCAATGTGCAGGAAAACCAATGAAACCATCCATGAGAGGTCCTGTCCAGCCTCTTCTTAAAAACCTCCAGAGATGGAGAACCCACAACCTCCATAGGTAAACTGTTCCACTGTTGTACAGATCTTACCGTCAGGAAGTTTTCCCTTATATTTAATCAAAATCTAGGTAGCTGTAACTTATACCCATTATTTCAGGTCCCAATTTCTGTGGCAAAAGAAAATAGTTCTTGACCATCTTCCCTGCGGCACCCTTTTATGTACCAGAACACTGCTAACATGTCTCCCCTCAGTCTTCTTTCCTCCAGACTGAACATCCCAAGTTCCTTCAGCCTGTCCTCATAGGGCATGTCCTCAAGTCCCTGTATCATCTTTGTTGACCTCCTCTGAACCTGTTCTAACCTGTCAATGGCCTTTTGGAAATGTGATGCCCAGAATCATACACAATACTCCAGGTGTGGTCTCACAAGTGCTGAGTAGAGAGGAATAAGGCCTTCATACATCTTTGATACAATACTTCTTCTAACGCAGCCCAGAATTGTGTTAGCCCTTCTAGCGGCTATCTCACACTGCTGACTCATGTTCAGCTTGCTGTCAATGACCACAGCCAAATCCTTCTCTGATGTAGTGCTTCCAAGCCATGAAATGTGTACCCTACATTTCTCCTCCCTAAGTGTAATACTTTACTTTTCTCCATGTTAAAGGACATCTTGTTGTAACATAGGGACAATGATGATGATGATGATGATGATGATGATGACGACAGTGACGATAATGTTGATCTACCTTACAAGATTGTTGCAAGGATTACTGAAGTAATACTTAAAGCTCTTCAGACATTCTAAAGCATTATATACATGCTAAGTATTATGACTGTTGAATCAGGGACCAGGAAATATCCCTGCTTTCTCTTCCCACATGTGAGCTGTTATGACAATACAGAACTACTACAGTGCCCCTTCCTGCCATTAACAACAAACAAAGTGATGGCTGGCATTCTTGGTGCCTTGTAAGCAAAATTAAAACTGTTTTGAAACATTGAAAAAAAAGCACCCAGTGCTTATGGAACTCCTGATTCAAGAGCTTCTACTGATAACTATCAGAAAGGAGATTTTCACTCATAAGTTCTCATATTTTTTCCTTCAAACCTAAGGCATACTACAATGTCTCTTACTCACTGACATTTTAAGTTGCTGATGTATTTGGAATTATAGTGAGTCACTGATAATGATATCGAGAACAAGGCAAATTAAATGTGCACATTTTAAAGTAATTTGGCATCCGCACAAGTAAACAATGGATCAGTTGAAGTAGTAAGAGTGAGTCAGCATTTAAAAAAGAAATAAATGGTAAGGTTTCTAGTATCTCTACTTGGTTGATTTTAGCTAGAACTCTGCCTTCAGGATAAAAGCTCCTCAGCACGCATTATGATGGTGTTATGATTTTAAACAACGAATAGTTATTATTGCTGGCTAAGAAATAAGAAGGGCTGGAATGTTTGCCCAAATGCCTCCTTGTAATATTATTATGCTTATCTACTTTTTTCATGTGTACATTTCAAGAGTGGCTATTCAGTTACCCAAAGACAGAACTGAAACTTGAAATGAGATTGGCAGTTTATTCATCAGGCAAAACACTGAAGAATTTTGAGGGAGGCCTCAAAATCCATACATGATATCAGTACAATTGGAATCAGTCAGGTCACACCTGTGAGTTGAGCAGTAACCACTTAGCAAGAATGGGGAGGACATAATACAAGCAAATGAGCCCAGTCACAGTGACAAATAATCAAAATGACAAATAATGAAAAATAATAATAATGATGATGATAAATGTTGCATATTATTAAGAAATTAAACATTTAAAAGACATTCTAGAAAATATTTCCCCATTTTACAGATAGGAAACACCTATGGTGGAGAGTATCTACCACCCAAAAGGGATTGTGAGGAGCTCCAAAAGGATCTCTCCAAGCTGGGATAATGGCCATCTAAATTTCAGATGTGGTTCAGTGTAAACAAGTGTAGAGTGATGCATGTTGGGATAAAACAACAACAACAACAACTTCAAGTATAACCTGATGGGATTTGAGTTGACGGTGAGCAACCAAGAAAAAGATCTTGGGATTGTAGTGGACAGCTTGATGAAAATGTCAACCCAGTTTGTGGCCACTGTTAAGGAAGGCAAACTCCATGTTAGGCATAATTAGAAAAGGAATCGAGAATAAAACTGCCAGTATCCTACTGCCTTTATATAAATCTATGGTGCAACCACACTTAGAATACTGTGTACAGTTCTGATCACCACACCTAAAAAAATATAGTGTAGAGCCAGAAAAAGTGCAGAAAAGGGCAACTAAAATCATCAGGGGAGTGAAGCATCTCTTCTATGAGTGGAGGTAGCAACAGCTGGGATTGCTCAGCTTGGAAAGAAGGAGGCTAAGGGGAGACATGATAGAGGTGCACAAAATTATGCATGGTATGGAGAATGTGGATATAGAGACATTTTTCTCCTTCTCCCATAATACCAGAACCCAGGGTCATCCCATGAAGCTGATTGGTGGGAGATTCAGGACAGATAAAAGGAAGTACTTCTTCACACAGTGTGAAGTTAAACATGTGGTGATGGCCACCAATTTGGATGGCTTTAAAAGGGGGGTGGATAAATTCCTGGAGGAGAAACCTAGCAATGGCTACTAGTCCTGATGTCTTAGTGCAACATCCAGTATCCAAGGCTGTACGCCAGGGGAACATGTGTGGGCACCAAGAATGCCAGCCATCACAAAGGCACCAAGAATGCCAGCCATCACTATGCCCTGCTTGTGGTTCCCTGGTTGACTGCTGGTTGGCCACTGTATGAACAGAGTGCTGAACTAGATGGGCTCTTGGTCTGATCCAGCAGGGCTCTTCTTGCGTTCTTATTACTTAGTTGGCTAAAGAGGAATTGTAGCTCATCTGATGCTACTACCTCGCAGCTGTACCTTTGGCTGTTCAAAGGGTGGGGGAATAACAACTCTAATGGGCTAGCAGAAATACTTTGAGTAAGCACAAGCAGCATTTTGCTATTATGTGCACATTTCACATTACACTTTCCCATTTTATAAGAAAACATGGAATCACGTGGATTGTACATCTCTAAGGATAATGGTGCTTAAATGCTTTGGGGGGGATAACAAACACAATTCTTTCATAATTATTTTACACACAGATGTAACATTTCAACAAATGCTATTGACAAATATTGTGATTCAGAGAAAGCGATAATGGTGTGCATTTGTACTTAAATCTGCTTACTTTGCTCTGTGTATTCTCAGTAGAGATCTTTACCTACCATTAAACATCTGTTTTGTTTTTCTATTGTAAAGCTGGTTTTGTTTGCCTAGAAATTTATGATACCACAAAAGTTAGGCAGTGTAGTGCCATTCCACTAAATAATGTACAGAATTATGAGTTGCTCATCAGAACATTTATTATTCAGACGGGCAATGTAATTCTGCATAAAGTTTAGCTTGTGCTGTTAGCTCCCTAAAACTAATGGTGCTAATGCACACATACGCACACAAAGGTTTCTGCATAGCACAGTAATCAGCCCACAACATTTCATACTTTGTTCTGCTCTTTCCTTTATTGGGCTTCTTTAAATGAGCATTTTGTAGCATGCTTGTGACTGGCCACTCACAGATGTTCGCAGGTCATTTTGACAACACAGTGAGCCTCCTGTGCATCTCCCACTCCTTTTCCCAGTTTTAGCAATACAAAATAATCTTCAAAAAACCCAACTCTTCTGAGATTTCCTCCTGTGTGCAGGTGAAGTTGCACCATAAAATGTCCACTAGAGGGTGCTGTCCCATTGAACTGCATTGAACTGTACAAACCACGTGGTCGCTGAGCTTTTCCCCATGTAATTTCAGCTCATTTCTATCTGAAGTCCTCTGTGTCTTCTAGTAAAAAGAAAAAGAGAAACCCGCATCAAGCAAGTGGATCAAGCTACACACCGGAGGAGAAAGGAACAAAACGTCCCTGGATTGCTAGTCCATTTGACCTGGCACACAGTTCCTTCTTACACCAACATATGGCATTGTGCACACCAAGAGGAGAACAGTTTGGCCCTTTACCATAAATCTACACCAAGTAACATCCCATGTCTAATCATGGCAGTCTGTGCTACTGTAAGTAAGGACAACCAAAAGTGCCCATATAAGAATACCCAGTCATAACTGAGAAACGACAATGACGACAACAACAATAACAATGCTTTGAAAACAAGGAAAGTTCTTTGTCCCTACTACAGATGCTGGAGAATTCTCAACAGATTTAAATTCCTAAGAATCTGACCTCTGAAATCCACAGTGGAGCAGCTCTCCCTGCTGGCGTTTGCACCATCAAGGGGTGTGTGTGTTGTGTTAGTATCTTGTCATTTTTTTCCTTCTAAAATGACAAGATACTAACATTGCCCATTTGCATTGGCTGCCTATATGTTTCTGAGCCCAATTCAAGGTGCTGGTTTTAACCTATAAAGCCCTACATGGCTTGGGACCACAATACCTGATGGAACACCTCTCCCAACATGAACCTACCTGTACACTGCACTCAACATCTAAGGTCCTACTCCGAGTGCCTACTCCAAGGGACACTCGGAGGACGGCAACAAGGGAGAGGGCCTTTTCGGTGGTGGCCCCCCAACTGTGGAATGATCTCCCCTGGTGCCAACACTGTTACCTTTCAGGCACCAGGTCAAGACTTTTCTCTTCTCCCAGGCATTTAACAGCATTTAGCAATGCTAAGTTTGTTTTTTAACGGAGCCCAGAACTGTTGTTTTAAAATGGATACTGTTATTTTTATGTTTTTGATGGTTTAAAATTTTGTATATTTTTAATGTTTACTGTTTTTAACTTTTGTAAACTGCCCAGAAAGCTTCGGCTATGGGGCAGTATATAAATGTAATAAATAAATAAATAAATAAATAAATAAATAAATTTTACATATCTTGCCATTTTTAAAGGGGGAAAATCAGACACAATCCACAAACTGGGCCAGGGGCTCCAGGAAAATCCATCAAGCCCCAAGAGGGCCAGATTCCCCTGCAATGGATCTCCCCTGGACTGGACCCAGGCAGATTCGCACATCTCTAGTTCCTACTATTGTAGATTGCTCCAGAATTCTACATCACAGTTAGAGTTTTTCAGCTTTGTTCATTCTCATCCTAAAATAATGATGAATACTTTATATAAAACTTATCTATAGATTTAATGGCCTAAAAACCAAAGTCTGTGAGCAGACTTCTGCTTGCACAACAGCGCACACACACTCACACCCACACCCACACACCTAATTGACTCCAGAGCAAATTAGGAAAGATGTCCAAGTCTAGACACAAACCGCTGTTTGCATCTTTGGCCCAGCCCTGCGCCTGTCTGTAGGCAATATGAATCTCTAGCTTTAGACTTCTAGCATCAACCATACAAATATGGATTGGACTTCCTCCTAATACCCAATGAATCATAATAGTAGGTGTATAAATGTTAGATGGGACTCTAAAAGTCACCAAGCTACTTTACAAGAGCAATTCAGAAAGTTCTAAGATACAGGCAAGATCCAAATCAGCGCTATCAAAAAGGCCATACACTGAGCTTTAAAAGTCACCAAGGTAATCATGGAGAAAAGTTGCATCCCAATGACTACTTGATATTACAAAATATCCTAATCCATCAGACAAGTGACCTCATAAAGGATCTGATCCATTGCATAAATCTATTTTCCTTATGTTCAACTTGATAAAATGGCAGAATGTTTTTCCCTGTGCCAATTAAATGAATAGAACTTTTGAAATGAAGCCATTTTGATATAACAAATCATTCATTTCTTAGGGGTTTCCCCCCCCCCCTATAGACTGATTTTTAAATATGAAAAAGGAGGGAAGGGCTTGAAATGGATTCAGAAAGGTCTGAAACAAAATACTGGCAATTACACTGATTTTGTTCAGATTGACAGCTCTTATATCATCCGGAACACTAGAGTATGGAGCTAGTTAAGTCCAGGAAGTAACTACTGACTTCTGAGATATATCGTTTAACAAATCATTAAGCAGGAAAGAACAAAATCGTTCAGCATGAAAAGGCTCCAAAATTAACTAATGCAACTTGAAGATAGATGTTAGTCATGAACCAAAAGTAGGGAGACATTAAATGTATTCACTAATTGTAATTTGCTAAATGAAAAGAAATGGGATCATTGCTTCATGTTGTAAATGTAGTCTCAAAAGCTGAAAACTAAAGTGATACTTCCATGACTGCAACTGGGTTGCCTGATATCCATTATTCTGAAAGGTTGTCCATTATCACACTCCATTAAAATTTAAACATGCTTTGCTTTCTGCTTTCTTTCATTGTTTTTTTTAACAGATATTATACCTACACAACCTATTTTCAATTCCTAAAGCATGTTTTAAATTGATCTGGATACCCTAATTGCAATCACTTCAATGGGTTAATCATCTGAAACTCAGACAGCTCAAAGAACACAAACCCATGCTGCCCGTCGCTTGAAGGTCACAGTACAATACAAAGAAATAACAATTAGGTCATCCAATCGTGTAATTCTGTCCTTTGTCTGAAGGCAGTGGCAGACATTATTGCAAGTGCATAACATCCACCCAATACAGCATCTCTGCATCTCCGCCCCCACCTTCTCCCATATAACATCTAGTAATATGAAATGCCTGGCATGACATCATTACACAAGGCGTTTCCCCACCGCTGGTCCTAGTCATTGGCTGCCATTGTATGGACAAAAACTCACAATCATGCAGTTTTACAACCAGGAATGGGTGAATCTGTCTGTTTCTCCTTCTCCTGCATTCAATTTTTTAGAAGTTCTTTTTCTCCTGAATATGAAAAAGTTTGCATACTTTGGTAAATTCAAATCAAAAAATGAACTGAAACAAAATTCTCACTCCTCTGTGCCAGCCAAATTCTGCAGATACAGATATTCACAACATGGAGAGGCCCATGACGTGCCTGCCTGCCAAAGAGCTGTTAAAGATGAGCAGCTTGTCCCAAAAAGGGGGGCAACTCTGATTAACCACTGCCAGGACATAAGGATTCAAATCCAGGCTTTTAAGCCCAAATGGTGCAATGGACCTAGGGATATGTGAATCAACTAAAACTGAGTGTGCCGAAGATCTCCAAATTCCATCTTGAAGCTCGTTCTGATGCAAGACCATAAGAGATTACGAGCTTTATTCTTTTTTCTTTTTGCATGAAAGCTCATGTATGTTTTCCCCAAAGAATGCATCAATTGTACACTTCTTGAAATGTACATTTTCTTCTCCTGTTGATTAAACTGTGTTTGTGTGCATTTTTTGAAAGTATGCATTTTTCAAATGTTTGCATGCTGTTGAACTAGGGATTGACAAACTCACCAGGGTCACATGCTACTCGATGGACCCCCACTGGGTGACCGGTCCTGTTTGGCATGTTGCGTGAGCTGTTGGATGGTCTGTGAGTCCCCGATGAGCAGCACACGGCTGCCTGTTACCTCAGTGAGCTGCCATTTTGTGTAAAAATGGTGAGACATTCTTTAGTGTAAAGGGCCTTTTACACAATTGGTGGCTGGAAAGTAGCCATGTACACAAGCTTACAGGCGTAAATGGTCCATTCATGTCTGTAATCTGATGTAAATGGCTGCTTCATGGACAGTGGCTCATGTGGCATGGCAGGCTGGGGCGAGTGGCCAGTGGGGTCTGCAGGTGGCAGTTGAAGGGAGCCAAGCAAGGGCAGAGTCCATTGGAATCCACCTCCTATTTGCAACATCGAACACATTTCTTTTAGTCCATGAATCAATTGCAAGCTCAGAAATGTACAGACTTTAACCGCACATTGCTTTTGAGTCTATGTTCAGTCCAGAAGGCACGAACTGGGCAAATCCTGGTCGAAAACTAATTGAAATTAATTTCTCATACATCCCTACATGAGACTACTGTTTTCACTATAACATCTTCTCCTGGCATGAATTCTTTGTTTGGAATAGCAAAGAAGTAGGTTGTTGGAGC
Organism: Elgaria multicarinata webbii; assembly: GCF_023053635.1. Lineage (NCBI taxonomy): Eukaryota > Metazoa > Chordata > Lepidosauria > Squamata > Anguidae > Elgaria > Elgaria multicarinata. Next base: position 87,851,533 of record NC_086174.1, read on the forward strand.
CTTTAACACTGCCCATAATCTGCTTAGGAACACAGAGAGTGAGCCGTATTCTCTTGCCACTGGCTCAGCTCAAAGAAATAACACTTGCCCCAGATGTCTCCCATTTCCTTTCACTTCTTGCCAGCTACAGTCCGACCATAAACCAAGGCTATTTTTTGAGCTATAAACCTGTCCTCTCTCTCTATCTGTAGCACGTCATCTGTGGAGTGCTTCAACCAGCCATTTATAGCTCATTAAGAAAGAAAGCTCTCTGTATTCTTTAAATAGGAGCACTCCAAGATGAAGTGCAAGGCTAAAGTGAGCTCTTGTCTTTGTTGCTAAGGAGCTTTCTTGCTCTGGCAAGAACCGCTGTTGGGAAAATTATATAGCCCAGCAATTCAAGACTAACTGAGTGCACTTCATCCTCTGTGAGCGGGTGCTGCCTTCTGCAGAACTTTAGCACAAGGACAACACGCCCCATTGCATACAGTCTCTATTGCAAGGTTTCATGGAGATGGAGTAATAAACAGGCATTTTAATGTCCCTAGTTAAGAGCATAATAGAGCAGAGAATCAGCGTAGAACATGAATAGTTCAGGAGTAGGCTCCCTAGATATTGACTATTTCATGAAAGACGGCATTGATTGCAGATAAAGAAATTTAGCAGGGGCAGAAAAGGCTACAGGAGCATGTAAACGAGGGGCCAGGACCCTTGTGCAGCCTGAATACAATTTTAGAGAAGCTCTCATTCTGTTTGGGGGTGGGGTCGGGTTGAAGGTAAAAGAGATGGGGTCAATAATAATAATGAGGAGGAGGAGGAGGAGGAGGAGGACTATTTTTCATTATTTTCATAATGTGGGTCATTTTTTCCTAAATCCTTCCTTTCAGCCAACATCAATAGTGCATATGGGGAGTGGAACTTGGACTCTTAGCGAATGAATGAGTTCCAGGGCAGAGGAAAATGGGTTATATCATTTGCAATCCCTCCCCCTAAGCACTGTGATTGGAGGGGAGGACAGGGAGGAAACTATTTTATTGGCTTTCCACAGATGTCAACTCAAAACTTCCCCCCACCCCTTGGCATCTTCCTAATATGGAAGTGTTCAGTTAGTTGTCCATCAACATGAAACGAGCCCTCACATCACCCAAAAAACTTTCGGATAACTACAGATCCATTCAGGTCTCCAAACGATCTTCTAACTACACTGTGGGTTTCTGATGATTTTAAAACTGCCCCATAACTGCCCCATGGTTTCGGAGATTTGTCAGATGTCCAGCAGATCCCCAGATTTTCAGTGCAGAGCACACACCCCTAATAAATAAATAAATAAACAAACAAACAAATAAATTTAACACTCGCTGATATCAGCTCTTCCATGATTCAGGGCAGGAATTTTACAAGCCCTTTCACAACAGAGGAGGGGTGATTGTGAGGTTTGCCGCTTCCACAATCGGCACTCACGGGGCACACCCCAGCGAAGATTCCTGCAATGACAGAAGTACCATTGCAGGACCATGTATGCCTCGTTACGGTGGTTCCACATGTATATCGGTAGAAGTGAGTGGGGCTAGGGAAATGGGTACAGGACACAGGAATTTTTTTTAATGTCTCATAAGGGATGTGCACCAGCGCAGATACATAGCAATACATGGGGGAATAGGGGAATAGGAACTCCTTTGAATATGCGCTCCTGCGCAGAGGTATATGTGTGTGTTCTTTTTTTAAAAAAAACTCGACAGTAAAACATGCTGATACCCATGCACATACCCCTCACAGTTAATTGCCTGTTTGCTGATCCCAGAACTCATGGCCAACAACAACAACCTCACAAGGGGGGGCACACTACAAATGTTCCTCACAATGGATGTGAGAGAGCAAAAAAAAAAAAAACATGACAAAAGCAATTAGCGATATTCTGGGAAAACTGAGAGGTGGAGCAGAGATCACCATGTGAGCAGGTGAATGTCAGGTGCCCCATAAGTGATGACTGTGATACAATCCTGGAATAAATGGCTGGAATAGACTCCCACACCAGAGTCCTTCTGCATGCAAAACAGGTGCTCTACCACTGAACTACAGCCTCTTCCCCACCAAACCTGTGAAGATCTTTAAGAGAGCTGGGGGCATAGGGCATTTGGGTGGGGGTTGCATGCACACCCTGTTTACATTTTCTCATGCTACAAGAAAACTCCTTCATAAGGCTAAAGACAGACTTGCATATTGCCTAGGAATCAAAGAACACATATACAGGTTTGGAATCTCTGGTGAAGTCTCTAAATCATTATTATTATTATTATTATTATTATTATTATTATTATTATTATTTTCTTACCCACCTCTCCCTTTGGATCGAGGCAGGGAACAACATTAGTACAGAATCAATACATCTTAAAAAATCTTGATTTTACATTGATCTGGATATGCATGCCGGAAAAGGCTAGTCTTCAAAGCTGCCTTAAAATCACACAGAGAGTTAATTTTATGAATCTCCTCCAGCAGACCATTCCACAATCTAAGGGCGACAGAAGAAAAGGTCCTCTGGGAAACTGATGTCAGCCTAGTTTTAGCTGACTGAAGTAAGTTCACCCCAGAGGACCTGAGTGTGCGGGGCGGACTGTATGGGAGAAGGTGATCCCACAGGTAACCTGGACCCAAACCATATAGGGCTTTAAAGGTAATGACCAACACTTTGTACTTTGCCCGGAAACTAATTGGCAGCCAGTGGAGTGATTTTAATGTTGGGGTAATATGCTCACCCCTAGATGTACTGGTGACCAACCTGGCTGCCATATTTTGAACTAGTTGAAGTTTCTGAACTAGGTACAATGGTAGCCCTATGTAGAGCGCATTGCAGAAGTCAAGCCTTGAGGTTACCAGCGCGTGCACTACTGTCTTTAGGTCTTCTGACTCTAAGAAGGGGCGCAGCTGGCGTATCAGCCGAAGCTGATAGTAGGCACTCTAAAGCTGGGGTAGAGGCCAGAAGTCCAGTAATCAAAGGGACAGGTATTCAGTATCCTGCCTAGAGATGTAAAATTTTTGGAAATTTTGAAGCCATGGGGGGAAAAATCATTTTTTCCCCAGGGTTTCTTTAGGGAAAAATGGAAATTTTCAGAAAAAAATGGGGGGGGGGAATCGATTTTAGCACTTTTTACAGATTAAAAGTCACTTTGTTACTTTAGGACCATAAAATGTAATTATTTACAACCCGGTCTGGCATAAAAATCATTATATTTGATATATTAAAGGTACATTATATTCAAACAATTATTACAAATTGAATTTACTTTTTTAAATTTTTACTTTTTTGTAAGAAGCCTCTTTGGTTTTGCCAGTTTATAAGGAGCAGGCAAAAAACAATTTAAAAAAACAACAACAGAAGGAACCATCAACATTAGTAACAAAGAAAATTATTTATGTCTCCACTAGTCCTCTACAGTGTCAAGGAGACATAAAGCACCCATTTCCATAAAAAGAACTAAGAAAAATGGGGGACCAAGATTCAATGAATATGCATGAAATTTAATCAGACTCATTTTCTGAGCTATAGCTGTCACTATCAGTTTCAATCTCTGCTTTGATGGCAGTGCCCCCTAGAGGCAGAAATGCATCTTGCTCTTGCATATGAGAGTTGTAGTCTCAGTTTGCAACCTAGAATTGTAATAATCTGATACTGTACATAGTTTTTAAAAATCATTTGGAGAAGTAAATATATGAACACCTTGTCTTAAATATTTTATTCATCAAAAATAAAACATTCCATAAGCCATTTTTTCTTCATTTTTTTTCAATTTTTCCAATTTTTCAGGGAAGAAAAACAAAAAAGGCTTTGGGAAAAACAGGGGGAAACTATTCCCCCCCCCCATTTTTTTCTAGTTTTTCCGGGTCTTCACATCTCTAACCCTGCCTAATTCCTTTACGTTTGTGCAGACTAGCAACCAGTTGTACAGGTAGGTAATTTTATGCCCTAGGTTCAATGGTCTTGGGATAGGTGGGGCAGCTTCAAATGCTCCATGTCTATTACTTCTGTTGTGCAGAATACAGCTAACATCTCTCTTCCCCCAACTGCCATTTGATGCTTTGCTGTGGCATGATATATATTACAGGACATACTAATAGAACAAAAATAACTCCAAATAAATGACGGTTTGCCAAGCCTGGTTAAAACAGAGATTCTCTGAATATGCGCAGTTCCACTTTTTAAACTCTCTGAAAATCATAGAATTGTTATTACTAGGGGTGTGCACGGACCCCCCGCTCCGCTTCACTTGCAGATCCGCCATTTTTCGGAGCGGGTCGCTCCGCCCCGCCCCCGCTCCGCCCACTTCCGCTCCGCTCCGCCCGGAGCTCCGGATCGGATCCGGAGCTCCGTTTTTGCCCCCCCATAGGCTTGCATTGAAAGCTAAAAAAGTAAACAACTTTTTTTCCGTTGAAGTTAGAAACCTCACGTTTGGCACCATGACACCTCATGGGCGTATACACACACACGCCAAGTTTCAAGGCAATCCCATCATCCCCTGATTTTTGGCGAATTTTTGAAAATCGGGCACCCCATTCACACCCCTTGGGATAGCTCCGTCAATTTGCATGTTACAAACCTCAAACTCGGCACCAGGGCAGCTTATCCATGTGTCCACATGCACGCCAAGTTGCAAGCAAATCCCATCATCCCCTGATTTTTGGCGCGGCTCTACCCTCTAACGCACCTCCCATAACCCTAATTCACACCCCTTTAGATAGCTCCGTCAATTTGCACGTTAGAAACCTCAAACTCAGCACCATGATAGCTTATCCACGTGTCCACATGCACGCCAAGTTTCAAGGCAATCCCATCATCCCCTGATTTTTGGGGAATTTATGAAAATCGGGCACCCCATTCACACCCCTTGGGATAGCTCCGTCAATTTGCATGTTAGAAACCTCAAACTCGGCACCAGGAGAGCTTATCCATGTGTCCACATGCACGCCAAGTTGCAAGCAAATCCCATCATCCCCTGATTTTTGGCATGGCTTAACTCACCCCAAATTGTCCCATTCTACAACTACGTCAATTTGCACGTTAGAAACCTCAAACTCAGCACCATGATAGCTTATCCACGTGTCCACATGCACGCCAAGTTTCAAGGCAATCCCATCATCCCCTGATTTTTGGGGAATTTATGAAAATCGGGCACCCCATTCACACCCCTTGGGATAGCTCCGTCAATTTGCATGTTAGAAACCTCAAACTCGGCACCAGGAGAGCTTATCCATGTGTCCACATGCACGCCAAGTTGCAAGCAAATCCCATCATCCCCTGATTTTTGGCGCGGCTTAAACTTTTTAACTCACCCCAAATCAAGTCCCATTCTACAACTACGTCAATTTGCACGTTAGAAACCTATCCTTTGGTCCCATGACAGCTTACCCATGTGTCTCCATGGACACCAAGTTTCAAGGCAATCCCATCATCCCCTGATGTTAGGGGAACTTTTGAAATTTGAACACTCCAGTATGTCAGGGATTTAAAGTTGCAATTGCAGACAGCTCAATGGGGCCAGTTCCAAGGCAATCCCAACATGCCACGAGATAACCCTAAATCTTCTGGCACATTTGAAAAAGGGATTATTGAATTTGATAAAGTCTAAGTGAGCGCAGGAAGGACTTCTCCCCTTAGTCAAAGCAAGACACATACACCATCGCTGCAAGGCGGGAAGGGGAGAATTATTATTATTATTATTATTTATTTATATAGCACCATCAATGGAAAGCAGGCAGGCAGCATGCATTGTAGTGCCGCAAGGATGGCTTGAGCACTAACGCATAGCAAACCAACCCATAAGTGGGCGCAAAGTGAGGCAAAGATGGCTGGTTGTTTCTTTCTAAGCCAGCAGTTACGCCTTGAGGGGCACAGAGGAGGACGATTGGGAGCAAACCAGGCACCAGGCGGGCAGAGAGGCAGGCAGAGTAGGCGAGGAGTCAGTCCTGGCAGATGCCCCACCACAGCAGCACCCCGGGGGAGGCGGGCAGGCAGGCAGGCAGGCTGCGGGCATTTCTGGGGGCACAAGGAAGTGATGGCTGGTTTCTAAGCCAGCATTGCAGTTAGTCACGCATTGCAAACGCAAACCATCCCAGCGAGTCGGTCACCGAGGAGGACAGGCTAGCAGAGGGGCAGGCAGAGTGACATGTCATAGATCTAGTATTGGGGAGGAGTCAGTCCCGGCAGATGCCCCAACACAGTAGCACCCTGGGTGGGCATTGGAAAACGCCATCTTGTGGGTCAATACTTCCCCCACCCCATGTCCTGCAGGGTTGCCTGCCTAACCCTTGTGGGGATGGGAGATGGAGAGCTTAGAGTGGCAGTGCCAGCAGCAGCCTTCGGCTTTCCCCTGGAACCAGTCGCCTTGCCCGCCTCTTTCCCCAGCAAGATCGCCTGGTGCTGCCTATGAAGATGCATCTTCATGCTGCTGGTTCCATAATGCCCTGTCGATGAACCCCTGCTTAGGCTGAGTTTGCAGTGGCGACAGACAGCAAAGCGGGGATCCGCTCCCAACTCAAAGTGGTCCCACACGATGCTTGTCTTTCGTTTCTGTGGTGACACCACCAATTGCCCGCCTGAGCTCTCTGGTGTTGCCACAGAAACAGGGGTGTGGGATGAGACTGGGGAGAGAGCCTCGGCCTGCTGCTGCTCCTCCTCAGCCCCCACATCCTGGAGGCCCACCGCCTCCTCCTCCTCCCCCCCCTCCACTGTGCTGAGGACCTCGTCTAGGTCCATCAGCGGGCTCGTGGGCTGAAAGGAGAATGAAGGAGTTGGGGATACTCCTCCTCCTCTAATGGCACTGCTGCCACGTGCCTCTTGCAAACGGGCACTTTTCCCATTCCCACCCTCAAAAAGAGAACGCCGGGCACAAGTTGCAGAAGAGAGTGGCTCTGCCTGCTGCTTGTCCTGCTTCTGTTTTGGAGCAGTCAGCCAAGGAGTTGCCCGTTTGAGTTTCACAGGAGGAGAGGAAGCCCTGCTGGCAGACTGAGCCTTGCTGCTTTCAGCACGCCTGCTTTCTCTTTTCATGATGACTAACAAAATATTAATACTACTAATACTATGTATAAGGTACTACTAAGAATATGTATAAGAAGAATATAATATGTTTAAATGTAGGGAAATGGGACAAGAACAATAAAATATACTACTACTAATATGTATGAGAATATACTACTAAGAATATCTACAAGAATATAATAATATGTTTTAGAATATTACTAATAAATGTAGGGAAATGGGACAAGAAATGGGACAACCACTACTATAAGAAGAACAAAATATGAATACTACTACTAATATGTATGAGAATGTATACTAATAGACTACTAAGACTATGTCAAAGAATATAATAATAATATGTTTAAGAATAGGGAAATGGTGTGCGTATGCTTTCCCCAAAATGCTCAATCTGTGGCTGCCTGTTGAACTTGACAAAAGCAGCCCACTCCGTCGAAGTTACACAGAGAAGAAAAAGAGAATCCAATTTTTTTGGTATATTTGGTATATAGAAGATAGAAGGAAACACAATCAGGATTTAAGAGAGGGGAGGGGGAAAAAGAACCAACCACTACTATAAGAAGAACAAAATATGAATACTAATATAATATGTATGAGAATATATACTAATGGACTATGTGAAAGAATATAATAAAATATGTTTAAGAATATAAATGTAGGGAAATGGGACAAAAAGTGTGTGTATGCTTTCAAAAGAAAGCTTTCACAAAAGCAGAACAGTCAGGCTTTAATACAGGGAAGGGGGGGGGCAACCAACCCAACCACACACTCCAAAATTCAAAAATAAAGTTTATATTAAATCAAAGTAAGGGGAAAACACAGGGCAAACTAAGCTACAAGTCAGAAAGAAGCAAACAAACACACACACGCGCCAAACTAAACCTATATTAAATTAATCTATCTCCAAAGCAGGAGCACTAGCTAAGTAAGTGTTCCCTCCACGAACGCCAACCCACAAAGAGACACAAAACAGAAAGTTCTCAGGGTGGGTCTGCCTTAGTCCCCCCTCCAACGCTGGGATTGGAGGAGGATGCTTTCTGAGGAGATGAATTCTCATCAGGATTGGGAGTTGAATGTGCCTGTCATCGCTTCCAAAAAAATAATAATAATAAAAAAAAAAAACCCAAACCCCGATTTTTAAAAAAATATTGCACGTGAACCACAGCACGCAGAAAGTTGAGAGTGGTCTCAAAATGACCCCCATCCACGACTCTCTGTGCACAAGAATTTTCAGAACGATAGCTTAAACCCCCCCCCCAGTTATCCCCGATTCTTTCCCTCAATGCAATCCTATGGGCGAAAAGCCGAAACGGAGCCCCGCGGTTGACCCTATTTTTAAAAAACTTCTAGCCCGCGACCCGTACGATGCAGAAAGTTGAGAGTGGTCTCAAAATGACCCCCATCCACGACTCTCTGTGCACAAGAATTTTCAGAACGATAGCTTAAACCCCCCCCCAGTTATCCCCGATTCTTTCCCTCAATGCAATCCTATGGGCGAAAAGCCGAAACGCAGTTTGAGCCCCGCGGTTGACCCGATTTTTAAAAAAATATTGCACGTGAACCACAGCACGCAGAGAGGTGAGAGTGGTCTCAAAATGACCCCCATCCACGACTCTCTGTGCACAAGAATTTCCAGAACGATAGCTTCAAAAACAACGTAGTTATGCGCGATTATTTGCCGCAATGCAATCCTATGGCGAAATGTTTTCAAGATGGCGACCGGAGCGCTCCGACTGAACTCGGAGCTCCGAAAAATGGTCGCTTCTCTTCGCCTTGCTTCTAGGGGGTCCGCGGTCCGCTCCTACTCCGCCTCTGGGTAAGGCGGAGCAGGCCAATCCGCTACTGCTTCTACGCTCCTAATCGGAGCGGAGCACATCCCTAGTTATTACCATGTATTTAGTCAAAAGAATTCTTGCCCGCATTTCAAGGCACCGTGCCTTCACAAAGGTGCCTCACAATATTATAAAGTAAGGTGACCATATGAAAAGGAGGACTGGGCTCCTGTATCTTTAACCAGATACCAAAGAGGGCAGGGCTCCTGCAGCTTTAACTGTTGTGATGAAGGGGGAACTTCATATGGTGCTGTCTGCATACAAATGGCACCTATTGAAATTCCCCTTTAAATGTTAAAGATACAGGAGCCCTGTCCTCCTTTTCATATGGTCGCATTTTATAAAGTATAGACAGATATTCTGTTCTGATTACAGGAATAAAATTGAGTTCACTTCTGCTGCCGTGATGACAAACACATTGAACTGGGAATAAGAATCATTTTGTTGCATAATACATTTCAAAAGTTAAAATAACAGCCATGGGTATGCCTCTAGAGGACAGAATGCTGCAGCAACCCTCTAGTATCAGGCCAGTGGGTCCCTCATGCCCATGCCAATCCACATGTTAATGCCAGGCCTGCTTTATCACCTATTGGTCATTTCACCAGTCATTTGTGGTGGGTGGGAGGCTAGGCTGCAGAGCCCTGGGCAGGATCTACACTGCTGCTTTAAAGCAGTTTATAACAATACTGACAACTGTTGGGGCCCGAGACACAATCCATGTACAGTTTTCAAACCCTTTTCAAAATGCCATATCCTGCTTGATGTAGATCTGGCCCTGGACTTCCACTCCAGGGACCAGTTCAAGCTGCACCACACTGCCAAAAGCACTAAAGAAAAAACACACAAAAAAGCAGAATTTATGCAATATTTATATGGTGCCTGGGTTTACCATATAAGCGCAAAACCTAAGTTACTATTGTGAGGGATTTTTATTTTTTACAGCTCTACTGCTAGCCTCGCTTTCTGGACTTTCCTTGTTTGCAACCAACTGTTAACTGACTGGTGTGGTTTCCTGAGGCAGTCCCACTTGATTTTGCTTCCTCTACCTTTACCTTCTACATGAAGTTCCTGAGAGCACCAGGCCTCGGGCAACCCAGGTTTACAGAAAATGTCTCTCCCTCATGCACCAAGTCACACCAATCTAAAGAAAATATACTGCTTAATAGACCCTTGTCAAAAGCTGACAAAATTTACCATGTGGGAATATGTTACCTTCAGCCCAGAGAGAGACAGAATGCCTCAGCTTTTAACAAACCTAAGAAAATAGAAGAATAGTATATAAGAAAAGGTAGAGGAAGGTTGCTAGTTAGCAATTAGAGTAAAAACTGAAAGGATTACAATCCACAGAACAAGTAAATTGCCCTCATTCTTCACTGATCTGTACATAGGTAAGGATAATATTTAAAAAGAAAGCTTTCTCTTCCCCCCCCCCACTCCAATTTCAGAAGCTCCATTCTCAAGGCTTCTTATACTTGAAATTGTCCTCTTAATCTTCACAGTAATGAATGTTTAAAACAGCACTGAAAAATCACCTTGGAGATGTTGTGAGCACAGCTACACAATCTTCCCATCTGCACTTTCCATAATTGGTAATATAATGATACACCTCCTGATATATTACTTATCCTCTACTCCTGGCGAATAAATATATCAAATTGGCCTAATGCAGGCAGGTGTTGAACAAATTTCATTAGAAGGAACCACGAAGGGATCATGGAATACCTTCTTTTAGCCTGATGTGGCACCCCCAATAGTAATTTAACCTCTTTTTCTCTCAATTTCTTACCAACCTGGGTCCCTTCAGATGTTTTGGCCTCCCTTCATCCCTGATCATTAGCCATGCTGGCAGGGTCTGATGGGAGTTGAAGGCCAAAACACTGGGAGGGTACCAGATTGAGAAAGGCTTCACTGTAAGAAGATAAAATAAGTATCCCTTTAAAAACATCTGTTAGTCACATGTTCTGTTCTTTTTCTTCCTTTGAGGCTGTGCAATATGGACCTGGCAACCAAATAAAGATTATTGATTGGCTTGTAACTGCCACAATTCATTAATTAATTAGCCAATGCATACTGTAATGCACAAAGGATTGTGTTTGTTTGTTTTTCAGTAGTGGCAATGAAGTTTCTGACAACTCTTGGCTGAGCTGCCTTGCAGAGCATTGGGTAAGATGCAAAACAGTGGCCAGGCTACTTACAGCTGCATCAAAAAAGAAAGACAGAAGCAGTGCTACTGCCACTGCTAATAGTGAACCCCTCCTCTGAGAACTGTTGGAGAACGTTTTCAATGTATTTGACTTGTACCCCAGATCTCTACCGAAAATGGCACTCAAGGTGGCTCTCAAAAATGGCACTCTTTTTATCCTTCCCCTGGACATACACTAGTGAAATGTACCACCATGTTTCCACCCAATATATTATTTAGGAATTCCCCTCAGGGAAATTCCTAAAAAGCCTTCAGGGAGCTCTGTTGGGACTGTCTCATACATCTCATGTTTGGGGCCATCCTGACAAAATTTTCTGAAGGCTTTTTAGGAATTCCCCCAAGGAAGGCCGCAAATAATCCATCGGACCAAAACGCACAGGCTTCTTAAAGAATAAACTATTTTGCAGCATCTTGTGACTAGTTCTCTCTTTCGGATCCACTTTGGATGCTTTCCAGTTTTCTCTTACTTTTAGAAACATACCCCAATTCACTTCAGAATCCAATATAAACTTCTCCTGTTGACCTACAAAGCTTTTCACTGTCTAGCTCCTTCCTATCTTTCCTCTCTCATCTCACACTATTGCCCCGCTCGTGCTCTTCGCTCCTCTGATGCCATGTTTATCACCTGCCCAAGGGTCTCTACTTCCCTTGCTCAGCTTCATCCATTTTCTTCCGCTGCCCCTTACGCCTGGAACGCTCTTCCAGAACATTTGCGAACTACAAGTTCAATTGCAGCTTTTAAAGCTCAGCTAAAAACTTTTCTTTTTCCTAAAGCTTTTAAAACTTGATTTTGTTCTGACTTTTATACTGTTAGTTTTACTCTACCCTGTGCCTGTTTGGTGCATTCCCTCCTTATTGTTTTATCATGATTTTATTAGAATGTAAGCCTATGCGGCAGGGTCTTGCTATTTTATTGTTTTACTCTGTACAGCACCATGTACATTGATGACGCTATATAAATAAATAATAATAATAATAATAATTCTCTGTCCACAAACAGGGTGGAGAATTTCAAGAGGCTATTTTTGCACAGCTCTAGTTCTACTCCCTCCCACAGAGGCCAAGGCAGAGATGGAGTGTCTATGCCTCTTTCCCCTTCAGCAAAGGTTTTGAGAAAGCAATGCCTTTAAGAAGCTCAACTTCCATTTTTCAGTATCAGGCTGATTTTCTGTATCTGGATGGGGTTTGTATGGATTTGAGCAGCTGAAAAGCATAACAAGGGGGGGTGCCACACCCAAACTATTCACAGTGCAGGACGCAGGGATAAAGAACCCTCCCATGTTGGAAGGAAGCAGCTCCATTGCATTTCAGGAGGGGCTAAGACATAGGATGTGGGACTATTCAGGAAGGGGGCTGAGATGTCATCGCAGCAATACAAAAGTCAAAAGAGACATCTTGTATATTTTCCTGTGTTTTTATTTGACTATTGTTTTCATCTTTGGAAAGTTTTGTATACCACCTTGGTTGGTGTCAAAGAGGTGGTACAGAAATATAGTAAACAAATTAATTTAGGATGGCAGATCCAGGATTGAGGGTACATGAGCAAAGTGCTTTCTGGTGGGGGCCCTCCTACATTGGTGCAGCCTGTCCAGGGGCTGCCATTTACTGTTCCCCCAATGCTGCATAGGGGAAATTAAAATTGTGGCTCCCAGTACCGGAAATTAAAAGTGTAGCTCTCAGAACTGGCCAAGGAGCTAAGACACTGAGTCCCCTGCAGCTGTGTGATGATGCCAAGTCTGGACAGATGGAAGACCCCTGGGGGACAGGTGTGGTTCCCAGGCCTCTAGCTGCCTATCTGTAGTGTAGAGCTTTAAACATCAACACTTTAAATTCCAAAGCATTTCCAAAATATACTTTGACCCCAGGGGTGTTGAACTGTGAACCATATCTGGTCTGCCTGATGACTATGAACCATATCTGGCCTGCCTGGGGTTCTAATGTGACCCACCAGGGCTCCCCCGATGGCATAGCAATGCCCCTCCCCCTGGCCCCACAAGCTCACTGCTAACCATCAAGTTTGGGTGATTTCCAAGTTTTATATGTTTTTTTCTGCATTCTAGAAGGTTAAAATGCCTCTCCTAATACTTAAATTACCAGCAGGTGCAGGGTTAGGGTTAGGGTTAAATATGCTGGGGGGGGGGGGTTGTTTGTTTGTTTGTTTGTTGTTTGTTTTTCATATTCTAGCCCCACTCCTTTTGCCTTCAGCCCCATCCACCACTGGAATGTGACTTGAGAGCATTTCCAAAACTGAACATGACCTTCGGGCTGAAAGAGGTTCAGTGCAACTTAGCCAAGACAGGAAGCTCAATTTTCAACCCCTATTTGACATTAGGCAGCTACAACTTGCACAAGTGGATGCTTCTGTCTTCACAAGCAGCCACACCTTGAACAAATATATAGGGGATCAACAGTAGATACCACATAACTTTATGTTCCCTCCTGGCAATAAACTGCACCATAGGGTTGCCCTGTTGATTCTGTTTAACTGAAACAACAGGCTGCAATTTAATGTTCTCTTCTCTGAAAATTTAAACTTTAATAAGAAATATTTTATGGCTGTGGAGAGTGACATCACAAAGAAGCAACTTGGACGATAAATTATGTATTATTTTTATTGTATCTCTCTGGTCTCTGAATATAAAAATAAGTCAGAACAAGGTCATAAAACAAGAATTACCAGCAAAAACTAACAAATCCTAGTAATTTCAAAGTGAAAACAGCTAATGAAATGCCAAATGATTCCTGCTCACCAGGCAATCACACCCAGAGGGTTACACAAAATAATTTCCTACAAAATCCATATGCACGATGAAATATTTAGTATATTCTCTCATAATTGCAGATGAAGTTATTCTTTTTCCTCCCCTTCAATACAAAACTATGCTATGCCCATTGTGCCAGAGAAGAAAGCGTTTCCCATTTACCATCTAGGATGCCTTCTCCCAACTTCATGCCTTCCAATTAGGGATGTGCTCCGCTCCGATTAGGAGCGTAGAAGCAGTAGCGGATTGGCCTGCTCCGCCTTACCCAGAGGCGGAGTAGGAGCGGACCGCGGACCCCCTAGAAGCAAGGCGAAGAGAAGCGACCATTTTTCGGAGCTCCGAGTTCAGTCGGAGCGCTCCGGTCGCCATCTTGAAAACATTTCGCCATAGGATTGCATTGCGGCAAATAATCGCGCATAACTACGTTGTTTTTGAAGCTATCGTTCTGGAAATTCTTGTGCACAGAGAGTCGTGGATGGGGGTCATTTTGAGACCACTCTCACCTCTCTGCGTGCTGTGGTTCACGTGCAATATTTTTTTAAAAATCGGGTCAACCGCGGGGCTCAAACTGCGTTTCGGCTTTTCGCCCATAGGATTGCATTGAGGGAAAGAATCGGGGATAACTGGGGGGGGGGTTTAAGCTATCGTTCTGAAAATTCTTGTGCACAGAGAGTCGTGGATGGGGGTCATTTTGAGACCACTCTCAACTTTCTGCATCGTACGGGTCGCGGGCTAGAAGTTTTTTAAAAATAGGGTCAACCGCGGGGCTCCGTTTCGGCTTTTCGCCCATAGGATTGCATTGAGGGAAAGAATCGGGGATAACTGGGGGGGGGTTTAAGCTATCGTTCTGAAAATTCTTGTGCACAGAGAGTCGTGGATGGGGGTCATTTTGAGACCACTCTCAACTTTCTGCGTGCTGTGGTTCACGTGCAATATTTTTTTAAAAATCGGGGTTTGGGTTTTTTTTTTTTATTATTATTATTTTTTTGGAAGCGATGACAGGCACATTCAACTCCCAATCCTGATGAGAATTCATCTCCTCAGAAAGCATCCTCCTCCAATCCCAGCGTTGGAGGGGGGACTAAGGCAGACCCACCCTGAGAACTTTCTGTTTTGTGTCTCTTTGTGGGTTGGCGTTCGTGGAGGGAACACTTACTTAGCTAGTGCTCCTGCTTTGGAGATAGATTAATTTAATATAGGTTTAGTTTGGCGCGTGTGTGTGTTTGTTTGCTTCTTTCTGACTTGTAGCTTAGTTTGCCCTGTGTTTTCCCCTTACTTTGATTTAATATAAACTTTATTTTTGAATTTTGGAGTGTGTGGTTGGGTTGGTTGCCCCCCCCCTTCCCTGTATTAAAGCCTGACTGTTCTGCTTTTGTGAAAGCTTTCTTTTGAAAGCATACACACACTTTTTGTCCCATTTCCCTACATTTATATTCTTAAACATATTTTATTATATTCTTTCACATAGTCCATTAGTATATATTCTCATACATATTATATTAGTATTCATATTTTGTTCTTCTTATAGTAGTGGTTGGTTCTTTTTCCCCCTCCCCTCTCTTAAATCCTGATTGTGTTTCCTTCTATCTTCTATATACCAAATATACCAAAAAAATTGGATTCTCTTTTTCTTCTCTGTGTAACTTCGACGGAGTGGGCTGCTTTTGTCAAGTTCAACAGGCAGCCACAGATTGAGCATTTTGGGGAAAGCATACGCACACCATTTCCCTATTCTTAAACATATTATTATTATATTCTTTGACATAGTCTTAGTAGTCTATTAGTATACATTCTCATACATATTAGTAGTAGTATTCATATTTTGTTCTTCTTATAGTAGTGGTTGTCCCATTTCTTGTCCCATTTCCCTACATTTATTAGTAATATTCTAAAACATATTATTATATTCTTGTAGATATTCTTAGTAGTATATTCTCATACATATTAGTAGTAGTATATTTTATTGTTCTTGTCCCATTTCCCTACATTTAAACATATTATATTCTTCTTATACATATTCTTAGTAGTACCTTATACATAGTATTAGTAGTATTAATATTTTGTTAGTCATCATGAAAAGAGAAAGCAGGCGTGCTGAAAGCAGCAAGGCTCAGTCTGCCAGCAGGGCTTCCTCTCCTCCTGTGAAACTCAAACGGGCAACTCCTTGGCTGACTGCTCCAAAACAGAAGCAGGACAAGCAGCAGGCAGAGCCACTCTCTTCTGCAACTTGTGCCCGGCGTTCTCTTTTTGAGGGTGGGAATGGGAAAAGTGCCCGTTTGCAAGAGGCACGTGGCAGCAGTGCCATTAGAGGAGGAGGAGTATCCCCAACTCCTTCATTCTCCTTTCAGCCCACGAGCCCGCTGATGGACCTAGACGAGGTCCTCAGCACAGTGGAGGGGGGGGAGGAGGAGGAGGCGGTGGGCCTCCAGGATGTGGGGGCTGAGGAGGAGCAGCAGCAGGCCGAGGCTCTCTCCCCAGTCTCATCCCACACCCCTGTTTCTGTGGCAACACCAGAGAGCTCAGGCGGGCAATTGGTGGTGTCACCACAGAAACGAAAGACAAGCATCGTGTGGGACCACTTTGAGTTGGGAGCGGATCCCCGCTTTGCTGTCTGTCGCCACTGCAAACTCAGCCTAAGCAGGGGTTCATCGACAGGGCATTATGGAACCAGCAGCATGAAGATGCATCTTCATAGGCAGCACCAGGCGATCTTGCTGGGGAAAGAGGCGGGCAAGGCGACTGGTTCCAGGGGAAAGCCGAAGGCTGCTGCTGGCACTGCCACTCTAAGCTCTCCATCTCCCATCCCCACAAGGGTTAGGCAGGCAACCCTGCAGGACATGGGGTGGGGGAAGTATTGACCCACAAGATGGCGTTTTCCAATGCCCACCCAGGGTGCTACTGTGTTGGGGCATCTGCCGGGACTGACTCCTCCCCAATACTAGATCTATGACATGTCACTCTGCCTGCCCCTCTGCTAGCCTGTCCTCCTCGGTGACCGACTCGCTGGGATGGTTTGCGTTTGCAATGCGTGACTAACTGCAATGCTGGCTTAGAAACCAGCCATCACTTCCTTGTGCCCCCAGAAATGCCCGCAGCCTGCCTGCCTGCCTGCCCGCCTCCCCCGGGGTGCTGCTGTGGTGGGGCATCTGCCAGGACTGACTCCTCGCCTACTCTGCCTGCCTCTCTGCCCGCCTGGTGCCTGGTTTGCTCCCAATCGTCCTCCTCTGTGCCCCTCAAGGCGTAACTGCTGGCTTAGAAAGAAACAACCAGCCATCTTTGCCTCACTTTGCGCCCACTTATGGGTTGGTTTGCTATGCGTTAGTGCTCAAGCCATCCTTGCGGCACTACAATGCATGCTGCCTGCCTGCTTTCCATTGATGGTGCTATATAAATAAATAATAATAATAATAATAATTCTCCCCTTCCCGCCTTGCAGCGATGGTGTATGTGTCTTGCTTTGACTAAGGGGAGAAGTCCTTCCTGCGCTCACTTAGACTTTATCAAATTCAATAATCCCTTTTTCAAATGTGCCAGAAGATTTAGGGTTATCTCGTGGCATGTTGGGATTGCCTTGGAACTGGCCCCATTGAGCTGTCTGCAATTGCAACTTTAAATCCCTGACATACTGGAGTGTTCAAATTTCAAAAGTTCCCCTAACATCAGGGGATGATGGGATTGCCTTGAAACTTGGTGTCCATGGGGACACATGGGTAAGCTGTCATGGGACCAAAGGATAGGTTTCTAACGTGCAAATTGACGTAGTTGTAGAATGGGACTTGATTTGGGGTGAGTTAAAAAGTTTAAGCCGCGCCAAAAATCAGGGGATGATGGGATTTGCTTGCAACTTGGCGTGCATGTGGACACATGGATAAGCTCTCCTGGTGCCGAGTTTGAGGTTTCTAACATGCAAATTGACGGAGCTATCCCAAGGGGTGTGAATGGGGTGCCCGATTTTCATAAATTCCCCAAAAATCAGGGGATGATGGGATTGCCTTGAAACTTGGCGTGCATGTGGACACGTGGATAAGCTATCATGGTGCTGAGTTTGAGGTTTCTAACGTGCAAATTGACGTAGTTGTAGAATGGGACAATTTGGGGTGAGTTAAGCCATGCCAAAAATCAGGGGATGATGGGATTTGCTTGCAACTTGGCGTGCATGTGGACACATGGATAAGCTCTCCTGGTGCCGAGTTTGAGGTTTCTAACATGCAAATTGACGGAGCTATCCCAAGGGGTGTGAATGGGGTGCCCGATTTTCATAAATTCCCCAAAAATCAGGGGATGATGGGATTGCCTTGAAACTTGGCGTGCATGTGGACACGTGGATAAGCTATCATGGTGCTGAGTTTGAGGTTTCTAACGTGCAAATTGACGGAGCTATCTAAAGGGGTGTGAATTAGGGTTATGGGAGGTGCGTTAGAGGGTAGAGCCGCGCCAAAAATCAGGGGATGATGGGATTTGCTTGCAACTTGGCGTGCATGTGGACACATGGATAAGCTGCCCTGGTGCCGAGTTTGAGGTTTGTAACATGCAAATTGACGGAGCTATCCCAAGGGGTGTGAATGGGGTGCCCGATTTTCAAAAATTCGCCAAAAATCAGGGGATGATGGGATTGCCTTGAAACTTGGCGTGTGTGTGTATACGCCCATGAGGTGTCATGGTGCCAAACGTGAGGTTTCTAACTTCAACGGAAAAAAAGTTGTTTACTTTTTTAGCTTTCAATGCAAGCCTATGGGGGGGCAAAAACGGAGCTCCGGATCCGATCCGGAGCTCCGGGCGGAGCGGAGCGGAAGTGGGCGGAGCGGGGGCGGGGCGGAGCGACCCGCTCCGAAAAATGGCGGATCTGCAAGTGAAGCGGAGCGGGGGGTCCGTGCACACCCCTACTTCCAATGTTTTCAACTACAGCTCCCATTAGCCCCAGCCAGCATGATAATGGGAGTTGTAATCCTAATCATCTGTAGGACACCATGATGGGGAAGCCTGATTTAGGCAATCTAGGAGCGGCCCCACCTCTATCTGTAACCCACTAAAAGGCTTATTCTGCCACTATGAATGCCTCTCTCAAAGGTTGTCTTTTTCTCCATTAGTACGGATTATTATTATTATTATTATTATTATTATTATTATTATTATTTATATAGCACCATCAGTGTACATGGTGCTGTACAGAGTAAAACAATAAAATAGCAAAACCCTGCCGCATAGGGTTACATTCTAAAAGAATCATAATAAAACAATAAGAAGGGGAAGAGAATGCACCAAACAGGCACAGGGTAGAGTAAAACTAACAGTATAAAAGTAAGATCAAAATCAAGTTCTAAAAGCTTTAGAAAAAAGAAAAGTTTTTAGCTGAGCTTTAAAAATTGTGATTGAACTTGTAGTTCACAAATGTTCTGGAAGAGCGTTTCAGGCATAAGGGGCAGCGGAAGAAAATGGATGAAGCCGAGCAAGAGAAGTAGAGGCCCTTGGGCAGGTAAGAAACATGGCATCTGAGAAGCAAAGAGCATGAGTGGCCCAATAGTGTGAGATGAGAAAGGAAAGATAGGAAGGAGCTAGACTGTGAAATGCTTTGTAGGTCAACAGGAGAAGTTTATATTGGACTCTGAGGTGAATTGGAAGCCAATGAAGAGATTTCAGAAGTGGAGTAACATGATCAGAGCGGCGAGCCAAGAAGATGTTCTTAGCAGCAGAGTGGTGAACAGAAACCAACGAACTGATGTGAGAAGAAGGAAGGCCAGTCAGAAGAAGGTTGCAGTAGTCCAACCGAGAAATAACCAATGCATGAACAAGAGTCTTGGCAGAAGAGACAGACAAAAATGTTTGAAACCTGGCAATATTATATAGGAAAAAATGACAGGATTTAGCTACTGCCTCAATATGAGGAATAAAGAAGAGTGAGGAGTCAAATATAAAGCCAAGACTATCAGCTTCCTCGACTGGAGTAAGTGTAACATCATTTACAGTAAGAGAGAATGAAAGATGGGGAGAAGGTTTAGGAGGGAAAACAAGCAATTCTGCCTTTGCCATATTAAGTTTCAAACGACGATGAAGCAACCAAGCTGAGATATCTGAAAGACATGCTGAGATACGATCGTGAACATCAGGAGAAAGTTCTGGAGATGAAAGATATAATCAATCGTGTATCATTGGCATACAGATGATATTGGAGACCATGAGATTAAATAAGATTACCCAAGGACAACATGATTCTATGAACATGTATAAAGAAAACAACACCCGGCCAAGCACCGAGCCTTGTGGAACCCCTACTGAAAGGGGAAAAGAAGAAGATGAGCTGCCATTAGGCAACACATTGAAAGAGCGACCCACTAGATAGGAGGCAAACCAGTTGTAGACGGAGCTGCAAAATCCAAGGTCATGAAAGGAATCAAAAGAAGATCGTGATCAACCGTGTCAAAGGCTGCAGTAAGATCCAGGAGAATAAGAACAGAATAAAGGCCTTTAGACTTGGCAATACGATCATTGGTAATCTTAGTAAGGGCTGTTTCAGTGGAATGCAAAGGACAAAATCCAGATTGAAAAGGCTCTAGAGCAGAGTTACTAGAAAGAAAATCAAGACAACGAGAGTAGACCACACGCTCCAGGATCTTTGAAACAAAAGGCAACAAAGAGACAAGACGGTAATTAGAAAGAGACAGCACATCAAGAGTAGATTTTTTGAGAATAGGAGAGACTGTAGCAGTTTAAAAGCAGAAGGAAATGAACCAGAGGACAAAGAAAAATTAATTATATGAAGCAAGGAAGGGAGGATAGCAGGAATAAGATTAATAAAGACCCGAGAAGGAATCAGATCTAGAGAACAAGTGGAAGTCTTCGAAGAGTGCAGTATTCTAGACAGAATGAATTAATTGTTTTGATACTGAGGTCTTTTTATGATGTATTTATTATGAAATTGTGTTTTATAGGGAGATGCTAAGCAGGTCCTCTTATGGTTGCTGATCAGACATTCTTGGAGACTTAGTCCTAGAATTTTATGTCTGTTTTATCGATTCCTGTGTTGTTTGTTGTATTATACTACATTGTATTTTATCATTTTAAACATTTATATTGTATTTTATACTTTTAACTGTTTCTGTAGCACTTTGGTCTTTTATCTGTTTTTAATCTACACAACATTGGCTATTTGGTGGATTAAAAACATAATAAATAAATTTATGTCATAGATGCCATGGATAACTATATATATATATATATATATATATATATATATATATATATACACACACACACACACACACACACACACACACACACACACACATCTTTGTTGCGAATCCTTGTGTCTTGGAAGGATTGGGTTAGGGATGGACAACTTATTCAATTTCTGGTCTGTTCACTTTGATGTATACCTTCTACACCTCTTCTTTCCTGTTCCTATATTAATATCTTTGATTCACATGAAAATGAAACTTAAACCACATATTTGCTCATGAATTTTTAAGCAAATTTTCTCTTAAAATAGACATTTCTAATTTTTTGTTTCTCTCAAAACGTGTGTGTGTGTGCGTGCGTGCTAAGAACTGCTTTGGGATATTTGGGAAATGCTAAAGCCAGTGGATGACAAAGGCTGCAATCCTACAAACTTACCTAAGAGTAGCCCCATCAATTTCAATGGGACTTACTTCTGAATCCAAGGGCCTCGCTAGACCCTGCCGGATAAGCCGGCAGGGAGGCGGGGCGATGGCGCGCTAACTTTAGCGTGCGCCACCCCGCCTCCTAGACGGCCGACGCACAGGGACTGCGGAAGCCCTGTAGCGTCGGCCATTTTTTTTGGTTGTTGTTAAA
Source organism: Elgaria multicarinata webbii (assembly GCF_023053635.1). Classification (NCBI taxonomy): domain Eukaryota; kingdom Metazoa; phylum Chordata; class Lepidosauria; order Squamata; family Anguidae; genus Elgaria; species Elgaria multicarinata. The sequence continues at coordinate 87,873,151 of NC_086174.1, forward strand.
GGGGCCACGTGCGCCCCAAAGACTCCGGAGAAGGTAAGGGGTTTTTTTTACTTAAGCCCCCCACCCTTTTTTTAATTAAGCCCCCTGCCCCTGCCCCCTCTTTCCCCGCCCTCCCTCCCCATCCCCGTCCCCGTCCCCTGTGTCACCCTCTGCCATCTCTCCCCGTCTCCCGTGTTGCCCTCCGCCATCCCTCCCCGTCTCCCGTGTCGCCCTCCGCCATCCCTCCCCGTCTCCCGTGTCGCCCTCCGCCATCCCTCCCCTATGTCCCCCCCCAGCCCGATGGGCACAGCGCTCGTATGAGTGCTGTGCCCAGTCCGTGGCTTTTCCTGGCTACTCGCAAGTAAGCGAGTCGCCGCAAAAAGCCACGGACCTTGCTAGATGTTCCGCAGTCCCGGCCTCAGTCCAAGGCTGCGGAAAAGGCGCGCTATAAGCGACTTCGCTTATGGCGCGTTAAGGGAGGTTTCAGTGCGGCCTGGGCCCGGATTCCCCTGTGTGTCATCTGGACGCACAGCAGGGAAACCAGGCCTCAAAGCTCACTAAGGCCTCATCTAGCAAGGCCCCAAATATCTGTTCTGTAACAGTCTTCCTGGCATTCTTTGCCATTGGCCATGCTGGCTGGAAGTGAAAGGAGTTGGTCCAAAACATCTGGAGGGCACTAGGTTGGGGAAGGCTGCTCTGTAAATTCTTCTTTATACCCATTCATCTGGGAGTTGTAGATCAGGCCAATTTGTAATTAATAAAGAATGACTTGCTCAAGCAGCCCTATATTGGTTTTGTGGGACAGAATGCAGAGAGGAAGCAAAGAAAGTCCAGTTCCAGGAATATCATGACTTACAGGCTGGTAAATAGGTGAAATAGGGTACAGATGTTCAGGTGCAAAGAGTTTTAATTTGGTGGGGAGGGCATTTAAGGATTGCATTATATTTAGTGGTGCTTTTTATATTGTATTTTGTATTTGTGTTTTTAGATTGTTGATTGTTTTTATGCTCTTCATGATTTTAATTTTTGTGAGCTGCCCAGACAGCTTCGGCTATTGAGCGGTATAAAAATGTAATAAATAAATAAATATATAACTGTCACAAATAAATAAATTAAAATGTCAACATATAATCCCCACCTGCAGTCTCAGTCTGCTGCAAAGCAGTAAATCATTAGGAGAAATTTCAAAAGGCCTGTTTTGACAATTATTATTATGTTTTATTATTATTTATTCAATTTCTACCCCGCCTATTTACAAAATACCCTAGGCAGCATTACCACCCTGAAAAACAATATGTATTTTATATGGAGGGAGGCAGAGGAGAGGGAGAGAGAGAGAGAGAGAGAGAGAGAAGGCAGGCTATGTCCCATGACATATACTGTACAAGCGTATATTCAAGGCTTCTCTTTCAGATACCATTGTTAAAGTGATCTGCCATTGAAAATCAGACCATGATCCACCTTCAGCATATTCTGTTCGGTGGTGGTAAGCACATCGTTGGCATTCCATTCACAAATTCCATAAGCTGCAAATTATACAAAAAGAAGAGTGGTCACATTTACTGTGTGTAACATCCCTGAAATGGTTACCAAGGGAACCAGCTAAAAGCAGATTGCTAAGACACTTTTAAGTTCAAGTCGAAGTTATACTAGACACCGTGGGGACAAGATCATCAGAATTTCTATAAAGGGTCAGATCAATGGTCAATCAAGCCTAGCGTATTACTTCTACCGATGCTGCAATAGTGACATTGTGCTCCTGCAGCAACATCTGTAAAATACAGCCTAACAGGCACTTTGCTCTGTGTGTATGTGTGAGTATATGTGTGTAATCTCTTTCAGCCTGAGGGTTGAATTCCATTTCAGAGAAACTCTCAAGGGTAGGGGATGGAGAGGGTTGTCACAAGTGCATGACTAGGCCCGGGAGCCCAGCCGACCCCCCACTTCCAGCCCCCCTCTCCGGACCCAGTCAGACGCTCCTCTTGTGAGCACGGATGCCTCTCCGAGTGCTCACGAGGCCCAGCAAGCACTTGGCAGCCACCCACCCACACTCTGAAATTGTGCACTGGCCAATCATCAGGGAAGCACATACAAGCATTCGTGCCTTTACCCGTGCGTCTTTAGCACTGCCATTGGCGCAGGGGGTGGAATGTGCAATTTACAGAGGCTCATGAAAATGTGCACAATGGCAGCCGCCATTGATGCAGGAAGAGGGGAGTGTAGGATTTCAGTGCATGCGCAAGTAGCTGCCAAGCACTTGCTGAGCCAAGCCAAGCCTCAAAAGAGGCTCACATGGCCCAGCGTGTGGCAGCAGATGGCATTGGCGATGGGCAAGCACCCCTGAGCCTGGCACAGGTGAGTACACCCACCCCTAGGGCACATTGCACTGGTGAGTGAGTGGGCCCAAAGCCAAATGAGGTGGGGGGGAAGGCAAAAGGGGTGGGTCCAAAAATACAAAACAAACAAACCCCCAAACCCATAGGATATTATAGCATAAAGCTCTTACTGCCAGTAACTAAGGCAATTTAGAGATCTAGTTCTGGATTTTTATCGATCCCTGAGCTGTTTGTTGTTTTGTATTGTAGCTAATTCTTTTAAATATTTGTATTGTAGTTGCAAGTGGAAAAGGAAGTATGGAGTAATGAGACAGACACCAGAGCTTGGGATAAACTAGGGCCTCTTTATTTAACAACAAAGGAGATCCAACCCCTCCCTGGAACTGCATGTGAAAAGTGCGGGAATCAATATGTCCTAATCTCAGGCTACTTGCCTAGTTTTAGGATGAGCCACTCTCTTAAACCTGGAGTCGGGAAACCCTCCCCCTTTCTTATACGACACTTCAAGAGTGCGAGGAAACCACCCAATGTCATCCCCATGCAGAGCCGTAAAACCTTGAGTAGATAAGGCAGGAGGATCTCCAAAGGCATACCATATCCAGACACGTGAGCTGTGAAAGTCACGAGGAGCAGGAGCTCTGGCTATGCCAATCACCCAAAAAGTGTCAGAGTGGTCACCGTCCCTATTCTGGGATAGCAAATTCCCGCACATCCTGCCAACAAATCGACCTATTTATCCGCTCTCCTTAAAACCTCCAGTATGGAATAGGCAAAACCTTATAAAGGAAAAATTCCTACTTAGCCCTCCCCCGAAAGAGAGCGACTGGCTAAGTCCCATACTAGAAGAGGGTGAGAGCTGAAAAGACCGAGAGGCTGAGAAAGGGACAGGACCAGCCTTTATAGGCTTGGCCCCGCCCTTGCCTCACATGGCCCCCGTGAGCACCATGTGAGGCCTTTATTCCCCTCCTTCCCCAGGTCGGAATCCTGGTCCATGACACAAACACAAGCAGCAAACTAGTTTAGGTGAAGACACTTCATAGACCATTAAATTAGGTCTATCTGGCAAATACTTTAAAATATAGTGACCCCAATCAAGCAGCAGCAGGACAAACAAAAACATCCATTATAGCAAAGGGGGGAAACCTTGGGGGCAGGGGAGAGAAGCTGTGCTCTGACACTGCTAATGGTGAGACCCATGCCTGAGCAAACGTTGGGAGAGCTGAATTTCTCCTCTCCCCTGGAGAACTTGGGGGAAATGATTTCCCCAATTTCTCTGCCCACAATAGGGTAAAGGGTGATTTTGAGACGTAGCATCCATGAAAACACAGAGTTGCTTCACTTCACAATGGATGACAGCAAGATTCTGGAGTATTCACTTGAAGGTGACGGTGTTCTCTAGAGCATTCCTTAGAAACCGCTGCAGTGTGCAGGTGTTACATTCTGTGGCAGAGTCTCAAGAGCTAATTCAGCCCTTCCCCTGATGGATCCCTGGGAGATGCAGATCAGGATAGTTCGTATGAGAATCCACAAAGATCTCATTCTCCAAGCATGCATAAACAGAGCACTTTTTTAAAAAACTGATTCCCTCCCCACCATATTCTCCTTTAACAACAAGCTGTTAAAGGGAAATTACTTGTGCAACTGAATATATGACCTGGGGCTTCTTTTTTCTGATGCTGGAATACTGAGTCCACAGCTGTTTTTCACAATATGATTTGGAGTTATACATGGGTGCCGCATTCTTTCTCCCATTCTCAGATTTATTGCCCATGACACCATGGCACAAACATGTGTGCGCACGCATTTCCATATATATATCTGTGTGCGCACGCATTTCCACTATTCCAGAGAGGCAATCACAGAAAACTAATCACAATAATAATAAATTACCTTTGTACATTTGAAACAAGAAATGCCAATACCCCTGAGGTGACTAGAATAGCAAAAGCCATGCATGAATAAATAGGCAACCATGCCACGGGGAAAAGCAGAAGGTTCTTTCTATCCTTAGGCCTATGGTATCTAATCAAGGCCCTGCACGGCTGCTTTCTGTATGAGATAGACACACACACACACACATATACACCAGAGAATTTAGGCAGTGGCAGATCAGTACAGCATATGAAAGAAGCCAAAGAAAAAGCAGCTTTCTTGCAGCTTTCTGTTTACTAAATGAATCTCTGCTCTGCTCCAAAAATGGCCTAGCATAGTTATAATTTTAAAAGGGGGGGTGAATTGCCCCATTTTAGAAGAAAGAAGATTGCAGAACCAGAGGCACATAAGAAAATTCAGGTTCAATCCCTGGAATTTTCAGTTAGAGGGATGATCAGGTAGGCTGTCCCTCTGCCTGAAACTCTGGAGAGGTGATACGAGTCAGACTACACAATACTGTACTAGAAGGACAAATAGTTTGTCCTAATATAAAGCAGTTTTCTGTGTTCTTAACTCATCAGTTCCAGCACTCTGACAGGCTGAGGGCCAACCTCTATTCTTCCATTCTGTAACTGCATTTCCGTTTTTGCCCTCCCTAGTTTCCCTGCCGATCTCTCTTTTATATCCTGCCCTATCCCCCATTTTCAAAGCAGCCTTTTCCTTCCCGTGCTGCTGCTGCTGCCATAGCATCTGCTGCCTCATGTAATGTGGCTGACATCAGTAACTGTGATGAATGGTGTGTTGACAGTCCAGCATGCTTCACTGAGAAGCAAAAGCCTGAACAAAGTGAATCAAACTTGTCCTGGGCTGGTCCTGTCAATACCTATCTGCCTGTGTGAAGGCCCAGGCTAATGTCTGGCTTTAACCAAGCCGTTTCTGCTTTCACTTGCAGGACTCAGATTGAATCATAACTCTCAAATAAATTCAGCAGCAACTACAATAAATACAGCTATCAATAATGCTGTTTCTTTCCATGGCGTTTAAATAAATGTGCAACAAAAATAGAAGTTCGCTTTGGGGGAAATGGTGCATCGATGGTGTATTTTTATTCACAGGGTAATGAAAAAAGGATTGTTGCGCCACTGAAAACAGGGCCGGTGCCACTTTTGAGAGGGCTCTGGATATGTTGCCCTTTGGGAGGGAGAACACCACTGGGGTCCCCACTGTCCCCACCCCCATGTAAGCTTACTAGGTAGTGGAAAGGGAGGGAGGGGGGAATAAGATGTCACCACTGGTGTCAGCCTCAGTGGGATCTCCTGGGACCCAAAGGCCTCCGGCATTTTCCAAGTGCTGATTGAAATAAACAGTAGACTGTTCATGCAACCAGCTCTCTGTTTAATAGTACAATTCTCCCAGTAGAGCAGCGATCCTAGAGCAGAAATGAAACACTGGATGCTTTCAACAAACCTCTCTGATTTGAAACCATCAAATACGAGCGCAATAATTTCAAATGCAATGAAAGTACTACTAATTTACTAATACCATTCAAAGTTCATGCCAAAATCTGGTTTCTTCTACTGGTTCAAATGGAAGCTCAGCAGCACACAGCAAAACCCTATGGGAAGAGGTATGTGCATACCCACCCCCACCCTCAAACTGAGAAATAATTCAAAGCCAATCCAACTTCAATCTCTCTCCAGCCCTACCTGGTTTGGATTGCATTGCCTTGCAGGGTTGTTGTGAGGGCGAGAGAGGAAAAAAATAAATGAATTTAATTTGTTTAAAGGTTAGCTCACAGGCCTAGCACCAGCCTGCTACTTTAAGATGATTATACCTCACAGACATATATCTTAGGGGCTCAAGCAATGCCGGCTATAATGTGATAAATAATAGACATAGGAATTCATCATGCACAGTGGTGCACGACTGGACAGTTTCCTTCTCAGAAGTGGTACAAGCCAAAGCTGACTGATGCAGACATTAATCATCTTACATATACAGATTAATTAACAGTTTGCCCATGTAAATTGAAATTTCATAACTTTATGCATTCATGAAGAAATGCCTGTACAGGAATATCTGTAAACAAAGACACAATGGAATGCAAACTCCATGAGGTTTTGCAGAAAAGATCCCAGATCCCCTGCTGATACATGTTTTCAGTAATATCTGTATGAAGTCCTCCATGGGTGTTCGTCTTTAGAGAAAAATTTACATGGCAATTGGCCCCAAGAAAGGGAAATATTCCATTCTCCTCAGGTATTAAAGACAAGAAAATTCATAGAAACCTACTAAATTGCCAGTAATAAAAGGAATTCTATTTTGTAAAAGCCTTAGGTTAAGTAAAGCTCAGTCATGAAAAAAGGGAGTGTGCTGATAAGTGAGCAATGAAAGCATAAAAGAAAATAAAGCTAAACTGAATCTCCACAGTGGGTAGTAATAGCAATACGCATAATGTATGGTACAGCTAGGTTGTAATTTGAACAATGTATATAATCTCTATTCAATATATTCTTGCATGCTGCCACCATCACCTTCCCCCCCGCCCAATTCAAAGCCTGCTCGAAGCCAGTTAGAACAGAGATTTTCACAAAGGCTTCCCAAGATTCTCCACCTCCTTTGTGGGCAGAGAAATTGCAGGGTGGGGGTGGAGGGACCATTTCACTGAATTTCTTCAGGGAAAGAAAATATTATCCAACAGTTTCTCACCACCAATAGCAATAACAGGTTCTTTTTTCTTAAGGGCTTCCACCTGCTCCCTCCCCCCCCCTCGCCTTCAGCCATTGTAAGCGACAGCAGCAGTAGTAACTATATGGCAGTGTGGGGTGCCATTTTGTATTCTCCACAATACCCCGCACTAGCATAATTCTGGAGCACTGCGGGCCAGGGGATGATTGTGGTTACTGCACAAGAAATAGGAATATTCAGAGAAAATTCTGCAAAATGGGTTTTTTTTTCCTTTGCTTTCTTTCTTTTTTTTTTTTTTTAGTAGAGAAGAATAATCTCAGAAACTTTCTCAGAAAAAAAAAGTCTGCTGAGAAATTTCAACTCTGCTCTTTTTAAAGAAACTACTGAACTCTAGTAGACAGCCATCACTTTGAATACCATCAGTGCTTCCAGATACCTGCTTTACTCAAAATAGTTCCTTCACTATTGTAAAGGTTAGTGTTCCATGGCTTGTATAGTGATGTAAATCATAATTAGGTGTAATGAATGATGTTACTAACTCTCCTCCTGCCCTGAAATCACTTGGCTCAACAATGGCTTGACAGTATCCTGTGTGTCTGGATGAATCACTCCAACAATCACCTCAATGACTTGATTCTAAATTGAGTCTAAAAGGCAATTAAATAAGTTAAAAGAAACTCATTCAGGAATCAGTCCTGCGATAATGATTTTCTTTAAAACAAAGACATCAATGATTAATTTGAGCTTTTTGCTTTCTTAGCCTTAAGGTTCTTCCTCCCCCCGCCCACCATGCTGAGCTTTTATCTGCAACTTTAAGTGCGACCAAAGCTTTAAACAAAAAAGTCTGGCAGTTTCATGATTTCATATCCCTGGGCTCCAAGGGCCAAAGGAGACATGATGTGGGAGAGCCCCGATTAGGATTATCCTTCTTAAAGAAATAATAGTAATTGCTAATGACAACATCTGCAGTGGGAAAGCCCTGAATCAGACGTGGGGAGAGAAGGCGTTTAACTAGGGTGACCACATGAAAAGGAGGACAGGGCTCCTATATCTTTGACAGTTGTATTGACAATGGAATTTCAGCAGGCGTCATTTGTATGCATGCAGCACCTGGTGATATTCCCTCTTCATCACAGGATAAAGCCACAGGAGCCCTGACCTCTTTTGTATCAGGTCACTCTAGCTAAAGAGGACAGGGCTCCTGTAGCCTTAACCCAGAGCTATTTTCCTGATTTAAATTATTTCTCCTAAAGGGATTTAGCTTATGGATGGAGATACATATGATACCTGTAAGATGTCCACAGTGAGGCTAATTGGGAAAAGTGTGTGGGATGAAAAGTTCCCACCAGCACACAAACACTATCAGCATCGGAATCTGATACACACACACACACACCTCTGCTGTTTTTGTGGTGGTGGTGGTTCAGGAGATCCTAATTCAGGAGATACTAATGACAAATCTCTCATGTCACATCCAGATGAGCCCTAAGACAAAAGTCTGACCTCAAGCTGACAGAATGGAGGTATCTACCAAAGGTGTTTTCATGATTTACATGTTCATCTAATGGTGCATTTTAAGTATCCGACAGTGCACAAAATGTGTGGAACAACTTCTGCAGCATCCATAAGCCCAATTACCTGAACTTAGTTTCTCCATTCATGTCCATCTGCGGATGATCATAGACAATTGAAATAGATGTAATAACTTTATGAACTGCTTTGGAAGAAATACTGGATTGGATCCAGGATCGTCCTTCAGAGAATGGAAGGGCTCTACTCAATTTGGGGGGATCCCTATCCACCAACACTTCACAAAGTTCATGCCATTCAGCAGGGTCCCTTGGCCCTCTGTGCAGCATTTCCAGAGGGTTGAAGGGGTTGCTGTGGGAAGGAGAGGGCAGGGAAGTCCACTTTCTCTAGCCCAGGTGCATGTGCCTAAATCTAGACCCAACCCATCATCAATATCTGCAGGGCTGAATTTATCATCTAGTACAGTCTTGCCAGCCTGGTCTCCTCCAGTTGTTTTGGACTGCAACTCCCAGCATTCCTGATCATTGGCCATGCTATCTAGGGATGATAAATGTAGAAATCCATAAGCATTTGGAGGGCACCAGTTTGGTGGAGGCTGACCTGCTAAAGCTATATTGTGAGCTGCCCTGAGAACTTTGATAGGTTGGCCTATAAATACTGCAAATTAACAAACTAACTAACTAAAAGTATAAATGTGATGCTTATAAGTACCATTATGGTGCATCATCTGAATACTAGACAAAACTTACACCCAAATTTCTCTGTCTATTCCATTGGTAATCATATACTCCAGTATCTTCAAGTCAATTGCATTTTCATCATTCTTCCATTCAAATCTGCTTGACTAATGCATCCATCATTCATGCATCCTATTTTAAAAGAGATTCTACATTGATTTTGACTATCTCACCACTGCATGCAGGTTAGCTCTGCATTTGCACCATTGATCCCTGATACCTACACTATGGTTCTGAGACTGGGACGCCGAGTTCTCATAAAACCTGTGTTAAATGAACTCCACTGGGTGCCTATTAGCTACTGAGCCACGTACAAGATTATGTAATAATCCTATAAAGCCCTAAACAACTTGGGACCAGGATACCTAGCAGATGGACTTCCCTCATATACATCCAGACAACATTTATGATCGTCAGAGGAGGTCCTACTCGTCATTCCAAGATGAGCAGAACCTCAACAGCAGACCTTCTCTGTAGTGACATCCACCTTCTGGAAAACCCTCCCTCTCTCATGCAGTTTGGAAGGCAGAAAATGTAACATCCTTCAAATGCCTCCTAAAAACATATCTTTTTAGACAAGCTTTCCCTGGACTATAACTTATTCTGGTTTTATATGACAATTTAAATTTTAAAAGTTTTAAATCCTGATTTTGTATATTATGGTTGTAATTGTAAACTGTCCAGAGAGCCTTGGCAGTTGGGCAGTATAAATATGTCATAAATAAATAAATAAAAATTGATGGCCTTTTGATCTCTTCAACCCTATGATTCCACCTTCACTTTGCAAATCTTCATCTGGTCATTTTCCATAACTTCCATACTTTTCTAACAGTCAAAAGAAGCAGTAGGATTTTCTCCAATCGAAGAATGCTCCTGGTAAGGACAACTTGTCTTGATGCAGAAATCCACATGCACAATAGTATTCATGTGGCTACTTGTCAAAGGAATGCATGTTTTTGTTGCTTTCAGTGCTGACCATGGAGGAATTGATGCATGGGGACTTTTAATCCCCATTATCTCTGACATGGAGCAGAGCCTGCATTCAGTCTCATCACTTCCTGGAATCCATGACTGATCACACCAACCATCTGTTAAGCTATTCATATCTCATTCCTCATCAACATGCAGCCAACTAGGGAGCCAACGTGTGCAGAAAACTTTGTGCACATGATTCTTAATAGTCCAAGGAGATCTGTGGGCAGAAGCCCCACGCTGGATTGGGATGACTTTCTCTTGGAAGACCAGAGAGAGAGAAAGAGAGAGAGAGAGAGAGACACATATGAGCCAACATGATTCACCATCAAACTGTTGTGCAAAGATTTGATCGTTCAGTAGCATGCATACATATTTCATTGTTTCTTATACTAGCGGATATGACTGAGCACCAGCAGTGAGCTCTAAAAGAAAGGAGAATTGCAGACAAGGGAATTAAAGGTAGAACATTAGAGAGCAGGAAAGGTTTGTAATCATTCTTTGATTCCTTATATTACAATGATGACATTATGGCTTATAATTATGACGTTAAGTCAGCATTGCCTCAAGGTGATTATTGGAGCAGCCGTTTAACCAGAAGGCCAGAGGATTAGTTATTTGTAGTATTGTGCATAACAGAGATGATAAAGCATAATAAGATGTTTTATGTAATCTCTTTCTTTTTAGTAGGTCACAGTGTTAATTTCTGTATAAAAGGAGAAATAAGAGAGCATGAAAGGATTTTTAAAAAACCAAAAAAATAGGCAGAAGCAAGAAAACATAGAGGGCTTTCCACACTGATTAAAATCAATACTTTAATAGATTTTTTCAACCTATAATAAAGGTAGCACATAGACATAAATTAAATGAAAAGAAAAGACTATATATAAGCACATGATATTCAAAAGTTATTTATTTATTTGTTACATTTATATCCTGCCTTTCCTAGAAGGAGCTTAAGGCAGCATACGCATAATTCTCCTCATCTCCATTTTATCCTCACATAAACCCAGTGAGGTAGGTTAGGCTGGGAGTCAGTGGCCCCGTTCAAAAGACACCTTAAACTATGGCTTTAATGACTGTGGTTAAGCCAGAAAGCCACACTATGTTCAGAAGACACCTTAAACCACAGCTTTAACCATGGTAAATAAAGCAAAAAGCCTTATTGACAATGGTTAAAGCCATGGTTTAAGGTGTCTTCTGAACATGGCCTGGCTTTCTGGCTTAACCACCATGGTAAAGCCATGGTTTAATGTGTCTTCTGAATGGGCCCATAGAATGGCTCAAAAAACAACCAATGAGCTGCATGGGCAAGTGGTTCTCAAAAGATCTTTAAAGGGTTTTAAAGGGTATTCAAAGAAGTTTGGATATTATGATCCATTGCATGGTAACATGGAAACTGCCGTCATCCTCCAATGCACGTAAGTACATGGAACAGGATTTTTAAGAAGGGGAAAGGGAGATCGTGAACATGAAAGGGAGAAAGTGGAGAGGAGCTGGTGCAGGAGATCCATGAGCTGCTGGTGACATCACAGAGGGCCTGGACACCATAGATTCAACCAGTTAAGTGCTAGGAGAATGTGTGCCTCAAAAACAGACTATCCCCTCCCCACTTCAAAAGTCTACCCAACAATCTATTACTTCCAACAAGGAAACAGCATTCTTTACACTGGTTCTGGGAGTAAATAGTCCATTTAAAAAATTTAAAAAGTCATCTGAAGAAGACCTTAAATAAAATGGATCTTCAAAATCTTCACCAATACAAAGAAAATGAACAAAACTTTTAATTTATTTGTTTTATTGCATTTTTATACCGCCCAATAGCCAAAGCTTTCTGGGTGGTTTACAGAAATTTGGGATTTCACCACTGCATGGGTATTTTAGGGATGTTGAAAAAATATACCATGGAATCAAATGAGTTTGGAGTTTTATGAATCTGATCTGTGGATTCTGCAGCAGACCAGCTTTTCCCCAGTCACACAGATTCTGCAGACTTGTGGAACATTTTTCTATCTTTCCAGAATTTTGCACAAATTTAGTAATAGAAAAATATGCACACAAAAACCCTGGCAGAAAAATATGCATTTTCCCCATAGACTAAAGCATGAAAATGCACTTTGGGGCTGGGTGGGTGGGGATTCATGCACCTGGGGGATTGACATATTTTCACAAGGACAAATTTGTGCAAATTCGAAAAGTAAAAAATAATAATCTGATTTTGTCGATGAGCGTATGTCAAAAAGAAGGGCAAAATGCAGACAGAATGCACTTTATACAATGCATACATTCCTAGGGTATGTGTAGTACTCAGTCCCCAAAAGACAAATCTTCATGCAGAAACAGATAAACACAAGTAAGCAAATACAAAAATAATGCTGTTGTAGTTTAACCGATGTGCTGGGAGTTTAGTGGTAATTATTATTTTGCGATTTGCTCACATTTTGCTCTTCGCTACTAAATCAGCATCTGAAGCAGAAATGTCAAGTCAAAACTCTGTAAGAAAATAAACATCTCTACTGTTTACACAGCAATCGCAGCATATTGTGAGGCATTATGTCTTAAAGCAATGCAGTGGAATGCAAGCAAGCAACAAAGAACCCAGAGCAAACTCCGGGGGAACTCAGAATCATAAAGTCATCTTGGACAAGGATAATAAAAACAGTGTTAGTGTAAACAAAGTCAGCCTGCAGTAGCATTGAATAAATTGCAAGGCAAATGTAAGTCTTGCTTGCAAGGCACAGCATATTTATCATTGGTTGCACAGAGCGAAAAGTAGTTAGCAGGCAATTAGGATGCACAAATGTCACAATAACAGAATTAGAGATCATTATCAGTCAATACCACAAAACACTATGGAAAAGATTAGAAGAACAGGAAGCAGTTGCATGCAGTCTAGTAAACGTGGTGGCATTTACTTCTGAGTAAATATGTACAGATGGAGCTGTCCATGCTCAGTCATTATCTTGTATGAAATATACATGAAAAAGAGTTGGAGCAGGAACTGTGGACACCAAAGGGTGATGTGTGTACACCTTTGGTGCTCGAAGTTTACAAGCCAGCACACAGGCCTCTATCCCCACAGTTTCTGACACAGGGCTGGTAACTGGATATGCAGCAGGGATATTTAGATAGAGGGGTGACTATCCCTAGGTTGTTGGGTTTTCTCTCTTTTCCCTGTTGGGATAATGCTGTTAATGTGTCTTACTTCCTATTTCCTCTTTGACTCTCTGGACCATAAGAATGAAGTTTACTGTGGCTGTTCAGCTCCTGTGAGTTACTGTGCCTTCCCCAACCTAGTGCCCTCCAGATTACGGGTGTGCTTCGACTCACTCCCAAATGCCGAATCCGAGTCAAAGTGGGCCAATTTGGCCCACCTCAGCCCAAATCCAGCCACTGTAGTTTACAACAGTAGATCTACAGCAGTTCAGAGCAGCTCTCCTTCTCGACCTGAGGCTTCAGGAAGGAGGTGGAAGGAACAGGAGGACTCCCAGGTGTTCTAATGCCCAAGAAGCCACAAAACCTAGCTGTGTCAAATTGGGACCAATTTGGAAGCTCTGAATTGTCCTCTGAGTTGAATCAGAGGATTTGTTGCTCTACTATTTAATCTGTTTTTGTTTAGTTTTGCAGATATATATCCCACCCTTTAATACGTGCCCAACTCAAGAATAAAGTAATACATACCTTGGAGAATAAAGCTGGTATCATTGGAGGTTAGAAGGCCTGGGGAAATTAAAAGGTCTCCAGCTAGCACCAAAAGGATATAGGTGAAGGCGGCAGACAAGGCTCCATAGCAATACAAAGGTGGGGTGCCACAACTGAGGAGGCCCTTTCTTCATCCATTACCCATCTCACCTCAGACAGCAGGAACTGCCAGAAGAATCACCAAAAGAGGGCCTCTGAAGATTACCTTTGTAGATGGACAGGTCCATTTTTCACATCCCCAAGATCCAAACTATGTAAAGCTTTAAAGCAGTGGTTCCCAAAGTGGGAAGTACCACCCCCTTGGGGGCAGTGGGTTTGCATAGGGGGCGTTAAGAGGCAAGGGGGAGGCAGGGGGCACTAAGAGGCAAAGGAGCGGCAGGGGGCGCTCGAGGTGGCCTTTTCCGAGAAGCGCCTCTCCAGGAGGTCTTAAAACCCAGGGACATTTTTATGGGAGAATGTAGTTTGGTCCCAAGCCATAGAGGGGAAGAATCCACACATGTATTAATACCGTTTAAGAAGAGTCCTTTTAACGGTGAATTGAAATGTTTCAAAAGCACCAAAATGCTAATGAAGAGACATACCCTGCTTTGTGTACCCCGCCATGCCAGATGCAAAACAGAGGTGTTCGCTCAATCTTATTAAGGCCAAATCTGTCGTATCTATGTTTATTGCAAAGTTAACTCTACTCAAGCGCAATATAGGCCATCGCGAGCTATACCAATTTCCGAGCTTGTCTGAGCTAGAACAGAAGGGCGGGATACAAGATGATGATCTGCAAGTTTATTGTGACCATTTGAATACGCTGCATGAAGATATGTCTGAGCGATTCAAGGATCTTCTTATGATGGAAATTCCAGACTGGGTGATAAATCCATTTTCAGATATTGAGGAAGTTGGATTAGTGGAGGAAGAACTAATTGAGCTACAAAATGACATTAAGCTGAAGCCAAAGTTTAAGAAATTGTACCAGGCGTTTTGGTTACAGAAGGAAATTTCTGATGGCTATTCTGCACTATGGAGAGTGGTTCAGAAGCTCCTGGTTGCATTTCCAACATCATATTTGGTGGAATGTGGTTTTAGTGTGGGTCTGCCTACTTCTCTACAAGCAAAGAAATCGACTCCAGATTACTTAACGTGGTGATTTAAGACTCATGTTAAGTGACTTTAAACCAGACATTGGGAAACTGGTATCACTTCATCAAGCCCATCCATCACATTAAGAATTTACAGAATAGTGAGGTACTCTACCCTAGTTACTAAACGTGATATCTAATATTCTTGCTAAATGACTATCAGACTTTGAAAAGATGATATCACTGGATCAAGTTCATCAATTATGTTTAATTGAATAAACTAAAAAAAATGTAATTGGATTTTGAATAAAGTATTCAATTAATTGTTACTGTTTTGAATTTTATTGTTATTATCTTCCTTAGTGGGTCGTTGAAAACCGCTATTCTGAATAATGATTTTCATAGTGTAGGGTAGGGGGGCGCTGGGCATGAGTTTGTGGAACCAAGGGGGCGGTGACCTGAAAAAGTTTGGGAACTACTGCTTTAAAGGTAAGAAAAGCACCAGCACTTTCAGTTGTACTCAGAAATAGAACGGGAGGCAGTCAAGCCATTTAAGCACTGCCACGGTATGTTCCTGATGACTGGTCCCAGTTAACAGCCTAGGAGCTGTACTTTGGATTAAGTGCCATTTTCTAACTGTCTTCAAAGCCCTATATACAACTCATTAAAGTAATCTAATCTGGAGGTTGCCAGAGCATGCATACCATTTTCTTCTCTCCACAGTAACATGCTGGCCTCTCCTCTGCAACAGCAGATCTGCATGTGAAATCCTGCTTCTGTGTGCAGGCTGTTGACAGAAAAAGAGTAGAGAGGAAAGGCATTATTTAATCCCAAATGTACACATAAATCTAGGCATGCTGCCTGGTTTCTTTTTTGATGAGGTGGCCTCTGCTCTAGTTGTCTTTCAAGGCAGACTAGATCATAAAGTGTGATTACTAGGAGTAGATGCTGGGGGGAACATTGTCAGTGGGGCTGTGAATTCACTCTGGGTTTCAGTCAGAACTCTAAAGGAGTCATCCAAGATGTCAAATCCTATAACCCAAATGGGACTGGCACCTTGGATAGCTCCTTTACAGTTCTCACTGGTTATCTGAAACTCAGAGCCCCACTGACATCAGAGCCACCAGCCTCCATTGATTACTAGAATACATGTATTACACAAATAATGCAACCATATACATGTTTTCTCAGGAGTAAATCCCACAGAATCAATGGGAGTTACACTCAAGTAAGTGTGCATAGGATTGTACTGAAAACTGCAATCTCATACGCACATACCTGGGACTAAGAGCCAAAACAAACAGTACTTTAAATTAGGGGTGTGCACAGACCCCCTGCTCCGCCCCGCGGGCCGATCCGAAAATTTCAGGTCGGCCTGCTCCGTGCCGCTCCGCCCATACTCCGCTCCTCTTCGCCGCGGAGCTCCAGCTCTGAATCGGAGCTCCGCAGTGGAGGGGAGTGGCTCCAGGTAAGGCCGAGAGAGGAGGGTGGGAGGTTGACCGGGCCCTGCCACCATCACCGCCCATGCGGCGACTGCGGCAGAGCCCGGTAAGGGACCAAGGGGGAGGGGGGCCTTACCTGCCTCTGTCCGCGGTCCGTCAGCGTCTTCAATTGAGCCCACGGTTCAACCAGGAAGTCTGGGCCGCTTGCGTTGAACCGTGGGCTCAATTAAACCGCGGGCTCAATTGAAGACGCCGACGGGCCGCGGATGGAGGCAGGTAAGGGAGAGGAGGGTGGGGGGTTACTGGGCCCTGCCGCCGTCGCCGCCCATGCGGCGACAGCGGCAGAGCCCGGTAAGGGACCAAGGGAGAGGGGGGGCCTTACCTGCCTCCGTCCGCAGTCCATCAGTGTCCTCAATTGAGCCCGCGGTTCAACCAGGAAGTCTGGGCCGCAAGTGGCGCAGACTTCCTGGTTGAACCGTGGGCTCAATTGAAGACGCCGACAGACCGCGGACGGAGGCAGGTAAGGGAGAGGAGGGCAAGGGGGGTTACCGGGCCCTGCTGCTGTCGCCGCATGGGTGACAGCGACAGCAGCAGGGCCCGGTAAACCCCACTTACCTTTCCGGCGGAGCTCCAGATCAAGGCGAAGG
This sequence comes from Elgaria multicarinata webbii, assembly GCF_023053635.1. NCBI lineage: Eukaryota > Metazoa > Chordata > Lepidosauria > Squamata > Anguidae > Elgaria > Elgaria multicarinata. The sequence goes on from NC_086174.1 coordinate 87,890,129, forward strand.
ATCCGCCTTCACCTCGATCTTCTTCACCACGCTCCGCCGGCCCCCCAGTCCTCTTCGCCTCCGCCTTAAGGGCAGGCAAAGCCCCCTGCTCCGCTTCTAATTCGCTGGTCCGATTAGAAGCGGAGCACATCCCTACTTTAAATGCATGCCTAGCAGCTGTGTTGCTTTCATATTTATTCCAGAATAGGCACAAAGGCCCCTATCCAAATCAGGACCTAGGGTGGGGGATAAGGGAAGTTTTAAGATCAGTTTGTGCCCCCTGCACCAACCTCCATTTTTAGAATAAAAATGAAAGGAGACATAGCTGATATACAGGCATTAGGATGCAATCCTATATATGTTTAGACTGATGTAAGTCCAACAATTCCCAGCATCCCTCAGCCAGTCATGGGAAATGCTTTCTTCTGTATGCTTTCTTCTGCCTAAACATGCATGGGTGGCACCCTTGAAGTAATATCTATTTTGGCCCACATCCCACTGAACTCAATACAACTTCCTGCTGAGTAGACATGCACATAGGATTGCACTGCAAGCAATTTCTGAAGAGAAGCAATCTCTCCTTAACTCTGGAAACTCTCTTATTTAAAGAGAAAAGGCAAAGGTGTTCCTGCAGCTGAACCAGAAAGGGGTAAGAAAACACATCATTGGTTCATTAGTAAAGTTACTACAAGTCAGAAGTGAGATGGAGGTCAGCTGTCTTCACCTGCTGCTCTAAGGAATTGTATAACAATGAGATAGAAGGAAGAAGAGGCATTTTTTTAAAAAAAATCCCCAAAAAGAGATTTGTGTGTTGCTTGGGTTGTTTGAGGAAGGCCCAGTGATGAAAAAATGTTAATTTTAAAAAGGAACGGGGACGGAGGATAAGCAACCCAATCCAATGAATACTTACTCAAAAGTATATTCCACTGAGATCAGTGGGACCTTAGGAACAGAAAATATGGGAGGGCTATTCACAGCATATTGAGACTGCAGGGAGCAACAATGCCTGCCAAGACTTGTTGGGCTTCAACCTGGAGATCCATCTGACAGATCTCCAACTAAAAGGGTGCTTCAGAGAGATCCTGTCATCCCAGGGTCAAGAGTCTTCCAGAACTCAGAGTGTAAGCTATGAGATTTAGAGAAAGACCTTTCATATAAGATCTGTTTCTAGTAGCCTTTGATATTGTGGATTCTGGGGAAGAAAACCAACTTTCCCACAAAATCAGGGCCTTTGAGTATGTTTGAACTGGGTCCTTCATTCAGTTGTTGATCAATCTCAAATATGTTATCAGGAATTGGGAAGGGGAGTGCTATCACTTCATCAACAAATGCTAGGAATTAGAAACAGTTTATATACCAACTTAAGGGTGCAATCCTATATGTGTTTAGATGGAGGGGTGGGAGTCCTACAACTCCCAATGCTATCTGGGGAATGCTGAGAGTTGTAGGAATTTTTTTTCTGTCTAAACATACATAGGTTTGTGCCCTAATTGATCTGATTGCAACATTACTTGTTGGCACATAAAGGGCACAAGGTAATTTTATCATGTCCATTTCACAATTGCTTCAAGAGAATGTCCTCAAATGAATCACTGCCCACAAATCATTGAAAAGTGGGTTTTCATTCTGTAAAATGCCACCTCTTGTCATGGGAGTGCAGCTTCAACAGAAATATTCCCCATAGGATATTCACACAGTCCAGTCATCTCATGGTGGCTTTTACCACATCAAAAATCAGTTTGAGAATTGGGCCAAAGGAGTACAGTTTATAAAAGACCAAAAAAGAAAAGGAAAAAGAAGCTGAAATTTGCACTTACCGATTGTGTATTTAGCAACTGGCAGTCTATATCCATTGGGTTGTATACAACATCGTCCTTCTGCTGATGAAAGTAGTTTCATCAGCAGAACCAGAAGAGGGCAATACCCCCTCCAGCCTGCAACCCTGTTCACACCCCCAAAATCTGCAACAGAAGCCTGAGAAACTCTCTGGAGCAAATTTTTGGGCAGCACGGAAGGTTACAGTGGGGACGAGAGAGGGGAAATTTCCACTAGCATGACATTAAATTTAACCCAGATAAACAGAATGGAAAACGACATTGGCTGATGGTTCTGTAGGATGAGATATCAGTTGGTGCTCTACCAAATCCTGAATCCACTTTACTCATTCTTTCCTGAGCAATTGACTCCAACCTCTTCTGCCCCTTTTCTGTTTAATACTTTATGGAATAGAAACTATGAATATCTACGTATGTACACTACCTGTATCTAGAAGCAAAGTTAGCACTGGGTTTTCAAGGTGTCTGGCTTAGTTTAAAGCAAATTTAAGTCATCTCCTCTCCTCCCTGCTTACCCCCAGAACCCAGAACTGCTGCCCCACCACCCATGGGACTTACCTTAGCTAGGGTGACCATATGAAAAGGAGGACAGGGCTCCTGTATCTTTAAAAGTTGTATTGAAAAGGAAATTTCACCAGGTGTCATTTTTATATATAGGGAACCTGGTGAAATTTCCTCTTCATCAGAGCTTCGACTATGGGCGGTATATAAATGTAATAAATAAATAAATAAATAAATAAATAGTTAAAGCTGCATGTGCCCTGCCCTCTTTTAAATCTGGTCACTCTAGTATACTTCTTGCAGCTTTAACTGTTGTGATGAAGAGGGAATTTCACCAGGTTCTCCATATATACAAATGACACCTGCTGAAATTCCCTTTTCTATGCAACTGTTAAAGATACAGGAGCCCTGTCCTCCTTTTCATATGGTCACCCTACCTTAGCCACGCATCCCCAATTAGAGCCACATTTTACACAGAGATGGAAGCTCTGTAGTTTTCGTAGCTCTACAGTCGCAAATGGTTCTTTATGGCCACCATAGTTTGTGACTATGTTTGTGAAATGGATCAAGAAAGATATGTCCTGTGGGGGGGTGCGGGTGAGGACAGCAGTTCTGGGTTCTGGGGGTGAGCAGGGAAGGAGGGAAGTGGAGGGGGAGAGTCCAGTGAACTCCCAGTCGGCATCACAGAGGGTGGGGGCAGCAATTCACCACCACTTCGAATCAGGGTTAGTCACCCCAAAGCATTCAGACCCATTCCAATCCGCTTCAGGGTGCCTTGGCCTAAATCAGTACTGCTACGGATTAGGCTGAAGTGGGCTGAATCAGCCCATTCGGCTTGGATTTGGAGTTCAGTCATGAAGTAGTGCACAGCCCTACTATGTAAGGGGCTATACATTTAATAATAAATAATGTAAACTAGGGCTGTGCACGGACCCCCTGAACAGCTTCATGGCCCAATCTGGAACTTCCGGATCAGGCCCAAACTGGTTTGGGCTGATCCACCCATCCCCCACTCCACTCCACAGAGTGAGATCCGGCTCCGCCGCCGTCGCCACATGGACGGTGGTGACACCACCACCAGGTAATCCACCCCCACCCCCTCACCTGTGTCCATCGCGGTCCATCGCAGGCTTCAGTTGAGGCCCCGGTTGAAGCTAGAAGAGAAGGCCGTGGCCTCTTCCGGCTTCAAGCCGGGGCCTCAGTTGAAGCCTGTGATGGTCCACAATGGAAGCAAGTAGCCCCCCTCCCCCCTGCCCCCTTACCTGGCTCCGCTGCCATCACCACATGGACGGTGGCAGCGGCAGGTAAGCCAACCCCCCCACCCCCTTACCTGCCTCTGTTGCAGGCTTCAACTGAGGGCCAGGCTTCAAAGCGGAAGCAGGCCATGGCCTGGCCCTCAGTTGAAGCCTGCGATGGAGGCAGGTGAGCCCCCCTGCCCCCTTACCTGGCTCCATCGCCGTCGCCTCACGGACTGCGGCGGCGGTGCCAGGTGAGTCCCCCTCCCCCCCATTTACCTGCTTCCAAAGCTCTGGATCGAGGCAAACCGCTTTGCCTCAATCCTCAGCCCCCCCAACCCAATTAATCTCCGCCTTTGTCGGACGTGAATCAGGCTGCTCCGCTATCGCTTCTCCGAACCGAAGCAGAACACAGTCCTAATATAAACTCTTCAGAGTACTAAGGAAAGTGGCATTCCTGCATCTCTTTTTGTTATACAGTTTGGGCTAGTTCACATGATCACTTTGTACATGTTCCCTTACCTTGCTCAAATAACTAAGTAACCAAGCCCATGCAAATGTAATTGAAACAATTGCAGATGAGTCCCCCGCTTATATCTGCTTCCGCTTCTCTCCCCTTCCTCTGTTGTTTCCTTGTGTTGTATTTTAGATTGTAAGCTCTTTGGGGTTAAACTCAGGCAGAATGGATTCAGTGAAGAGTTAAACCCTAGTTCAGAGTTCAATCACTTGCATAAGTAGAACCATATAATTCATACTTTAGAGCAAGAATCTTTTTCCCTGTCTCCTCTAGGCTGTTCCTCACAATACATTCTGTACTTGGACAAAAAATACGTACACCTCACATCCATTGAAGACATCACCATATATATGTTTAAATTTCTGCTTTTTGTAGCTAAATACCTGGAAGCACCGATATGGAAAGGACCAGGGCTACCACACTTCCATGTATTTTGACAAGAAAAGCATCAGTTTAAATTTGTGTATTCCGTTTTCCTGTGGTGGAAGGCTTCTATACTATGCCCTAAGTTCCCCTCTTTTCCTGGTGAAGTTCCTTTTTGAAGGGGTGGAAAATCTTGAAAGCGAAATCATAATCCCTTTTAAGCATTTACTCTTAATATTCTGATCACCTAGGTTGTGTCCAGATACGTAATTGGAATGTTCACCGCTTTTCCTCTAGAGATGGTAAACTACTGGCCCATTTGACAATCTTTCTTTAAGGCTCTATCACAGTTGCTACTAATTAAACTGCTGCTTAGAATATCGGCTAGTATTACTTCTTGCCTGAACAGTTCCTTCTGATTATCCCTTCCATAATGAAAATAGTATCCAGTACTGCAGCCTTCTCACAGCACGCTCTAGAAGCTTCTCTGTCCTCTAATGGTTTACCGTCAAGCTCCCTGTTTTTATGCTATGTGTTTATGGAATGGAAATTTATTCAGATATATCATTGTTGCTGGTAACGCTGCAGGACCTTTGACAACACAAAAACTCTGCCTTCAAGTTATCAGCTGCTTTGATCATCTGAGAGTAGCCCCATAGGCAACATAGGATTCATACTACACACCAGTGCAGACACCATGATAGAATCGAGGATGTGCAGTGGTCTAAGTCTAACCTCTTGCTCATGGCAGGAATCCAATTTAAAGCATCCCACACAGATGGCTGTCCAGTCGCTACTTGAATGCCTCCAACAGTGAAGAGTCCCCCACCTCTGTAGCCATCTGGTTTGATTGTCTAACTGTTCTGACCATTAGGATATTTTTTCATGATATTCAACCAAAACCTGCCTTCCTGTAACTTAAGTCCATTATTTTGTGTTCTACCATCTTCGATTATAGAAAACAGGCTGCGGCCCTCTTCTGTGTGACATCCCATTGGGTGTTTGAAAAGTGTTGTCATACCACCACCCCTCAGTCTTCTTTTCTCAAGGCTAAACATACCCAGTTCCTTCAATCTTTTTCTTGAAGGACTTAGTTTACAGATCCCTGATCAACTGACACAACCTAAAATTGCCTTTGCCTTTTTTGCAGCCACATCACTCTGCTGACTCATATTCAGCTTGGGATCAACTACAACTCCAAGAGCCTTTTCACACTTACTGTTGTCTTGCAAGGTATCCCCCACCTGTGCATTTGAATTCTCTTCCCTAAATGGTGGGCTTTGCACTTGTTTCTCTTAAAGTTAATTCTGTTATTTTCTCCCCAGTTTTCTAACTCATCAAGACCGGTTCACTTCACTCTCTTTCATTCACAGGCACATTCCCACAGCCCATCCACCCATGCTCTAATCATTTAACTTTTATACCATACATATAACAAAACAATTAATATATCTATTCTAGTCAAACATGCACCTCACCAACACACATGCTTCCTACTCCACTGCATAGCTACACACTAGGGATAGCTTATGATTTTTTTCCCAGTTTGTTTTTAATGAGAATTTACCAAAATTCGCAAAGTTCATATTCAGGAGAGAAAGTATTAGAGATTTTAAAATTTTGAAATGTGAGAGAAAGAGAAACTGACCATTTTGCTCACATTTAGCCTGTGACAACTCAATATTAGAAGGTGAAGAATACAATGAAATATTCTAGGTGTTGTATGTTGATTATTGAGTTACTGAGAAAAAGGAGCACAGATTACAAGGATAATTGAGGGGGGAATTAAGTGGGTAATCATACATAAGAGGACTTCTGTGCAGTGACCAAACTCCAATCGGAGGTTCCCATGCACCATCCTTGCAAGCTTTTAAGAAGGCCTTGAAAATGTATTATTTTACCATGCCCTTCTTGTGATATGAGTGACATTGTTGCTGCTATTGCCATTATTGTTGCTGGTTTGATTGTTGAATGATATTGTTTTTAATTGCTATTTAATCGTGTTTATGTTTTTATTGCTTTTACTATTTAAAATACTTTTTTATTGTATTTTGGTTGTAGGCTACCTTGCAAGGCCCTCTGGCCTGAAACATGACCAAAAATTTGTTTTAAATGAATTTAAATGAATTAATGAGAGAAGGGATGCAAAGAGTGTCATCAAACGACTGTTTTATTGCACACTCTCTCCCCATTTATGGATGTTTGTGGGTCCTTTTGACAATGGGCATGTCTACATCATGCCTATATCCTGTGGTAGTCCTTGGATCATCCCTGTGCATCCGCATAATGCACAGGGGCCCTTGGGGCAACCTGGGACTAGCAAGGACCCCTGGGATATCAGGAATCATGGAAAACCTGACTTTTCCACAGCTCCAGGACCATCCCATGGAGCTCAGCCATGTGGCCACTGCTCCTGGGTTGTTCTGTCTTGCACACAAGTAATGGGGACCATAAAATGGGCACAGAGCTGCACGGTGGCAGTCCGTGCCCATCAGGTTGGGGGGTGGGGAGTGGGGTCATTTTCAAACCACTTTCAAAGTGTTAAATCCTGCTTAGTGTAAATCACGTTCAAGGAAGGAACATAAACTATCCATCTCCTTCATTTTGTGTGAAATTAGATTCTTACTTCCAAGGGTCCCAGGCCCCTGCACAGAACTACATCTTCTCAGAAACAAATAGTCCTGTTGCCTGAGCCAGCCACACGTACAGAGATGCAAAATCAAGAAGTGGAGGTGCGTGAACGCCTAGTGTATAGGATTTCTTTCTGTTTCTTTCTAAAATGTCAAATTATTTGTAACATTTGTTTTTGGTCTGATCATAATCATGTCCATTTCTTTTCACATTGTTCCTTTTGCTATTAATCAAAATATCAATTCCCATTATTCTGCCAGCAGGCAGTTCTTTTAAGAGGGCAGTGTAGTTTTTGCAGAAATATCTGAGTAGGTGATATTCAGTTATTTCAGAGGCTGAGGAAAGGGTGGTCTGAGCAATTGCATGGAACTGCAGTCACACCTAAAATGGTCGGCTGTATACAAGGAGTAGCAAGTTACATGTAGATCGAAGTCTAAAGTTACCAGAATCATGACTGGAAGGAGTAAGTAATTGCCATGGTAAAGGGTGCAGCCTTACATATGTTTAGAGTGGGGGGGGGGGGAGTCCTACAACACCATGGGATTTATAGGACTTTTTTCTGTCTAAACAAACATAAGATTGTGCCCTAAGTAACCAAGATAGGGTTATCAACAAGTGAAGTCATCCTCGGAGCAGAGCATGGGCAAGCAGGAACTAGAGAATAGGATGGACAGCCAGCAACGACATTTGACAGAACAAGTGAGCGCTAAAGGAATTCCAACACGCAGTGGCAGCCAGCTTCCTTTCAAAATGTCCAGTCCTGGGGGCTGACCTGACATATGAGGTTTGTACAGAACGGACATGCCATGTCATATCCTTCCACCCACGCATCAGTGGTTATTTCATTGTGTATTGTTTATTTGCTTCTTTCTTATCAAATGGTATGAGAAGGGTTTCCCCCCCTTTCAATAAAAACATAGTATATGAGAGAGAGAGAGAGAGAGAGAGAGAGAGAGAGAGAGAGAGAGAGAGAGAGAGAGAGATGATTGTACAATAAAAGAGGTGACCCAAAGACGGAAAGATTTTTACAGTGCTGGGGTTATGCCCAGCATCCGTGGGCAACATCTAGAGCCCCAGCACCACTCATGCCAGTCCTGCCTCTCTCCCAGCCCGAATTGAATCATAGCATTACACTAGGGCATTCTGGAGAATTAAAAAAGTGGGCAGCTCACAGCTGCTAGGTCCAGGTCACAGCACTGCTGTTGTCTACTACAATCACTGTCAGCAGGTATTTCCTATTGGAGGAGGGTGTCCACAGATATAGAAGAGAGTCCACTAGAGGGTGCTTTTAGGGAGGGGCATCAAACCTAGAGCTGGCTCTGTCTCTGTCTCTGTCTCTCTGTCTCTCTCCCTCCCTCCCTCCCTCCCTCTGTGTGTGTGTGTGTGTGTGTGTGTGCGCGTGTGTGTAAGCCTTAATTCAGTGATAGAGCACTTCCTTTGCATGCCAAAGGTTCCAGATTCAATTTCTAGCATTTTGAGGAAGGCCTTGGAAATATTTCTGTCTGAAACCCTGGAAATCTGCTGCCATTAGATAAAGCTGAGCTAGATGGACCAGTGGTCTGAGAAGGTCTGCTTTGTCTTTTCTTTTTTCCAATGTATACCCAGCACATCTGCCTAAAAACGGGCCTCAAGGCAGCTCACAAGAAAAATCATATCTCTATATCAAAAACATACCCCTCAAAAATAATGTTTAATAAGCAGGATAGAATATGTAAGGACTTCCCTCTGTTTTGAAGGCATCTTCTGTTTAAAGAACCATCAGAAAAAAGAGCTGGGCCTTGAAGCTGGACAAGTCACCTGTTTACAGTCTTACATACAATGGTGTCCTGGCTTGCTTCTCCCCCCCACCCAACACTGACACACACAGAGGTAAAATCATTTTGAATTCCATGGGGACAAAAAGGCTTTGGGGGTGATTTGGAGTGGGGAAATGAATGGTGGAGAATAGGTAACATGCCTTGTGCTGCTTCTTTGCTTCTAATTCCCTGTCCTGAAATATAGATAGATAGATACACACACACACACACACACACACACACACACACACACACACACACTATGCAAGGTTCTAATATGCAAGGTTTTGATAACATATAGTTAGCCTCTGGGGATGTTTCACCTGAGATTTTATTCCATGCACTTAAAACTATAACTTGCAGCCCTGATTTCTACTGACAAACACTGAATTGCTGAAAGTGTAGTAAAATAGCTGAAAGGGCAGAAAGGACCTCTAACAATAAAAATGTAACACCACTTCAGAATTGGCTGGCTAATTACTAATCTTGTTCACTATTTCTGGGGGGAAATTCTGTCACTGAGTATTAACAGAACAGTAAATGAGAAAATTGTCTATAAGGAGTTAGATTCATGACAATAACCATACTGCTGTAAAAGAAAATGGTGTACTCAAACTGTAATAAAGAAGCCTATATAGAGAATGTCAATCATATTGAACTTACTTACTATACTCTTTTTTTAAAATAGTGCAACATTTTTTAACATATCACCTTTATTATACTAAGCAAAGTCTATACAGTTTAGGCAATAGGAAGAACCATGCATTGGAAATGGATGTTCGAAAACATGATCTGAGATCCATAGGGGAAATATAGAAATGCTCAAATTGAATTTCATTAGCCATACTGTGATCATTTTGTAGGTTCCATATTGATTTTTTATGATTTTTGGATGCACACACACACACACACTGGGGTGGAACAGATTAAACAATGAAAGTAAAACAGGTACCTCTCTCTCCTCTCTCTGCAAAGAAACAGCTCACTTTGCAAATAATGCAACAGAAGATCTTGTAGATCTCTCTCTCTCCCTCTCCCTCTCCCTCTCCCTCTCTCTAAATCTCACCCTAAATCTCACTTTGCAAACAAACGCCCCCTAATCTCACATCACACTGTGTGTGCAATGATAAGAAATCTCACTTTCACTTTCTCTCTCTCTCTGACCAAAAGGTCAAGGACAAATTGGCATTCCCCCAAACACTGTGATTGGAGGAGAATAGAACAGGAAGGGAGAGTGCTGTGGCAATTCCTAATTGGTTAGCCACAGATGTCAATATCAATTATCAAAACTTCCCCAGCTCATCACCCCATGTTCCTTATTGGGAGGTTTTCAATTAGACACAGCACACACACACAAAAGGATTGAATTATTTCAGAGATGTTAGAAGCTCCAATTGGACACATTTCCACTCTGAAATTATCTGATGGGTTTAGAAGCAGCCAATCTCTGCTCTAGAAGATTGACTGTTCTGCACATGTTTGCTGTTACCAGATAATTCTGGGGCAGAGAGCACACCCCTAATGCTTTTCATGCAAAGACCACATATTCGTGAACACATCTCACTCAGCTGGGACAAGATATAACTGACCTAATTAAATGGATGAGGTTGATTGTGTGAGTATTCTCCAATCTCAATGGACAGTGAGTCCATGGACTAGGCCCATATGGTCACTCCTGATCATCTCTTTGTGTCATTTTACCACCAGCTACATAGATGGCCACAGATAAATAGTGCCCAAACAAGTGGGAGAACACTTACAAAGCACCTGTATTAATAAGGCATCCAAACCCACTTGGAGATAAATATAACATAAAGTCATGGTGGTGGTACTTGCTCTGTTGGGCACCAAAGTGAAAGCTGATTAGATGACTCCTCTTCAAGCATATAAAGGGACCATCCCAGGACTGACTCTGAGTGTGACAGACATATTGATCAATGAGTTCAGATCCTGATTTCATTACGAATTCTGTCTCTAGATTCTCCTTTACCTCCACAAAATCCTGGTTTTATATTTCACAGTTGTGAGCATGGAAAGTTTTTTTTCTTTGCATTATATTGTGATTTATCCTCAAAGGTCATGGCTAAAATCCCTCAGACGAAATGACAAATGAATCTTCTTTTATTGTATCATGCAAGATTAATGGGAAGCTGGTCAATAATCCATTCTTGGATTTATATCAAACATTTACTTTTAAATGGAAGGAGCTCTGTTGGGGTCATTTGAAATATCTTCCAACCTCACAGTAAATCACTGATAATCATTTCAAAACCAGGGCCAAACTATTAATATATCCAATTAGAAATTCAGTCTGAACTAAGTCCCTTTAGAGAGCATGGAGGTTTTGAAAACAGAAAGCTACAGTGCTAACCTTGGTTTCCAAATGAATAGGAAATAAGAGGAAAATTAATCGAACAGATCATTTTTGAAACATTTGCAGGGCTTTTTTATGTAAAATGTGCAGCCTCCAAATACAGTATGAGCTTGTGGAAACTTTTCTTGTTGTTCTGAATAACAAGTTCCATGGATATGCTAAGCAATAGATAGTTATGAAAAAGGCTCTGGGAGTAAACCAAGATGGCAATTGGATATTGAGGTTGGCATCTTAATTAATTGATATACGTAGCATGATATCAGCCCAGGAAGTTATTGGCCATAACTCAGCTCTAGTCATGTGCAATTTGACTAAATAGCCTACTAATTTCTTGGATGTGCTTCCATTTCTTTTCTTTTCTTTTTTTAAGAAGTAGTATAATATCACAAATATAAACCATGGGACAAAACCAGCAGAATTTATTTGTCCAACGGTTTAAATGATGAGCATTTACAATATACCCCAAAGTCAAATATAGAAGGGGCAAAAGAACTGCTATGAAAACAGGATAAAGTAAGCTGTACAATTACAATTTCAGAACATCAAAGAATGGCATTTATGTCTTAAAACTTCCCTAGCAAGCAAGAAAGGCAGGTGACCTAAAAATAAATAGACTGCTGCAATGCAATAACATGTCTAAGGGCCACTGCAACCTCTGTGGCAGGTCAGGCAGCGTGGCATAACATGGGGAATCCATATTTGTTATTGTGTCTGTGCCTTGGCTAATTATTAGCATCCTTTTCTTATGTTATGTAAACCGAAATGTCTACTCTTTCTTTCCATGACTAGTGTGGGTCAGGTACTCAATTTTGCACTTGTTCTGTGCCACAGATCTGACATTTCTGTTGGCTGCAATGTGGTAAATTGTCCACTGGAATCAGAATAATGCATTGCTTCCTTACTAAATTTGAAGATGTGGTCTGAAAGAATACAGCAGCATGGGTTTATAGGTAAGGAAATTCTATCATATTGGCCTCTGTGAACTGCCGGCTCAATCAGTGTAACCATAAACGAATAAAATGCCCTCCGTAGGTTTAGATTTTAGAAACCCACACAGACATAGTTCGGATGCTTTAGATGTTAATCAGTAGAGATCTCTTTAGAAACCATCTGACCCAAAGTAAACCTGTATGTGCCTGCAGGTGAAAGAGAAATTGCAAGTATCTTTCTATAAAGAGGAACTGCAATGATATTAATTATCTCAACCACCACCTATTCCCCCCAATAAGCATAACTGTGGATTTGGAAGAACATTCTTTTAATCTTCAACATGCAACAAGCTGCTAAAAAATTGGTAGGGATGGCCTGAGAAGGAGATATGAAAATAGCAGTGACTTCTTAAAAAGACATGCCATTTTTTTTTCAAACAAATCAAATAACAAGAGTGCCGGAGGGCATACAACTGCACCTCTTGAAAATGAGTAAAACTTTCTGCACGATCGTGGACCCTGCCTTATCAGGATTCCTGATCATGTGACAAGTTCTACTTACATTCAAGCCAACACAAGTAGAACCTTGTTCAGACCTTGCCAACTCAACACTGTAAGTCCTGAACTGAAGGGAGAGGGGCCACTGTGCCGCTGTTCCTAGAGACCTACGGGGAGGGGTCAGCATGTATGGCCCTGACCCTCAACTCACTTTAAGGCCTCAAACAACTGGGTGAACAACTGAACAGGATTTGTATCATCCAGATTATATAGTGCACCACAAGCAGAGTATATGAGGAACTATGGCATGCCACAGGTATTGATATACAGTGGTTAAGAGCCAGGCTGTGATCCTAAGCAAAGTTACAGATGTTTGTGTCTCATTGAAACCAATTATAATTATGCACTCAATCTACCATTATAACTATTAACCATTATAATTATGCAGCCATTATAAAGATGGCTGCATAATTATAATTATGCACCCATCTTTATAATTATGCACCCATCTACCACAGAGAAGGCTATCCAACTCTTTTTTTTTAACATATCACACAAATTCATAGAGAATGGGTCTCCAGGTGGCTCTTAGACAAAATAATCAGATGAGACTTCTAGAGACAAATATTTCTGAGGCTAGAATTTATTTGAGTTACTACTGGACATGCTGGAGTCTATTCTATGCTATTTTTTTTCCTTTTCTGCAATCTTTTAAGAAACCTGCTTTGTAATTCAGGAGAAGCCAGAACTGAATGATTTTGCTTGCGACGAAGAACAGGAGTACCTTTTCCAGAGGCATTGGAGAAGTTGAGTTGTGTCTAATTCCCCTTCCATGTCATTATTTTCTGGCCAGGGCAGTTCTAGCCTGTTAGGATCTGGAAGGTATATATGAGCATCATCAGATGACCATTTTATAGCATGCTTATTACTAGGGATGTGCTCCGCTCCTATTAGAAGCGGAGAATCCGAAGCGAATTGGCCTGCTCCGCCTTGCCCAGAGGCAGAGTAGAAGCGGACTGGGGACCCGTAGAAGCACAGCGAAGAGAAGCGGCCATATGCGGCGCGCTTCTCTTTTCGCAGACCGATCTGATCGCCATTTTGAAAATTTTTGCCCATAGGATTGCATTGCGGAAAAGATTAGGGGATAACTGTGTTGTTTTTTAAGCTATCTTTCTGAAACTTCTTGTGCTTAGAGAGTCGTGGCTGGGGGTCATTTTGAGCCTACTCTCAGCTCTCTGCATGCTGCGGTTCGCTTGCTAGAATTTTTGGAAAAATCGAGTAAAACAGCGGGAAAATACCTTTTTCGAAGGGCTGAGGGGCAGAGTCAACTCCCGGTCATGATCACATGATCCCAAAGTTGGAGGAGGGGATAGGCAAAATGGGTAACTTGGGATTCTGGGAACTTCTCTTTCTTAGTCTGAACGGACTTTTCCCAGTGTTTTTTAAAACAGTAGCCCCACCAAATGCACAAACACAACCTGAAATCATATACTAAGCCAATAATAAGAGATAGAAAAAGTACAGCACTGCTACCCACCCTAACTTTGGGGAACAACTGAATAGATGTGGTGCAAGGGGATGAGCTCCCCTAGGGCATGTGGATGTGCCCTGTGCACTCTCCTGTCCTTGGAGGGCCATCAGAGCCCTCCAAAGGTAAATCACTGGAGAGAATGCCTATCATGAGTTGAAGTGATCATTTGCTTCTTAAAGACTGGTACCTAGACAGGACCAGTCAAATTGGCAGATGATTCCCCCTCCCCTTGGGCACGTCCACTCCCCTCTTACTGGTAAAAGACAGATATAGCCTTTTTTTAAAAAATCTTGTTGTTGTTTATTCAGCAACACTGCTGCTTTTAATTCCACCCCTCCTTTGTTTATTTATTTATTTATTTATTCCATTTTATATGCATTACTGGCTTTGAAACTATCCTTGGCTCACTTCCTTGTGCCCCCAGAAATGTCTGCTGCCTGCCTGCCTGCCTTCCCTCCCTCCTCCCCTGCCCACCTCGCAGGAATGGTTTGGTTTTTGTGTGTCTTGCTTTGACTCAGGGGAGAAGTCCTTCTTGTGCTCAAGTTCCAAACCAATTTTTCAAGTGTGGAAGAAGATTCATATTTAGGTTTATCTCTACTCCCCAATTCATGGCATGTTGGGATTTCCTTTGAAATGGGCTGTCTACAGATACTGGGGTGTCCGACTTTCATAAATTCCCCAAAAATCCGGGGATGATGGGATTAGCTTGAAACTTGGCGTCCATTTGGACACATGGGTAAGCTGTCATAGGACCAAAGGTGAGGTTTGAGCTGTCTGCAGATACTGGGGTGTCCGACTTTCATAAATTCCTCAAAAATCCAGGGATGATGGGATTGGCTTGAAACTTGGCGTCCATGTGGACACATGGGTAAGCTGTCATGGGACCAAAGGTGAGGTTTCTGACATGCAAATTGACGTAGTTGTAAAATGGGACTTGATTTGGGGTGAATTAAAGGTCAGAGCCCCGCCAAAAATCAGGGGATGATGGGATTGCCTTGAGTCTTGGCGTGCATGTGTATCCCTGGATAAGCTATCATGGTGCCGAGTTTGAGGTTTCTAACATGCAAATTGACGGAGCTATCGAAAGGGGTGTGAATGGGGTGCCCGATTTTCAAAAATTCCCCCAAAATCAGGGGATGATGGGATTGGCTTGAAATTGGCATCCATGTGGACACATGGATTAGCTGTCATGGTACCGAAGGTGAGGTTTCTGACATGCAAATGGACGTAGTTGTAAAATGGGACTTGATTTGGGGAGAGTTAAAAGGTTTAAGCCCCGCCAAAAATCAAGGGATGATGGGATTGCCTTGAGTCTTGGCATGCATGTGTATCCCTGGATAAGCTATCATGGTGCAGAGTTTGAGGTTTCTAACGTGCAAATTGACAGAGCTATCAAAAGGGGGGTGAATGGGGTGCCCAATTTTCAAAAATTCCCCAAAAATCAGGGGATGATGTGGTCTTGAAACTTGGCGTCCATGTGGACACATGGATAAGCTATCATGGTAGCGATTTTGAGGTTTCTAACGTGCAAATTGACGGAGCTATCGAAAGGGGTGTGAATTGGGGTTATGGATGGTGCGTTAGAGGTTAGAGCCCCACCAAAAATCAGAGGATGATGTATTGCCTTGAGTCTTGGCGTGCATGTGTATCCCTGGATAAGCTATCATGGTGCTGAGTTTGAGGTTTCTAACGTGCAAATTGACGGAGCTATCGAAAGGGGTGTGAATGGGGTGCCCGATTTTCAAAAATTCCCCCAAAATCAGGGGATGATGGGATTGGCTTGAAACTTGGCGTGCGTGTGTATACGTCCATGAGGTGTCATGGTGCCAAACTTGAGGTTTCTAACTTTAACAGAAAAAAAGTTGTATACTTTTTTAGCTTTCAATGCAAGCCTATGGGGGGGGGGGAAATGGAGCTCCGATCCGGATCCGGAGCTCCGCAGCGGAACGGAGTGGACATAGGCGGAGCGGGGATGGAGCGGAGTGGCCCGATCCACAAGTCGCAGATCTGGAAGAGAAGCGGAGCGGGGGTGACCGTGCACATCCCTACTTATTACTGGCCACTTACGGATGTTTGCAGGTCTTTTCAACAACGTCATCTGCCTCCCATGCATATCCTGCTCCATCTGGTCTTTTTTCTGCAACAAAAAATACCCAGAAAATGTAAAGAACATAAGACGTGCCATGCCGGATCAGACCAAGGGTCCATCTAGTCCAGCACTCTGTTCACAAAGCCATTGGCCAGGGACCAGCAAAGCAGGACATGGTGCAACAGCACCTCCCACCCATGTTCCCCAGCAACTGGTGCACACAGACTTACTGCCTCAAATACTGGAGATAGCACACAACCATCAGGGCTAGTAGCCATTGATAGCCTTCACCTCCAGGAATTTATCCAACCCCCACCCCCCTTAAAGCCATCCAAATTGGTGGCCATCACAACATCTTGTGGTTGTGAGTTCCATAATTTAACTATGCACTGTGTGAAGAATGACTTCCTTTTATTTGTTGAGTTCCATAATTTAACTATGTGCTGTGTGAAGAAGTACTTCCTATTATTTGTCCTGGATCTCCCACCAATCAGCTTCATGGGATGTCCCCTGGTTCTAGTATTTTGAGAGAGGGAGAAAAATGTCTCCCTATCCACATTCTCCACACCATGCATAATTTTGTACACCTCTATCATGTCTCCCCTTAGCCTCCTTTTTTCCAAGCTAAACAATCCCAGTTGATGTAACCTTCCCTCATAGGGGAGATGCTCCAGCCCCTTGATCATTTATTCTAAGTGTGGTTGCACTATAAATTTGTATAAGGGCAGTATGATACTGGCCATTTTATTCCTAATTCCTTTTCTTATAATGCCTAACATGGAGTTTACCTTCTTTACAGCAGCCGCACACTGGGTGGACATTTTCATCACGCTGTCCACCACAATCCCAGGATCTCTTTCTTGCTTGGTCACCGCCAGCTCAGATCCCATCAGGTTATACTTGAAGTTGCCCGGGGGGGGGAGGTTTGCCCCAACGTGCACCACCTTACACTTGACATTGAACCGCATCTGCCATTTGGATGTTCTGCATTGTGGGTAAAATGCTAGGTGCTGGTGGTGGATTGGATCTCTGTACCGCAGGACAATGTCTGCAATGTATTTAAGCACAGTGAATTAACTGTGTACTGTTCCCATAAGTACAAGCCAGTCTCTGGACTGCTCCTTCTCTTCACTTGACCTAGGGAAAACCCCACTGCAGGCCTCCATTAAGGGTAGGGATGTTGCAAGTGCCTGCATGTTGGCCCCTCGACCCTGCTCACCAAGCCACAAGTTGCTGACAGAGCCCTGAGGCTCAGATTGTTCCGGCAGCAGTCCACTTTCATTGCCACACCCAACAGTTGTCAAGCCCTCACAATCTCCTTTCTTGCAAGGAAGAAGGCCATGGTGAGGCCTTGACAGCTGAAGGGGGCAGGAGTCATCATTGCCATACACCAAATGCTTGTGCTTTCCTCAAGGAAAGGACAAATGCTTGGCGGTGCACAGTGACTCCTGCCCCCACTGGCTGTCAAGGCCTCACCATGGCCTTCTTCCTTGCAAGGAACAGGTTCCTTGCAAGGAACAGGTTCAAAAAGCCTTGAGAGCCAGCAGGTGCAGGAGTCACCGTCACTGAAAGGGTGAGCGTTTTACATGCAATGATGGGAAACAAAGCCCTATGAAGAGAGACTTAAAGAACTGGGCATGTTTAGCCTGGAGAAGAGAAGATTGAGGGGAGACATGATAGCACTCTTCAAATACTTAAAAGGTTGTCACACGGAGGAAGGCCAGGATCTCTTCTCGATCCTCCCAGGACACGGAATAACGGCCTCAAGTTAAAGGAAGCCAGATTCCAGCTGGACATCAGGAAAAACTTCCTGACTGTTAGAGCAGTACGACAATGGAATCAGTTACCTAGGGAGGTTGTGGGCTCTCCCACACTAGAGGCATTCAAGAGGCAGCTGGACAAGCATCTGTCGGGGATGTTTTAGGGTGGATTCCTGCATTGAGCAGGGGGTTGGACTCGATGGCCTTGTAGGCCCCTTCCAACTCTGCTATTCTATGATTCTATGATTCTATGACTCTAGTGGCCCCCATTGGTGCTTGGCCTCTTCCAGTAAGGTGATGTTGTATAAATGGCTCCTTTACACAACAATCCCTTTCCAGAAGAGGCCACCTGCAATTTTGTGCAAAATGGCGGCAGCTTGCAAAGAGGGTGGACAGCTCCCTGAAGCCTCATTGGATGCTTGCCAAACCACTGAGAAGCTGGTGCAGTGCCATAGGCAGGGGTTAATGGTGGCTCAACAAGCAACTGATGAGACGTGCACAGGGAAATTCACCCATCATGCACCTTTACTTAGGGTGACCATATGAAAAGGAGGACATGGCTCCTGTATCTTTAACAGTTGCAGACAAAAGGGAATTTCAACAGGTGTCAATTGTATGCATGCAACACCTGGTGAAATTCCCTCTTCATTACAACAGTTAAAGTTGCAGGAGCCCTGCCCTCATTTGTAGAGTCACCAGATACAAAAGACAGCAGGTCTCCTGTAGCTGTCGTAACAAAGAGGGGATTTCACCAGGTGCTGTATGCATACAAATGTCACCTGCTGAAATTCCCTTTTCTCTGCAACTGTTAAAGATACAGGAGCCCTGTCCTCTTTTTCACGTGGTCACCCTACCTTTACTGAGCCTTTGTATTCCAGAGTCTTTGCAGGATTACAATTAGCACAATACACATGCATCCCCCTTGTTTGTTCATTTCCTTTGTGTGCTAGTTCCATATGTTTCATTTATACAGCCAGTAGATGGCTCAATTCTGGCAGTACACTACTTCTTTGATGGCAGTATATATTTATTACTGATTTTTGGTGGTTTATAAAATGGCACAATAAGCTTAAAAATGATGGGAGAGTCACCAGAGGTTGACAACATCATAAAAAGGACCTGTGAACTTCCGTGCATGATAAATGCCTTGTGTAGAAATGGTGTAAGAGCTTCAGCTATTAGGCAGTATAAAAATGCAATCAATCAATCAATCAGTCAATAAGAGTCCTTCCAGGGTGATGTATAATCCAATTTAATGACCAACATCTATGTGAAGCTTGAAGTCTGTAGTCAAGTTTAATCAGACAGACAGTGTCAACTCCTGTAGCTCAAAGTATTTAGGCAAAGGAAATTCTTCCATAATCAAACTGAACTAGGCACCCACGTGGGCAGAAATGTATCATGCTAAAACAAGAAACCTACTGAAAACATTCCCTCTGTTGAAAAAAAAAATGGAAGCTAGACAAAACAAATGGTTTTTTTGTTCCCTGGATCAATGGTCACAGGGAATGCTATGGAGACAAGGCAGGCATTCTTCTGTAATAGGAAAAATGGTTCTTGTGTTAAAGATCCACTTCAAAATACAGCAATTTAGCAGAGGCACTAATGGCCTCTCAAGACAATATACTTCAGTGCTTCATTGTGGGAAATATGGTTATCGCAACGAAGGATGGAGAAGAGATAGAAGATGTAAGACTTCACCATAGCTTCCCAAGGGCAACACAATGAACTCTCACAAAGGCAGGAAATGTATGCTTATCACCTCCTTCCTAAACATAGTTGTTATTATAATTGTCCCCTACAAATAAATAAATAAACGTGGATTATGACAGCACAGACATAGGCATCCTATGCAAGGAAGTAAACTAGTCTTGTGTTAATATGCAGCAGTAATGCCTGATGATTTTATTTTATTTATTTATTTATTTATTACATTTTTATACCGCCCAATAGCTGAAGCTCTCTGATGATGGTGGGCTTGGAGGAACAAAGGCCACAGGCATGGCCACGTTACAAAATAAGAGCAAAAAAGTCATGTGGGGTGGCTTTTCCCACTCTTCGCAGCTCTAATCTTTGAATCTTTCCACCGCCTTGCCTACACCAGCTTTCCCCAACCTAGTGTTGTCCAGATGTTTTGGACCCAACTCCTATCTTTTCAATGGCCATGGTGTTCTTTTCTTTTTCCTCTTTTACAGTATGATGGATATTTTGCAAGTGATTTTTGATTACAACTTTCTGGAAATCTTGGTACTGGGCTTCTTTGTTATTTTGCCTATCTTTGAATTTGTGAAGTGAATCAACAACACTTGACTCATCAGCACAGTTCTGACTGGTACAATTTGGAGGATGTCCATGTCATCTTCAAATACTCTCAATCTGTTTCAGCTGCCTGTCTTGCTCTGTGCCAGAGAGCATCTGGCATCTCAAAGCAGAGGGCTTATCAGGAGGTCCAGTTGCACCTCAAGATCCCCTTGACAATCTTTGATTTCTTGTTCATGAACTCAATCAATTGGGAGTGGAGGAAATGTTTTCCTGATCTTGCTCAAGGTCTCAAACACCTCCTTCATGGAACTGGGTAATTATTTCATGCCTCTGGTATGTATTGGCATCCACTTTGCACAATGTGCATGGTCCAAGGCAAAGAACAGAGGTGTCCACTTCTCTAGGCCATCAACATACAGAGGAAATATTTTATGTCATGCTTTAATGAAGAACAAGAATCCCAAATATGATGGCTTCTGTGGAGGATTGCCATGGAAACCCTCAGAAGCAAGTAGGCAGGTCTTGTCAGGTGAACTAAGGTGTGTGTGTCTGCAACACACGGAAATACAACCACCAATTCCAAGATGACTTTTACAGGAGCATCTGGCATGACCACATGCACCAACATGGTATTGAGAGCCTAGGACCTTCTACTGTGCAAACATTGCTAAGACAAACAGACTTTTGTCAATAATAGATGGGATTTGTGATGGGTTGAGAAACTCAGTGGCTTGACTTCTCAATAATAATTTTGACTGGAAACACGATTTTGATCAAAATATTCAAACACCTACTGGAGAAGCAAAGTTTGCAAGATCATTTGCTTAAGGCAACTTTCTGTTTTGGATAGTGCGATACACTTGTCAGATCTACACCAAGCAGGATATAATGCTATGAAAGTGATTTGGAAATGGTATATGGAATGTGTCCTAACAGTTGTCAGTGCACTTCAATACCATTATAAAGCAATAGTGTAGTTCCTGCTCCTATCAATCTCCTAAACAAAAGAATATCATATATATATATATATATATATATATATATATATATATATATATATCCAAGTTTGTTATGCCTTCTTTAACGTGCAAGTGTGAGAGTAAGAAAGAATAATCCATGGTTTCTCGGCTGTGAATCTTGTCCTTAGTATTCACAATTTAAGAACATATGTGCTCCCTTGGCAAGCTGCATTTGTGCCCATCTGTTCACATGGCATGAAGTACAAATGCAATTTAATGAGTGGATCATGATAAGGTGTGCAAAACTATCAGTGGGAACTGCAGAAGGGGACTCTGTGTAATATGAAAAATGCTTATCTTGCTATTTTTCCCCGCCCTTTCTGAAGAAAGAATTTGTGTGAGAATTAGCCCTGCATGTGACCAAAGCTGGGCCCTTGCATAGTTGAAGATGTTTCAAACAAACAAACAAACAAATCAGTCTCACCATTTAAAGATGGAAAGGAATTTGCCATCTGAATAATGAAATAAGACATAGGAGCTGTCAGTTCCTAATCATTTAGATCATTTGGTTACATTTGCAAATAGAGTGCCCAGTGATAATTAGCTTCTCAGAAATTTTAGATACCCATATTTATCATAATTTGATCCATTGGCTTGTTACCCTTTGGCAATTCTTTCTTCTCTTACATCTTATGATTTGTTCCAAGCCAAGAGTGTTAATTATCTCAGATGGTTCCTGGTTTACAGCAGTGTAGGATCCTTTCTTTGGCCTATGCATAATTTCTGGGGGTTGCATTGCTTGCATGGCAGCAACCTTGTCAAAGATTTAATGTGAGGCATTCTGGGAGTCAAGACATACATTTCTCTTCAGGTGTTGGCATAGATCATTGTTTTGGACTGTTGGTTCCTCGTTCCTAAACTTCAACTCTACCTCTGCTTGATTTGTCTGGACAAGTAGCTGCACACATACTTTGGTGGAGGAGCCTCTGACATGTTTTGCCATTCAGATCTGGTCATTGCACCATCCTGGATTGCTAAATTTGGAGGTGTTCCAGAAAATCCAAAACAATCACTGTTCACTACAGCATCATGAGTGGTTGCATTAAGTGCTATACTGAATATTTTTATTCATCTACCCACCCACCCCTCTGCAATTCATGCAGGGATGGGGGTGAAATGTAGTGTCCTACAAAAGAGTTGGAGAGGAGGGAAATTTCAAATAAATTTCTCATAGAGAACAGGGGGCAGGAATTTCATTTATCTTATTAATTGTATGAGGTGGCCAAGGGTTCTTGAACCTATTTTCTTTTACTTATAGAAGTCTCTGTGTGCACTGGTAGCATTGTGGCATACTTCACAAACAGGCTTTCAGCCTGCCAACACTTTCTGGAATGCCCATGTGACTATACAAGGGTACATGCTCACTGGGCACAGCAGTGAAGAACTCTGTAGCTTTGCACTGCTGCAAGCTTTTCTAAAGTTTGAGAGCTTAGGAAAGCCTTGTACCTGCTTGTGCCCATGTTTGTGAATGCTGGTATAGTGAAATTGCCACATTTCAGAAGAGGCATCCTCCCCAGTCAGTTTGAAAATAATCCACTCTTTTACAAACTGAGTCAAAATCCTCTAGAACATCCTTCCACAATTGCTGCTGCCCTCTAGATGTTTTGGATTTCAACTCCCATCAGCCTCAGACAGGGTTCAGGAATGCTGGGAGTTGCGATCCTTAATGCCAGGAGAGTACCAGGCTGGGGGAGGCTTGTTTAGAATTTCACCTGAGCTTCTAAATAACTTTGGCTCACTCCATTTCATCCCACTGTATTCCTTCAAAACATATCTTCCAGCCCTTAGTAAGAACCTGAAATACCATCCAAACCACAATTTTTAGGGATCTTTATTGGGAGCTACTCATTGGTAAGGCATAATGGTGTAACAAAGGCCCAAGAAGCAATATAACTATTGGGATATACATTTTGGAGAAAGGAAAGGAAGCAAGAAGGAGTCACAAGGAAGCTGGGAGTGAGGAGGAGTCCAAGGAAAAGAAAGGATGTGAGGTTCCCTTTGTCTTGATTCCTAATTGACTAAATGGCTGAGGTCTTTCTGGATTTTAAGAGAACACAAGGGGGAAAGCCCCGGCTTTTTCCCAAGAAAATGCTAAAAGGCTCAGAATCTTGGCTACGTGCCTCCATGTAATATAAGTATATAGTCAGGTCCAGCCCTACCATTACAGAGAGTGAGGCAGTTGCCTCAGACAGCAGATGCTGGGAGGTGACAGCCAGGTTTTTGGGAAAAGAGCTGTGTGCCACACTGCCTGTCCTGTGCCCCCTAAGCTAGCTGCCTGCTTTCAGGTATGCTAAATGATGCTGTCTCCTTGCCAGTGTTGAGAAAAGATTGAACTATCAGTTCAGGCAGCTTTTGTATATGGAATGCACCAGGGCACCATCTTGTCCTCCACTCTTAGCAGCAAAATGCCTTTGGCCTGCCCAGGTAACAGTACTATTCATTTCTTTATTTATTTTTTAAAAGGAAGTTCTGAAAGGCAGGTACTTCCTAAAGAAGATAGTTGGATACACAGGCCTGATCAGCTAGTATGCATATATAATGGAAGTGGCATAATCCCTGGAATCATATCTGATCAGATGAATTTCATGTCAAAGGTTTATGATTACTATTCCACCAGGGAATGAGTGAATATTCTACTTGAATGCAGGAAGGAAGGAAGAAAGGAAGGAAGTTGTTCTTAGTTTTAAAATCTGAACCTCCACAGGATGTTTTAGAACCACCATGTAAAATATCCATTCTCATATCATTTCAATTGATGCCATTAATTTGTAAAAAGGGAGGGAAGGAATAGAAGAGATATTGTTTTTCTCAGAGAGGATCCTTCAATGGATTACAGAAACCATGAACTTTGTCCTTGAATTCTACAAGCATTTGTCCTTGAATTCTTCTGGGGACTAGAGTATTTCAAGTTGAATGGATTTGCGTGCAAATGCCCACATCAATAAAATAAAAAATAAAAAAGGTTTGTACAATGTTAAACACAGTCCTTGGAGGTAAGCTAATTAGTAAACTAGAGAGTTTTAAAACTCTCAAGTGCCAACTTTGAACTGAAAAAGACATCTACTAATGAAGTCCCCAGTGGGATAAATGTCTGAATTTGGCAGCTCTTGCACTGTTATAGCTGAATTTCAATGATGATGATGCCACAAAGATAGCAGTACGGAAAGTTGTACTTAAGGGTGGGAAGAGGGGCCATAGGGGCTTTTGTAAGATTTTAGCTTGATTTTAGCTTTTGTAAGATTTTAGCTTATTCCCCTCATATTTATTGATGGCAGTTCAAGTGTAGGTTGAAGATGAATGATATAAATGCTTCATTATCTGAAGGAAGGGATGAGCAAGAGAAAGGAAACAGAAGTATATGGATGGCTGATATTAAGTCCATCTTAATAAACTGTTTTAACACTTAGAGCCAGTGTGGTGTACTGGTTGGAATGTTGGACTAAAACTCAGGAGATCCAGTTTCTAGTCCCCACCTGGCCATGAAGTTTACTGGGTGACTTTGGGCAAATCATTGAGTCAGCCTAACCCACCTCACAGGGTTGATGTGAGGATAAAATGGAGAGTAGGGCGACTGTGTAAGTTGTCTTTGGTTTCTTGCAAGAGGGGGGGAAAGGCAGGATATAAATGTAATAATACTAAAGCTAAAATAATAGGATGTTACTTTTCTATAAAATCTACCTAATGGGATGCAGATGTAATACTGGGATGTGTGCAAACCAAATCCCACCCCATCTCTCTCTCTCCAGCCTATTTATGGCAAAAAAACCAAAAAAAACTGGACATTGGTAAATACAATACTTCAGTGATCAGTTTAGATGAATAATTAAATTAATTTGCAGGGTCTTTCTGAGATGATAACATCAGCATCCTTTGGAGAGGGAAAAAAACACATTTGATATGTTTATTACATCTTGAAAGCGCATATTTTGAAATAGCAAAATATGTTATAGCAAAAATAGCAAAATAGCATTTGTTTTCTCTTTGACTTAATCAGCACAATATTATCATGTATCAGTAATTTGTATTACCCGGTATTGGACATGATCTAACCAAAATTAAGCTTTTTTAAAATCATTTGTTTGAACAGGGGAGACTCAAGCATATATTTTAGCTGTCACATTGAAATCAATGTATCTTAAAAGAGCGTTGAAACATGTCCAAGGTTTTGTTATCCCATGTGTTGTTCAGTATTAAATAGAGCTTTGTATTTTTATTTATTTCCAGGGCTGACAACTATACTGAGTATCTGGTATAAAGGATACGTCTTTGCAATATTAAAAAGATAAAGTGGGGTATGATCCAGCCATTGTTAAGCCTTTTCAAGGCACACACTGATTTTAATGGAAAACTCTTAAGCACATGCTTAATTCTCCTTCTGATATCAATGGGACCAAAAACGGCTTATTCCTGGCGGGATTCTCCTAAAACATTCTCAAGTCTTTCAGTGGAATAACAGAGAGAGAGAGAGAGAGAGAGAGAGAGAGAGAGAGAGAGAGAGAGTATTTCAGCTCTTATGATACAATATCTGACTTAATGACTAGACATAAATTATTTATTAACAGTATTTGCATGCCGCCCAGCACCAAGTGCTTTGAGTGGCTTACGGTAACAACAAAACATTCAAATACAATTATAACCCATAAACACATAAGAATATATAATGTACCATTCAATTCCATCAGCAGAGAATAAAAACGAAATCTCAAGCAACTCCAACCCTACACAAACTATTTTAATATAAAAACTGTTTTAAAGGTTTGACATTATTATTATTATTATTATTTATTTATTTATTTATTTGTATCCCGCCTTTTGACCATCCCAGGAATACTGTGTCAAGAGTAATGGGAGAATAATTTTCTTGCTGTTATTTTTAAACAACTGATCTACTTCATATTACCCAGAGATCTAGCAGTAGATCCCATTCTGTCTTCTGCCCACCAGTGCATTACGATGTCCAGGCACTATTTCAGGACATCAGCTTCCTTGCCTGAGTTTGATGAAAAAGAGAGATAGAGCTGGGTGTCATCCGTCATCCTCATACTGGTGACACCTTCGGTCCAAATCCCTTGATAACCTCTCCCATCAGTTTCATGTGGATGTTGAACAGCATGAGAGATAGAAGAGGACCCTGTGGGAATCAAAAGCATATGGATAAAATCACTGAATGCAATAACAAAAACCTTATCCAGAAAAAGAAACCCACTTAATTTGAAATTCTGTTCAGAGATCTCAAGATACTCCTAATCTTGGCAACGGCATACTTTATCTGAAGCACTGTAACTCACTGCTTAATAAAAAGACATGATTTATTGCAATGGAACCAGCACAATTGGCAATATTACCCATATTATCTAATAAGCATCATATTTTTATATGTTAGAATGCCTCCCCCACCCTTGACTAGGTGAAAGTTTGCTAGCTTCGGGGGATAAATGCATCATATCATGGCTACTAAAGAGAGATAGATTAACAGTATTCTTTCTGCATGCAAGACATAAACAGATAAAGTATCAGAGAGAACGGACTATTGGGCTGGGGTAGGAGAAAGGGTGCCTTCATGAAAAAAGCCATGGACCACAATCCATAAACAACACACAAGGTTTCCATTGACAGCTATGGAATTCAGTGTTGGTATTCAGTGCAGCCAGTGGTATTCAGTGTTATGTGCAGAGCTGCTATACCTCCCAGTACTAATTGCTGGGGAACATGAGTGGGAGGATGCTGTTGCACTCATGTCCTGCTTGTGGGCTTCTTATAGGTATCTGGTTGGCCACTGTGAGAAAAGGATGCTAGGCTAGAAAAGCCTTTGATCTCTCCAGCAGGGCTGTTCTTAGGTTCTTATAGGAAAACTCCATTAGTGAGTCGAGAACTTCTGCTTTCCGTAGCTGACATGATATAATGCTTCTGCCACCTGAAATCCCATACTCCCTTCATGGAGTTCAGGGAGGCAAACTTGGCTTTCTCCTTCCCTTTTATTAGGGGTGTACACAGACCCCCTGATCCACTTCTCTTCCAGATCCGCAACTTCCAGGTCGGGTCCGCTCCACTCTGCTTATAGTCCGCTCCGGTTCGCTGCGAAGCTCCGGATTGGAGCTCCGCTTTTTCCCCACATAGGCTTGCGTTGAAATCCAAAAAAGCCTACAACTTTTTTTCTGTTAAAGTTAGAAACCTCAAATTCAGCACCATGACACCTCATGCATGTATACACATGCATGCCAAGACTCAAGCCAATCCAAGCCTCCCCTGATTTTGGGGGAAAAATTGAAAATCAGAAACCCCATTTTCAGACATGGACTGTTCTCCAACATTTTGACAGATAAAAACTTGGAAGCAGGCACATCCACATTCATGGCAAGTTTCAAGCAGATTCCATCATCCCCTGATTTTGGGGGGACTTTAACCTCCAATGCAGCACCCCTAACCCTAATTCAAACACCCCTTTCTATATCTCCTTCAATTTTCACGTTAGAAACCTCAAATTTGGCACCATGACACCTCTTGCACATATACACATGCATGCCAAGACTCAAGCCAATCCAAGCCTCCCCTGATTTTGGGGGAATTTTTGAAAATCGGACACCCCATTTTCAGACATGGACTGTTCTCCGACATTTTGACAGATAAAAACTTGGAAGCAGGCACATCTGCATTCATGGCAAGTTTCAAGCAAATTCCATCATCCCCTGATTTTGGGGGGGGCTTTAACCTCCAACTAAACACCCCTAACCCCAATTCAAACACCCCTTTCTATATCTCTGTCAATTTTCACGTTAGAAACCTCAAATTCAGCACCATGACACCTCATGCATGTATACACACGCATGCCAAGACTCAAGCCAATCCAAGCCTCCCCTTATTTGGGGGGAATTTTTGAAAATCGGACACCCCATTTTCAGACATGGACTGTTCTCCGACATTTTGACAGAAACCATCCCTGCGAGGCAGGCAGGGGAGGAGGGAGGGAAGGCAGGCAGGCAGCAGACATTTCTGGGGGCACAAGGAAGTGCAGCAAGGATGGCTTGTTTGTTTCTAAGCCAGCAGTAACGCATTGCAAACCAACCCTGCGAGGCGGGCGCAAGGAGTGAGCAAAGGATGGCTTGTTTCTTTCTAAGCCAGCAGTAACGCATTGCAAACCAACCCTGCGAGGCAGGCACAAGGAGTGAGCAAAGGATGGCTTGTTTCTTTCTAAGCCAGCAGTAACGCATTGCAAACCATCCCTGCGAGGCGGTCACAGAGGAGGAGGACAGGCAGGCAGAGAGCCAGGCAGAGATATGCCATAGATCTAGTATGGGGGAGTCAGTCCCGGCAGATGCCCCACCACAGCAGCACCCCGGGGGGAAGGCAGTCAGGCAGCAGACATTTCTGGGGGCACAAGGAAGTGAGCCAAGGATAGTTTCAAAGCCAGTAATGCAAACCATCCCTGTGAGGCGGGAGCAGCACAGAGAGATGCCTTTTCTTTTGCATCCCATAACTAAGAGGCTAGGAGGATAAGAGTAAAGCTTTGTGATCCTTGCTTCAGAGTTGATTGACTGCACTGTGATCACAGCCATTATTAAACAACAACAACAACAATAGTAACGTTAATAATAGCAGTACTAATTAATATTAATAGCAACAACAACAACAACACAACAAGGAGTTGAACCACAATGAAAGCCTGCCTGACTTCACTGAAGAGGAAAAGCCAGGAGAGCTTGGGCTATGGGGTGTAAATATAAATGGAATAAATAAATAAATAAATAAATAAATAAATAAATAAATAAACGAGGGGTGGAATTAAAAGCAGCAGTGTTGCTGAATAAACAACAAGAAGATATTTTTTTAAAAAAAAGGCTATGTCTGTCTTTTACCAGTAAGAGGAAAGTGGACATGCCCAGGGGGAGGGGGATATGCCAATTTTTGACTGGCCCTAAGTAAGTACCAGTCTTTAGAAGCTACCTGTCACTTCAACTCATGAGAGGCATTAGCTTCAGTCTCTCCACTGGGTTACTCTTTGGAGGGCTCTGATGACCCTCCAGGGTGGGAGAGTGTGTGCACTGGGCACGTCCACATGCCCTAGGGGACCTCATCCCCTTGCACCACATCTATTCAGTTGTTCACCAAGGTTAGGGTGGGTAGCAGTGCTGTGTTTCCTATCGGTTATTTATTTGCTTAGAATATGATTTCAGGTTGTGTTTGTGCATTTGGTGGGGCTACTGTTTTAAAAAACACTGGGAAAAATCTGTTCAGACTAAGAAAGAGAAGTTTCCCAGTATCCCAAGTTACTAAGTATCCCGTTTTGACTATCCCCTCCTCCAACTTTGGGATTGGAGGATGCTTCATTAGGTGATCATGACTGGGAGTTGAATCTGCCTCTCAGCACTTCAAAAAGGTACCTCTCCCGCTTTTTTACCCTATTTTCCCAAAAATTATAGCAAGCGAACCGCACCACGCAGAGTGCTGAGAGTAGGCTCAAAATGACCCCCAGCCACGACTCTCTAAGCACAAGAAATTTCAGAAAGATAGCTTTAAAAACAACACAGTCATGCCCTAATGTTTTCCGTAATGCACTCCTATGGGCGAAATTATCCAAAATGGCGGGCAGATTGCTCTGCGAAAAGAGAAGCGCTTCTCCTATGGCCGCTTCTCTTCACCATTCTTCTCTAGGACCCTAGTTCACTTCTATTCCGCCTCTGGGCAAGTCGGAGTAGGCCAATTCACTCCTGATTCTCCGCTCCGAGGAGAAGCAGAGCACATCCCTACCTTTTATCCCCACAACATCCCTGTGAATTTGGTTTATCTAGGAGATAGTGACCTGGTCATACTTCCTGTTATCTTCCCTGTATCTCCCACCAACCAGCTTCATGGGGTGATCCTGGGTTCTGGTATTCTTAGAGACATTTTTCTCTGTATCTATTTTCTCCGCACTATGCATAATTTTAACAAGATCCTGCCTTCGTATGATGAGGATTTCTCAAACTTCCTCTTCAAAAAAGAAATGGAACAGTGGCAAAATTAAGTACTTTTAAGTTCCAAAGATTTAAATGTGTGAGTGGGGGAGAGAAAGAAACAGAAGAACATACTAAACTCTCCCACTGAAATCATTGGGTCTTTAAAGTATACTATGTTTTTAATCAGTATTTTACATATTTTATACTTACTGCTGTTCCCTGCCTTGATCAAAATGGAGAGGTGCGTAAGAAATAAATCTATTATTATTATTATTATTATTATTATTATTATTATTGGCAGATTGTTGCCCAAAGTACATAAGGTGTTATTTATCAGACCAACATTTGATATTGACTGAAAAAATTCTCTAGAAATTCACCTCCCTTTGTATCCTCCCTACCAGAAGTTAGTCCACTGGATGTTAGTCCATTGATTCCCCCTGTCATAACCAACAATAAGATCAGGTCACATACTTGAAAAGAAAAGAAAAGCAAAAGCAAATCAGTACTTTTGTATTTCCTCTATGGAGAGCCTTGTTCCTCCCCATCTTTTGATGGCACTTCACACTACTTTGGTCTTCTGAGTGAAGAACTGACCCTTTCTGACACATCCTTTGGTAGGAAAAGAAGGAAGAAGAAAATACTTTTCAGATAGCAGTGATAATGAGAGAGTTGTTCAGAAGGCCCCAACCCATTCCACTATACTTATTGATACAATAAAGAAAAGGGTTGGTATTTTCAAGGACAGAGAACTTTTCTGTTGTTATTGTTGCTACTGATGCTGATCTTAAAACCTATCTTGCTGACACGTCAATACTTTTATATGCCAGATGGGAGAACCTTCAAAGAAACACTTCTGTTTTCTATGTTAGCATCTTCATTCAGCTTTATTGGTACTTAGTGAATAATTTAATCTAATGATTGCAGGGGAGTGGGGAGGGAGAGAAACAGTAGGTGTGACAATCATCTGGGGGAGAGAGAAGAGGGAAGGGGAATATTGCATCTTCTTTTTCTTTTACTTTAAGGAGACTGAGTTCCCATCATTATTGCTAAGCCATGCTATTGTGACCACCCATTTCCCAATAAATTGGTTAAATTCCCTTCTTCTCTTCTTAGATGGGGAAAGGAAGTGGTTTCACTTCAGGGAATTGTCATTTGTCAAGGCTTTGCATTTCTAATGGTGAAGACTCTGTTTAACTGAGACATATGAAAATAAGGAGAGCCAGCATTCTGTTTACGTAGTGGACAACTGGATGGATGTGAGACATAACAACTGTGGTGACAACACACCCTCCCACTGACACAGTTGCCTGTGATTGCTTTCAGATGAAGTTCTGGTCTCTTATCATGCACTTTGGAGTCAAACAAGATGCCCTGTCAGTCAGACTCACCCCAAACTCAGGAAAAGCAGAGAGGCAGATCTTGTCTTCTCACTTTGTGTTAGATTATGGCCAAATCTACACCTAGCAGGATATTGCACTATGAAAGCAGTATGAAAGCTGTATAGAAAAGGCAGGAGCCACACCAAGCAGGAAATAGCACCGGTATATGGTATATGTCAATGGGCTGCAACAGTTGTCAGTGCACTTCAATACCACTGTAAAGCAGTAGTGTGGCTCCTGCCTTTTATATACCACTTTCATAGTGCTATATCTTGCTTGGTGTAGATTAGGCCTATGTGTGATTATTCCTTAGGAGCAACTATCCAGTATGCATCTCTCTCCCAGTTTCTGGGAAATAAGAAGTGGAGAAGGGTTTGCACTGATCAAACAAAGCACCAACATTCCAACAGCCACAGTGGTGTACTCCCTCAGGTTTGATCTATGGGGCTGGGAAGCTAGAAAGACTGGAATTGGGACTCTGCAAGGGGAAGGGGTGGCAAACATCCCCCATATCTTTCACATGCCTGTGGTGTGGTGGGAGACAAGATCGACAAAGAGAGGGAGCTTCCAGGACTTAAACCTACATCATAAAAACCGCAGAGAAGCTCCATGACCACTCAATGAGAGGGTAGTGTTCTGCTGTGATTGAATGTTGAGTTACATACAGCAACCTAAGATTTGTCATTCCAAGATGGGTGGGAGCCAGTAGGAGCAGCTTTTTTCTAAGGGTACACACACACACACACACACACACACACACACACACACACACACATCGACATCATTGGGAGGGGAAATGCTAACACCAACCCTTGTCCTGATATACACTTCCATTGTCATTGTGGATATGTCACAAAAACTAAAGGTCTTTCGATGAAGCATAACTAAGCCAATAACCCATCTACTTCCCTATCCCAGATTGAACCATTCTGCCAGCAAAGTTGTGGCAGATTTCTTCCGGCAGAGTTCTGGAGGCAATGGGGTGCAATTCTGCCAGTGTATATAAACTTCTGGCTGTGTAAAAGGGCTCTGCTTCATCCTAAACCCCTCCAGACAGCAGATCATCAAGTGAATATTGCTCTGTAAATCATTGTCTAATACCATGATTGTAAACCTCCCTGGGAGCATCTGTCAATTGGGTGATACTGTACATAAATTAAATAAATAATATGATGAGATGGGATTTAGGGATTAGCAAATCATTCTGTTTCTTCTGGTTCCTGTTAATTTTGTATGTAATAATAATAATAATAATAATAATTTATTTCTTACCTGCCTCTTCACTTGGATCAAGGCGGGGAACAACAATGAATATAAAACACATTAAAAACTAATTAAAAACATAACATACATAATTAAAACATCCTTAAAACA
Source organism: Elgaria multicarinata webbii (assembly GCF_023053635.1). Taxonomy (NCBI): domain Eukaryota; kingdom Metazoa; phylum Chordata; class Lepidosauria; order Squamata; family Anguidae; genus Elgaria; species Elgaria multicarinata. The sequence goes on from NC_086174.1 coordinate 87,923,137, forward strand.
TCCTAAAACATTCTAAAAACATTCAAAAATTTCACTAGGTAGACTTGTTTAACTACAAGTCTGTTCTGTTCCATTTCCATATTAATCTGGATTTTTGATCCACACCACACACACACAAATCAAATTTGAATACATACTTTAAAATGTATTTTTCTTCAAAATACACATTAGCAAATGCTTTTTTTTCTCTCAAAACACACATTTTAAAATATGTTTTCATGCATTCTTAGTCCCAAAATTGGGAAGAGGAAAAGCCAGTGGTTTACTAAATTCCGATCCACACATTTTCCCAACAGGTATAATCCAGGTTAGTTCATACCAGAATTCACAAGATTGAATTAATGGTGTCCTAATGAGTCTTTTACAACCCACAGAAATTCCAAAATGAAAGATAAAAGAGGATCAAAGATTTCACGAGAGGCCAAAAACCAAACGAACCTTGAATTTCAGTATACTTTATCTTTTTGCCATAATGCACATTCTTTTATTTTTAACTCTGTCTAAATGGGTACAGATCAAAGTATCATAAGGAAATCTAAAAGCTGTGCAGTGTAAGTAATACATCCCCTCCCTCACCCCACCCCACCCCCACAAATACTTAAAGAAACAGCATATTTTCCCTGGTGTGCCTTTGGCTACAGGAATTGTCACACTGTGTGCTACAATAAGGATAAATGGTTTAATCTCTAAGAGAAAAAACTAAGAATAGGGAGGACCAATGTTAGGAAAATGTAACCAAATCCTTCAAATCTTCAGCTTTCACCTCACAAATCAGGCAGGCCACAGCATTCAACTCTGTTAGGCTCAATAGAGAAATGGCACTTGGGCAGCAGTTAATGCTACCATTTTTGTTTAGTGCTTACATACCACTGTGATAGTTAAAGGCTATACAGAAGTAAAGGGGACAAAGGAACAGATGAAGAGGAAATCTGCCCCCATCCATTTTTAGAGCCAAGTACATGATGGTACTTGGCTCTAGTACCATCATTGGATGGTACTCAAGTACATGGAATTGAGCTGCATCTTTTTACAGGCTCTTTAGGGCTTTGTACAAAGTGCAAAGTTGTGGGTAAAGATTAATAGCACTATTGCAAAGAGGTGGAATGCCAGAATTGTATGTGACTCGACTCCTTGCTTTAACTTCACACTCTCTCAAGATATCAGCAGAACCACGGCCAAACTGAATGCCTGGCATCCATGGGTAACATTCAAGGCCCCTCAGCCTGGGTAGGGTCCACTGCTGATGCCTAGTCACCACTTAAATTTCCCACAATACATCCAATGTAGCATTGCTGTGGGGCATTGTGGGAAGTATAAATGGCATCTAGATACAGCCACTCAGTGCTGCTTGGTCCACTGGCAGATAAGTGGCCCCCCGAAAGACACTTTGCCAAGGGCTCCTTCCAACCTGGTGCCATCCCTGAGAGCAACTGTTATATCGTGGGGTTTATTCAGAGCTGGGCTATACAATAGAGTCACCAGCATGCCAATACTGAGTTCTCCATTGCCCTATCTGTAATGCGTACAAGCTCTTAACATATGATCATCACAGTCCTGCAACTCAGCAGCAGTGAGGACACTTACAGCTTGTCCTGCTGCTGCTTTCTGTTAGAGCTGGGAGGATGGAGAAACTTTCCACAGGATGCTAGTCACCATGGCCACCATACTGTGGAGCTTGGCTTGAGCCTTACACAGTTATACCCATCTTCCAAAGTAACTGTTTGCATTGTTTCATGCCTCCCAAGTGCAGGGTGGAGAAATGGGTGGAGGGTTCTTTGAAATATGCAGCAAATCCTTTTGAGAAGTGTGCCCACATGTTCACTGAAGTTTTAATAAACCTATAGCACAACTCCTTTTAAAATATTTTTAAAGAGATGAGAGATCTCATCACAATCACAATATCCAACATCTCATCTAGTTCAGCCATAAGTTATTTGACTATTTATTTATTTATTTATTTATTTATTTATTTATTTATTTATTACATATTTATACTGCCCAAAAGCCAAGGCTCTCTGGCCAGTTTATTTATTTATTTATTTATTTATTTATTTATTACATTTATATACCGCCCCATAACCGAAGCTCTCTGGGCCGTTTACAAAAGTTAAAAACAGTAAACATTAAAAATATACAAAATTTAAAACCATCAAAAACATCATCATCAACAACAACAACAACAACAACATAAAAACAGAAAAAGTTCACAGTTAAAACTACAATGTACAAAAGTCAGAATTTTAAACTTTATTTTTTTTAAAAAAAAAAAGTCATATAAAACAAGGAAAAGTTATAATCCAAGGAAAGCTTGTCTAAAAAGATGTTTTCAGGAGGCATTTGAAAGATGTTATATTTTCCACCTCCCGAACTGCATGAGGGAGGGTTTTCCAGAGGGTGGATGTCGCTACAGAGAAGGCTCGCCTTCGAGGTTCTTCGTGACAACATTCTGCTCATCTTGGAATGATGAGCAGGACCTCCTCTGATGATGGAAAATGTCCTCTGGGCATGTATAAGGGAAGGCGGTCCGCTAGGTATCCTGGTCCCAAGTTGTTTAGGGCTTTATAGGATAATAACATAACTTTGTACATGGTTCAGTAGTTAACAGGCAGCCAGTGCAGTTCTTTTAGCACAGGTTTTATGTGGTCAGAGCTAGGTGTCCCGGTGAGCACCCTAGTTGCTGCGTTCTGCACAAGCTGCAGCTTCCAAACCACACACTTGTGTAGCCCCACATAGAGTGTGTTACAATAGTCTAATCACAAGGTCATCAGTGCATGACTGTCCAAGGCTAGGCTATCCCTATCCAGGAACACGCATAGCTGGCATACCAACCAAAGTTGATAATGGGTGCTCCAAGCCACCAAGGCCACCTGGGTCTCAAGTGACAAAGATGGATCCAGGAGCACCCCCCAACCTGCACACCTGCTCCTTCAAAGGGAGTGCAACCCCATCCAGAATGGACAAACACCCCAATTCCCAGACCTGGGAACCAATTAAGAGAAACTGCCCTCCTTCTCTGAGGAACTAAAACAAAAACAAAAACCTTTCTTGAGGTTTTGAGGCATGTACGTTTATTTAAACACATTAATGAATGGATTGATCTGTTAGAAGCCAGCCAGTGAAATTTATTTCAAAATCATTAATTTGTCATCAGTCCTGGTGGGTTTTGTTTGTTTGTTTCCAATCTAGACTCCTAGGCTGCACCAATCTCAGCCTCAGCTGTCACAGCATATGCAACCCTTTCCCAACCTGGTGCCCTCCATATGTTTTGGATTACAGCTCCCAAGTTTCCTGACCATTGGCCATGCTGGCTGAGGCCACTGGGAGTTGAACTCCAAAACATCTGGATGGCATCAGGTTGGAAAGTCTGGCATATACTAAGGACTATTGTATATGCAGCAATGCATGGGTAGATTGTAAGAAGTGACATCTCTCTGAGTTTTGTGCCCTATGTGCACATATCAGGGGGCCACAATTGGCTGTGGCTAACATTTAGGTATTAAATAAGTAAAGAGATGGTGCATGCATAGTTAATTCATCATATATCAAGACTACATGACTAACCCCAGTTCCACTCTGTACAGAAGACGGCTGCCATCAACTCTGACACTGCCAGTCAACTCAGTTAGTAGGGCAGAGTCAATCTTCTTCATGCCAGAACAAGGAGCCACATGTGTAGTATCCATTTTCTGACATGTTTCCCAGTACCAAAGGAAATATTCACTGTTGCCCAGGTGAATCAGGAGGACTGTGTCTGGTCATATCATACGTCAAATCATTTTGTTTTTGTTATTTAGCCAATAGCTAAAGCAAATCTTTGAAGAAACTAGAGATGGGTGAGAAATTTGCTTTGTTTGTTTTTTCCTTAGGAATTTACCAAATCATACCTCCCAAAACAGAACACCAACCCAAACATGATTTTCAGTCGGAAATGCAAACATTTCTAAGCTTGCAGCGCTTTGCATGAAAGAAAACAAAATGCATTCGTTAACATGCACACATTCGAGACATGTGCAAAGAAAAGTGCATGCATGTCTAAAATGCCCATCAACACACTTTAGTGAATGGGTACATGTGTACAAAAAAATGTATACATTTGAAAAATGTGCCCACTGAATATTTCTGTGTGGGAGAAAGAAAAACATAAGGAACTAGGACAAAATGAGTTTGGTAGTGGAAAAATGCGAATCATGGTGACAGGTCCACCCATTCCTAGGAGAAACATCTTCAAGAAAGTTGAAACTATTCATCTCCAAATGCGTTTATTTTCTTTTGAGGACTGGCACTGCCATCTTGGAGCAACTTATGTACTTAACCCAGCTGAGAATTGTGCTCTCACACTTTCATTTCCTGCACATTCAGAAATTCACAGCTCATTAGAACCTTCTGACTAGTTCATAAACAAAGTCTTATATTGCTATCATTGCTACCTAATTAAAATATAGATAATTTGAGGAGTTTTTTTTATTGTGTCTCGTAAAGCTTCTTCAGCTGCAAGGTTATGCCTCACAAACAAATGCTGTTCAGACTTTAGCGTATCATAATTTTCAATGTTTAGCTCAGTTGTAAATTAAGCTAACAAAAACTATGCTTAAATAGTGCCTCAGTCTCCAATTAAAATAAAATCTACTGATAGCATATCTACAAACAAGCAGGCAAACATTTTACATTTTTATTTATATCTATAACCAAACAAGGAAGCACCTTCCTGAGTAATAGATGTATGTTATTTTAGTAGAAAATAGTACAATGCTTGCAATATTGCTGAAACATAAAAAGCATGTGTTGAATTTTGGATTGGAAGCCCTTCAGGGAAGAGATCTGCCCATTAGTACACTGTAATGTACCATGAACACTTGATGATGCCATATAACTATGGGTTCTATCCAATGTTAGTCCTACTTAGAGTAAACCTATTGTATCCAATATAAGTTGTTAGACTAACATTGGATATCACACTATATAACAACTGCAACAAATTACCATCAAAGCTCAAGCTGATCTGCCAGCTTGGGTCATGCTCATAGGAGAAACACAAAGGTATAATGCATCTCAACTTAAACACTTTTGGGGATTGTTGTGTGAGGTCTCCAATTCACTTCATTCAGTTTGTTTGAGCTTTCTGCAAGAATTCTCAGAAAAGATTCTTGTCATTCTGAACTTTTTCTGAAACAAACAAACAAAGGGGAGCCCACCAACAGCTTCTCTTGACACTTTTCCCACCCACCCCACAGCCCAGCCACCCAACCTACCCACCTTTGGAATATGTTGGGCAAACCAGTAGTACGGAGGGCTCACTGGAGTCAATGGCAGGGTCTTGCATCAAGAGTAGGCCAAAGGCCCACATTCCAGTAGGGGGCCAAGTGACAAGCCCTGTCTGAACTTGCTTCTTCTCTTCATTCTTGTTCATGTGCCTCTCACTTCAGCCTGGATAATGATGGTGGCAAGACTGAAGAGACACTGCCTACTTGTTCACTGGCTCGCTGACTATCAAGCAAGCTTGTGGTAGTAATGATGAGAAAGTGGAGGAGTAGGAACAATAGAAGCTGGTAACAATGGTGGTGAGATGATATAATTACTGAGGAGTGGGGCCATTGTGGATGCCTTGCCTAGGTTTCCACCAAACTTGGAGCTGACACTAGACAATGAGACCTTGTGGTCCTCCCTTATGCTGATCATTGTCCTAAGCATGATCAACTGTGCCACGTGAAAATTCGGCAGGCCCCAAAATTGAAGAAGTTCATACCTGGCTTATAATGGGAATTCCATATTCCACCATCCCCTCCAAAGTTCTGAAACTTGCCTCACTCACTGCCTTTAAGTACACTCTCATTAATGTCAATGGGATAGTTAAGCACATGCATAATTATCTCTGACTGAAATCAATGGAAATAAGAAGTGCTCAACTTTGGCTGGATCATTCCTCTAGATTATGTGTACATACATACACACCCTGGCCTCCTGAACCCAGCTCTAAACTGTGCTCTTCCACCACCACCCCATGTCATTAACATACATAACCCCCCCCTCCACACTTTCTTGGTTGTAAACCTTGTAATATCAAATTATCTAATATATATAATTCAAAGTCAGGTCATCCTTGTTTGACTGCCTTCCTATTGACTGTTTCTCATTAAACACACTTCATTGGACAACTCTTGACGTGGATTTCATGAATAAAAATTATTTTCAAAGCTGGGGTTTATTTATGTCCATAAAGCTTCTTCTTTTTTTAAGAATTAGGCAATCTTCTATAACAATGCACTATAAAGTTTTATTTTTATATCAAAAAAACATGCCAAGTATAATTAAATAAACATAATTAATTACAATTTGGAGCAAAATGAAATACAAACACAAACAACATCTCTGTACACCATTATAAACACAGGTGCAGTCCAAAGTACAATGTATGATGATTTGTGAACCGCCCAGAGAACTCGGGCTATTGGGCGGTATAGAAATGTAATAAATAAATAAATAAATAAATATGCCAATATCATGAATGGATTAAGAGACACCTACAGTTAAAAATAATCCAGTCAATGTTTTGTTTGAACATTGAAACAAAAACATTGTATTTAAGGAAGCTTTGTGAAAAGTAAAGATGTAACACTTTGTGTGTTTCAATAAATGCAACTAGTTAAGTTAAACCTTTTGTTAGATTTGAATTGCAGAGATTCTTCTGAATTTAAGCAAAATAGCTCAAGCCTGTAGTTTCTAGGGATGGATGAATGAATGATGTTTGAGATCACTAGGGCTCTCCAAACATCATCTTGCCACTCATCTTGTGCCTGATTCCGATTTGCACTTGTGATCACTGCTCATTTTGCACAAACAGGAGATTTGCGCAAATCGCGCATCAATCAAATAGAAGATTTGTGCAAATTCCCTCCATAGACTAAAGCAGGGCTGATTCTGTCTACTGGGAAAATTTGCACATATTAGGAAATTTGTGCAAATCAAAATGAGAATCAGGAGCAAGACGAACATGAGCATGTGTTTGACAATTTGCAAATGTTTTTGGCAGAACGCTTGTGTTCAAAGCTTCAGATGAGACATGCCTGCACGTTTTGCCAGCAAAAATGAAATTCTTGTACATCCCTAGCTTTGACATAAAAACCATCACAAAGCAAAGTAAGGTGAAATATCTTTCTTTGGTATAATGAATGCTGCAGCCGAAAGATCTTTTTGCTGTCTGGCTCTGTGGAGAATTAATAAGCCTAATTAAAGCCAAACTCTTGTTTAGATTACTCCCAACCTTTTAAAAATGACAAAACCTAGAACTCCTATGCTTGGAAGTTTTGTTCCCATTCGTTTCAAAATTATGTGTGTGTGCAGTTCTTGACATAATATGCTGCTTTACAGCGTGAATTAGTGGCTTGAGAAAGAATGTGGTACTTATCACATCGAAAGAAAACACAGGAGAAAACCCAGCTTTCCTTTTCAGTGTAAATTTCAATAGAACAGAGCACAGCATATATTTCACTAACAGCTTATACACTAATTCCTGACAAGTAGCGTTCAATTAAGCACCAAGGTGGATTTAGTCATTGACTTTTCTTGGGCCCAAATTAGACATTATAGGATGCATGGAGCTGACGACCCTTCATATTCTCTCCCCCTCTCCCTTTCTCCCTTGTATTGTCTAACACAAACATCACATGACATGACACCTCTATACTGTTGATCTCTCTGCCCTTGCTTCGCATCATTTTCTCGGGTGGGTAAAGAAATGATCAGCATGACGGCACGTGCTAAATGTTAGAAGGAAGAGAAATGGAGCATGTCTGTTTCTCTTACAATGGGTACTTTGGCTCTCATTTGCAGATCCAACTTCAAATCTATGTCAATTTATGTCATAGAAAATTTAAGGCATCATCAACCGCGAAAAGCTACTGTACTCAAACGATCCCCCATCACCCCCCAACAGTAATGAAATGAATGAAGCATGCTATGTGATCTATATAGTGAAGAATGCTCTATTTTAGATAATGGAATGATACAGATCTCCTCAAATCTGAATAATTTTGTTGTTGTTGGATACTGCACGTACGTGTATGTAAAATATTTTAAAAGTGTGTTTTACAGACATCAAACGTTGGTTTTCAGACAATGGGATAATGATTTGAATGACATTTGATGAGCAGGTAATTCTATGAAGGACAGAATTGTCAGGTAAAACTTACTATAATCACTGAGTCATATTAGACAAGGTAATTAATATCAAGGCACTACAAGGTATCATGTTTCATTCAGTAAAGATTAAATTTTGAAGTTGTTATTAAGTAGGATTTATTTTGTGAGGAGGAAAGGGCCATTTTAGTTATACTTTTAAAATTCTTGTAATTTTTGCATAGATATAAATGAGGAATTGAATGCTAGGCTTTTTAAAAAGTGGTGCTAACAACACCATTTTGCCGACTGTCAAGTGGGTATCACATACACACCCCACAAACTGGTCCTGGGAACTCCTGTATTTTAAAGAGCCTCTCAGACACCTCAGCCTATGAGGACTCACACATCTTACTAGATATATCCAAATAGTATGCTTTCAGCCCATCTGGGGCACTGGCCCCACTTCTGCACATTTCAGAGATTAAAATAATGATTTCCAGATCTGGGAGGGGGGTGGGATCAATTGCATGTTTGGTCTATGTGCATTGGATTGCATGCCTGTTGGCTGCATTTGGCTATTCCATTCCCACAAGCACAGCTCACTCTCCTCTCCATGCAATGGACTACCTTGTGTGTGAGAGAGATGCCATCTGATGTGGCTCAAAAACAATTAATGACCCTGTTCAGACGACATGCTAAGCCACAGTGGGTAAGCATCTTGGGCTAAACATGATCGCTTAGCATGCTATATGAACCATGACGCATTGTGTCATGTGAACCATGCCTAACCATAGTGGCTACATAACCATGGTTTAAACACACTCACTAACCATTACTGCAAAAGGTTATTGACCTAGCCATGGCTTAGCATGTTGTCTGAAGAGGCCTAATGTGGAAATAGCTTTATGCTTTTAGATCAGGGCTGAATTCCATTTCAGAGAAGCTCACATGGGCCACATTCCAGTGCTGGGCAGAGCTGAAGCAAGGGGGTGGGGCCAAAAGAGTGGGATCAAAATACACAAAATGACAGCTTATTTTAGCTCAATGCCTTTACTGCCAGTCACGAAGCCTTGGGGGAGGCATTTCAAACTTTTTAGATTGGGGGGGTCTGCAGAAAAGCCAGGAAACCAGACAATGGGATAAAGGAGGTGGGGTAAGGGAAGGGGGCATAGCCATCTGGGGAATGCTGGAAGGACAAACTGGGAGCCCAGATGGAGGGGACTGGGACCCATGCCTCAGATTCCGCACCCTGTTTTAAAGTATGGAATTCACAGACGACTTTTAAAGCATTGGGTATAATAACAACAGAATCAAATAACTGTTCCTAGGGTGGAAAGCATCCATCCGAGGCATGATCCGAAGGCACATGAGGCAGCCACTTTGTATAGACAGAGAAAGGAGAAAGAAGGGTGCTCCCAATGATGATGATGATGATGATGATGATGATGATGATGATGATTTTTATAGCACCATCAGTGTACATGGTGCTGTACAGAGTAAAACAATAAAATAGCAAAACCCTGCCACATAGGCTTACATTCTAAAAGAATCATAATAAAACAATAAGAAGGGGAAGAGAATGCACCAAACAGGCACAGGGTAGAGTAAAACTAACAGTATAAAAGTAAGATCAAAATCAAGTTCTAAAAGCTTTAGAAAAAAGAAAAGTTTTTAGCTGAGCTTTAAAAATTGTGATTGAACTTGTAGTTCACAAATGTTCTGGAAGAGCGTTTCAGGCATAAGGGGCAGCGGAAGAAAATGGATGAAGCCGAGCAAGAGAAGTAGAGACCCTTGGGCAGGTAAGAAACATGGCATCTGAGGAGCGAAGAGCACGAGCGGGGCAATAGTTTGAGATGAGAAAGGAAATATAGGAAGGAGCTAGACTGTGAAATGCTTTGTAGGTCAACAGGAGAAGTTTATATTGGACTATGAGGTGAATTGGAAGCCAATGAAGAGATTTCAGAAGTGGAGTAACATGGTCAGAGCGGCGAGCCAAGAAGATGTTCTTAGCAGCAGAGTAGTGAACAGAAAACAATGAACTGATGTGAGAAGAAGGAAAGCCAGTCAGAAGAAGGTTACAGTAGTCTAACCGAGAAATAACCAATGCATGAACAAGAGTCTTGGCAGAAGAGACAGACAAAAATGATCGAAGCCTGGCAATATTATATAGGAAAAAAAGACAGGATTTAGCTACTGCCTCAATATGAGGAATAAAGGAGAGTGAGGAGTCAAATATAAAGCCAAGACTATGAGCTTCCTTGACTGGGGTAAGTGTAACATCATTTACAGTAAGAGAGAATGAAAAATGGGGAGAAGGTTTAGGAGGGAAAACAAGCAATTCTGTCTTTGCCATATTAAGTTTCAAACAACAATGAAGCAACCAAGCTGAGATATCTGAAAGACATGCCGATATATGATCGTGAACATCAGGAGAAAGTTTTGGAGAAGAAAGATATAATTGTGTATCATCAGCATACAGATGATATTGGAGGCCATGAGATTGAATAAGATTACACGAGGACAACATGTATAAAGAAAACAACACCCGGCCAAGCACCGAGCCTTGTGGAACCCCTACTGAAAGGGGAAAAGAAGAAGATGAGCTGCCATTAGCCAACACGTTGAAAGAGCGACCCACTAGATAGGAGGCAAACCAGTTATAGACAGAGCCGCAAAATCCGAGGTCATGAAGGGAATCCAAAAGAAGATCGTGATCAACCGTGTCAAAGGCTGCAGTAAGATCCAGGAGAATAAGAACGGAATAAAGGCCTTTAGACTTGACAATAAGATCATTGGTAATCTTAGTAAGGGCTGTCTCAGTGGAATGCAAAGGACAGAATCCAGATTGAAAAGGCTCTAGAGCAGAGTTACTAGAAAGAAAATCAAGACAACGAGAGTAGACCACACGCTCCAGGATCTTTGAAACAAAAGGCAACAAAGAGACAGGACGGTAATTAGAAAGAGAAAGCACATCAAGAGTAGGTTTTTTGAGAATGGGAGAGACTGTAGCATGTTTAAAAGCAGAAGGAAATGAACCAGAGGACAAAGAAAAATTAATAATATTGCGCAAGGGAGGATAGCAGGAATAAGATTAATAAAGACCCGAGAAGGAATCAGATCAAGAGAACAAGTGGAAGGCTTCGAAGAGCGCAGTATTCTAGACAGTTCATCAGCTGAGACCAAAAGGAATGCAGAGAAATTTGCAGGAGGAACTGACAAATGAGGGACAGGAACTGGAAGAGGGGCAGAACTGGCAAGTATCCTATGAGATACTGGAGGGTAGAAGGGGTGGGATAGACGGGTGAGGGGAGCAATCCAAAGGGCAATAAGAACCTGAATGCAGATAACTCAATCCATAGAGACACAGCTAAAGTTTCCTGAAGTTAGTGTGCTGAGAAGGATGGAGAGATTAAAGAGAGAGCAGATTGAGACACAAGTATTACTAATTCCAAGGTGAAGAGAATTGTGCAGGGACTCGTCATTAAGTGTCTGGGAGTTCATTTTGTGGACACCAGAGTTACAGGGACTGTTCTTTAAAGATTATAGATCACAAAGTAGACTGACATTCAGTTTACACTCTGTTAAAGACACAGGAAGATGATGATGATGATGATGATGATGATGATGATGATGATGATGATGATGATGATGATGGACCAAAGCCTGGTGATGCCTTGTTAGGTCTCCTTAAGTCCTAGCTGACCAAGTATGAAATATTAAAAATGGACCAGGAAGGAAGTCGAGCAGAAGTAGTAGAGAGGATGGTGGAGCTGTGCTGATCTCTTTGGAAAGGGTAGCATGAACTGAGCTTTTGCTGGAGGGAAATTCTTCTTAAGATTTTAGTTTAGGGAGGGCATCTCCTCCTAAGAGCAAAAGAAAGGTGACAGGGTATCTAAGTTACTGCTGGGTTTCCCATGGCCAGTGAGCGTAAAAGTGTAGAGGGCAAAGATGTGTGCAAATTCTGGATGTACGTCCCTAACCTTAACAAAGGCAAAGAGGTGCGTGATTCCTGGGGGTGGCAATGCTTTGGCCTGCAGGTTTCCCTCTTTAGGAAATGGATAGCCAATCAAGACTGTACCATGGGTGACTTCATTGGGTTAGAGATAGGGGTGGGCAAATCAGTTAGTTCCACTCTGTCCCACATTGAAAGTTTTTAAATCTCAATTTCTTTCTCTCACAAATATGAAGAACTTTGTAGCACTCCTTTCCAATAGCCACTGCTCCAGACTACCCTAACATTGAAAAGCAGCATTTTCCTTCATTGGACACTCATTCTGCCATAGAGGTTGTGCAATCTCCGCAACAATGAAAGTAACCATTTTATTTTTTGTATAGCCTGTACTCTTTGGATAGTAACACAGAGCGACATTCAGAATACTGATGAAGTAACATATGGGAACCAGACAAAATCCAAGAGACACAAATGCAACTGGGGTATACACATACAAGAAGTCTGAGTTCTGCACCAAAAAGTGCAAGTTCGAGGCTAATGGGGTGTGTGCACCTTTAGCTGCCACTCAAATGTGGCAGAGAATACAAGGAAGGCTTGCAAGGCAATTTGTAACTGCCAAATCAGAAAACGGCACGACGCTCAACAAGCTGGTGCCAATATTGCTTTTGTAGTCATGCGGATCTTGGAACATTGATTGCATCGATGACTATGATGGATTGATTCTGCAGGTGAATTGTCTATTCAGTTGTACAGTGCCAGCAAGCACCATCGCAGCATATAGGAGCTGCTGCCTGGATTGTGATCTGGCAATGTTGCTCAGGCCCCAGCACCAACTGTGAGAACTATCTCCATGCAGGGGCTGTCTCTGTGGCCACAATATTTCAGGCTATCCACTCTTGTATGCTTACATGTCGCTTCTACAGGGGCTACCCCAAGTATTAATTGGGCTATAACTTACTCATATTCTGGCACTTCTCACACTGAAGGAAGACAACAAATGCAAACAACTGCACTGGACAAAATGCCAGAGATGCCTTTTACAGTCCAACCCTATAGATGTCTAGCCAGAAGTTACTCCCAAGTAAGTGGCTATAGGTTTGCAGCCTTAAGCATTTTTCCTTCAAAGTTTTGTCATCCAAACCACTTTTTTTTTTAATGTTTTGCACTATATGGCTGAGTCACTTCTTTTTAAGTTTCACTCTTGAGGTGTTTCTTCCTCCCAAATAGAAGGGGGAGAATGTTTTATTGATGGAATAGGATGCTCTTCCCTGGAGAACTGAAGAATTGGTGACTTGGAAGAAATGCATTCATCTTTTCAAATGTGTTCTGGGCTAATAATGCAACTTGCTCTTGATTTCTTTTGTGTTCTGTACCCAGGAGTATTTTAGTGCTAAGCTATAAAAGGCAGGTCACATTGCATCCCTTTAGACATTTGTGCTTCAGCATCCTCTTCTTTTCAAATCTCAAACATCAACGATGCAGTCTTACACTTATCTATGTAGTCATAAGCTCCATTGTGTATAATGGGACTTAATCTCAGGTAAGAATATAGAGCAGGAATGCACAACTTGTGCTCCCTAAGTCTTTACTGCAGCCCCCAAGGGTGCCCTGAGCCCCCTTGCCACTGCCACCACCACCATTGAATTCCACCAGCACCTCTATTCTCCACTCCCTCCCCCAGAACAATTTACAATAAATCACTCTTTTCCTGCTACTGCTTGCAGTGAGAAAGAACAATCTGTATCAGGATGCACACACACATATGTGGAGGGGTGTGTGGGTGTGGGTGTGTTACATGATCTGCTGAACTCTCCTACTAAGAACTGAATGCTTCAATTTTCATTTTTCCTCCCCCCTCCCAATCCCCTTTCCTTTTGTGTCGTGTCTTTCAGATTGTAAGCCTGCGGGCAGAGATAGTCTTATTTCTTATCCTCTAAGCTACCTGAGGAGCCTCTGTAAAAGACCGCATGACTTGGCAAAGCCCGTCACGTTCATCTAGAAAAACCACCATGAGCAAGAAAGAGATGATGATGATGATGATGATGATGATGCAGTTTGCATGTCAAGGCTCTTAAGTAGCAGCAAATTAAGACAAAAGTTCTATCAAAGAAAAGCTCCAGTGAATAACAAAGTCATGATTCTGTATTAAAAGTGAGTTAGAGACAGCAGTAGATTTTGATGACACTTGGCAGTGAATGCCACACTTCTGCTTAGACAGCAGAATGTACCTGAAAAACTAATCCCTTTGGTATACTAGAAAGACAGATACTACATATATTTATTTGACAATAAGCAAGTTACGGGGATATTCAAATAGACAAAACATACATTTAAATAGAAAAAAAAGCATTTTGACAGTGAGCATTAGGAGATCAAGTGACATCACAGGGGGAATTCTAATCTACAGTTGGGGCCTGTGTAAAATATTGCTGTTCAAGATTCCACACCCTCCATTTCATTCCCCCTCCACCCCCACCCATTTACTATTCTGTGGCCAGTGAGCACATTCAGTTCTCGATGGGGTGTTGGGGGACAGGAGAGTTGGGGAAGATGTTTTATCTTGTTTTGTTGTTTTGTTTTGTTTATTTTAATATTTACATGCCATTCATCGCTACCAAATCACAGGGCAGTGTATGAAATGCATTAAAACCGCAGTTAAAATAACTACAACAAAATGAACAAAAGTTCTGAACCTCTGCAAACCTTAGATTTCCCCCCAAGCCCAGTGATATATCACCCTCTTGCACATGGGTGATGCTGCATTAGCTACATAAACAATGGTACTCCAAGCCTGCACATTAGAAGCAGAAAGAATGGTTAAATTTACCCATGCACACACAACCCCCATACTCAAAATGAAGTATTCTATAAACCAGAAAAGTTGACTGACCTACCAAATGTATCACAACAGGTCTCCTGCTTATTTATTTAGGGTAGTCGTTCTACAACCTGATTGCCTTCTGATGCAGAATGGAGACCCTGATCACTTGTAGGTTGACCAGATGAAAAGGAGGACAGGGCTCCTGTATCTACAACAGTGGTATAGAAAAGGGAATTTCAGCAAGTGTCATTTGTATGCGTGCAGCACCTGGTGACATTCTCTCTTCATCACAACAGATAAAGCTGCAATTCCCTTTTCTATACAACTGTTAAAGATACAGGAGCCCTGTCCTCTTTTCCCTATGGTCACCATTTGTTCTTGGATGGTCACCATTTGTTCTTGGATACAAGAACAAATGGAGTTGCTGATTGGGGCCACTACTGGCCCAATGCCCAGGCTCTATACATTCTGTTTTACTCTGTACAGCGCCATGTACATTGATGGTGCTATATAAATAAATAAATAAATAAATAAATAAATAAATAAATAAATAAATAATAATAATAATTCAACTGTGCTGTTTGTTCTGAGCCAAAGAGCATAAGCACAAAAATTGATAGCTGGGATGCAGGATCTCAAGGCCCATGGGCCACATCCAGCCCACCTGGGGTCCCAATTCAAACCTGCCCATGCCCCTTTCCCCTTACCACTGAACATTTGGTGGTTACCCAGCTTTTACATGGGGTTTTCCCAATTCTAATGTTGAACTGTCTCTCCTGTGCTTCAGTTACTGGCAGCTTTAGGCTAAACTATGCTGGCATTTTTGGTATTTTGACCTTGCCCCCTTTGCTTTGACGCCAACCCCATTTTGCTTTCAACCCCACCCACCACTGAACAGTGCCCCCCCCCCCGAGAGCTTCTCTGAATTTGAATGCAGTCCTCAGGTTGAAACCCCTGAGGTGTAGGCTCCTGCATATGTGGTCCAATACCTGCCATTTTTCATGGTACTAGTTCGCATCGCAGCAATGTATGCCCGACTGAGCTTCCATGCAAATGGTGGAGGTTAAGGGTGGACATTTCAGTCTATTTCCATCTGTGTCAGTTTCACAGGTAAGTTCACCGTTTCATTTATAAGTCCAATCTGTCCTGTTTCTGCATTCATTTGTGGATTTAATTTTTCAAAATATCTTCATGGAAATTAACATTTAAATATGAATTTTTTTATTATATCGCCTCACAAAATATGCATTCCTGAACATATGTGTTCCCTCAAAGTATGCATTTTAAACATGTTTTCCCTTAAAATCTTTTATCCTAAAATGTGCATCTTTATATGCATTTTGGTACTTTTTGAGCCAAGAACTGCATCACAACATTTGGAGAATTACAAAATCAGAAGGATTAACTACATTCCAATCTGCACATTAGTCTGGGAGTTTGTATCAGAATTTGAAAAGAACACGTTTTACCTATATGATGCAAAAAGAAACAAGAGCACTCTGGTTTTGTATCTGGTTCAATGATTAATTACAACAAATTAAAAATTATAGCTAAATATATCCCATCTCAGTTTAAACAACATATTCCTGAGAAATGTTTCTAGAATTGGATCCAGGGTGCATGGAAGCACTTGGGCGTCAATCTCGCTTTTGACACCACTGATTTAATGAGTTTAATCATCTGAGAGTACTTGACAAGCTTAAGAGAGACTTCCAACAATGGGAGAAATTAAATCTTCCATGATTAGGTAGGATGAGTGCATTAAAAATGACAGCTTTTCTTCCAAAGCTTTTGTTCTTCTTCCAAACAGCATCTATGCAGGTACACCCAAAGGTTTTCATATACTGGCAAGTTATGTTCAATTGCTTAATTTTAGCTTGGTTAAAGTTCTAGATTAAGAACTGATACTAGGCCTACCCAAGCATTGGCTTAAAGTAGGTAGCACAGCGGCCCTGACCCCTACATCTCTGGGCACTTTGGCCCCATCCCCTTCAGTCATAGGCTTGGAAGCAGGGATGCAGATGCTGCAGTAGCAGAAGCAGTAGCACTTTTATATTAGCAGGGATGCTGACATCTTCTGCCACCCACCTGAGACTTCCCTGTTCTCTCTTCAGTTTAAGCTATAATTCTTACCATAGCAGGGGTGGCAGGGGTGCACGTTCCTAGAGTATATTGTTCTCTGTTATAATGCAAAATATTTTGTGGTCTTGGATGGGCAATAAATACATATATAAATAAACTGCTAGAACTGGTTTCCTGATCTGGATCAACACAGCTGCCTGCAATTTTTGACTCTCCTTGGGGGTGTGGCTATGGGGACAGTCATGATGAGCACCTGCACTTCAAAATGTATCACTGCACCACTGGATGAATCCGTTTCAGTCTTTCCCACGTTTGAGTTTGTTTTTACATTGCAAGTTGCGACTGGAGAAGGAACCGAGGATAAGACACCAGGGCTTGGGATAAACTACAGCCTCTGTATTTAATGTGAGTAATTCACCCCTCCCCGGATCTGCATGTGAAAAGTTGGGAATCTATAAATCCTTTCTACAGGCCAGAGTCAGGAGTCAGCTATACCCAGCCCCTTTTGTAAGCTATGCTTCATATAAGTGGGAGGAGATCACCCTGTGTCACTACCACCCAGTGCCACCTAACTCAGAACTTGCCAATCACCATAAAGGCACCATTGAGTGCTCACCAAACCTATTCTAATATCCAAAATTTCCCATGCAACCCTGCCCATACGGACTCACCCTCCCATACGGACTCACCCTCCCATACGGACTCACCCTCCACTAATAAGTAATTCCAGTATGAAGTAGGTGAAAAAACATACTTAAAAAGCAATCAGTGCCGGTAAAATTCCTACTCAGCCTTTCCAAAGGAAATGACTGGCTAATCCCATATTAGCTATAGGGAAGGAGGGTGGGAGCTGGAAAGCAAAAGAGGCTGGGATGCATGTGGGGTCCAGCTTTATAGGCATTGCCCCGCCCACGGCTCATGCTGCACACGTGCCGAGTACATGTGCTTTGTCCCTTCCTCACCCTTCCCACCTGCAAATGCTACCCTCCCCTGCCCAAGCCATATTGGTGGGGTGAGAATTGGGCTTCTTTCCATCCCCTTTATGAAGAAATGGGCAGCGTTGGGTAAGTTCTTATATTAAAAAAATGAACCAAACAAAATAATGCCTTGCTAAGCTTTCTAAATCATACGTGTTTTCTCTTTATTGATCACTGACAATTTTATTTACATGGACACTGCAGTGTCCATGTAGTTAAGGACAGTGAGTAGATTCTGCATTCCACCATTATAAAACAGTAATTGGTGTGTGTGTGGGGGGGGGGGTCATTCTAACGATTTTCGATTCATAAAATCGAAAATACTAATTATAAACCAGATGCTTTTCTTAGACATCTCCTTCAATTTTCCTCTATAGGGAAAAAAACACACTTGTAGACTTCTTGTTGGATCCCTCTGTTTGGTGCATAATGACTCAGGACATAATAGCTGTCGTTCTTTCTTCCTTTAAAATGACTGTTATTATTATTTCATTGTTTGAGTAAGGTATTTGATGTTCTGTATTGATCTGCTGTCTTCTTCTGGTTATGTGTGTATGTTTAAACATTACTTGATAAAACCATAATGAACAAATGTAGAATACCACACTTGGCATCCAATGTAATCCAGAAATGCTACAATCAAAGAAAAGAAGCCCCCTGCTGGATTAGATCAAAGTCCTATTTAATCCAGCATCCTGTTTCCCAGAGTGGACAACCAACTGCCTGTGGGCAGCCCCACAACTAGGACATGAGCACCATAGCAGCCTCCTGCTCATGTACCCCACCAATTGGTATTGAGAGGCACATGGCTTCCGATATCAGAGGTAATATATAGCCATCAGGAAGCTGTGGGAAATGGTTTTTTGTTTTGTTTTTTAATTAAAGACAGGGCTCGTTCAGACAACACACTAATCCATGGTAAGACTGCTAACTCTTCTGCAGCAAATGGTTACTGGGTGTGTTTAAACTGTGGTTATGGAGCCACTATGGTTAGAAATAGTTCACATGACACCAGGGTTGTTGTTTTTTTAGTGTGCAGTTGGACACAAACTGTGCAGTTGGGGAAAACGTGCAGTTGGAAATCTGATAATGTGCAGTTGAAAAAAGAGGTGAAAAAATAAGCCATGTGTTTATTAAGAACTTAACAACATTATTATTATTATTATTTATTTATATAGCACCATTGATGTACATGGTGGTGTACAGATAACACAGTAAATAGCAAGACCCTGCCGCATAGGCTTACAATCTAATAAAGTTGTAGTAAACAATAAGAAGGGAAAGAGAATGCAAACAGGCACAGGGAAGTGTAAACAGGCACCGGGAAGGGTGAAGCTAACAGTATAGAGTCAGAACAAACTCAAAGTTTAAAAGCTATAGGGAAAAGAAAAGTTTTTAGCTGTGTTTTAAAAGCTGTGATTGAGTTGGTAGTTCTCAGGTGTTCTGGAAGACAGACAAAGTCAGGGATGGCGTGCAACACAAATTATAGAAGGATGCAGGTGAAAGAGCTCTTGGTGGTGTGACTGATGTTGTTGGGTCCTGTGACAGTGTTGCCTGAATAGATGTGAGGGTCTATTGGGTCTATTGCAGGGTCTGGTCCCTCTGTCTGTATCTCTGTCCTACGTGCTATTGCTGGTTAGCATCTGCTTCAGGTTGGAAGGTTGTCTGTTGGCCAGGACAGGTCTTCCTCCCAAGGCTTGTGAGAGAGAAGTATCTGTGCTGATGGTGGGTTGGAGTTCACTGATGATCCATTGCAGCGGTTTCAGTTGGGGGCTGTAGGTGATAAGCAATGGTGTACTTCTCTTGGTCTGCTGTCCTTCCTGGGTCTGTCTAAGGTGATACTAGTGTGGGGGATAATCTGTCTAGTCATGAAATAGAAATGTGTTTAGCTTGGGTGGGTGTGGGGTGGGTGTGTGAGACTGGCAGGGCATTTGTGCAGTTGGAAAATCTGCTTAAGAAAAAGCCTGCGTGACACGCTAAGTCTTGGTTCACATGACATGCTAAGCCATACTGATCCTGTTCAGACAACACTCTAAACCATTATGGCTTAGCGTAGCGTGTGAACCATGACTCAAAATGCTTAATCACTGTGGCTTAGCATGTTGTCTCAACAGGATCATAGTTCTTTAAAAGTTAAAGCAAGAATACAAACATACTTCAACTATCTCATGACTTTATTAAGCTGATAAATTAGTCTTTTCCCACTTTCCAAAACTGGGCTTTGTTTGTTTCTGGTTGCGGTTTACTGCAACCACTCCAAGCTTCCTTGTCAGGGGAAAGTTCCAGAGGATAAATCAGATATTACTTTAAATCCATATCTAGCAGCTACATCTATTATTGTTATTGTTGTTGTTATTATTCTAAAGAAGCACAGGAGTCCCAAACCAAGTCAGGCCCACTACATCTAGTCTAAAGTAAAAATGGGGGGAAAGACACAGCTGCTAGATACAAATTTAAAGTAATATCTGTTTTGATCCTAAGCTATAGATTTTTACAGGATTGACTGTTCCACACACAGGATTAAGCTGCGGGGCTGTACATTTCTACAAGATTAGCTTCTGGGATTTAGGTCCTGACACAATAACATTTGCTGTGCCCTACCTTGCTTCAACCTCAGCTGATGATTAATACATTAAACCAATGAATCAATGTGGTTGGTCCAGTGGATAGAGACCTAGTTTGTAAATGCGCTGGGTGGCTATGGGAAATAGCTTCAGTTTCTCATCTAGAAAATGGGAATATTAATAAGCTGCTTCCCAGTACTTTTGCAAGAATGAAATAATTAAAGACTGTAAAGCAACTGTTGTTCCAAAAGATATGCTACATCAATAGTAATAACCAAATGTTCCTTCTAACTCTATTACCATTACAAAGCCAGAATTCCTAAATTGCATGATCTTCTGGAGCTAGTAGCCCATAAACCATTTGCTCTATTCCATCTTAATCTGTTTTGTTAAGTTATCACATTTTATGCACAGTTTTCTTTTTTACTTTAATATAACAATCAATACTTTCCTCTTCTTTTATTTGCTGCTTCACTTATTCTGGCTTCTCATCTGTTTTAATAAAAACTTTGTCTCATTTCAGAGGCTGAATTCTCAGTATTTGCACATGATGAGCCCGGCTCTCATCTCAGTTCTCTTCTAAATTAAGTTCCAGTTTGAATGAATGCTGAGTTATTCACCTGGTGATTCCTAAGGCTTACTAAAAAGTAAGTCCCATTAGATGCACTGGGTAAATAAGTATGATAATACAGCACATAAAATTGCTTTGACACAGGGAAGGCTGCAGTCCATATTTATAAGGGAGTGAGTCCCATTGAACACTTACTTCTGAGTAAATATGCATATGTTGAACTGTTAATCAGGGGTGGGGTGGTTGTTTGGCCTTTTGGATCTCTAACTTGAATATAATGCCAATGTTGCCTAATTTGAATTGACAGCATTAATGCATGCAAACAAATACCATCAATCAGCTTATGGGTACTTATGTTTGACGTACCCCAAGCCTTGGGGTGGTTTGGATATGACTGGTTCCCAATAAATGTTGCCAAGGATGTTTTCCACTTTAATACAGCTTTGTGCAAACTCATCTCACACTCTGCTTGCTCTCCAGGTTTTCATCTTTCCTTCATATATTCAAATGTTTCCATGGCCAGATGGGTATGAGGCCTGATCATGAATGTTTTGAATATTGAGATATGAGGGCAGAGGAGAGGGGGAGTGAGTCTGAACATGCTACTACCCACTGTGAACAAATGCATATATTACCTCAGCTAGCTAACCCTCACAAATAGCTGCTCATACAAGTGGACTACTCAGGCTGGTCGTATAATGTGTAAAAGAGAGCTCACACAAAATTGTGAAGGCTCGTTCGGCAGGGATATTTATTTATTTATTTATTACATTTCTATACCGCCCAATAGCCGGAGCTCTCTGGGCGGTTCACAACATGGATATCCAGCCTTTTGGAACCTGTGGGCACATTTGGGAATTTGATAAACTGCTCGGGGCACCTCCACAAAATGGCTCCCATGGAGGATGTGGCTAGTCAAATAACGGCTGCCATGGAAACTGAGTAAAAGCAGAGGAAGAGGGAGAAACAGTGAAGGGGGGGAAACAGTGGGATGAAAAGGTATCAGGGAAGAGCAAGGCTAGAGGCTGGGAGGGAGGGGGAATAGCAAGGCAAAGGGGTAAAGTGGAGAGAAAGAACAAGACTGGAGGCTAAAGGAGAAGAGAAACAGCAAGTGAGTGTGGAAGAGGAAGAAGCTCCTGGTCTTTTGTTTTCCTTAGGGTTTGTGTGTGTTCAACTATTAACCCACACAGAGAAAGACAAGAGTACAAATAGCATAATTAAATTCCAAGGTACTATTTCTAGCATCTTAAGCCTTAAACTGTGTTAAATTAAAGACATGGCTTTCCCCTTCTTAGCAATAGAAAAATGTGATAGTGTCATACAATTACCCCAATAACTTCCACAGTAGAAGCAGATAATCAAGGCAGATGGTGAGGAAACAAGCAAGTATCTACCTGCTGTGAATTCTGAAAAGTAGCTCATAACAAGCAAAAGGATATAGTGCTTAGGAGGCACTCATGAATCAAGGATCAGGCAAACTTTAAGGCAGAGGAAAATATCCTAAATTAGTAATCCCCAATAAACTACAAAGCAACAACAATTTGTCCAAATGAATAACAATCACAGGAACGCCATTATAATCTACTTTGAACTCTTAAAATCTCCCCTGCAATGATTACGTATTCTATTCACGGGTTCATAATGCCCATTGGAACTCTGTAATACTTCAAGTTGAAGGCTGGAGGGTAAAGGAATGCATAACATTATCTTATCAGTTCAATGGCACTTTTGAGTCTTTAACTGGGGTGAATAAATTCAGAACACATGTTTGGTGCATAAATTATATTCTTCAGAGGGGCAAAAAAGGGAAAGTCATCCGTTTGCACCCATAAATATGTAATCAAAGATTATTGCAACAGAAAAAGAGAAATAGAAGAACATAAGAAGAGTCTGGCTGAATCAGAACAAAAACAAATCTAGTTCAACATTAGAGCAGTTTACAACAAGTTAACATACAAAATAGGAAATATTTACAATGAAAGCAGAAGCATCCATAAAACAGTGGCTTCGATTTAGTCATTACTCAGTTAACACTTGCTGGAAAAGGAAAGTTTTCAGCCAATGCAAAACCATAATATTGCTGGTACTTGCCTAAACTCTGTTGGAAGGGCATTCCATAAGGTGGCAGCCAATGCAATAAAGGTCATACTTGACAAGAAGCCATTGATACCCATATCCACCATGAACTTGTCTCACCCCCTTTTAAAGCCACCAGAGTTGGTGGCCATCACTACATTAGGGATGTTGAAGGAATCTGTCCAGGGGATGAAGTTTGCTGAGCTTCCAGCAGCTTGGTTCCCCATACTCCAGCTTGCTAATTGACACGCTGAACCGACACAATCTGTATGAGCCAAGCCATCTCGTAGATTTCCATGTTCATGTAGGGGTGGGTGGGTGTGGGTGTTGTAGCTGCAATTTGCACAAAATAAAGCCATTTACGGCAACAATTTGTGCAAATTATGCTAGTTATGGCTGAAATTTGTGCAAATGGTAATGGGGGGGGGACTGAGAAATTTCCTGGATTCCAGGAAAAAGCCTGTGGCTCAATTTGCAAATGCAAGCTGAGTTAGGGGCTCTGGGGAAATTCATCGAGCCCAAACAGGGCTAGATTTCCCCATGACTGCCAACCCTACTCTACATGTTGTGATAGCAAATTCCACACTTTGAAGAAGTACTTCCTCTTATCTGTCCTGCATCTCCCACCATTCAGTTTCATGGGATGACCCAAGCTCTAGTATTATGGGAGAACAAGAAAAACGTCTCCCTATCTACTTTCTCCACACCACATATAATTTGGTACACCTCTGATCATGTCTCTTTTACTGCAACATGACCTTATTTCAAGTTCAAATGGTCATTGGGACATGGACCTAGAAATTTATAATCCCATGCAGCCACAGAACACACACACAGAGAGAGGCCAGCAGTGGAGGCTGGTGGCTCTGATTTCAGTGGGGCTATGAATCCATTCTGGGTTTCAGTCAGAACCAGCCAGAATACTAAAGGAGCTATCCAAGCTGCTGAGCCAGGGCCCTTTCTACACTTAAGGATTATCCCAGGAAAATAGAGGGATTGTCCCTGTCTGCTCCTGGGATCCCCCGTGTGTCATTTGCATGCACAGGGATGATCCTGGGATGATCCCTGGAAAAAAGGCAGTGTAGAAATGCCCCTAGTTTGAGAATAGTGTTCAACAGCTTGGATAGCTTTTTTAGGGTTCAGGCTAGTTCAGACTGAAAGCCAGAATGGATTCACAGCCCCACCAAAATCGGAGCCACCAGCCTCCACTGCTGCTCGGAACAGTGGTTGGGCATGCTTGGGATGAGCAAGAGGTGAATATACTCTGGGATAAATCTCTCTGAATTCATATAAAAAGGCAAATAAATACATGGGGAAATGGGGCCAGTCATTCTGGGAAGCAGATACCTTTAGCAAGAGAGACCCTCGTTATACAACCTTTGCACAGTAAATGCCACCCAACCACAGGAGTGGGAGAGAAAGAAACATTTGGTCTGGGCTGTTTCTTACAGAGAGAATGTTTGTGTAAATCAAGGATGAACCCCCAGCTTTAGATCTGTGCCCTCTCTGTGGCCCCAATTAATTAGCTAGCTCAAATGCAGAGCGGAGAACTGCCAAAGTTCTTTGTGTAATTACGAAAGTGCCGAGTGTCAAGCTCTCCCAGTTCAGTACACCATGACGCATGCATCATTAGTGCTCAAATTCTCCCATAAACTGCTTTGCCCATCTGCACCTAGTAATCAGGTGCTCTCTCACATGCAGTAATTGTGTGCAAGAAGGAAGTATTTATACATTTTAATGAATGACAGCCTGTACACATCGCCTGAGGAGAAGCAGCGAGGTCTGTTAGAGGCGATGGTCTCTAGAGCTATGCTAAAAAGGCTTTCTGGGAAAACGCTTAAGGAAGGAGAAACCCGAATGTATTGTGAAACAGGCGCGTCAACAGATACAACCTGTTTCTACAAGGAACAATGACAAGCTTCCATTTTCTATGGAGCCCTGTCTCTAGTTGAACCTTTCACCAAACCCAACGATTTGACTTCTTGGAAAAACTTTACTCCTTTCTGATACAGCCTACCTGGTAATAATAGCATTAATGTTGCTGCATTTCCCTCCAAATGATACCTGTGGAGTTTGGATATTGAATTTGTTTTGTTTTTTAAAATATCTATCATGTCAACACAGCTTACTTCTAGGAGCCCCTGGTTATTTCCCTCAGGCAGAAGGAAACAAGCACCCGTTTTGTATTTTGCAGCATTGCCAGATTTTCAGTTTGAAATCCTTGTCTCAGAGCCTGAATATTCTCGGGTTTCATGTACAACTGTCAAAGTGGCAGGGGCAGGAGGATATGATGGAGAAATGCCAAGCTTATTCACCTTTGGTCCCCCCTTCTTTCTCTCACAACAGCACCATCAAACCACCTCACCTCAAAAAAGTGTCATGCGGGCTGGGGAATTCTGGGAGTTGTAGGACCGCCCAGAGAGCTTCAGCTATGGGGCGGTATATAAATGTAATAAATAAATAAATAGGACATTTTAATGTCAAAACATGCATAAGATTGAACCCTATGGAGTATGACTGCCATGTGTGGTGTAATCTTGGACTAGGGCCAGGGAGACTCAGCATTACACCAGTGTTTATCTCAGGGATCATCCCTGTGTGTCCAGATGATGCACAGGGGATCCCGGGAGCAGGGAGGGATGATCACTCCATTTCCCTGGAATATCAGCAGCCCCTTTTAGCCCAATTTTTCCCACAATTCCAGGACGATCCAGAGGATCATGGGTGGTGTAGGCAGCCATCCTGGCTTCTTCCCTTCTCCCTGTGAGTAGTGGGGGTCAGCAGAGGGAAGGAGCTGGGCTGGGGGGAAATCCGGGGCCATCTGGGGTGGGTGGGAGTGAGGTCAGGGCTTTTTATTAACTTTTTCACTCGAGTGGTAGTGTGGTCCAGCTCCTCTTCTTCTTTAAAAAAAAGTAAATGGTGGACACGATGTCCTGCTTCCTCCCTGGATGTCGCGCACTGTGTGTGAACCCAGGGGGAGGATCTCACGATCAGCATATTGCGAGATCCTCCCCCTTCCCTCCCCTGGTGTAGACATGCCCTCAGATTCCAATCTGTGCTAAGACATAAAGCTCATTGGGTGACCTTGTCTCTCACCCTGCCCTACTTTGCATGGTTCCTCTGAGGATAAAATGGAGGAGGGACAGATTCATTTTGCCCCAAGCTCTTTGGAGGAAGGGTGAGATAAAAATGTAATAAAGAAATTCTCCCATTCCTTTATTATATTTATTGTATACTTAAACATTTATTGAATACTCAGTCATAAAGGGCATTATTTTTAATTATTTATATATGAAATGTGGTAGACACTGGTACCCTACTCCTGGCAGAGAGGCTTCCACCCAGCAGAGCGATTCCATTTCATTCCTGCTGTCAGGAGCAATGGTGCTCTCTCAAAGGCAGTGGTTCTTTGGCATGGCAGCAGAGCAGCTGGAAGGCAGCCAGAGGGATGTTCCCACTGTGTCTGGATCCCTCTCTGGATCCCTACTCAATGCTCACCTCAATTCAGTACTTATTGCTTGAGACATTAGGGTGTGCCTGGGCACACCTGGCACACCCCTTGCACACACCTATGCCCATTGTTACAGGGGCTGCTACTATTCCAAATAGGTTTCTGGTCTGTATGGGGATGGAAGCAACCTTGGCTGTCCTGGTAGATGGTTTTTACCAGGGAATGGATGGAGGGAGTGCAACCCTAGTGGTCCTCCTGGACCTGTCTTTTTCAGTACCATCAACCATGGTATCCTTCAAGACAATCTATCTAGATTGGGCTTAAGAGGTTGTTCCTGGAGGAGTCATCACAGAAGTTGGTAATAGGGTTGAATCTTGAAATTTAACAGCTACATGAAACTGCTACATGCCATCTGGAGGTTTGGACGATACTGAGTATGTAGATGATACTCAGCTCTACCTCTCATTTCCACCTATTCATCCCAGGGAGGTTGTGGAACTCTCAAACCAGTGTCTGAAGGTGGTTTTGCGGGTGGACAACCTGAAACTTAATCCAGGCAAGACAAAGGTACTGTGGGTAGGGAATCTCACTACTCTGGATGGAAGTTTTAAATTAGCCTTAGTTTAAACTATCCTTGCATTCCCCCTCAGGGACCAACTGTGCAGTTTGGGAGTTCCTGTGGATTTTGAGCTATCTGTGGAAGCTCAGTCAACAGTGGTAGCTTAGATTAGTGCACCAACTGTAGCCATGCCCAGAGAATATGGACCTTGCCTCAGTTAGTTATATATGGACTAGTGGCATCCATACGAAACTACTGTAATGTACTCTACTTGGGGTTGGCTTTAATAATGGGTTTCCTTGCCATGATCAGACTCAAATCTGGTAGTCAGCCAATAGCTGCATATGGCACCAGTGGTGTAGAGAAGCCAGGACTCACAGGGTCATAGTGCCATGCCTTTTTGATTAGCAGAGATTCTCAGATCATCTGCCGGTCCCTCAGGCAGCTGGCAGCTTGCCAACCCTGTAATAATATGTTAAGGAGATATGCACGGATTGAATAGAAATCAGGGGTAAAATATTTGATGTGTCCATCAATGAGATATTGAGTTTGCAAATATTGTAGAAAGCCTAATTATATGGGTATGTGTGCTGAAACTTTGGAAAAGTTTATTCTTAACTAAGACAGTTGAATTCTAATAGCCCATTAAGAAGAGGAAAAATGAACTGCTAACAATCACTCTGTAATAATAAAAGACAAGAACAAGTTTCAGGAATAATAGGAGTGTGAGCCATAATTCTTAGGGCCATTTGCATTGGAAAAAAGGAGAGATCAGACCACTGAGATGGTGTGCTAGCAAAAAAAACTGTCTAGCAGAAACACAGCAAGTTTTTAAAAAATACAGACCCTGATGCTGTGCAATGGATTGGCATAGGATGGGTATTCAAAAAGAGTATAGTGCCGTTTCCTGCTTTTCAAGAAATGCTTCACTGCATTGTCTATCTTTGGGTTAGGAACCCATCTGGACAATATTCCATTTTGGTCTAAGCTTCACATTAGGCTTTCAAAGGGATTCAAACAGTATTTGTTGCTTTAGGAAACCCTTTTGGATTTTTAATGTAGATGATTTCTCAAACTAACTCTCTCTCTCTTTTACATTTCCCCCCTCTTTAAACATTCAAAGGACTTTGTTGTCTTGGAAATGTCATCCAGCCTTCACCAGCCCTCTACATGTGTTGGACTACAACTCCCATCATTGGCCATGCTGCCTGTAGATGATGGGAATTCTAGTCAAACACATATGGAGGGCAGGAGGTTGGGAATGACTGCCACAGTCTTACATAATTCTGAATTTTGAGCATTTCCTTCATTCATGCTTTCTGCACACTAAGACCATCACAAGCATATCAGAAAGCTAGTGCTTCCCTCATTTCTGAAGAGAGCTCTGCTGTCCCATCCCATTCTGGAAGCAAATGTTTCACTGAGCATGGAAAGGAGGACAGGGATGGGGGACACACCTGCTGTGTGCATGTACAGAAGAACAAATAGCTGCAGAACTTTTGATATTTTAAAGCTGATATCCCTTACTCCTGCCCATAGAGGGTGGACGTGAAGGAAAGTGTTTGCTAAAGGTGCCTACTTGGAAGTAACTCATTCTCATTCAGTACATCTCTGAGCCCAGGAGTGAGGAGAGTAGTGAGAAGGACGCTTCCACCCATTCACTGCCCTGCACCTACGCAATTTATGATGGTCATTCTACTCACTGGACTGCCCACCCAACCCCAAACTAATGCAGTTTCAGGTGCCGTTTGGCCCATGCAAGCATTTTTGTTTTTGTGTATACATCAGTTCACTGGCTACTGTCTGTTACCAGAGAAGCAACCCTGAATTGATGAAAATCTGGATTTCAACAAAAATGCATCAGAGTATCTCCATGCAGATAGGCCCTTGCATACAGTTGGCAGGCAAATGGCACCATTTTGGCCACATAGACAGAGGCTGTGAAAGATCAAGGGAGTAGTCATGTCCCTGAATAACAGTTTAGCTACTGACTGTGCTAAATAAGCCACCTACCAGTGGAGGATATTGGCTCCAATTTTGGTGGAGCCGTGAATACACCCTGGGTTTCAGTTAGAACCAGCCAGAACTCTAAAGGAGCTATCCAAGGTGCTGAATCTATTTTAGAGGTAGGGTAGCTCCTTTAGAGTTCTGGCTGGTTATGACAGAATCCCAGAATTGATTTACAGTCCCACTGAAATTGGAACCAGCAGCCACAACTGCAATATACCCATTATCCTTATGTTCAGAATTCATATTCTTTGCCACACCCAAATAAAATATGTTTACTCTTCATTCAAAGCATTCCCCTCTTCCTGTTTTCTCCCTCCCTCCCTCCTCCTGCTCCTTCTGTACATATGGAGCCAAAGATTTCACTTTAATCTGGCATTTTTTCTGATCTACTTAATTGCTTATTTATTTATTTATTGCATTTCTATACTGCCCAATAGCTGAAGCTCTCTGGATCAGTTCACAAAATAACAGTTTTGGATCTCCTACCACATTCACCTAGATGTGCACTTTCTTGTCCATGGCGGAACATATTGAAGACTAGGCCCTATCTCGGATTGGGATACATCTTGAAATGCTTTTTCATATCTTCCCCGTGTTCATTGATTGAATAAAAGCACGAGATTCCATTATAGATCTCTCGCACAAGCCAAATAAACATTTTTCCTTGACTGAATGTAAAAGTATTGGAGAAGGTATTAAGGATAAATGGGGATTGATTTGTACTAATATAGTATAATGCCAGCTAAGTGACTTAACAGGCATATTCTTGCCACTGTAGATTAAAGACATAACACTTACTGAAATAATTGTGGTGTTTTGCAATCCTATTGACAGTGACAAAACCACGTGCAGTTTAGTTTGACAAATGGGTTTGCATAACCTGCACTTCCTCTTACCTTCTGAAAATTACAGCCACAAATTTGAGCAGAGGCCTAAAGACAAGGAAAAGCCCAGTCCAAATGCCTCCTCCCTCTCCCTCCCTCTTTTAAATAATGATGCCACCAAATTTTGTAATTAGTCAGCTTGCTGGTCAAAACTCATTCATACATAATGAAATGAGCCTGAGCTGTTGTTTTACCAATTTGCTATTAAGTTTGGACTTGATGACATGCTGCAGAGCATGTGCAGTCTCCATCTAAATGCTATTTCTGTGCATGTGATAAATTGCTTGGATTAAACCCCCCCCCAAAAAAAAACAATCAGGAAGGGGGTACATGACATGACGCACTATGCATTTATAAACTACAGTACCCAAGATGGGCTTTGATATTGTGCATGTGCAAAACCTTGTAAACGCAGAATGAGATTTCATGCTAAATTAGAACTCTTGACTTGAGCTAACATGGGTGAATTCACTGTTTTCCGAGGAAATAGCTAATTCACCCAGGGTAAGTTTACCCATCACTTGTTTTAAATACAGTTCTACTCTGTATCCCACCCATTGTCACTGTGGCTGATCATCAGATGTTATGACAGCGTGGAAAATGCCAATCCAAGGAGAGAAGGTGAGTCCAGAAGGACATGAACTAGTGCTGCCTGCAACATAAGTGGGAGAAAGACTGTCCAGGCTTCCAGGGGTACAACTCCTAGCACCGAAGGCACTGAATTGCTTATTTGTGGGTTGTTTCATTTTTTAAATACAGGTTGGATCAAGATTTACACTGTATCAATTGTGCTGATGGAAATGCACCTCTCTCCCATGGCAGCCCCTCCAGCTACAAAGAGGAGGCCCTGCTGAATGAGGTGAGCTGGGGGTGGGGACTCCCCCAAACTCAATCAGACGAACCTTCCACAAACAGAGCCCTTCCTCTTGCAGACCCCTTGCGGGATCTTCCTGGATCCAACCCTACATGTTTGTCTTGCTCTTCCTACAAGGCTGTCGAGGGGATAATCACATTTGGGCCAAAAGCGCCACTTAGTCATGTAACAAAAAGTACAGGAGTGAGAGTTGATACCTGTTGTGGCTCAGGACTTGGGCACAAAGACATTTCTACATCGAAAAGGAATATCAGTAACCTTGAAAAGAGGGTGGGGGAGACTCTCTCCCTGGGTCGTATCAGGAAGCAGCACCAAAACATCCCTTTTTGCAGAGGCTCAGAGGAAGAGGAGGAATAGCCCCAAGGGACCATGCTTCTATGTCAAAACTCTTCCCTTCGCCGCATCTTCAGATACTGATGGCTCATCTCCTGAAGCCCCCTCAGCTCTGAGGATCCACCTTCCATACATGGCAGTCCCAGAAGTAGCGCTTGCCCCAGAAGCAGTGTTGCTCTTTTAAGAGACAGCTGATCTGCTCTAGGTAGGAAAGCAGAGCCTAGAAGACATACCGCTCTGCAGGAGTACTTCACCCTCATTACCTTCAGATCAGTGACATTCCTGATTACCTGTGGTGTGACCTAATCCCTGCTAGTTAGCCTTTGCCTTGCTTTAGTCATTAGTTTTATTTCAAATGATTTGTTTGTTTGTTTGTTTTATATGTACCTCACCTTTCTACCAAAAACAATGGCAGTCAAGGTCCCAAGCTCTGCAAGTCATCTCTTGGTGGGACCGTAGGTACTCCGAAACTGTATCCTCCACAGCCCAGTGGCCCCTCTGCAGGCTTTAGTCACAAACAGGAGAATACAGGAGGGCATCTGAATAAGATGGTCAATGACAAGTTCATTCATGGACCTACTGTTTTGCACAACAAGCAGTGCCAGTAGGGAAACTACCTAACTCCTGTCACCCTCTTTGAGGAATGGGTGATATATAGGTTTCATTTAGCGGTCAGTAGTAGTAAAGCAGTGCAATTGAGCATCTCAGATGGGCAAATTGTTAGAGCAGTTACTGACTCTTGTGAACCCTTCCTATGAGCTACCTCACCTCCATAAGTTCCTTGAATAAAGGTTGTGCCTCGCTCTTTTATTCCTGCCCCATGTCGTTTGTGTATTACCCAAATGATAATGAGCTTTTCTACACAACACATTTATTGTGCACTCATTCCCTACTCATGGTTGTTTATGACTTCTTTAGACAACGTAGTGACTCTCCAGTTTTGTTTCTGTTTTTAATCAGCACTTCAGGGGTATTTTTTGTTTTTTTTAAAGCAAGGGAAATGTGGTATTATTAATGAAAACAAAATAAAATGTTTTTCCACTTGTGTAATTGTGCTATTCTGCTATACCACAGTGCCACAGTTTCCACAGTATAGTGGAAAAGCAGTGCTTGGAGCTCAATTCTGCCAGAAACCAGTGAGTAGACACAGAAGTTTAACAGCCTCATGTAGAAAAGCTCAAAATACCTTCATGACCAGAGAAGCAGAAGAGGAAGAGGAAAAAGAAGATAACCCCATTATTATTATTATTATTATTATTATTATTATTATTACTATTTATTGCATTTTTATACCGCCCAACAGCAGAAGCTCCCTGGATGGTTCACAAAAACTAAAACCATTCAAAGTATAAAACAAACAGTATAAAAACATGATATAAAATACACATAAAATACACATGATGGGAACAATGGCAATAATCATTAAACTTTGATATTCATCACAGACATAAAGACTACAAAATAATAAATCATTTCTGAGAGAACGAGAAGGGTTGACACAGCCTAGTAGGACTTGTCCTCTTTTTAGTGTTTACTGACACAGACAGATATCTAATGTTCATTTTGATGTGCTCGCTCGCTCTCTTGCTCTCACTCTCCCCCCATTTTTGCTTGAACAGTTATGCCTGGTGTGCTATTTCATAGACGTATTACTCCCAGCATGAATAATTGCTTCCTAAATTCTTTTCTGTATCTGCTACTGCCTAATATCCATCAACTGTGCTGCTCAAACCATTATTTGTGCCAATTAAATTTTTATTGTTTTCCATTAAATATTTTGAGTGACAATTCTTAGGCTGTACAAATGTTAGATTTTAGGGGCTTTTAACCAAGGGATTCATTATTTGCTCCTTATCAAATGTACAATTTCTACACCTCAGTAGAGAAGGCCACAGGGTTATATATTGTATTGTTAATACAGAAACGGTTATTTTAGGCATTCTTGATGGTATCAATTTATGTTGGCTAGTGTAACAGAAAGACTTTCTAAGGAATACATTTGCAGATCAATAATACCTTGATTCCAATCTGCACTGTCAAGATCAACTAGAACATGGTCAGACATGACTATCTAGAAGAAGTAAAAACAATAGCTAAAAGAGGAAAGCAGATATTAATATCAAAAGAGTGGTTTTCTGTTTTGATTCTCAGACCTCTGCCTTATATTTAGGTTCTTGGGTGTGCTATTTTTCTATTAATTCCACCAGTTTGCCTTCTAGGGTGTTTTGTGACTGGCAAGTTTCCCCATGACAACCATTTTGTGAGAGCACTCAGGACACTTTCAAAGTTCCAACTCTGCCCATCAACTTCAAAATCTTGGGGATCCTTATTCTAACGCCTAGTAGAAGTGGGATGAAAAACACTGGATGCATTTATAACCTCTGCATGGATTGGGAAACAAGGTCACATCCAGCCTTGACACCTATCCATCCACTGGAATTGCCTATGCACATATATACCAATATGCATAGGATATGAATGCACCAGCTGCAGCTGCTCATTGCACCATGAGAGCAATGGGCAAAAATACTGCCATTTTTGTCCATTGCACCATGAGCGCAAACACACATTAGATTTATAAATGTATGTCTCTGTACACAGATTCCAAAGAATACATGAGCCATAAGCATTATTTAAATTTCCATCACGCTAAGCCAGCATAGCTAAATGTGAGGTAGGATGGGAATTACAGCCCAACAACATTTGGAAGGCCACACATTTCCCCATCCCTGTCTTAAAGACTCACAAATTTATTTTGGCATAAGCTTTTGTGACCTCCAGTCCACTTTATCAGAAGCATCACAATGGTCCCATGCAAATTTCTGCCATAAGAAATACCTTAATCTTTTCCCCCCAGGTGTGTTATTGCATTTTCAAGATATAAACAATCACAATTGTTAATCAAAGTGAACACTGAATAACAAAAAACTAAAGAACTTCCTAAGGAATAAGTAAAAATACAAGCCAGGAAGATCAGACAGGTAGGTAAAGAAAAGAACAAGTTTGGTTCTTGTTTCACATGAATTGTGTAAGTGCTAGAAGGGTCTTTGTAGTTTCTACTGCCACAGACTAACACAGCTAGCCCTCTGGAAGTCATAAACTAATTTGTTTTTTATATTAGAGATTTGGGGCTCTAACAAGAACTGCATTGATACTGAAGCTAAATCCATATACTATTTAGTCCAAATATCTCCAAAATTGCCATCCATGGTTTAAATATTGCCAGTTAGATGGTAAGTATCCAGTGCCCCAGAAGGTAACTGTATATCATCTGGCCCCATTGGGACTAGATGAGTAAAAAAAAAAAAAAAAATTCAGCAGGAGAGCAACATGTAAGCTGCAGGGCTGTTTTAATGTCACTTTGTATGTCATGTCAGCTCAACTCAGGTTGAGCTGACTCCCTCATCAGTTTGACTCCCTCATCCCTCAACTCCCTCATCAGTTTGACTCTGGCGAAATCTGAAAGTACGCATATCTTCATCAATACCCCACTTCTTGCCACTATGCTTGATTTAAAATTGCCATCATGCCTCCAATAATGCAGTTTTAAACTGGTATAAACATTATATCATTTGCCAGTGGTAGATGTAATGGTAGATATACAGGAGCAGCGCCATTTTAAGCTTTGTTTTTGTGGGTGGGAAGAAGACATTCGGAGAAGAGGGACAAAATTCAGCAAGGTAAAGCATACACTCACCTTGTAATGGATGGATATGACATATTCCGTTTCTCTCTGAATTTCTTATTTTTTCCACTCTTATATTTAGTTCATCTTGAACTTTGAGAATGTCTCCAGTCCTTGTGAATGTTGTTTAAAGAGTCCACATGAAAATTCATCAATATTTTGGTAAACATTTCTCATCATACATGCGTTTTTGTATACATTTTTGCCTACTATACACATTTTTGCAAGCAATTTTCCAAATACAATACATTTTGAATGTTATGTTCCCTAATATAAGCATATATATATATACACACACATACACACACACACATTTTGCATACATTATTTTAAAATTCTCCATTGAACTCCGTTGCAAAATTTGGAGAAATATGACTATTGAAGGCTAACTCCATTTCGGTTCACATATTGGTTTAGAAGTGCAAAATTAGGTAAGTTCACATTTAAATGCAAACTGAACAAATTTCTCCCCATCCCTTTGTAACACAAAGTTATGGCATGAAAAAGCTATAAATTTTAAGAATCCTGACTATGATTATTTTCTTTTTGTTTGTTTTTTTAAAAATACAGCAGTATTAATCTAAGACCAACTGTTTTCTAGCAATCCCTTTTCTGAAAGAATGTGATTTGTGCCTTTGGCATGCGGTACTTAGTACACAGGTAAAAGAGCAAGTCAGCTCAGCATAAATATACTGTAGGTACTCCTAAAGAATAAATCACATATGGTCTGAAACACCAGCAGGGAGGCTGCTCCCTCTTGCCATTCCTTAATAGCACACCACTGGGAGCAGAGGAAATAAATAGCAGTTATAAAAAGTTGTTAGTGGGCTGGAGTTGTTTCTTGTGATAGACGTGAGACTGCCTGGTCCATTTATTGGCTCCTAATATGTATCAGACACTCACCTCCTATCCCCTGAGGACAACACAGTGGCTATTCTTGGTCTACTGCAGTCAATGTATAATCTCCTCATCCAAATTTCTCTACTGAATTACCAGTGTAGTTTCCAAAGTGGAACCAACATATTCAGAATTCTCTGTCACTTCAGTATTTATTTCTAATTTTTGTAGACAAAGCAGCACATGCCCCCTAGAGCTTTCATATCATGTGTTTTCCCACCCTTCCCCACAGATTACCAATACAGATGTGTGCACTGATAAAGTTATTGTGATGTGGCTGTACAAACAATTAGACTGAGATTCTCCTTGTATGGCATTTTACGAATATGCCGTGTGCAGGAATCAAACACTACACAATAAGAATTCTGATACTATCATTCATATGGTACCATCAAGACTGCAGCACGTGCACCCCCAGTGTTTGATTAATGCACTCATGCACATCAGTAGTCCAGAGTGGGGTAGGAGTGAAACATGCAAATGAATTGAACACTGGTGCAGAATAGATACTTTCAGTGCTGGACTAAATGAACTTACAGGGAGGACTTAGGCAGGTAGCCAGTCTAAAAATTCTGGGATACTGCCCCCCAAAATATGGGGCAGTACATCTGGTTTGTAAAATTGTAAACTATTTTTAATTATGTTTCTTTAAAAAAAATGAAGGCATAGAAAAATTAGGGAAGACCAGGCCCTCCTAGCCTCCCCTCCCTCAAGAAGGGGCCCTCTTTAGATGGTGATGTTTATTAATTCACAACTTCAAAATGTGGTAAGCCAGCACACCTACATCCAGGGACCCTCCTGCTCACTAAGTCCCTGAAAAAATGGGTCTGATCCAGCCAAGGCCAAGTGCTTTGATTTCAATGGGAGAACAATGGAACTACACCATAGTCACATTTGCTTGGTCATGCCTAGTTGTTGTTTTTTAATTATTTAATTTGCTAGTCTGTTTTTCCCCATTCCATAGTGTTTTTGTGCTTCCAAAATCTTTGTGATTCATCCCAGATACCCTGGCTTTATTCAGAGCTCTTGAAGCTCCATTGAGCATGGGCTACATGTCTCGTACCCTCTGCACCAGCACCTCCTGCTGCCTCTTATAAGCTTGGCTGGCTGCAAAGTTTATGCACACCTGCTGAGCTTCTGAACAGCTGGAAGGAAACATTAATGAACAGCATACTGCAGTACGCTCTTCTTTCTCAGAAGTACTCACAGCATCCAGGCTTTCATAGGCCTAGTCTGAATCATGGAAAAATAAGGAATAAGGAAATAGCTTTATGTCTGTGAGGCAGAAGAATACCAGAGAGAGACAGAGAGCACAACAAGAGGTAGAAAAAGAGATGAGGCTATTATTGTAAACATCAATAAGGTCTTTATTTTATTATATCACTGTCTTACCATTGACCACAAAGTGATAAAATGTGCATGATTGAAGACTTGTGGAATTATATTAAGTAAAATTGGTCTTTTAGTTGGATTTTTCTAATCCAGATCCTTTCCTTGTTTGGACATGCCCATACTTCTACCTAACTAATTGCCCATTTTGTTTCTGGTGATCTTTCTATTACTAGCCAGTCATCTCCTTGAGATCTGTCCATATGTAGAGCTGAAGTTATATTTGTAAATACTTTATAACAGCAGTTCTGCAACATGAGTTTAACCATTCCTTATTGACCCGGTTCGCACATAATAGCTAACTATATGTTATTTAAGTATTTGTCTCCTAATATTAAAATAGTTCACTCTGTACTGCATTATGTTGCTGTCTCTGAACTTTGTGAAGACTATGGTTTAGAATCATAGAACTGCAGAGTTGGAAGGGGCCTACAAGGCCATCGAGTCCAACCCCCTGCTCAATGCAGGAATCCACCCTAAAGCATCCCTGACAGATGGTTGTCCAGCTGCCTCTTGAATGCCTCTAGTGTGGGAGAGCCCACAACCTCCCTAGGTAACTGATTCCATTGTCGCACTGCTCTAACAGTCAGGAAGTTTTTCCTGATGTCCAGCCGGAATCTGGCTTCCTTTAACTTGAGCCCGTTATTCCGTGTCCTGCACTCTGGGAGGATCGAGAAGAGATCCTGGCCCTCCTCTGTGTGACAACCTTTTAAGTATTTGAAGAGTGCTATCATGTCTCCCCTCAATCTTCTCTTCTCCAGGCTAAACGTGCCCAGTTCTTTCAGTCTCTCTTCATAGGGATTTGTTTCTAGACCCCTGATCATCCTGGTTGCCCTCCTCTGAACACGCTCCAGCTTGTCTGCGCCCTTCTTGAATTGTGGAGCCCAGAACTGGACGCAATACTCTAGATGCAGCCTAACCAGGGCCGAATAGAGAGGAACCAGTACCTCACGTGATTTGGAAGCTATACTTCTATTAATGCAGCCCAAAATAGCATTTGCCTTTCTTGCAGCCATATCACACTGTTGGCTCATATTCAGCTTGCAATCTACAACAACTCCAAGATCCTTCTTGTTTGTAGTATTGCTGAGCCAAGTATCCCCCATCTTGTAACTATGCATTTGGTTTCTATTTCCTAAATGTAGAACTTGGCATTTATCCCTATTAAATTTCATTCTGTTGTTTTCAGCCCAGCACTCCAGCCTATCAAGATCACTTCTATCCCACCCAATTTTGTGTCATCTGCAAATTTGATCAGCGTTCCCTGCACCTCCTCGTCCAAATCATTAATAAAAATGTTGAAGAGCACTGGGACCAGGACTGAGCCCTGCGGTAGTTGGGGCACAAAAGAGCCCCAGCTAAACCATAGTCTATTGTAGATATAACTTCAGCTGTACATATGGACAGATCTCAAGGACATAACTATGGCCCTGTTCTGAAGACACCTTAAACCATGGCTTAAACCACAGTGCTTAAGCCAAAAAGCCTTAAGCACCATGGTTAAAGCCATTGTTTATGGTGTTTTCTGAACAGGGCCTATTTGTTGTTTAACCATAGTTAGTTGTGGCAACATGGCAGTGAGCCAGTGCACTGCCTCCCAGACTTGTCACTTTCATTTACAATCAACAACCCAGGAACCGCTCATTTCTGGGTTTGTTTGTTTGTTTGTTTTCCTTTTTTTTATTGTGAATATCAACAAACCCATTTCTGGGTTGTTAGCATGATCATTGGGCTAACTCTGGATTGTTTAACCCCTGAACAAGCCGGAGGTTTGGGTTAAAGCATAATGATACAACTCAGGATGGAACAAGGCAAGCCCCATCATGCTGACTGGGAATGACAGGAGTTGTAATCCACCACATTTGGATAGTGTCAGATTGAGGGACGCTGGTATAGACAATAATGAGGTAGATGGGGAAATGGTCTAACCCTGTATGAGGCAGTTTAAAAAATAGGAAAATAACAAAACCATGTCATCCCTTGATCATGTAAACACCGCCAAAAAAAGAATAATGGATCTATAATGGATCATATAGTCCAAGTCTCTCCTCTAAAGCAAGATATCCTATAACCAACATATCCTTAACAAATGCTTTTCCAGCCCTAGCGATCTCGAACATCCCTCATTTACCCATTGCTAATTCCAAGACAAGGATTTCTCATGCTATCAAAAGTTGCAAGACATTTCCAAAGGATCTTCTCCCTTTTTTCCTGTCATTCATTTCTAAAGGATTCCAATACTATCCCTTAGGATAAAATTCATGGGCTTTAAAGCTTTGTTACTATACATGTACCAACATGAGCCACTGTATTTTGTAAAAGAAAAGGTTATTGTTTTTTAAGATAGTTCAATAAACTGACATATATTTGATAAACAAGCCCTGATGTCTAAAGTAATCTAGCCATAAATGTATTAATATGTAGACCATTTCCAATGAAAATCTATACAGATAATTCTGAAGATGGCAATCATTTTGCAAACCTGCCATGCAGAATGCAGCCATTATTCCCATGAATGTCTCTTTAAGCTAGAAAGTTATAGAAATGAGAGATCCCCCAGAAGCAGTTACAATAAATCTTTACTGACTTGTCTTTATAAGCAAGGAGGTGAAGGGAATCGATAGTTGAAAACGCTCCCAAGGCAAAATGTAACCTAACTTCATCTAAAAAAATGTTCATTAGGAAAGGTGTAAAAAGTGTCTCCAGGCATTGATAGTGTTTTTCCAAAGAGTGGAAATGGAAAAGTCACTCCAGGGAAAACAAATTTCTGTTCTTCTTAAAACACAGGGCAGTATTCTCAATGCCATATCAATCAATCAGACATCTTTCCAAAATATAAATTAAATTTGCACTATTTATGAGAGAAACAAAATGCAGTGCAATATGCAAGTACAATTTCAGGTCCAAAAGTGACCACAAGATTGCTCATCAGGATATACTCAAGCAGTGCAGCTTTTCTTCCGGCAAGCATGACTGTTACCTTGCTGGAGAAAGTGGCCTGGTTCGCCCCTAATGCTAACCCATGGTTTATTTAACCCATGGTTGGAAGCTCTACCTAAGGCTTGTCTGGCAGAAGTTTACAGTATTTATTGGTCACTCTATAACAATGTTCTCCCAATGGCTCACAACAAGAAATAAAATTTAAAATTCAACCATAACAATGAATGTATAAATACAGCACAAAAATGGTCACGGAGAGTAAATCACAGTTCAAAGCTAAGACAAAAGGTGTGGGAGTGACAGTGGCAGCAAAACAAAACAAAAGATGGGGGAGAAATGAGTAAACATTTCCTTGGATGCCAGGACCGGTGCCAGACTATTTTGCGCCCTAGGCAGGTGAGCTGCTTTCACCCTCCCACCCCCACCCCAGCGTACCTGGGCGCGGGGCGCCATCTCGCCCGCCCAGCCAAAGCAAAGCCAGAACGCTGGGGTGGGGGGACAGGCGGGCGGCTTCAGAATGGTGCGCCCAGCCAAAAGCCGCTCTGGGAGAGTGACTTCCGGGCGCACCATTCCAAAGCCGCCCGCCCGTCCCCCCACCCCAGCGTTCTGACTTCGCTTTGGCTGTGCGACCACCAAGCCGAAGCGAATCCAGGATGCTGGGATGGGGGTGGGGGGCGGGAGTGGCT
The DNA here is from genome assembly GCF_023053635.1 of Elgaria multicarinata webbii. NCBI lineage: Eukaryota > Metazoa > Chordata > Lepidosauria > Squamata > Anguidae > Elgaria > Elgaria multicarinata. The sequence continues at coordinate 87,964,003 of NC_086174.1, forward strand.
TCACTTCGGCTGGGTGGGCACCCAGCCAAAGCAAATCCAGGACGCTGGGGCGGGCGGGCGGCTTCAGAACGGCGCGCCCGGAAGCTGCCCTCTCAGAGCTACTGTGGGAGAGCGGCTTCTGGATGAGGCGTTCGGTGCCCCCTTACCTTGGTGCTCTAGGCGGCTGCCTGAGTGGCCTCTATGGTAGCACCGGCCCTGTTGGATGCATTCCAATAACAGTCAACCTTTTTTTTTCAGTCAAGGGCTGCATTCCCTCATGGGTAATCCATTGGGAGACCCATGTCAGTGGTGGTGGGGTTGAAGCTAGGTGTAGGCAGGGCCAGAGCCCAAAGTGAGTGAGACAGAGAGCACAACAAGAGGTAGAAAAAGAGATGAGGCTATTATTGTAAACATCAATAAGGTCTTTATTTTATTATATCACTGTCTTACCATTGACCACAAAGTGATAAAATGTGCATGATTGAAGACTTGTGGAATTATATTAAGTAAAATTGGTCTTTTAGTTGGATTTTTCTAATCCAGATCTTTTCCTTGTTTGGACATGCCCATACTTCTACCTAACTAATTGCCCATTTTGTTTCTGGTGATCTTTCTATTACTAGCCAGTCATCTCCTTGAGATCTGTCCATATGTAGAGCTGAAGTTATATTTGTAAATACTTTATAACATCAGTTCTGCAACATGAGTTTAACCATTCCCTCATGGGTAATCCATTGGGAGACCCATGTCAGTGGTGGTGGGGTTGAAGCTAGGGGTAGGCAGGGCCAGAGCCCAAAGTGAGTGGATCGGCTCTTTTTTGTTTCTCTTTCTGCCACCACCATCCTTTTCTCTGTTCCCCACTTTCTTCTTGGCCAACAGACTGCCACAGAAGGGACAGATCAATTTTGCCAGGAGTCTGAATTAAATCACTCCAGAAGGCTTGTGAAATTAGGGCCTAATCTACACCAAGCAGGATATATAGGGTAACCATATGAAAAGGAGGACAGGGCTCCTGTATCTTTAACAGAAATGTAGAAAAAGGGAATTGCAACAGGTGTCAATTGAAGTGGGCGAAATTCCCTCTTCATCACAACAGTTAAAGCTACACTAGCTATAGTAGAGTGGCCAGATACAAAAGAGGGCAGGGCTTCTGCAGCTTTAACTGTGTTGATGAAGAGAGAATTTCACCCTCTTCAATTGACACCTGCTGAAATTCCCTTTTCTACATTACAGTTAAAGATACAGGAGCCCTGTCCTCCTTTTCATATGGTCACCCTAGGATATAGCACTATGAAAGTGATATGAAAGCACTATATGCTATGTGTCCATGGGCCCCAACAGTTGTCAGTGCCCTTCAATGCCGCTACAAAGCAGTAGTGTGGCTCCTGCCTCTTATATACTGCTTTCATACCACTTCCATAGTGCAATATCCTGCTTGGTGTAGATTAGGCCTTAGGCTTGGCCTGCATGAAATTGAACCAAAGGCTGCAGGCACCCCTAGGGCTGGAGGTTGCCCACCCTTGTGAATTCCTACACCATTTTACCCATGCCTAACTCTCAGTAACAGCCAGTGGGTTGTAGTGGTTAGAGCACTGGACTGGGACCCAGGAGTTCCGGGTTCTAGTCCCCACTCAGCCATGAAGCTCACTGGGTGACTTTGGGCTAGTCGTTGATTCTCAGCCATAACTATATGTTACATTTAGCTATAACTAAATGTGGTAGAAACAATAACTACCTCACAGTGTTGTTATTGTGAGAAGAGGAGGAGAACCAGGCAAGCTTCCTTGGGCTCCTTTCAAGAGGGAAAAAAGGCAGGATAGAAGTGTAATAATAAATAAATTGAAAATGGTCTTCGTGTGTGTGTGTCCCTGTATATAGATATTAGATACATGACACAGTCTTGTGTCTTTGAACAGGGAATGTGTGGTTTTTTTAGTTCTGGCACAGTGGGAAGGCTGTCTTTTCCCAACAGACCAGTAGAATAATGCAGCATGTTCCCCTTTAAACCAAAATGGAAATGGCATGCCTGAATAACTGCGGTGCTTCGTGGACTTGCTCCCAAAGGAAGGATCGGTGTCAGAAGCTTTCAAGAGGCCCTGGGAAACAGGCAGTCAACTCTAGTGCTGTTTCACGTTTCCTGACAATAGTTACTGGAGTGACTACTTATTCTTGCCACTTCGAATGTAGTAGAACTCCAAGCTGCGCTCCGCGTCAAATAAACACACTCACCTTAATCCATTAGGGAAATCTAGAGACAGCAGCAGGCTTCTGCACATGCCTCTCTTCCTGGAATGGGAACTGCTCGTGTCAGAGTACTCTGCCTTCATGGTTTGGGATGCTGGACGTCTGCATCTAGGCACAGCATCTAGCATGGCCCTGCATGCCTGGGTCCTGTGAATGGATTTGGAACCACACACACTGAACCAATCAGTAGATCAGTCCTGTCAACTTCAACAATGCTAGATAGGAACATAGGAAGCAGCCTTATGCTGAGTCAGACCATTGGTCCATCAAGCTCAACATTGTCTACATACCGTCTGAGGGCTTCAAGTGGGGGGCTTGCTGAGCCCTGCCTGGAGATGCCGGGGACTGAACCTAGGGCCAGGGATGAGTGAGGATTTAATTTCAGTTTGGTGTCGATAAAGAGCAAAAATTGCAGCAAAGTTCTCCATATACAGGACAAAAAGAAACTGAGATTTTAAAAATCAAATGTAGAAACTGAAACTGGCAGATTCATCTATCCAGGCCCAGGAGTGCTTTGCTCTTGGAAGTCTGGATTTAACTCTCTGTACATTCCATGATGAATTAGAGTTGCCACCTCTTTTTACTGGCAGGCTCCTTGTCTTTAACAGTTACATGGCAGGCAGGTACATCGTGGTCCACTCCATGCTGAGAATAGCGGTAACTATTGGCTGGTGCAGATGAGACATAATTTCATTCCAGTTTGTTTTTTATTTTAAAAAATACCTAAAATTTGCAAAGTTCATGTTTGGGAAAGAGATAATTTGTGGGGGATGAATGTGAGAAGAAGCAAAGCCCATCACCACCTAATGTCCTCCTTGTGGGTTTCCTGTCAACAGATGTGAACAGAATGCTGAACTAGATGGACCCTTGGTATGATCCAGAATGGCTCTTCTGTTCTTCTGTTCTTAAGGCCTTCTGCAGGCAAAGCAGGTACTCTACCCCTGAGCTATGGCCCTTCCACTGCAGCTCCTAATCACCTATTTGGAAGAAGACAGGCCAAATCAATCCTTTTCCCCTTCCCCTTCCCTGTCTGGAGTGTGGGGAATGTGAAGCTTGCTTCAAACAATCCTATCCCAACAGGCGATTGGTGCTGTTGCAGTACAAGGATAGTGCACAAGCATACATGTAGATGACTGCATTAGGTTCCTGGTGAGAAGCCCAAGTATCTCATGTCTTGCCATATCATGCCATTTAAATACTAGTTGATATTTCCAAAGTACTCCAACAAGTTGCTGAGATGCAGTATTCACAGGTTTGTAGCATCAGGCAACTGTGCCTCACCCCTGGTATTTGGGGGGTACCAACTGTAGCATGTTTCAGGCGCCAATTAAAGACCCGTTGTTTTTTTACACAGGCCTTCCCTGAGTGAGTGTGCCACCCAGCTTGTTCGTTTGTAATAACAGTGTTGAATGTTTTTGTTAGTGGTTTTAATACTTGTTTTAACCATTATGTAATTTAATCATATTTTAATGTATATCATAACATATTTTCATTATTTAATTTCCTTGTAAACCACTTAGATATATTTTAAATATGAACAGCAGCATATAATTATTTTAATTCATTCATTCATTCATTACATACAAAAATAAACTGGCCCATGAAGCATCAAAATATTAATGAGATTCCAAACTGTAAATGGATCAACACTCCCTCACACACAGAGAAGTAAACCAAAAACAGCCATCTCTTAAGACATTGTTTTGGAAGATGGTTGAGAAACGAACTTTTTTGTCTTCAGGACAAAAAGAAAATTGGTATGAAAAGTACTTTTTAGGGGGTGGAGTAATCCATTGAGTCATTTGGTACTTTGACATTTGTAGTGGGCAATCATCACTTTACTTCATACCAACTGGCTGCATTTTCCATTAAAATAGAGGGGTTATAAATGTGCCCTGCATACATTACACATTTAATTCACTTTCAAATCTGTGTAACTGTCATAGCTTCCAATTGAGCAATCCTTGGAACAGTAGTACTACAAAGAAGCTCAGAAGATTCCCTCCCCTCCCCAAATGACAGCTCCTTGGTCCTTTGTGTTTCTTTGAAGGAAGCTGTGGCAATTAAACCTGCTTCAAACAGGCATAGTCTTAACACAGAGTGATGTCTGACGAAGTTGTTGGAGAAGTCAAATGCGGACAGCAGCTCTGCTGACCACAGGTTGCCCTTGTGTGACTTTAACATGGATGCCAGGGTGCCAGATTCTGGATTAGTGACTGCCATGTTACATATACTACAGATTAGGCCCACAGCCAAACTAGGAGTTCTCCTTGTGATATAATGAAGGTATTTTCTGAATGAATAACAGATCGTTGCTGACTGGACTCAGCCTTCACTGGTAGCAGCAGTCCAGGGGCTACTAGCCCATCAGCCATTGCATGCTTTTTGCTACCACTTTGATTGCTGGCAGCAAGCAATCCATCCCTCTGGAAACCACAGTCTCTTTCCACATGTGTTGTGTTTAGGGATGTCGGAGGAATCCGTCCAGCTGGGGTGGAATTTGTTGAGCTTCAGCTCTTTTCCCCACAGGACTCAATTTGCAAATTTCAAGCCATAATTTGCTCAAACCGCAGCTGCAAATTTACATGAACCACACAATTTGCAGCCAAAATTTGTGCACATTTTGCAAATTACAGCCAAAAATTGCCCTGCAGTTTGTACACATTTCTATTTATGTGATTTAAAAAACAAACAGGAAAGTTCCTGGGTTTGGGGAAAAGTCCCACAGCTTGACCCGTGTATGTGAGCCGAGTCGGTGCTCACCAGGAGTCAATTGAGCCCCAAAAGGGCTGGATTCCACAGCAACAGACATCCCAAGTTTCTTTTAGCTCTTTCTGAGTACAAGTAGGAATGTGCACAGAGAAACATAACTGTTAGATACACTAGCAGCTTAGGCTCCGATAAGATTGATGCAGATTTTAAAAATAAAATATTTGATGAACATCAGAGGGTAAATATGGTAAAAAACAATCCAAAACAGAGACTGGCACAATGAGTATTACCTATAATCATACCTTTCTAGTGTCAAAGTAATCATAATAGTTTGCAGTGGAGGCAGGTGGCACTGATGACAGCAGGGCTGTGAATCCACTCTGGATTTTAGTCAGAAGCACTCAGAACTCTAAAAGAAGGTGCTGAACCCTTTTGGGGATAGGGTTCAGCACCTTGGATAGCTCCTTTCAAGTTCTGACTGCAGCCCAGAGCAGATTCACAGCCCGCTGACCAGACTCCACTGATAGTATACCCACTTATTCATCACTGAAAAAGAGGAAACGAATGACCAAAACGGAGGATACAGCCTTGCAAAGTATTTGCATTAGGGATGTGCTCCGCTCCGATTAGGAGCGTAGAAGCAGTAGCGGATTGGCCTGCTCCGCCTTACCCAGAGGCGGAGTAGGAGCGGACCGCGGACCCCCTAGAAGCAAGGCGAAGAGAAGCGACCATTTTTCGGAGCTCCGAGTTCAGGCGGAGCGCTCCGGTCGCCATCTTGAAAACATTTCGCCATAGGATTGCATTGCGGCAAATAATCGCGCATAACTAGGTTGTTTTTGAAGCTATCGTTCTGGAAATTCTTGTGCACAGAGAGTCGTGGATGGGGGTCATTTTGAGACCACTCTCACCTCTCTGCGTGCTGTGGTTCACGTGCAATATTTTTTAAAAAATCGGGTCAACCGCGCGGCTCAAACTGCGTTTCGGCTTTTCGCCCATAGGATTGCATTGAGGGAAAGAATCGGGGATAACTGGGGGGGGGGTTTAAGCTATCGTTCTGAAAATTCTTGTGCACAGAAAGTCGTGGATGGGGGTCATTTTGAGACCACTCTCAACTTTCTGCGTGCTGTGGTTCACGTGCAATATTTTTTTAAAAATCGGGTCAACCGCGCGGCTCAAACTGCGTTTCGGCTTTTCGCCCATAGGATTGCATTGAGGGAAAGAATCGGGGATAACTGGGGGGGGTTTAAGCTATCGTTCTGAAAATTCTTGTGCACAGAGAGTCGTGGATGGGGGTCATTTTGAGACCACTCTCAACTTTCTGCGTGCTGTGGTTCACGTGCAATATTTTTTTAAAAATCGGGTCAACCGCGCGGCTCAAACTGCGTTTCGGCTTTTCGCCCATAGGATTGCATTGAGGGAAAGAATCGGGGATAACTGGGGGGGGGGGTTTAAGCTATCGTTCTGAAAATTCTTGTGCACAGAGAGTCGTGGATGGGGGTCATTTTGAGACCACTCTAAACTTTCTGCATCGTACGGGTCGCGGGCTAGACGTTTTTAAAAAATCGGCGGGAAAAATACCTTTTTCAAAGGGCTGAGGGGCAGAGTCAGCTCCCGGTCATGATGATCCCAAAGTTGGAGGAGGGCATAGGCAAAACAGGTAACTTGGGATTCTGGGAAACTTCTCTTTCTTCATCTGAACGGGCTTTTCCCCGTGTTTTTTAACACAGTAGCCCCACCAAATGCACAAACACAACCTGAAATCATATACTAAGCCAAGAATAAGAGATAGAAAAACACAGCACTGCTCCCCACCCTAACCTTGGGGAACAACTGAATTGATGTGGTGCAAGGGGATGAGCTCCCCTAGGGCATCTCATCGTGGACGTGCCCCCACTCTCTCTTGCACTGGAAGGCCATAGAGCCTTCCAAAGAGAGTAAAACGGTGGAGCAATGCCTCTCATGAGTTGAAGTGAATGGTCACTTTTCAGTGGTGGAGCAATGCCTGTTCTGAGTCGAAGTGAGCGTTTTACTTCTTCTCGGAGCTGTGGCTGTCAGTGTCTTGAACTGGCAGCTACTTCCCCCTCCCCCGGGCACGTCCCCCTATTGCTGGTAAAAGACAGATATAGCCTTTTAAAAAAAGTTCTTCTTGTTGTTTATTGAGCAACACTGCTGCTTTTAATTCCACCCCTCCTTTGTTTATTGATTGATTTATTCCATTTTCTATGCATTACTGGCTTATCCTTGGCTCACTTCCTTATGCCCCCAGAAATGCCAGCTGCATGCCTGCCTGCCTTCCCTCCCTCCTCCCCTGCCCACCTCGCAGGGATGGTGTGTGTGGGGTGCCCGATTTTCAAAAATTCGCCAAAAATCAGGGGATGATGGGATTGCTTTGAAACTTGGCATGCGTGTGTATATCCCCATGAGGTGTCATGGTGCCAAACATGAGGTTTCTAACTTGAACAGAAAAAAAGTTGTATAATTTTTTAGCTTTCAATGCAAGCCTATGGGGGGGGGAAACGGAGCTCCGGATCCGGATCCGGAGCTCCGGGCGGAGCGGAGCGGAAGTGGGCGGAGCGGGGGCGGGGCGGAGCGGCCCGATCCGGAAAATGGTGGATCTGCAAGTGAAGCGGAGCGGGGGGTCTGTGCACACCCCTAATTTGCATATACTAAACAATTGCTCAAATTTAAATGGAAATGCAGTACATCCCATCACAGTGGGGAAGACTGTCAGGAGGTGACCTGTGTGCCTGTTTAGCATGCTGTCCAGATGCTAACTGTAGATGGGCAAATTTGGGGAGCGTAGCTGTTATGTCATACCAAAATAACAAAGTATTGTTGTTCGTTTCATTGGCATGCAAGAGTATAAGGAGCCCAGAGGCGTAGAAAATGATTTCTGCACCTCCAGAATTCAAAAAGGCGATACACTAAAAAGAATGGACAACTTTCACGCAAACTGTGAAAGACAAAACTTTATAGAGGCCAGAATACCCCTGGGTCCTTACGCTCCCGATGATTCTCCTCTGCCCCACTAATTTTGTTGTGCAAGCATCCCCGCCGCATATGATGTAGCACTTTTCGGGCAACTCAAAACAAGCATGAACACTCGTTTCTGGAAGGAGGCTGGTTAGCAGAGCTCACACAAAGGAGCTCCGTCAATATGCCTCCTTCCAGTAATGAGCATTTCTCCTAGTTTCTGGGCTTCTTCTAGGAAATGCTAAATCTCCATTGCATAAGCATCGGGTCCCACTTGCACAATGGAATTGGCGCACCCCTCTACTTGTGGAAGGGAATTGGCGGGGAGAAAGGACTCAGTGAGAGCTTACACACTGGATTTTGTCCAGTACCTCCAGATTCATTTTCATAATGGGGAATCCTATACAGATTGCTAGTTAAGCATTCACATTAATCAATATTTGGCTACTTCCCACACCAAATGCAAGAAAACACGAGGGGATACTGTAATTTCTGTAGAAGCTTATCCTTGGTAATTTTTTAAAGGATTGCTACATTACACTGCCATTCAGTTCAAGCTCCATCCTTGAGAAAGAAACCATAAAGTTTCTTTTCTAGAATTCAGTAACAAAGAGTGTGTAATCAAACAGGATATTCTTCTACTCCACAAAGGCCATTTTCACAGAAAATATATTGCTAAAACATGTGAAGCACAGACTGGAAAAAACAATAGGAGTGATTATTTCCAGAATAGTTTCTTGCCGTTAGTTAAACCCCACTGTAGGGAAGGGGAAATAACTGCATGTGGGAACAGGGAGATGGGATCTTTGTTTTCTTTTCCTGTAGAAAAGAGTGCTGGTTTTGGTTTCACTTTTCCCTATCTTGCTTTGCCTGCTGTAGTTGTAACAAGAAGATGCCTGTTTAAAGGTCCTGTTTCTGTCTTAAGTGGGGTCAGAAAAAACTTACTCCACAACAAGGGCCAGCTTTGATGAGAAGGTCTCCACTCTCTAAGACAGCATAGGCGATCGATATGCAGGCGATGCGATGCGCATGATTCAGCACTCCAAAACATAAGCACTGGATGCGCTATTCGTGGTCATTTGTTTTGTTTTGGAAGTGATTTTAAAAAACCCAATTATAATAGAATATTATGAGCTGGATGAGGGCCAATAAACTGAAACGGAATCCTGGCAAGATGGAAGCCATGTGGGTCAGTGGTCCCCAAGTCCAGGAGATAGGCTCATTGCCTGTTCTGGATGGGGTTGCACTCCCTCTGAAAGATCAGGTTCATAGTTTGGGCGTACTCTTAGATCCATCTCTGTTGCTGGAGGCTTAAGTGGCTGCCACGGCTCTGAGTGCCTTATACTAGCTTTGTCTGGTTCGCCAACTACAACCTCCCCTGAACAGGGATAGCTTGGCCATGGTGGTACAGGCATTGGTAACCTCAAGATTGGATTACTGCAATGCGCTCTGTGTGGGGCTGCCCTTAAAGCTGCTCCAGAAGCTGGAGCTAGTGCAGAACACTGCAGCTCAGCTGTTGTTTGAAGCTGCCCCTTTCCATCATGTAACACCTTGCTGAGGGAACTGCACTGGCTGCCTATTTGCTACCAGGCCAGGTTTAAGTTCTTGTACTAGCCCTAAGCAACTTGGGACCAGGATATCTGAGAGAGTGCCTTCTCCCCTATCAACCTGCCCAGTCACGGAGGTCATCTGATTGTTGCTGTTTTTATCTGGTTGAGCTTTTATATTGTATTTTCAATTATGGTTTTATACTGTTTTATACTTTGAATGTTTTTAATTTTTGTGAACTGCCCAGAGAGCTTCGGCTTTTGGGTGGAAATGTAATAAATAAATAAATAAATAAATGCTCCTGGTGGTTCCACATAGACCCATCCTCCGATTGGAGTCCACCAGGGGAAGAGCCTTCAGCATGGTAGCCCCCCTCCTATGGAATTCCCTGCCTCTGGAGGTCAGGTGGGCATCTACTTTGTATTCCTTCCAGCGCCTCCTGGAAACGTTGTTCCAGGAAGCCTTCACTTAATGACCAGCTGCAGTTTATTTTGCACTTTGTTTCTTTTAAAATGTACTTTTAATGCATTTTTATTCTCTTTTTATTCTATTTTATTTTGTCCACCACTCTGAAATTCTGAATGGGAAGCAATATATAAATATTGTAAATAAAATAAAAATTAAATATCAACAATTAAAGAAACCATTAAGCTAGATACAACAATAACTTCACATATTCAGAAATGCCTTTTTTTGGGGGGGGGAGCAATATTTTAACAGTTCCTCATTGCTAATAGCACTGGTTCTGAAGAGAAAGTTCCACAGCCAGGGTGCCACCACAGAGGAGACTCTATCCCTGGTGGCCCCACCCCTGGATGCTGAAGCATTCAAAGCAGAGCTTCTATTGAAAATCTTAACAAGTTAGGTATAATATGTGAGTGAGCCATTTTAGGATAGCCCAATTCCAGACCATTTCAAGATTTATGGGTAAAAAACAGCATGTTGAAGTGTTTCCAGGCAATTGGGCGGCCAGTACAGAACTTTCAGCTGCAATCTTACAGTCTCGTACCTAGGAGTAAGTCCCATTGGACTCAACGGAGCTTGCTTCTGAATAGACATGTATATGATCACACCATTATGTACTGAAATATGCTCCATTTCTCCCCTTGACAGCCTCGCTGCTGATTTTCAGACCAGCCAAATTTTGTCTTCCAAGGTAGTCCAACCTAGCCTAACTTGGACATTATTAGGGCATGGATAACTGTGACAAGATCGTGTTTCTCAAGGAAAAGGCTGCAGACAATACCTTAAATGACCCCTGTTCAAAAGAGGAGGGGTGAAGTGTTGTATAATTTTGTCTTACTTTGAGAGAGTCTTTTATACACCTGAGTACATCAGCTGAAGTCAATAGTGCTGTACAAGGTCACGCTTAGATTCCTTGCTAAAGTGTGGCATTTGCGTTCCTTCTTCGATTTTATATAAACAACATTGACTTGGAAATGCATTTATCATCACTTTGTGGGCAATCCAGTTTTGAGGTGCTAGAGCGTGCAACTCAGGAGAGATTTTGTACTGTTCTATTAAAATTATAGAGAAAGACAAACCAAGGAGCAATATTGAAATGTTTTTTTAAAAACTATGTTTAAGCACACAAAAAGCCAATTACAGTATATATTTTCCACAACTTGCATTTTGAAATTTGCAGTGTGTTAAAATTAGAAGTTTCATTCCTTTTTGTTAATCCTGCATGGATGATAGTATAACAAAACCTTTGGGGGGGAATCATAACAAGAATATAAATCTATTAAAGAAAGCAGAGTGGATTGGAAGGTATGGGGAAGGGAACAGAGCTTCATTTTCTGCAGATGAGCATGGAATTTCTCCATACAAAATCCTCCTCCTTGTTTTATCCTCACAACAACAACCCTGTGAGGTAGGTTGGGCTGAGAGTCTGTGACTAGCCCAAAGTCACCCAGTAGGTTTCCATGGCTGAGTGGGGACAAGAACCCGGATCTTCAGATTCCCAGTCCAACACCTTAGCCACTACACCACACTGGCTCTCTATTAAAGGAAGTAAATCTTCTTAGTTTAAAACTTGCTACAGAAATGGTATGCTGCTCAACGTTTCAGGTCCGAGGACCGTTCGTCAGGAGCTGTATAGCATGACAGGGTTTTTTTCTATAGTAGTCATAAATTCTCAAGCCTTCTGAATAAATTTTAACAAACCGCAGTCAAGTTCATTCACTCCCTCTAAGCAGTCAAATCACTGCTATATCAAATGATGGTTGAGCTGCCACTGTGCTTGGGAGCTTGCAGACAATTTTGCTACCACCCTGCCTTAGACATGCCTTAAACATGGAATTTTAGGTGGTGGGATCCAGACTCCACAAGATATTGTCTTCCATTTGCAATTCCTCAACACTTCTTCCATCATTTTTCTTGCCATAGAAAATCCATTTAGAAGAAAAAGACAGAATAGCTGCACAATGCCTTCTGAATGGTAGCTGTAAGCATAGTGTTTCTGGAAGCACCCTTGGCATTTATTATGTATTCAATATTATTTTCAATTTTTTGCCATGTATCCCATCTTTAGGTCACTCCAGGCCTGAACAGTACATAGTTTTAAGTGTTCACAAAATCAAAAGTGGCTAAAATACCCTGCATGTTCAGATCCCTTTATTTCCATTTAAATGTTATTGGGGAAGGAGGGTGAGTGGAAGGAGGTCAGGATTAATCTTCAGAACTAGAGAGGAATGGCAAAGCTATAATTTATTGCATCAGTTCTAGTTTCTCAACTAGTGTTGTCAAGATTTTCAATCTCGCAGTTATTCAGAACAAAAACAATACAGAAAGGAAATTCATTCTGCATGGTTACATATTTATGCCAGTAATTGATCTGAAAGCAAGGAGATTCTGAGTCATGTATGTTAGCCAGGAGTTGCTATTACCCACTGAGTAGATGGTTTAGGTGCCAAGAATTTGGGTGGATCTGTGGACAGGGAAGCGCCATTCTAAAAATAATATCCAATGTCATCACCCTATATTGTTAATTCCAATGGAACTCTGAGAGTGCCACCACTTACGCAGGCAAAATGGCACCACCCACAAACACAAGGGAGATATTGGTAAGATATTAATAAGAACCACAAGATTTGCAGAACTATAAAATATCCTTGGGGGGGAACCAAACCAGCTCAGTGAGGATTGAGCAGGGCCAGACAATGGCAGTGGTGAGAAGGAGGAGCAGTAGATGCCACTGCCAACTTGCTCACTGGCTCTCTGCCTGTCAAGCAAACAAGTGGCAGAAATAATGAGAAGGAGGAGAGGAGGAGGAGGAGGAGCCATAGCACCTGGCAACAATGGTGGTAGACTCACTGAGGCAGAAGGCCCATTGAGGATGTCTTGCCCATGGTTCCTCCAAAACCTGGAGCTGGAACTGGGACTGAGCATGGTCAAGGGCACAGAACAATGACTGACTGTTCAGGGAAAGAATGGAAAATGGGATACAAAGGAGAATGGAGTGGGATGTCTGGACCCCCAAAGAGGAACACTCCACATTGCAATACTTTTGCCCCCTCTTGTATATACTAACAGCTGGCCTAAGGCATTTTGCTGTCTGAGGCAGAGCAGCAAATGGTGCCATCCATGCACCCAAGCCAAGATGCCTGATACCTAAAGCTATCCCAGCTATTTTGACATATGAGACAGACATCCCACAAACACCTGCCTCCATCCCTTGCAGTAAAAAGAAAATACCAACAAAGTAACAGTTTTCTCCCATTTCATGACACCCAAAATTTTCTACTTGAGGCAGCTTCTTCAGTCTTCCTAATGGTAGGGATGGCCCTGGCAGACTCATTCTCTGAATGTGAATCCTTGGGTAGTCAAATGGCATAAGAGGGTGAATGCTAAGGTTTGAAGAACCTTCAAGTTCTACCCTTGAAGGCCTTCTAAAAACCATTTTAAATACAAGAAAGAAAGACCATTACAGCAAACACCGTAAGAGGGAAATCTCACCCAAAACAGCCTATGAGGACTGAACATTGAATGCTAACTGTTGAAAACAGGTGCGGGTGGTTAGGGGGAATTGAATACAGTGATTAGAAGCCTGAACAGGAACACTCCACACTACATGATTTTTGTTGCAGTTCCCACTCATAATATTTAATACGCTTGTGATCCAAAATGCCCCTCAAATTAAAAAAAAATGTTTGTGAGCCCCAAGGAATTCTATAAAAGAGATAGGAGCATGGCAGTGTTTAAATAAATAACTTTGCATCCTCAGTTGTTGACAGCAACACTTCCTGGATCACCTTTTGGGTGAACCCATCTACATTCTTATAGCAAACAGGATGTTGTCATGATGCTATACAGCCAATCAAATTTCTCCATGTGCAGCTCACTGAAGTCAGACAAAGCGAATACAATAAGTGTTGCCCTCATTCTGAAAATATGAATACTTTCACAGCATTTCAAGGCAGTTATCAAAGTACCACTGAAAGAGTAAACACTTTTCAACATGCTAAAAATGTTCACGAGAACTGTCCCCCATTTCAGTTCAGCTCTCATTGCTTCACCCCCTAAAATATGGATAATGACCAAACAAAACAAAACAAAAACAAAAACCCAACCCTGCTGCTACAGTGATTTAGAAAGCACTCCCTTCTGCAAGAACATTAAGAGGAGAGATGTAAAAAAATGACTCAGAAAACAACAACTTAAGGGTGATCCAAGCACTGCCAAGAGAAAAATCTATTTCCAATTTCAGATGCTATTTCAATATGATGTCCAAAATTACAGCTACCACACATTGTACATCATCTTTTGGCTGGCATTTAATTTGTCAGCCCCTATGACAACTTTGATGTCTTAGTACCAGCACATCATCTATATAAGCAGCTGCATTCTCAGGTCCATAAATAGGAGCCAAACTCTTGAGTGTCAGTGTGTGTGTGTGTGTAAAGCACACTTCAGTATAGCTGGTCATCATTGAGAAGGTGTGAAAAATCTTTCCATGATACGTGCAATGAGATTCTAACAATTAATTCACAAAGTCTGACTCTTCGCATTTTAATAATCCAATGAGAAAGAATGAATGACAGAAAGAAAGAATCTGTGTCTTCATCATAATGAAGTATATGTCAGCCGAAAAAGCACAAGGCTTAATTTTTAAAAAAAGAAAAAGAGAAGCTCCAGCTGGCACCACCTACAGTGCTGTGGCTCATTGTACCACAGACTGTCAGGGAAAAGCCGTATGTATGCTATTCCCCAGAAGTCCTTCTTTGGAAGTGGTAAACAAAAAAAGTGGCATTGACATGGGTAGCAATGGTGACTGTGGGTAGAAAAGGGGGAGGACAAAACTAGTAGTTATACAACCTAACTCTATAATTCTAGACCCTAACCTCAGACCCAACATCCTCTCCTGACCCTCTGGGAAAACCTATTAAGGGTTGCAGGTAGCTGTAAGGGAGGTGGGGATAGGACATGTCCTTCCTTAGGTTAACCTGTCTTGGAACCCATGCCATTGCCTCTCAGAAAACTCTTTGAGAACACAAAATGTTAGGATATTACAACAAACCATTGGAACTTGTCAGTCAAGGGTAGGGCATCTGTCAAGAGCCCCCATCCCAACAGAATGATAACCCCCCCCCCGGAATTGTTCCGCCTCTTCACCATTGCAGCCTGCTTGTTCAACTGCCTCCTGCTCTCACCCCGACAATGTTGGTGGTGAGAAGGAGGAGCAGCCAAAGTCACTGCCTACCTGCTCCAGCAAGTGGTGTCAATGATGAGGAAGACTGTGAGATGTAATAGCAGTTTGAGACAACGGTGGTGAGAAAGTAGACTCATCAGAGGAGGGGAGCCATTGAGGCTGTCTTGCCCAAGGGCCCTCAAAAACCTGGAGCTGACACTGGTTCATGACTCTACTACCAGTCGCTTGGACAGGTTGAACTCTCCACCAAAAGCATCATCAAGCATTTGGATGAAATTACAGTACTAAAGGAGCCCTAGTTCTGTGCTCAGAACAAACAATACAAAGCATGCAATTGCATGGCAGTGCTGTAATTTGTCTAATGAATTCTGACGGTAAACATTTCAGCTCTTCCAGGTGCCAATCTCAGGTGCGACGAAAAACAAGAGAGACCCTGGGGACAGCAGCAGGACAAAAATGTAGCGTATCAAACCACAGGTGGCGAAGCACAATGCTTCAGCTCTCTGCTACGACGCTTAGAACAAGGGAGCTGGCTACAAGGAAAGCTGCAAACTGAAATGAAATGCTCATTAGCACATTGCCATCCAGGGTGGGTGGAAATCAGAGCGCACTGCAACGATGGTTGTTTCCAAAAGAGTGAGGCAGGGAGCCTGAGGAGCTGGGTCTACAATACCCAGGATAAGAGTTCAGAATATACACAGTCAATAGCCTATATGTTCTTTTTAGAATTCAGGATATTTGGGCAAGAGAAGAAAATTCTCATGTTCTAGGGCCAAAATAGGCAATGTGACATCCATGGCCATTTGCCAAGATACCCTATCCTCCCCCCCCCCCCCCCGGCAACACATTATTTTTGTTTTTAATAACAAAATATCTGACCGGCATCTGGGATGGCTTCAAAGCAAAGTGAGGGCCTATAGCTGCTCCCACCTTTCCCCCCAATAATGCTTCTGAGCCACACATGAGGCTCAGGGAGAGTCTTAGGAAATAAAATGCCAGGTGGCTGCAGGATAATGCTTTCATCTACAGTGGTGGTAACCAGGGCAGTTTCTCAAATTGCCAAATTTACCCACAAGTCCCAAGGTAGGTTGCTTACCCCTCTTCTAGGGTCCAGGAGCTACAAGTGGGACCAGTAACAAAATGAATCATAGAATAGTAGAGATGGAAGGGGCTGAATGCAGGAATCCACCTTAAAGCATCCCTGACAGATGGTTGTCCAGCTGCCTCTTGAATGCCTCTCGTGTGGAACAGCCCACGACCTCCCTAGGTAATTGGTTCCATTGCCGTACTGCTCTAACAGTCAGGAAGTTTTTCCTGATGTCCAGCCAGAATCTGGCTTCCTGTAACTTGAGCTCATTATTCCATGTCCTGCACTCTGGGATGATCGAGAAGAGATCCTGGCCCTCCTCTGTGTGACAACCTTTTAAGTATTTGAAGAGTGTTATCATGTCTCCCCACAATCTTTTCTTATCCAGGCTGTATAGGGCACTGAGGATATATTACAATCTTCAGTGTACGCATCCCCTCCAGCACTAGTTTTCTCCTCCCAGGCCCTACTTCATCTCTTTGCCCCCTTTCCACCATCCCTTAGTTGCGTCCTCCGATCAGCTGAGAAGCATGTGGGCAGATGAAATCACAGGGATGGGAGGTTTAGACTTCTGTTCACCATCTCCCCACCCTCTTCCTGCTGTTCTGGTGATTGGCAGGAAACAGCAAGGGTGTGGAGAAGATGAGCAGTGCCCCACTGAGAGCTTCAAACCTCGTCTCCTTGCAATCCCCCCCCAGCACCAATCAGCTGAACAGAGGGAAGCAGCTGAGCAACATGGAGAATAGTATGTCTGAGAGTAAGAGGTTTGTACGTGTGGGTGAATGGGGTGTGCATGTATATATGTGTGGATACATTGATGCATGAATGGGGTGTGGATGTGTGAAAAAAGTAAGGGAGGGAAAGGCTGTGACAGGGGGAGCTAGAGAAATAGGGGTCACTTTTTGCCTTGGTCCCACCTACATTGAGCATGGGATTGGACTCGATGGCCTTACAGGCCCCTTCCAACTCTACTATTCTGTGATTCTATGATTCTACTGTCAGACTCAACCGCCACTGGTATGTGACTCCACAACTACTTTCCATAGAGGGAATGGAAACCTAAGGGGGAATGATTGCCCACTCTTGCTTTAGACACTCTATCTCTCCTCTACTGTGATCAACATTCTGCAAGTCCTCAGTTGCTTGTTGGCATTTGATTTCATCCTTTTTATGTATATAAAAAAGCCCACCTTTTTTTCTTTAATTTACAGGCTTATATACTTATATGTATGCCTAATTACAATATCCCCCTTAGTTTTGAGGGACACCATTTTGCTTCCAAAGTCACTGGCACCTCCAACCAGCCAGGTTCATGAACAGAGGTGGTGGCTATGAGAACCATGGGACTCTGTCGAGTACAAATGATCCATGCCAAGATGATTGAAAATGCTCTACTTAAAAATACATTTCCCTTCAGAATTTTAACAAGGCTCATTCCGATCAGAAATGCTGTTTGTTCGTCTTAATGGACGGAGAGATGCTAAGAAAACAAAATTTGGCACAAGGTACTAAATTATGCATGGTAAAGCAATCAAATGCATTAATGTGTGGAACATAAAGGATGTTCTATGGCATTTATTTAGTAATTTGAGTCTATTTTGCATTAAGAGGCTAACAAAGTGCAGCTAACTTGACTAAAGGTGCAATTCTATGCATGTTTAGACAGAAAAATGTCCTATAATTCCCATGGCTGGCTGGAGGGTGCTGGGAATTTTTATGTCTAAAAATGAATAGGTTTCCTGATATGGCTCCTTGTGACAAGCCTGACCTCCCCCTCTACAGCTGAGTATCCCATGATCAGGGATATATGGAAGGTTTTCAAAATTTTCATAATGAGGGAAAATAAATCTATCTAACTTAAGAATTCATTCATTCGTTGATTACATTTATATGCCATCCAACTGACAGATGCCCTCAGGGCAGTTTACAATCATAAAAACCCCAAACAACAATAAAATGACAACACAACGAGTAATATAGTCTATGAAAATATTAAACTATTAAAACATTACAAATATTAAAGAGCCTTCAGTAAAACTAATTGGTTGTGCTTTTTATATTGTATTTTGTATTTGTGTTTTTAGACTGTTGGTTGTTTTATTATGCTTTTCATGGTTTTAATTTTTGTGAACCACCCAGAGAGCATTGGCTATTGGGGTGGAGTATAAAAATGTAATAAATAAATAAATAATAAAGACAACAAATTAAAAATTATACTCCTGCTGGAAGGTAAAGGCCTTAGCCTGGTGTCTAACTGTATATGATGAAGATGCCAGGCAGATCTCTCTGGGGAGGAGGGTGGTGGTACCCAGAGAGGAACCTCTAAAGATGATCTTAACCTTTGGGCAGGAACTTATGGGAGAAGGCACTCCTTCAGGTAACACATGGCAATATAAATAACAAATTACTGATTAAAATTGTCCACAGAGCAATAGTGATAGTGACTAATTCTCAAACTATACATAGATTAATGTCTTTGCACACGTTAATCAAATAATCCTAGATAAATGAGTATGTTTACAGATAATTTGCCACTAAATATGACCTACATTAATCTACTAAATGGTGAGCTATGCACAGCAAGCCCAGCTACCCTTCTGCTAAACAATTTACTTTTTGTAACCCATGCTGAGAATATTTTGTTTCTCACATTCCTCGCCCACAGGCAGAGACATTTAATAATTTTCATTTCCATCTCTGGGTTGCACATCTATTGCTATCCCCCCTTCCACGTTCTCTTCTCAGAAACATAATTTGCCATGGCTTAAATCTAAGGGTGACAGGAGTTGTGTTCCCTGGTTGCCCGTTACCTTTTTCCCATTAACAGTTCATAAGCAGAAAGAGAACATTTCCCACTGTCTCAATATTATAGCTCCAGAGAACCTATTCTTTTCAGTCACCAAGAGTCTGCTACAGAACTATTGTAGGGTGTAATCTCCTCATAGGCCCAAGATCCTCATGGGTCCCTGATCATCATTGTTTGTACCTGAGCAATATGCACCTTCCCCATCTATTTGAACATGGGCCTGATGATTAAGCTGTTGAGCATTGTGAAAATACACTGATATTAAATTGGTAATCTGAAACCCAAACTAATTAGGCAGTGTGTGTGCACGCACGGACGCCAATAAGGGACAATTAATGAGATCGAGTTTAAGAGAATCACCTTCTGAAAGATTGCTGGTAATACAACCAGCTAGCCTTCCACCTCTTGTTTCCATCAACAATGGCAGCTCTTCTGCCTGAGAAGATCACAGGCAGATGTCACGCCTGTCCCCCACTGATGTGGAAATTATGCCTAGTACCAAGAGCCGTGATGGAAGGATAATTAAAAAATAATTAACAAGAATGATTTGCAAAGGGCCATGGGACAAAGGCTTATATTTCATCAGCTGCAATAAGCGATTAGATAGATACACAATATTTTCATAAAAGCATCAGTCATTTGCAGATTTAAAAAAAAAACACAGGGGGTGGGGATAGGACAGGATGGTATTCAGGGAATAATAACTCATTATTTTCTTCCTTTTGTTTCTTGTGCTCTTGATAGACTAAGTCACATGACCAAGAGGCTTAATTCAAAATAAGCTGTTCAGCATGAATCATTTCACTGTTCTTCTTTACATTACTGTATCAAGATAGGAGTGAGATAATCTCTATAGTCATGAGCAGTAAATAGGGATGGAGCTCAGATTTTACATACAAGGACTTGGGCTCCACTCAAACTCCTTAGATTTCTAGATTGTCATTGTATGTGATCATTGCAGGAGTAGACAGTACTTCTCCTGAGACCTAGTGAAACGATTACCATTCAGAGTCGGGTCTCATTGGGTTAAGTGAATTTGGTGCCTAGCATCAGAAAATAAAAACGTGTAGTGAATGTAGGAATCAACCATTTGGGATGGGTGAAACTGCACATTTTTTTATTTCTCTGAACACTCAAATTCTTTAAACCATAATCCTTAAATTCTTTTTGTCTTGAATATGAAGAATTTGTGGATTTTGGTAAAAAAACAAAAACAAAAAACTTCTCACCCATCTGCACCGACCAAATCCAAGAGGGACCTGGAGAGGACTGTGTCCTACCTGCCTACCATACTAATGTAAAAGATGAGGGGTCTGTCAGTAAAAGCAGGTAGCAACCTCAAATCAGCATCACACACTCTTCAGAGCTAACAACTCAAACCCCTGGGCCTGGTTGGACAAATCTGTCCATTTCCGTTTCTCCCACATTCAAATATTTCTTATTTTTAATCGCAAATTCTTTCCATCCTGAATACATAGAAATTTGTGGATTTTGGTAAACTCTTATCAAAAGAGAACTGAAGCAAGATTCTTATCCATCCTGATGAACAATGAACAGCAGATAGCAGCCATCAGAAAGTATCAAAGTGCACTTGTGAAGGGCCAGAAATACATTTGGTTTCATACCACTGTGTGGTGGTCTCAGCGATGATGGTCATGGTGACATTCAAGAGCAAAGCTATCAGTGTGAATATTGCTACATGAGGGGCTTCTCTACATGAGTGATTAATTGCATGCTCATGATTGATCACTCACTGAAGTTGATAGGTCCTTTATACAATGCCATCAAGCTCCAGGATGTGTCCCACGCTTTTCCCCCTTTATCCTACTTTCAAAAAAGATTGACGATAAGCTGTAATAACAGTTAATGGAGCCATGTCCGCAGTGTGAAATGCCAGTCTTGCACTACAATTCAGCCACTAGATGGTGTTGTTTCATTGAACACATAAAGTATTACCAAGAAGGGAAATTTTCATTTCCAAATCATGTGTCCGCTGTCTAAAGTTGCTCAGTGTAAAGCCAGAAAGATTCTGGAAAAAGTAAGCCTGGTAAGGGTCTGAGGTTTCTGCTTAATGTAGAGAAGCTCAAGATCTGCTTTCCTCTTTCAAGTATAACTGATCACCCTGGGTTATTGTATCACATACCTGTAACTGGTACATGGTCAAATTCTTCTTACCACTTGGTAGGCTGGTACAGAAAGCCCACAAAGATGACCAAAGTACCCCCAGGTGAGTTCTGCCAGGCAGAATCATCAGCTAATCTGTTTTTCTGTGCCTGGCTATATAGACTCCCAGGGATGCAACAACAGCCAGTCTGGAGAACTGCAGTCTGGAGGGGGGGGGCAAGTTGCCACCCAGCAGAAGCAAATTCCATTTTATTATTGTTGTGCTACGTTTTAAGTGAGTTTAAAACACAAAATTGTGCATGCTCAGAGTACCCTTAAAAAAAAAAGACCGGGATTGTAAACAGTTTTATTGTCACTGTTGTCATTGTTCTTCTAACATATCTGGAATGTAGAAGCAGTTGTAAATCATGGGATGGCAGACATGGGAGGGTAAGAAAAGGAATCTTATTTGTAGGCTTCACAACTCAATTCACATGGCTAGCTAAAGTGGCAGTCCCATTAGATCATTAAGCCCAGGGGCTAAAATGACTTGGCTGCACTTCCAGAGGCTCCTGCCTGAAAGACCCAGGCTAGACTAGACACGTGTCAGGTGTATTTATGTGATAACCTTACAACATAAGTCTAGGATCTTATTGCCACCTTCACAGACAGCAGCTCTGCATCCCTTCTCTGCTGTTTTTTAAATTACTGTAATAGGAAGAGGGGGGGGAGCAAAACCAGCAGCAGAGAACCTTTTCTGGCTGGTTTTTGTTTTGCTTTCTGAGACCCAGGAAAGATTACGGCACGTCGGTAAGTGATCCTGGCATTAAGGGCTCCCTTT
The DNA here is from genome assembly GCF_023053635.1 of Elgaria multicarinata webbii. Lineage (NCBI taxonomy): Eukaryota > Metazoa > Chordata > Lepidosauria > Squamata > Anguidae > Elgaria > Elgaria multicarinata. The sequence goes on from NC_086174.1 coordinate 87,985,946, forward strand.
TAGCCAGCTAAGTCTTCTTAGCGCTCATTATCTTCTTATTGGACAGGACAGCAGGCTACCTTATCTACTAACTCCCTTCTGCTGGATAAGATGCTCAAGCCGAATGTGCTTATTTGCTGCATTGCTTTCCCGTTGTGAATAAATCCCAGATTCAGGCAAGTGGAACACCTCAAGAGGAACACTGATACGGTGCTTCCCCGGCCCTCTGGCATCTTTCCTGAATAGTCACAGGAAAGTTAATAAAGCAGACCTTCCACTTCAGCAGTCACCATTTTCACATTCTATTCCTTAATGCTTAGGGCCTTTATAAACAATTGTATGGGAGGTCTCTCTCTCTCTCTCTCTCAGACAAACTTAGCAGTGCCAGCCAGTCCAACATCAATACCTGGGAAAATCCTTGAGCAGATTATAAAGCGCTCAATCTGTAGTCATCCTGACACTAATGCAGTGATCAGGGGAAGCCAGCATGGATTTGTCAAGAACAAGTCCTGCCAGACTAATCTTACGTTATTTTTCAATCATGTAACTTCCTTAGTAGATCATGGAAATGTGGACATAATATATCTTGACTTCAGCAAGGTATTTGACAAAGTGCCCCAAGAAATCCTGATTAGCAAGCTAGTTGAGTGTGCACTGGATAGCAGTACTACAGCTGGCTGGAGAACTGACCTCAAAGAGTGCACATCAATAGTTCTTCATCAAATTGAAGGGAGGTATCAAAGTGCTGCAGGGCTTGATTCTGGACCCTGTATTCTTCGACATTTTTATTGATGACTTGGAGGAAGAGGTGGGGGGATGCCAATCAAATTTGCATGTAACACAAAATTGGGTGGAATCACGAATACCTTAGAAGAAACACATTTCAAAATTATCTTGATAGGTTAGAAATCTGGGCAGAAAATAACAGAACAAAATTTAACTGAGAAAGATGCAAAGTTCTTCATTTAGGAAAGAGAACACAAATGCACAGTAATAAGGTGTGGGATAGCTTGCTTTACAACACAGTATCTCTTAGAGTTGTAGTCAATCAAAAGCTGAATATGAGTCAGCAATGTGATGTGGCTGCAAAAAAGCCAAATGCATCAATAGAAGTATAGTTTCTAAATCACAGGAAGTATTAGTTCTACTCTACTGCTATGCGTTGGTCAGACCTCACCTCAAATACTGTGTCTGGTTCTGGACACCACACCTTAAGAAGGATTCAGATAAAATGGTACGAGTTCAGAGAAGGGCAAAGATGATGATCAGGGCACTAGAAACTAAGGCCATGGCTAGACCTACCAGCTCTAGCATGACGGGGGGGGGGAGGATCTCACAATATGGTTATCGCAAGATCTTCCCCTCTGTCTACACATGGCGTGCAACATCCCAGGACGAAGAGGACGTCACACACACCATTTTGTTTTTTGTTTTTAAAGGAGAAGGAGTGCATGAGCGCTCCTGCACAAACCATAAGGTGTTTTTTTTAAAAAAAAAATCCCCAATCCCCACCCCACCCCTGATGGGAGCTCTGTGCCCCGTACCCAGGTCCTGGGTCCTCACGGTTACTCACAAGGAGCCGTGGCAACCCACGAAGCCTGGCGACACGATCCGCAGTCTCGGGATCATCCCGAGACTTCGGAAAAAGTCAGCTAAAAGGTTAGGGCGATATCCCAGGCCAAGGGATCATCCCTCCCTGCTCCTGGGATCCCCTATGCGTCATGTGAACGCACAGGGATGATCCCGAGGCGATCCCTGGGATATCACCCCATCTAGCTATGCCCTAAGTCCTCTGAGGAAAGATTGAAGGAACTGAATACGTTTAGCCTTGAGAAGACAAAAGTGGGGATATGATAGCACTACTCAAGTACCTAAAGGGTTGTCACACAGGAGAGGACCACAGCCTGTTATCTATCATCCAAGACTGCAGGACATAAAATAACAGACTTAAGTTACAGGAAGACAGATTTTGATTCCCAACAGTCAAAGCAGTGAGACATTGGAACCAAATGGCTAGGAAAGTTGTAGTCTCACCATTGCTGGAGGTATTCAAGCAGAGACTGTACCTCCATCTATCAGGGATGCTTTAAACTGGATTCCTTCTGAGAGCAGGAGATTGGACTTGATGGCCGAAATGGTCCCTTCCAACTCTATAATTCTAGTAAGAAAGTCACTACGGAAGAAGTAGGAGGGAGGAGAGTAACTTTATAGTGAGGAATGTCTTGCAGTGGTGGTAGGAGAACAGTGGTGAAAATGATTGCTTGATAAATTGTTGTAAACCGCCCAGAGAGCTTCAGCTGTGGGGCGGTATATAAATGTAATAAAGTAAATAAATAAATAAATAAATAAAGACAAATATGCACACCCAAGATACGTTGCTTCCTTAGGCAAAAGACGAGATTATGGCCCTCCATTCCACCTACAAAAGGCATCTGGAAAGGTGCCTTCAATATTGATGATGGGGCAGCATCCTTCACCTCAGCTGAGGGCTAGCTAATATGATGTAGGCAAGGCCACCTGGAACCCACAATTGTGTTTACCCAGAGAAGAATGGCCAAGGGGCTGCTACCACTACCCCTTCCCATCACACAGTATCTGCCACCTGATGTTAGGGTCAACCCTATACACATGAGGGATGTGTTCATTAGTGCTTTATGTGGCCATGTGTTCGCTTTCACAGAGGACCATCCTCTTTTTGAAAGGCTGTCCAGTCCAGGTCCTTTTGAAAGATAAAGGATTCTAGCATATCAACACCTGGGCACCGTCTTCTGCACGGTGTTGATATGGACTGTATTTCTATTTAAATTATAATAATTCCTTCTAAATTTGCATCTATACATAGAAATTAGCAGAGTTTATGTAAATGTATGTCATTTGTTCTCTTCTTTGTGTGATACTTTTCCTCTTTGGGGAAATTCATAAGTACACCCCCCCCCCCAACTAGTCCTGGGGAAGGTGGCTCATACATCAGATTTAAGAAGGGACTTGATTACTCCAGTAGCCCATTTGTAATGCATTTGTGTATAAAAAATGAAAAATTGTTCACATTAATACCTCATTCTTTATCTAGTTTTTACATTAAAGAATTAAATGGGATTAAGAGCATTTATTCAGCATATTTGATCCCTTCAGGCCACAAATATTCTTGAGTTGAACACAGGCAGTGCGCGTACGCACACACATATTCACACACCACCTTCCACATAGCAGAAGAGCTTAAGGAAGCCTGCAGGGGCTGTGATGTTCACAAAACATCAGGTGAAATGTTCTTCTCTGATCCTTATGGGCTTCAGCATGCCTATTTTTAAAAGGCACTTCTCGTAAACATGTGGCTGTCATGGAAGAGCTGAACCTGAAATTCCGAGGCAGACCAGGTGAAAGCTTTCAGAGCTTGCATGCATCTCTCTCTCTCTCTCTCAATCTCTCTCTCTCTGTTTTAACTACTTGTTCCAGATTGGTAACGTGCTGACTCTGTGGGCAAAGGCGCTCTGATGCCTTCACCTACATGGGACTGCTCATTCATTTCAGAGGAGGGGCAGCTCAGTGCCCATCACTGAAATAAATAGGGCATTCCTCTTGCAAAAGTGCCCAGTGTGCACACTGAACGGTTCGTGGGACTTTTGACAAGCAGCACAATCCTAGCCATCATTTACGCAGAAGTGAATGCAATTGATTTCAGCAGGGTTTACTACCAAGGACATGAGAATAGGATTGCAGACTCAGAATCCCAACTTCAAATTTCTCCAGCATGGCTTTGTTTAAAATACACATACACACACACACACACACACACACACACACACACACACACACACACACACAGAGAGAGAGAGAGAGAGAGAGAGAGAGAGAGAGAGAGAGAGAGAGAGAGAGAGAGAGAGAGCAAGCTGCATGTTTTCTCTTGCTTCATCATGGGGAGCTAATGCCCATTTCAGAACTTGCAAAAAGCCCAACACCCACTTATAGCCCAAAGATTTTTACATTATTTCCATGTGGTGATATCCCCGAGGAAGAGACCTCTTGAGAACAATGCCAGAATTACATTTGCTCCTCTTTGCTTTGGGCAGCTGCACGGGTGATAACTGTCTCTTTTTATTAATATTGTTTTTATCTAGAGTTCTAATGGCCACCCCACACAGGTGAAATGAAAGACATTTATTTTGTTTTGTTTTTAACACCTCTTTGGGAAGAAGAGGAAATCAATGTATTGGACTAATTTGCTGAATAACTTTTCTCTCTCTGGGAGAAACAGCCCTCGAGGGGCAGCCTTCTCACCTGGCGTGTGCGGAAACTAATTGCAAATTACTCTGCCTCTGATGTGGAATCCAGATGCTTCGCATGTCGTGGCCTATAAGCGTTGTTTCTAGTGATCAGCCATGACACCCCTGATTATGGACACATTCCTAGAGGACAAGGACGTTGTTTCTAGAACGCTAATCAGTATTTTCATAAAAAGTGACAGAAATAGCACATTGTGGCTGACGAACCCTGCAGTAGTAAAACATTAGACCCGCATGAATGAACTCGCTCTTGTTTTTCTTGTTTGGTGGAAACCAACCAACATGAAGTGGCGAAATCAGAATTCAATCAAATCTGACAAATGAGATACGAAATTCCAGTTTGCTTTCTGACTCTGCAATTAGACCCATACTAATTACTCACAATGCTTGAAAAAGGCCTACCAGCAACCTTTAAAAGTAGCTCTTTTTCCAAGATGGTGTGATACATTTTATCCAGTTCTTTGCAAATCCCCACAAAGGCTAGTAGATTAATAACTGCTGCTTCCACTGCTAATATCTGTGCAAATACAGTGGCACTTGCATAAAGTGAGAGTGTATTTACATAGGCACAGTGGATCAAAAGTCTCACCGTGTTTCAGCGGACTACAAAGTACAGAGTGCAATTTTACATAAACCTAGGTTTTGCTTTAAAGGACAGACACTATTTTCAGACGAATGGAACCTTGCTTTACTAAAATCGCAATCCTATATTCAAACTTACCTAAGAGTAAGCCCAGAAGAAGTCAGTGAGATTTACTTTGTGGTAAAATAAACAAATGATTACACTGTAAAGACATCAGGCCTTCTAGCTGATTATCAAAACCGTCATATCCGTCATGCTGTTAACCTGAGAAAACAGCTTCTCTGAGAGAGTTCAAGTGGGTGTTCAAGTGGGTCTGTAAACCGCCCAGAGAGCTCTGGCTATGGGGGCAGTATATAAGTGTAATAAATATTTTCTTGGATAGGATCCACTCAGTAAAACACTACTAAATCTCATCAATTTGTCATGGGGGAGATTTAAGCACATGTTTACATTTCTCATTGAAATCAATGAAATTACAAAGTGTTTAATACTGGCTGGAAAATGGCAGTATTTCTCTTTTCTCTCATGGAAATGGAAGCGTTTACCACGGCACCTAAAGTAGCTAGTAGGTGAGAGGTTGTAGCAGGCTGCTCCAGGTCCCATGAGCCAGCCTCCTCCCCTGCAGTCCTATCAAGTTCTAATTATGTCCAGGTCTACCCAATTTTATATTTTATTATTATTTACAATATTTATATACCGCTCTATTATCTGACACAGATTCCAGAGGTTTATTCCATAGGTATAAACAGTAAAAGAAAGATTTAAAAAGCAGATTAAAATTGTTAATTTTTTTTTTAAAAAAAAAGGAACTAGAAAAACAGCGGCTAGTCAGGGCTAGTCTCGAAACAGAGCTGTTTTCAGGAGGCACTGGAAGCAGCCAAGTGTTGGCGTCTGCCTGACCTCCAGGGGTAGAGAGTTCCACAGAGAAGGGGCCACTACACTAAAGGCTCTTCTCCTAGTGGATTTGAAATGGGCCACAGGTCCACATGGAACCACCAGGAGCCTGCCCTCCAACGACTTCAGTGATGGGGAGGTTGGTATCTCTCAGGTATCCTGGTCCCAAGTTGTTTAGGGCTTTGTACACTAGTACCAAAACCTTAAACCTGGCCCAGTAGCCAATAGGTAGCCAGTGCAATTCCCTCAGCAAAGGAGTTATATGCTGAAAAGAGGCAGCTCCTGACAACAGCTGAGCTGCTGTGTTTAATACTGGCTGCAATAGCTCCAGCTTCTGGAGCAGACTTAAGGGCAGCCCCAAATAAAGTGCATTGCAGTAATCCAGTCTCGAGGTTACTAATGCCCATACAACAGTGGCCAATGCTGCCAAGCAACCTACATATAGGTGGATGAATCAGTCAATTTCAGTTTGTTTCCATTTTTTCTGCTCTAAAGTTCAGTTGAGTTTTTTTCTAATCTTTACTTTAGTTTGTCCCAAGCATTGAGATTTTTTTTAATTCACATGAAATTTCATATGCATTTTTGTACACAATTTTGCCTAACGTACAATTTTTACAAGCACACTTCCTAATACAATGCATTTTGAATATTATTTTACTTATTTATTATTACATTTATATCCCTTCTTTTTTCCATTTGCAAGGAATCCAAGGCAGCTTGTATGGTCCACCTCCTCTCCATTTTATCCTCTCAACAACCCACTCAGTTAGATTAGGCTGAGAGTCAGTGACTGGCCAAAGTTATCCACTGAGCTTGGGACCGCAATACCTGATGGAACGCCTCTCCCGACATGAACCTACCCGTACACTGCGCTCAACATCTAAGGTCCTCCTCTGAGTGCTTACTCCGAGGGAAGCTCGGAGGATGGCAACAAGGGAGAGGGCCTTTTCTGTGATGGTCCCCCAACTGTGGAATGATCTCCCCGATGAGGCTCACCTGGTGCCCACACTGTTATCTTTCAGGCGCCAGGCCAAGACTTTTCTCTTTTCCCAGGCATTTAACAGCATTTAACAACGCTAAGTTTGTTTTTTGTTGTTTTTTAAATGGATACTGTTGTTTTTATACTGTTGTTTTTATGTTTCTGATGGTTAAATTTTGTATACTTTTTAATGTTTACTGTTTTAACTTTTGTGAACCACCCAGAGAGCTTCAGCTGTGAGGCGGTATATAAATATAATAAATAAATAAATCTCCCGAGTCCCACTCCAAAACTCTAACCACTACACCACACTGGTGCTCTCTCACTCATAAATGCCTTTTTTGTGCACATTTCCTTGAAATTAACACTTTTGAAAGCATTTTAGATTGAATAACGTCACTGCACAATTCAGAGAAATGTGGATTTCAGAGGATAACTCAGTTTTGGCTCACCTTTTGGTGCAAAAGGGTCAAACTATTATTATTATTTATTTATTTATTTATTTATATAGCGCCATCAATGTACATGGTGCTGTATAGAGTAAAACAATAAAATAGCAAGACCCTGCCGCATAGGCTTACATTCTAAACTGCGTAAGTTCGCGTTAAAATCTGGACTGAACAAATTTCTCCCCATCCCTGAACCTATCTAGGGCAAAACCCAGGGGAACCCTGGCACTGCAGTCCCAAGGAAGAGCCAGCTTCTGAATCCTACTGTAGCCAGCCAGCCGCCACTGCATTCTAAGCACAGACACAAAATGCTACCTCAACTGTCCGTTACCCTGAGACTGAAGAAGGAAAGGGAAGGAGGTTCTGGCTTTTGCCATTGCTCAGAGAAATACAGTAAAGGCCACAAGGAGATGAACCCCTTCCCTCCCAGAAAGACCATCATGGCAATAGGGAGACCAGCCTGGCCCAGCCATAATGCAGAGAAGGAAAAGCTGCAAGGATCTTATTGACATGGGAGGAAGCAAGATGTTAGATTTACTATAAGGTGAAATAAGTAATATATTGCCTATCTGCTTCTGGTCGGAATTCAAGGTGTTGGTAATGATGTTTAAAGCCCTAAACAGGTCCTCGATACTTGAGGGAGTGCCTCTCCTTATATATGACTGCCCGAGACTTGAGATCTGTTGGAGCAGCCCTTCTCGGCATCCCACCAGCACAACACATACGCTATGAATGGGACAAGGGCTTTCTCTGCTGTAGCACCCCGACTGTGGAATGCCCTCCCCTTGGAGGCCCAACTGGCGCCAACACTGATTTTATTCCAGCGCCAAGTGAAAACATGGCTTTTTAACAAAGCCTTTAATGGTTAAATTCACTAAGATGGCACATTGTTTTAACTTTTTTAATTGTTTTTACTGCTTTTAAATTATATATTGTTTTAACTTGGTTCATGGTTTAATTTGTTTTTAGCTGTGTATATTTATTTTTTATACTGTATTCTTTTATCTGTATGCTGCCCTGAGATCTTAATGATATAAGGGAGGGATAGAATTTTTTAAATAAATAAATAAATCCAAATACAAGGGCCCTGCTCTATTATTTAGTTTATTTTATATCCAGCATTTTTACCCCCATCTTTCTAACGTACGTGAGAGGAACCCTCGGACTGCAGATGTCAGTGGAGAAAGGCTAAGAGTTTGTGAAATTCTCCAGCAGCCACAAAGAACACCTTGCCCCAATGCCCCATGCCTGCTCTATACAAAATAGTGGCTATAGCTAGGAGAATGCCTGCTGTACTCCGTACCTATTATGATGGGGATGGAGGGCAGGTTCTGATGGATGACACCTCCAGGAGACATCGGAGTTTATCGATCAAAGCCACACTTTGGAACTGAGCTTCAGAAAGCCCTAAGATGGTAGAGTTCGGTAACTCAAACCACAATGACCCCTCTTGTGCGCAAGATAGCAGGAGCCATAAACACAATTCTGTGCCAGAGGATACAAGAAATGTGTGGGAAGATTGCACATGTCTTGTTAAAGAAAAGAAAAAGGAGGTGCAAGAGAGCCTCACAATTGGAGCCGACAGTGGAGCCGACAGTAGGAGGGGTTTAACCCTTTCCTCTATGCTGTGGTCATGATGAAAATGCTCCCCTTCCTAAACCTGTTATTCACTCTAGGTTGGAATTTGCCATTGATGCTAATGACAGCTTCCCTGCAAGGGTGAATAGAAGTTGAGGAGAAATTATAATTTTTAACAGGATACCTCCTTTTTGCACACTATGGTCCATGTCCCAATTCAGGTCCCCCACTCCTGATATTTTAACAAACTTTTTAAAACAAGACTTGTAAATTGAAATCGTGCATTTTTCATATTTGCTGTATTCACCATAAATTGTTGCTTTAGCCATGAATTATCTTGCAGATGAGCAAACAAACCATAGCTTGTTTCTGGCTTGTTTCTATCCCACCCATTTTTCCAACTTTTAGAGCGGTTTCATTTTTAGGCACTTCTGTTCAGCGCATACAGCAGTGTAAACAAAACAGGGATTAGACATGACTTTGAGTTCAGGCATCACAATAAGCCATAGTTTAAAAAAGTAAACTCCATACGCCAACAATAAACTATAGTTTCTATTTGTGGTTTATAGCTGGTTGACAAACCATGATTTGTTTGCAGGCATGGGTTCAAAAAGCCAGATTTCAACAAACCAGAACATGGATTAGTGGTAGGTGGGAACTAGGCCAGTATCTAGTTTGGCCTGAGTAGACATCTAGCTACTTCTGAGTACACAACAGATGCAGAACCACTTTTAGTCTGAGGCTGAATTCCATTTTTATTTTATTTTTTATATCTAGTCAAGAGGGCAGGAGTCCTGCAGCTTTTACTGTTGTGATGAAGAGGGTTTTTCACCAGGTGCTGCATGCATACAAGTGACACCTGCTGAAATTCCCTTTTCTATGCAACTGTTAAAGTTACAGGAGCCCTGTCCTCCTTTCCATATGGTCGCACTAGTATAAGATAGATACACACACACACACACACACACACACACACACACACACACACGGAGGGAGAGAGGAATCTTGGTATGTTAAGCCCATCACACGAAGAATCCAACTGACAATTGACTAAAGCAATTGAGTTTTGTGCTGTGATGCACTGAGATTCAAGCAATCACTACTTGTGCTAAATTTCCCAGTCCCATTTGGGAAGCTGATAAGAGGGCGCTGGGCTCTTTATCACTTTGCAGCACAAGGAGCAATCCTGCCAATAAACTACCACCCCCGTCCAAAGCAATAGTAACTGCTTCATTGGAGTTTTATGATTAATATGGGCCCCAAAGATTAATACTGCCAAACTCAACTTCTCTTATTTTAGTGTCGATTTAATTTATTTCTAAAAAAAACAAAAAACAGAATGGCCCTTGTCATGGCACTACGCTAAACTCATTGCTTCAGATAAATGTATCCTTAAGCGTAATATTACTTGGGGCAGGGGGTCAAGTACTATAGCTCCATCCTTTTATGATAGCTAATAATGTTTTTAGCTTGCATAGCTACAAATAAGGCAGTTAATTGAATCTCGGCCTTTGGGGTATAAACTGATTAACTATATCTATTAGGGAGGAAAAATCTACCTTTATTCTTGCCCGTGTGCACAAAAGAATGTGCACAGACACACTCACACAGAGAGAGACAGACAGACAGACAGACACATGCACAGACACATGTGGATTTGTATGCAGGAAGCCACAGGCCAGATATGAGCCACAGGCCAGAGAGTAGCCTGCCAGCCACGTATGGCAGCCCACCAGGAGCTTGATAGACTTCCTAATGCCATCACTAGAGCAGCCTCCCCCAGTCTGTTGCTATGCTGGGAGTCAGGGCTGGCTGAAGACATTTTTCCTACCTGAAGTGAAGGACCAAATCTGTCTGGATAGGCAGACGTTAGTGTTGAAGACAAACACTAACGATGAGGCAACATCCTCCACTGATTTTGAAGATAGTAGGCTCACCTAAGGGGCACAAAGCAGGCTGCAAGCTCTCTCCTTGAACACCACCCAGTATCTGCCGCCTGAGGCAACTGCCTTACCCTGCCTAATGGCAGGGCTGGCCCTGCTGGGAACTGTAGTTCAATCCTTATAAGGGGCACCAGGTTGGGGAAAGCTGATCTAGAAGGCATTAAGCACCTGGTAAGCTGCTCTCGTCTTGGTAGATCCCATGTTGAACGAGTTTGATAAACTGTCCACTTTTGTACATTTAACCTGTGGCAGTTGCTATTTGTTCCCATGTTATATAAAAGGCAGGTTGCAATTAGGCTCTGTTACATTCTGGGACAGAATGCAACTGAATGGACCAAAGGGAGGACATGAAGGGGAAGACCTTCATGTCTTCCCTCTGGGCTTCCCAGAGGTATCTGGTTGGCCACTGTGGGAAACAGCACACTGGACTAGATGGACCCTCAGTCTAATCCATGGTTTCTCTTCTTGTGTTCTTATTCCCACTTCTTGTGAGTCAGCTCTAGCCGAAACCACTGCACAGAGGCCAGCCTGGCAACCATAAGTGATAAACACAAGAATAATTCTTTGCAGAGCATTGAAATTTTAAACTGTAAAGTTCCTAATCGTAAGAGTAGATGTACACCCCCTCTCCCACCTAAATAGATGGCTTATGCGAAGGGGGTTGTCACACTAAATTTTCATCCCACTACAAAGGGAAATGTAGTTCCAGGACCAAAGAACAGCCTGCTGTTGGGCCTGCAGATTTTTGGATTTGGGCCAGAAATTAAACATTCAACTCAGACTGCTGGGTGTTCAGTAATTATTTCACACACTTGCCCACAGCAGCCACTGGCACATGCATTTAGGGCAACGTGCTCATGGAAAGCTGTTTCTACAGCCCCCCTCATGCATAGGCTTTTCTGCTTCGCCTCTGGCAAACTTCTCTACAACAATAAACTATGATTTGTGTGTAGGAAATGTAAGAGGCTTTCTCCAGGCAGTAAATCCTTCCAACTACTGTGGACAGAACATTTTTGCAGTGGTAGGAAAGCCAAATAAATCATGTCATTGATCTTTGACCATAAGTTACCATTAACAAGGCAATCCTGTACATGTCTACTCAGAAGTAAGCTCCACAGAAGTTTACTGGCACTTACTCCCAGGTAAGTGAGTATTGTATTGAAGACTTAAGGTACTAAAATGGGAAGGGCGAGAAAGAGAGAGATTGATTAGTGTTGTACCAAAAAAAATCTCCCACATTTTTTTCCAATGATTCTCATTCAATTTGGTACTAATAAATGTCTTTTGAAAATAAGTTCAAAGGAGAAGAACATTTCAGAGAAATTCGCATGGGTTGGGTTTAGGGGGTGGGTGGGTTTGTGCTTACTTAGGATGCCGATGAGGAGTATGTGCGAATGTCCTGTCTTTCATTGTATTTATTTATTTATTTATTTATTTCATTTCTATACCGCCCAATAGCCGGAGCTCTCTGGGCGGTAGTCATCTCTCCAGCAGCCTGTAGCTTCCTCAGCTTCCTGCACTTTGGTTAAAGCCCAGGGGAGGACATCATTTATGAAGGAATTCCTTCCATAGGGGGGTTTCAGTTCAGGAAGTGCAGGCAGTCTGGGAAGCTGAAGAGCAATGGAGGGATGTATAATAGAAAGGGGGGACATACAGCACCTTCAGCTGCCTCACAGTGGTTAAGCTCAAAACGTTGCCAAAATAAATTCAAAACAAGTTATAAACGCCCTAAGAATGAGACAGAAAAATGGAAGCCTCTTTAAAAAGGGAAGAAAGGAAATGAGAGGATAGGTGTTGGCACAGCACTAGCTCCACCTCTTTCTTGGAATTGGACCCAACACTCCTACCCTCATTGTGGAAAATACAAAATAGGGCCTAGACCGATGCAGTGGCAGTGAAAAAAACAAAAACCTTTGGAGGGGGGGAGAAGTTATGCTACAACTAGGGATGGATGGGCTCACTTCTGTCCAGTTTCTCTGAGCACTCAACAAGCCCCCACCCCGCTCGCTCCCCGCAGACCTGTCCGTGAGCTCCCAGCCCTTACTGGACCCAGCCACAAGCATCTGGCAGCTGTCCTTTGGTGAGTCACCATTTTGCCAGGAGGCTGGGTGTGGGAGAATCCCCAAGACGCCTGGACCCAGTTGGGTGCTCACACCATTTCTAGCTACAATGGTGAACTCTACCTATGAGAAACTGTTGGGAGGAACTCGATAAATTGTCCCTGCAATTTCTCTGCCCACAAATAGGATGGAGAATGTTGAGAGGCACACAACTCTAGTATGAGCATGCCTATCTCTCTTTCTGTATGTGTGCCTATTCTGTCTTCAATAAATAGATAAATCAGATATATTTTTACTCACATGGGATTACATCATATGCAGCAGTCACTAGAATACAGGCAAACAAGATTTTGCATTATTTGTCATGACATCCTAAAATATTGGCTGCATCAGTTATCTGAACCTAACATGTTTCTCAGTGGTAGAGCCCCTGCTTTGTGTGCAGAAGGTCCCAAGTTCAAGTTCCAGGTAGGGCTAAGGAAGACCCCTATGTCGAACACTGGAGAGCCTCTGCCAATCAGTATAGACAATAATGAGCTAGGTGGACCAATGGTATGACTCAGTATAAGGCAGCTTCCTATGTTTGGCCCATCCTGCCATGCCATCTGCCCCAACACTTGATTGTCCTAGTTTGTGCCCTCAGCTAGTACAGGAGAATGTAGCTTTACGGGCTCCTCAGGCCCTACACTTCCTCTTCCCTACCACATTTCTCTTCGTGACAATGTACCTTTAGGCAACATCAATAACAAAAAAAGAAGCCAACTCATCTGCCTCCTCTCAGTATTCCGGATTTTAAACAACAGACACTCTACCATTTTCTTTTTTTCTTTTTTATACCACCAAAACAGCCTTTTCAAGGCAGTTCACAACATCAGATCATTATAAAGTAGGTCATAAAGCAAGAAAGGGGAGGCATGATAGAAAACTATGCATGATGTGGAGGAAGTACATGGGGAAACGTACGTGGGGAAAGTACCTGGGGTCATCCCATGAAGCTGATTAGTGGGAGATTCAAGACAGATAAGGACACATCACACAGTGCATAGTTAAGCTATGGTATTCATTACCACAAGATGCAGTGATGTCCACCAATTTGGATGACTTTAATGGGGGATTGGACAAATTTACAGAGGATAAGGCTATCAATGACTACTAGACCTGATTTATTTATTTAAAACATTTCTTCACTGCCTTTCGGGGCAGAAGCCCTCCCAAGGCAGCTTACAATACATAAATATCGTTTAAAAGCATTTAAAGCAATGAATACATATTAAAATAGCAATTAAAACAATCAAAGCTAACAATAGTGCCTACGAACACTAGTTAGAATCATAGAATCATAGAATAGCAGAGTTGGAAGGGGCCTACAAGGCCATCGAGTCCAACCCCCAGTTGCTGGGGATCATGGGGAAACTGTTGCACTTATATCCTGTTTGTGGATTTTCTATGGGCAGCTGGGTGGCCACTGTGTGAAGGGAATGCTGGACTAAATGGACTCTTGGTCTGATCCAGCATGGCTCTTCCTATGTTCTTATGGTCTTAACAGAGCATGCTCAGTGGGCCTAGAATGCCAACTAGCTGTTTGTGGGGGGCAGAAGGAATAATGGAATTGAGCATCCTGGAATAAGGTGAGGCTGGCAGAATGAGTAGGGCTGAATAGGAACACGCTACACTGAACATTTTGTTGCAGGTCCTGCTTGTAAAGCTGTAAATTGATGCCATAAAATATAAAATATAAAACTGCCACAAAAGGACTGAGCAGTGTTTAGTTTTCTTTCAGAAAGCAATCCAGTAGCCCAAGGAAGATTTGTTGGAAGCATATCAAGCAGGGTTGTTGTTTTTCTCTGACTTGCAAATATCTCCTTTCTTTCTCAGGAGTTTTAGACCCAGACACTGTGCACTGTCTATAACAAGCCATATAATGACTAGTTATGTGCGCAGAATGAAGCTGTGAGAATCAAATGGATAGCCATGTTCAAAGGCAGCCTATTTATTAAACGCCATAGGAAGCGGCAACAATGACACTGTGTGAAGTTGAGGGTCAGGGGGCAGTCAGAGAGGAAATGTAGGCAGTGTTGATGGAAGGATAGGAAAGATTTACTTTTGTTAAAGCAATCTCCCTGCCCCCAAATGGAATGGCACGGATTGCCTGCAGCTGCTGAGTTTGTCACACCATCCAAACTAAACCCAGCACTCAATGCAAAGCCACAATGAAGACATTAAAGAAAAACAGAAATAGGATGTTGCATTCATCTTTCCTCATCAGTGGAAATTAAGTCAGGCACCCATTTAAATCATGACACATTTCAAGGCCCTCTCCTCAGTCTTGTCTCACCTGAAATGAAGATATACAAAGGTCTCCTCAGTAGGCCTCATCATTGGCTGAGCGTTTCAGCACCTGTTACAGGAAATTGAAAAGGGCTGCTGGTCAACAATACAGCAAGGGGATACAGTCCCAATCCAGTTTTTATTTTCACTTCTGGACTGTTTGCCAGTGCCAGCAGTATAGGGTTGTTTTTCATAGATACAAGGTTAGAACGGCGGCCCTCTTGGCATTCATAAAACATGATTGCCAGGACTTCAGACTGCTTGTGACTTTTTCTCTAAAGCTGTATGCAAGTGTTCAAATAGCAGAACTGAGCATAAAGTGTGGAAGGGATACAACGGCGCACCCCCAACATCCATGTTCCTGCCCGCTCCACCCCTGCCCTTTCCACATTGACCAGAAAGGTCTAAAGGGATATTCTAAATGCATTCAGCCGAACAGACTTAGAATTCTCTCCCTAACATTCATCTGAATTCACTTAAAATCTCCCTTCAGAACTTCCCACTCAGCATGGGGAAGTCAGGGGGAAAGCTGCACATTGGGGCACTCCACTCTTTATGTCCCTTTCTACACTGGCCTTTTTTGCAGGGATCATCCCTGGATCATCGCTATGCATCCAAATGTCACACAGGGGATCGCAGCAGCAGGGAGGGATGATCCCTCCATTTCCCCGGGACAACTGAGACCTCAGTTATCCCAGTTTTACCCGCGGTCCCGGGATGATCCTGATGATGAGGGCGCCTGTCCTGGCTTCTTCCCTCCTCTCTGCAAGTAGCAGGGGTCAGCCGAGGGAAGGAGCTGGGACAGGGGGAGTCCATGGCCATCGGGGTTGGGGTAGGGCTTTTGTGTGTGTTTACTTACTTTTGTGCTGGAGCGCAATTGAGCTCCGGCTCCTTCTTTTTAAAAAAAGGCAGGTGTGACAGGCACGACGTCCCTCCTCCCATCCAGGACATCGCACTTCTGTTTAGACACAGAAGGACAATCCTGGAAGCAGGTAAGTCCGGGATCGCTGCCCGCCCTCTACACCCTTAGGTGTAGAAAGGGCTTTGTCAAGACGTGTTCTTTGAACACCTTCATAGGGCTTAAGCAATTCATTTCTCCGACTATAATGATGGGTGAGATTCAGAGCCAGATCAACTACTGAGTTGTTTAAAAATATCTACACTTTGGTCATTGTGAGCAAGGCAACTGCATACATCAGTCAAATTATTATATTTTAGCTTGTGACCCTATGGGCATGGATCACTTCTTTCTACTTTTTTTATAGTGCCTGAAGTGCGTTTTAAAACAAACACACAAAAGTAGCCATATTGACAATAAGGAAAATTTCCAAATCCATTTCACTGTAATACCTTTATTAGGCCAACTAAAAGACCACCACCACCCCAAAAAAATAATGGACAAGTTTTCAAGGTCTCAAGATCTCTTCATTAGGCCAGATGTTACAAAAGGTGGGGCAGGATGAGGAGGGAAAAACCCTGATGGAAGTCACAGCAGCTGCATGTCCAGGGTCCCAAGATGAAGTGGGGAAGGAAGAGTCTACAGACATTCAAAATATGCTATTCAGGTCAATGGGCCTGGAGCTGCCACTAGTGTTGCTGGGAACCTGAAAGAGAAAAACATTGGTTCCCCTATTTTGATCTAAAATAAACTAAAATTATCTCCAGCTTGGTTAAATAAACCAAATTGCTCTGTGGTCCACTGGTAAAAGGCAACAGTGTGCTTCACCCAGGATGGAAACATGTCTGAGTAATAGTAGGATTGTATATTTCCAAAAGGGGGAATCTCCCATTTTTATATTTCAAAAATGTATCTTTTATATTTCCAAAATCACATGACCTGCAGAGCCTAATTTGAACTTCAGCAGACCCCATCTTCTCCACTTCATCTTGGGACTCTGAAACATGCATGTGTTGTGACTTTACCACCACGTCTGTATTTTTCTTTTCCTATTCCCCTCACCAATCCTGTTTTGGGTAACATCTTGCTTCACAAAGAGGAGATCTCAAAAGCTTGCACATTTTTGTGATCTTCAGTTGGCCTAATGAAGGTATTACACTAATGTGGATTTTCCAATCAAGTATATGAGATGATTTCATAAATAATAATGACTCAGAAGGTGAACTGCACAGTTCTAAATGTACAAAGATCACCTGTCCAATTTTAGACCTGAATCATGGCTGCCTTTTACCTGGTGAATTGCTATGTAAAGTGAAAATATGGGGTCCAGTTTTTAGGCAGCACATCGCCCTGTGCACCTATTGATTACTCTGTGCCTTTTGCACACGGATCATTCTCTTGTTCATTAAGATTCCAAAAGCCTGGACAGCTATTGCTGCTGTTCTGGATCACTGAAGCACTACACTTGCTAAAGAAACTTTTTAGAGTGTAATCCATACTCTGGGAAATTGGGATAACTACTTTGCATATGAAAAGGAGACACTCAATCAATGTCAATGGGACTTTTCTTTTCACTGGGAAAACAGAAATGAATTTTGAACATTCTGAAGCATATAATGCAGACTGCATTTTTCCCCCAGTTTTCTTTCTTTGGTAGAGCTTTGTTGAAATCAATGGAACAACTTGACAATAAGATGTTTGAGATGCTTGGTTTTTAATCCATTTTTATATGTTACAGCAATAAATAATTCTGCCTGTAGTAAATGCTTTGGCAAGTAGCATTTTCAATTATTTGGAAGTACGCATACAGACACCACCATCACCTCCACCACACACACATACACACACACACACATACACACACACGAAAATGGTTCCTCCCTTAGAATCACTCAATTGGAAGGGACCTTGGAGGCCTAGGCAGGATCTACACAACTGCTTTAAAATGGTTTATAACAGTAGTGACAACTGTTGGGGTACAGAACACACTGCATATACAGTTTTCAAAATGTTTTCAAAGTGTCATATCCTGTTTGGAGTAGATCTGGCTGTTCAACCTTTGGCTCAATGCAGCATCATTGCAAGGTTCAATTAACACTGAACAGATTGGGCCACTTAGATATATATAGATGTCAGTCCTGCTATAGCAGAAAGAATTGCTCCACTCTGTGACAATGCTTATGATCAACAGAAATTTGTTTGCACTACATGATAAGCAGTTTAGAAAACCATAAACAGCACTTAAAAAAAGCAGGGCAGGGGGGAGAGGTGGTAAACAATAAATACACAAGGGAGCTATTAAATTAGCCTTGTTTTTCTAGGAGAAAGGTTTGCCATGAAGGACTCAGCTGTCTCTAAATATTTGGAATGTGCATGTTGGCTAAAATTAAAATTCAGAAAGGTTTGCTAAACTCTTAAATCAGCAGATCCATGAATAGAAAGCAGGACTATAATGATGCATAGCTATGAAATATGTGAAGGATGCTTTGGCTCTGATTGAGGAAATAGCAACTGCATGATCACTATATTTCTGATAAAGGCATTCTGGTAATGCAAAAATATGGTGTGTGGGTGTATACACAGAGAGAGCGGGATGGAGGGAGGGAGGTCCTTTCTACACTTAAGGATTATCCCAGGAAAATGGAGGGATCGTCCTCACGTGCTCCCGGGATCCCCTGCGTGTCATTTGCATGCACAGGGATGATCCCAGGGAAAAAGGCAGGTGTAGAAATGGCCAGAGAGAGAGAGATGCACAGACAGATCTCACATTTGAACCATTTTAGATTACGAGATTACTGTGGCCCACCTCACAGCCTATTTATCTCTTTCTAAAAGGCTGTGCCTGCTTTGCTTACCTAAGGATTATACTCTACTGTCTACTCGGTGACCCCTATCTGATTCAGCATCGAGACGAAGTGGAGAGAGCCTCCTGTGGCAATGGTGAAATCAACCTCACATTTCCGTTAGCACGTTTTGCTTGTTATGAGCAATCTGCCCTTCTGTGCTTTGAAAATTAGATCATGGGTTTACATGCACTTGATTAACATGATACTGATGAAGGAGGGTGATGGGGGGAAGCAAAAAGGAAATGATGTTGCAACTAAATACATTTTCTGTGTTTGTGTGTGCACACAACTGCATTATTTGAGAGGGGGGGGTAAATCTAGGATGAATCTAAGTTTCAAAAGCAGCACTGAAACCATAGCTGAAAATCAGTGCTGTCTATAAACTGCTAAGCAAATGCAATCTGATTAACAGCCTTAAAATGTTTCCTTTCCTTAACTTGAGATCTCAATTATATATTGTGATTACTAATGATGATAATGATGATGATATTTATTATATTTATTTGTACTCCACCTTTTTCCAAATACTGGGACTCAAGGCAGCTTTACAGAATTAAAACATATAAACAGAAATATACAAAAGTTAAAAACTAAAATATTAAAACATTTAAAACATTTGAAATACAAATAACAATTAAAAAACCAACAAAAAACTAACAAAACAACAATACATAAACACAGAGATCCAGACTATTCCCCAAAGGCCTACCAGAACAAAAGGGTTTTGCCTGCAAGGAGGGAGCCAGTCTAGCTTTCCTGGAAATGGCATTCGAGAATCCTGGAGCAGCCACCAAGAAGGCCCTCTCCCATGTTCCCCTCAGGTGTGCCTGTGATGGTGGCTGGACCAAGAGAAGGGCCTCCCCCAAAAGATCTCAAAGGACAGGCAGGCTGGTAAAGAAGAATACCTTCTCTCTGATAAAATGGACCCAAGCCATAAAGGACTTTATGGGTCATAATAACCAGCACTTTGCACTGTGCCCGGAAACAGACCAGAAGCCAATGAAGTTGTTGTAACAAGGTAGTTGTATGCTCCGGTAACCAGCCCCAGTTCATGGAACCAGCTGAAGTTTCCGAACACCCTTCAAAGGCAGCTCCATGTAGAGCGTGTTACAGTAATCCAAAAAGAAAAGTAGCATAGAGGTCTCTACTACTCCTTTTTGCAAGAAATGCACTCACTGCCCACTGAAACAACTGAGCCTGAAAACAAATTGGTAACCAGTCTAGTTTTACTGTTTTTAACTTAAACCGCCCAGAGAGCTTTGTCTATGGGGCGGTATATAAATGTAATAAATAAATAAATAAAATAAATAAATAAAAATAGTTTATACAAGATCAGAGCGCTATGCTCCAATCTCCTGGCCCTTGTCAAAACCTGGCGACCCCATATCACATTACAGTAGTCCAACCTGAGAAGTTAAGACATGCTAGTTCTCTATACTTGTGTCATTTGTGCGTGACATAACCCTGAGACCTTGACTCCAGTATCCATTTTGTTTTGGGAGAGGCAACAGAGCCAGAGCTTGGAGGCTGCCAGGAATGACATGAATGCTCCAGATAGTTGCAGCAGGGTCAGGATAATTGGTGCTCCCATGGAACTACAGAAACATGTGAATGGCTACCTGATTGCCAACTCACTGCTCAGCCAGCTAACCCATGAGGGTACTTGTAAACTGACCAATCTAGAGCTTTGGCAGCAAATCTCCCCCATCTTGAAAAATTCCTACCCACCAGACAGATCAGCGGGTTGGTGATACTTCATGATACCTTTTGTTTTACATATTGGTACCTACTTGTCTTACATAGCAGGGCACAGCCAGTTAGTCAGGAATCTCCCTGGGGGTTTCTTTGGTGACCGGACAGTGGGTGTTCAACCTGTTTGGGTTGCACTCCCCCTGAAGGAGCAGGTTTGTAGCTTGGGGGTTCTCCTAGAACCATCTCTGTTACTTGAGGCCCAGGTGGCCTCAGTGGCACGGAGTGCCTTCTACCAGCTTCAGTTGGTGGCCCAGCTATGCCCCTATCTGGACAGGGATAACCTGGCTTCAGTTATCTACGCTCTGGTAACCTTCAAATTAGATTACTGCAATGAACTCTACATGGGGCTGCCTTTGAAGACAGTTCGGAAGCTGCAGCTTGTGCAAAATGCAGTGGCCAGATTGATAACTGGAACCAGAAGGTTCGAGCATATAATACTGACTTTGGCCCAGTTGCATTGGCTGCCTGTATGTTTCTGAGCCTAATTCAAGGTGCTGGTTTTAACCTATAAAGCCTTATATGGCTTGGGACCACAATATCTGACGGAATGCCTCTCCCGACATGAACCTACCCATACACTATGCTCAACATCTAAGGTCCTCCTCCGGGTTCCTACCCCGAGGGAAGCTCGGAGAATGGCAACCAGGAAGAGGGCCTTTTCAGTGGTGGCCCCTCAATTATGGAACGATCTCCCTGACAAGGCTCACCTGGCGCCAACATTGTTATCTTTTCGGTGCCAGGTCAAGACTTTTCTGTTCTCCCAGGCATTTCACAGCATTTAACAGCATATGCTGAGTTTTTTTAAACTGTCCCCAGAACAGTTGTTTTTAAATGGATATTGTCTGTTTTTGTTTGTATTTTATGTTATGCTTTTAAATTTTGTATATTTCTTTTTAATGTTCACTGTTTCTAACTTTTGTAAACTGCCCAGAGAGCTTTGGCTATGGGGCAGTATATAAATGTAATAAATAATAATGTAATATAATAATAGTGCAGCTATTATTCCCTTTGCCCTGTTCCAACCTGAGTTCAGCCTCAGAGCCATTGAGTTGCATGTACTCTTTGTTTTGAAGCCTATAACTGCCCTAAAATTTGGGTTCCCTATCATCCCTTCCTACCACTCGCCCTACTAGATTCTGGTACCTAACCCATGTTTTCAGAGCCAAAGTTTTCCATTTCTTTTCTTGAACATCCATGTTGTGTTATTTGCTGAGAGAGGGAAGTAGATGTTACAGCCAGAGTGAAAGCTTCACCTCCTGATATGAAGCTAGTATGCCTGAGGTCAAGATGCTTAGGACCTAAGTATCTGTGAGCCAAAGTTTGTTCTCATTTATACTTCATAAATTCCATCATAAATAAGATCAATCAGCCAGTCATTATATCAGTCTGCTTCCCCTGAGTTTTGCATTCACTAGCATAAAAAGAAAACGAAGTATTTGTCATTCAAAAGGATATTTGGAAGCAGCACCATTTGATTCAACAAAATGGGTTTCAAGTGATTCAATTTATTGTTTTGACACTCTAGATGTATATGTCAAAAAGCAATATTTGTAAGGCAAGCAAATGTCATGCGACATCAAAATGGTAGGGAAATAATCAGTTCAGCTGGTAAAACTGCTTCCATCTTTTCTGGGACTGTTATTGAATGCACACCTTGCAGTTTGTTTGAACTTTGTCTGTTAGTCTCTTCCACTTTCTAGCTGTCACGTGTCAGGAGACTCAAACCAAGGGCTCAGGCAGGAGGACCTAGGTGCCTTATCCCATGCACCACCAGAGCAGCTTGGTTGCTGAAGGAGTTCCTGCCCTGAGCTACTGTAGTGCAGCTCATATAATAACCAGAGAGAGGTACTGCAACTCATCAGCCACAATAGGGACCCTGTTGTTCCAGGCTTTGTTCTTCAGTCTGTGCAACTGGTCTCAACAAGTAACCTTTGCTTGCCTGCTCAATCTCGAACCTGTCCACAAACTCAACATTGACTAAGCCCTCCATCTCTGACCATGTCTTCTGACCCTTTCTTCTGCCTGCGCCATCCTCGGCCATATCTTCTGACCATGTCTTCTGCTTTTAACCATGACTTATGACCATGTCTCCTGACTCTGCCAACCTTAACCATGTCTTCTGCTTCTGCATTTTGCTTAACCACCTGTGGTTAGGGGACAAGACCTCACCACTACCACCACCACCTGTAGCCTGTCTCAGATCTTTTTGTTGTTTTTGTTGTGGCCATATAATTAGAATTTATTATTGAGCCTTCTTGGGTTGTTCCTTTCTCACAGTTCATGTCACAGGGCAGTATCCAAGTATGTCACTCTGGTAGCAGAAATTGGGTTTCAGTCTTTGTACAAGATGAAAATCCAATGAAAATTACATTTGTGCAAGCACAGTTGTGCAAACATAATGCACACGGACTTGTACAATGGAAAGATTCAGTGGAGCTCTACTAATGCTATTTGAGTTTGCAGAATGACACTGTTGGGTATTTTGTTGCCATTCATATTGGTTGCACAAAAGAAGAATTCTGATTTATATTTTAGAATTATTTAAACACTATTATCAAAACTGGCATCTCAAAATGACAAATACTTCGGCTGCCAATTTCCATTGTTGTGCTGCTAAGAAGTTACGGGAGTGCCCAAAATGTTGTGTCTCAGTTTAATGTTCAAAGCTGGTACAAGTACTTGTATTCTAGCTTTATATTTCTTATATTCATAGTGTCTTTGAGGAAGAATGCTGTTTGAAACCAATTGGGCTCAATAAACTTTTTTCCCTTGTGCACCTGGAAATTTCCTCCATTCCTTTCCCTTTCTCAGAGCTAGGCCAAGACCTAACACTACCACATTTAGAGTATGACCCCGTACACGTTTATTCAGCAGTAAGCCCCATTTGGCTCAGCAGGGCAGGGCTTATCCCAAGGTAGGCATCTATAGGATTCACCCACCCACCACTGACATACAGCACCCAACAAACTGCCCCCAATGATATAAGGTTCCCCAGCCCTGTTCTAAACTCTTAGCAAGACATCATCTTAAGGCAAATGTAACGACCAAACCAGGGGCAGTAGTAATCAGGAAGAGCACTGAGAAAGTAGGGGTTCCCCATTCTACAGCAGGACAGCTTACGGCTCACATCTCTTTCTGGGAAAGATCAAAGACATGTTCAACCTGGAGGGCATTCAGCTATGGAGCTCTGCTGGGTAGTTATTATTTTAGTTTCTGCCTGACTAGCATTCAGTGTTATGAATTTAGCGGATTTAGACATTATTATTGACATCTATTATTTTTATTTTATTTTAGATGTTATATTGGCTTCTATTATTTTTATTATATCCCTTTACTGCTGTCTGGAGTTGCAAAAATGCAGTATTAAAATACTTTAACTGCATAAATTAAATACAATCAATGCATGAATTAAGAGACTACTGGTAAAATACTTAAGTCATGGAACAATCACTGAACCACATTACATGCAAACCATTCTTAAGGGCATGAAAGGGCTTTCTCCTGCATCAACCCCTGTCCCTACCCAATTGTGAGATGCTCTCCCTTTCTCTCAGCTTCTCAAAAAGGAGTTAAGACTCACCTTTTCTCATCTGGTCTTTTAAGCAATGGTTGTAAAGGTATTTGAATGCTTTAATGTGGTTTCATTGGTGTGTGTTTTTTGTATAATTGTTTATATTTGAATTAAAGTAAAAACTTTATGAAAGAGCAGTGCAGAATTATAAGGAATCTATATATCAATAAAACCCCAAAGAATACTGGCTCCCTTTAGGATTAGGTCCTCTGCATAGGAAGCTGCCTTGCATCAGGATACATTACTTGCCCATTTGGACCAGTATTGTCTAATTGGCAACAACACCTCTTGAGAGTCTCAGGCAGAGGTCCTCACCATAGCATGGTACACATCATAACATGCATGGGGAACATCAGGCCCTACAAATGGACCTCAACTCCTAGCAACCCTAGCCATCATAGCCAGTAACAACATATGATGGAAGTTGCAGTCCATCAACATCTGAAGGCCACATGTTCCCCATCCCTGTGCTACATGGTCCTTTTAACTGAAGATGCCAAAGGTTGAAGCTAGGACCTTCTACAAACCAAACATGTTCTCTAACACTGAGCTGTGGTTCCTTTCCATAATGGAACGTGGGGCAGTGAAGGCAATTTCCTGACATAGACAAGGTTCTCTGACGCACCATCTATCAGGAACATCAATTTTGTCCTGCCTTGGCCACAGTAGACTCTGAGTGCAGGGCTAACTAAGAAGCAAGCAAATGAAGCCAGCATCTATTCAAGCATGCATGGGGTTCAGTCTAGGCAGGGGTGGTCAAGGGGGTAGGTGAAGGTTAAAGCAAAGGTAAGTTGTAGATAAGTGGGTTCAGGCTAAGAGTGCCTGTGATAACAGGCAGAGTTTAGGCAATCAGATACATTACATAGTCCAGAAGCAGAGTCAACAAGAAGTCCAAGGTTCAGTAGCATGGCTCATCAATTACAGGACAAGATCCAGGAGGCACAGAAGCGAAAATAACTAGTGTTATTTCCACAAAAAAAATAGCTAGGCAGACACTGAAAGCATTTAACACCAAGCCTGCTGCTCCACCCAGTGCTCAGCTGCAGGAGATTAGAGCTCTCTGGTCAGAGGCGTAATCCTGAGGAGTCACTTTCTCCTGAGGAGTCCTTCTTTGCAATCAAGCACTCCTTCGCATGGAGCCGTACTGGCCTGCTGCTTAAGTTGACAACACTCCTGGGGGCCAGAGGGTTGCTCAGCCTCTGCCTCAGATGCAGAGTCCCCTCCCCCTGACAGGGATGGTCCTGCAGCCATCTCTCCCAAGAGCCCAGGTTCCTCCTGATCTGGTGGTGACTGCTCTGGGGTGCCCTCAGTTTCTGGGACCTCTAGCACTTCCTCTAAGGTGAATTCCTCCAGTGGGGCATGACAGAATTTCTCATCTCAGCCCAACCTGTGATCTGCTCTGTCAAAAGTGTCTTTTTATACAATGCATATGTGGTGATTAAGGCCAGATCTACACCAAGCAGGATATAACACTTTGAAAGTGGTTTGAAAATGGTATATGGAATGTGTCCTGAGTGCCAACAGTTGGCAGTGAACTGCAATAACATTATAAAGCAGTAGTGTAGATCCTGCCCAACATTTGCTATGATTATTACTAGTAAAGTAATAACAACAATAATAAAGATGAAAGACACATTACAAGTGGGAAAACACTCCATTTTGGCACACTTGCTTCCCATTATGGTTCCTAATGCTAATTTTTTTCTTAATGCATAATCTCCAGCAATCAACTGAAAGGAGATGCATTTCCTTATATTCATGTGGGGAATCAGAACCTACTTAAACCATTAAAAACAATTTAACTCTAGTATATTCTCAATAGCCAAATGTGTCAAGCAGGAAAAATGAAATACATTAATAAATTTACAAAATAACAAGGCTGCAGCAGCAAGTTATTTTCTTGTCAAGTATAATCATTATTTTAACCTAGAAGGTGCAACAGTCACACTTCTACAGTTAATACTTCTGGGAAGGAAATAGAGTTAGAAGGCATACTGAACAAAAGACAATGGAATCATAAATGCACGTGCTATTTAATGGGGGGGGGGCGTTGAGAATTTGGAGCTGTATCATATTACCTAGGCTCTGTTGACAGAACTTGAGCAATAAGAGAGGCCAGTTTTACTTCTGACTCTTGTTGGTCCCCAAGAACGTATTCGGTTTGGTTGCAAAGGAAGGGATACGGTAGTGGTGGTTATCCTGAATTTACCTTTGGCATCAGTGTTGGCTCCAGAATTTAAGGGCCTCAGGGCAAGACGCTTTCAATGGGCACCTCCCTCGGTGACTCTGCCTTCTCACCTCCCTTGTCACCAGCTGCTCTTGCTCTTCCTTCTCATCATTGCTCCCACTTGCTTGCCTGACAGGCAGAGAGCCAGACAACAGATAGGCGGTGGCATCTGCTCCTCCTCCTTTTCACAGCTGCCATTATCTGGGCCAGGTAAGCAAGCAGGCTGCAGTAGTGAAGAGCAGGAGCAACTCCAGGGGGCTCTTGTGAGTGGGGGCCCACTGGGGAATGGTCCCTTGGCAGGTGCCTGACTATGCCTACCTTTGGTGACAATCCTGTTTGACATGAAATCTGTTCAGTATGTTGTTTTTAATCATCCCAAAGGGATTCTGAGTAAATGGTACATGGGGAGACACTTGGAGCAGTCTCTGGACCCATAAAAGTCTGCCAACTGCCATTCTGAAGGCTCTTGTGACAAATTGATCAATAGCTTACTACTACTTTGGGAGGGATTGGGGCAGAGGATAAATACAGTTTCTGTAAACCGCCCAGAGAGCCCTGGCTATGGGAGCGGTGTATAAGTGCAATAAATAAATAAATAAATAAATAATATAAATATAGATGAGTTTGAATTCATTTTCTTTCCCAGCTGTACAGGTTGCTGTAAGAAATGTTGTGGCTTAGGTAAGTTAGAGTGGACCAAACCAGCTTGCATATGCATGAGTCCCAGCACTAGATTCTTTGGAATAAGTTACAAAACTGAGGCTGCAATCCTATACTTAAGAGACACTGGCTAAGGGCTATAGGATATTGCAGAAGCCCCACCATGGCAATACAATGTCAGATACTCTGCCGCCATATGAGATAAACCAACGCTAGGATGACAAATTTGCTACACCCATGTCTCATTTATTTCAATGGGTCTACTCTAAGTAGGACTTACATTGGATTTTACCTACTGCTCCTCCCATCCTACCCATGTCTCCATGACAGAATATAGCTGTGTAACTCTAGGGCCAATCACAGCCCACCAACACTTGTATACGAACTACTGTTGGGCCAATGTATCCAGACCAGACTTTTTTAGCCATGAGGGACAGCCCCCAAGGATTTTTATAATCTTCAGGGTATGGTGGAATTTGCCATATTTTTTTAGGGATGGCTTACAATGAGTGCTGGATGCAGACAATGAGTGCTGGATGCAGACATAACCTCAGACATCCATGCAATCTTCATCTCTTTCACACTTGAAGCCTGGTATTTTAAAGGGGTAAAGATCTGCCTACTGTCCTTTCATTGTCTGTGGAGGAAAGCCTGTCCAACTCCTGCTAAAACACAGCCTTTCATAAAATGAAGATAAGGACACTTTACAGAGACCAGTGGGATACTGTAGTTTTTAACACTGGCTTATTTTAAAGCCATATGTACAAACTCCACTTCTTCCTGAAAGGTAAAAACTTCACATAACAAAGCACTGATAATTGATAAATATGATAGATCTGATCTCACCACATGGCTGAAATCTATAGGCAACCAGAGTTGGCTCAACATTTTTAACTTTCAAATTTCACTGTGTAGTTTTCTGTTTTCATCTTAAGCTAACCTTTGGAATTGCTCATGCATCACTGGCATGATCAGTATTACCAAAAAAATCTGTTGAAGAATAGGCATTCATTATTTATCTGCTTATGCTCGGTTTTGTTTTTATGGAGTTATGTTTCCTGAAGATCTTACATTTCTTCCTTACATTTTATCAGAATGTAGGCCTTTGTTGCATGGATTGGTTGTTTTATTGTACAGTGCCATGTGCATTTATGGCACTATATGAATAAATATATTAATAATTAAAAAGTTCTCAGTGTATTTTGACTGTTAATTAACGAATTTTCCCCTTAAAGATTTCTCTATATTTCAGCTTTGCCCAACTAGAGAAAGTTTTGGACTTCAATTCCCATCAGCCCCTGCCGGCATGGCCAATGATCAGACATTGTAGTCCAAAACGTCTGGAGGGCAAGAGGTTAGAGAAGGCTGCTCTAGTTTATTAAATAAGCAGTCTTCTCCTTAGAGAGGCTCAAGATCCTAGCTAGGATTGAATTTGATAGGGCCATCCCTTCCCCTCATCTTCTGAACCAAATAACTTTGGGTTTGTTCTAACATAGTGTCCATGGGGTAATTTAGGGACATCAGTGTTTCACTTTTGTTATTAACTTATGCCACCTTTCATTCATTCAGCTCCTGGACACGTTGGGAGAGATTTGTTCCCTGGAGTTGCAATTACGCCAAGAAGGGCTCTCAACTCCCTGAATAGCCCCAGTTTGAGCATTTGCAAACAAAATGCTTCTGTGGGCTTAATAAAGAGGAAATTACTTCCAGAGTCCCTAGAGATCCATAAAGGCTTCCTGGGAAATTGCCCATGATATTCCAAGCATTCAGTTTAAATGTAGGTTACACCAACTAATCTTAGAATGAGTTGCCATACAATTGATAACTATGGTAAAGATAATCCCTTTGAACTCATATTGTGCCCAATACAATGACATTTGAACAAATAGGTGGACATGTATTAAAAAGTATTTTTACCCCACCTTTCCATTAAAAACATGCAGGACAAATTACAATATAGGGATTTCATAACAAGTAAAATGCAGGTAATAATACCCACTTAACAGAGAAAAGGAAC
The DNA here is from genome assembly GCF_023053635.1 of Elgaria multicarinata webbii. Classification (NCBI taxonomy): domain Eukaryota; kingdom Metazoa; phylum Chordata; class Lepidosauria; order Squamata; family Anguidae; genus Elgaria; species Elgaria multicarinata. The sequence continues at coordinate 88,014,990 of NC_086174.1, forward strand.
AGTAGATAGAACAATCATGTAGAACTAACAGCACAACCAATCAAATGCCTGACAAAATGGACATTTCTTGCACAGCAGTGGAGACCGAGACACCTCTAAAACTACCTTAAATATATAAAGATGCTTCTCCTAAATGCTGTACAGGATTTAGGGCAGTGGTGAAATTCCACCACTGGTGGTGGTCTTATAATGTAATGAGAAAACAATGGGAACTAGTCTTTGAGGAAATCAGTAAAATGTTGCGGCCTAGTGTGGCAGCTGATACAAAATTAGCCCTGTTGCACATTTGTGGAAATTACTTGGAGCGCATACCATGCAAAGACCGTGTGTCTTCTTGTAAAATTATACAAGGTGTGAAAAGGGTGAAGGGGAAGATGTTTTCCTCCCTCTCTCATAATATTAGAACCTGGAGTCATCCACAGATGCTAAATGGAGGGAATTCAGGAAGAACTTGTTCACATAGCATATAGTTAAAATATGGAATTTGCCACCACAAAATGTAGTGATGGCCACCAACCTGGACTGTTTAAAATACGATTAGACAAATTCAGGGCAGATAAGGCTATCAATGACAACTAGTCATGATGGCTGTGTATTACTAACTAAAGTGTGCTGTCACTATGGCAAGATGTTTTCTTCAGGAATAGCTTTTGCACCAACCTATGTTGGGCAAAAACAGTCCTGACCATGACCTTCACCTTGGGCAACCAGGTCCAAAGCTACATCGAGGAGCACCCCCATGTATTTTAGATCCTGTTGACTGTTGTGCCATATTGGTAGCAGCATTTCTGTTTCTATGGTATCAAAAACAGAACAGTACAAAAACCATCACAAAACCATGCAGGGATGTCACAATTGACCTTGCTGTTGGTTGATATCCCACATCACCAATGCCTCATGGTTGCTTTTCTTCCCAATTATTTCTGTTTGCCTCCTTGTGGGCCTCTACAAACATTCCCCACAAGGCTCATGGCCATAGGGCTGTGTGTAAACTAAAAATAATTTGATGCTATTACAGAAATGGTATTAACTTCCTTCACAGCACACAGCCCTCCTTTGTCCTCAGAGTCACCAGTCAGCTTCAAACTGCCCTTAAGCAGAATTCTGTGACAACTCATATAATCACTAGGGCCCTACATTCTGCGATTCCAAGAAGTATAACATCATTTCTAAAAGTAATTTCTGAGAGACTTGATAGATATCTACCTAAAAGAGAAAATTATTTTGGTTTAGCAGCGCTATGGTATATCACAGGCAACTCTGGGGAAAATCGAAGTAATTATAACTAAAAAAAATCCATTTTCAAGAGGGGTAGTTAATCTGTTAGTCTGTTGCAGCAAAAACAACAAACTATCTTGTGGCACCTTAAAGACTAACAAACGTATGATGATATAAGTTTCATGGACCAGTGCCCACATCATCAGATGTAGATTTACTACTGATAGCTGAACAGACTAGAATTTTTACCACAAGGGTATTTAAAAAAAATAAAGCAACTTGAATGTGAAGACTGTTGAACAATTATTTTATCTCTGAAAGAAACAATTCATAGTGTATCTATGAGGATAAGAAAGGGCCTTAAAGATACATCCTAAAAAGGAAAGGGAGAAGGTATTAATTAACATTTCTATACCGCTCAATAGCCAGAGCTCTCTTGTGTGCTTACATTACAATGGTTCTGGCTCTTTTCTCAGGACAGGACAATGGGTTTAAACTTCAAAAAGGCAGTCTTAGATTCAACTTCATCCCTAGCTTCAAACTATGAGACTTAGTTTTTAAATTTATTACTGTTCTTATATATCTTTATATTTATCTATCCATATGCTGTTTGTCATTTTGGACTGCACTTTATTCTTTTAACTGTTTATATTGTATTTTATTCTTTTAACTGTAATTTGTCAGAAAACATCAGTTAAAATATACAAAATGCATAAATAAACTTCAGGAAAAAAAATCTTACTTTCTGTGAGAACTCTTCAGCCATGGAATAAGCTACGTAAGATGTACGCGGGTTTGCATTTCTTGGAATCATTATGTATAGGATGTCCTACCTGGGATTTCAGAATATCTTCCAACTCAGTGATTTTCTCCTCTCCTACTTAGTTAACTAAAAGCATCAAGTTCTCCATTCTTCAACGTTGTCCCATGAAATGTTCACAATGCTTCTATTATTATCTTATTCTGTCTTTGTGTAACCTTCCCCCCTCATATGTTTTAATGTGATTTTAGATTGTAATCCTTGTTGCTGTTTTATTTGTACATACTGCACAGCACCAAGTGCATTGTTGATGCTATATAAATAAATAAATAAATAAATAATAAAGGCATTTATAAATAATAAAGGCATCCCACAAGATTATAAGTAATAATATTATAATATAAATATTATAAATAATAAAGGCATCCCACAAGATGCTATCATCTACTTATTGAAAGGACTCAGCCTTCAAAACAAGGTACCATTTTAGATTAGACTTGGTAAATTGCTGGCTTTTGCTTTTTATGTAACTCTGTACTCACAAATGGCTACTTTCTTCATTATGTTCTAACAAATTTTGCTCCATCTTCAAAGTGCTGGAGAGGCAATAAAGTATACCATTCTCGCAGTCAGCTGCATAAAGACCTTGGTTGATAACGCCACCAGCAGGAGGGACCCTATTAACACTGGAAGTCACAGATACATCGTGAGCTTAATAGCAAACAAATGCTTCCAGGAAAAGAGGTCTTAGCAGGCCTGTTTAGAGAGCTCAGTTAAATGTCAAAGACAGCAAATATTATTCTGATTAGTTTAATTCATCTTTGTAAAATCTCTTTCATCTTATCGCCAGCACAGTGTAAGGGCAGGAGAAGTGGTAGGGAAATTGCTAGTCTGGTTTAGAAAAGTAATGTTTCACATTTTCTAACAGCCATTTATCTAGTATTAATCCCAACAGTTTTTTATGTAAACCTACTTTGTGAGAAATCTTCTTTCTATGTCACAGAAAACTGCCTGTCTATACAGTGTTAACTTTGGGTGAAACATCTTCTTTTCACGAAGAGTCACATTGTCCATTTTCAGGGAATTCGGTTACTGCTGTAAGCCATAATCATAACTGTTTCTGTCATCCTAGAGCATCTAATACTTTCCCAATATGATTTCACCCTTCTTGCTTGCTAAAAAATATTAGATCAGGGAATACTATTTCATCAGTGCAAAGCGCCTGAGTGACAAACAACCTGCAATAAAAAATGTGTAAAATAACGGCTGCTTTTAACGAAACTTTATTTGACAGCCTCATAAGGGAGACGCTATGAGAAGCATGTATGACATTATTAAGTGCCATTTCTCTTTTAATATCCTTGGTACTTTAAAAAAAAAAAAAGCTTCACCTTCAACTTTTTACAGAACATTGATGGATTTCTTCTAACCTTGATTCGTGATGAATACTGAAATAGTGGGAAACTGCCAGTTAGCTGCAGAAGGGGACTACAATGATCAGGTGGCTTTTGCAGGTAGAACAGAGTCTTGCTATAGTGCCCACATGGCTGTGAGCCCAATGTCTTCCACTCAAGCAGAACTGAACAGCTGTGGCATTCTCTTCAGAGCTTTAGCAGCACAGCCCAAATAGAGCGACTCTCGACTGAACCAGCTGAATTCAGCTAATAAGGCAAAGTACAGAGGTGAATAGGAGGGCTATGTCAAAAGCCCATTCTCAGCTGAAAACTGACAAAAGGTGAACGTGTGTCAAGAGGAAATCTTGTTTACAAGAGCTCTTGCAGCAAGGAAGGGTTGCATGTGATCTCGAATGGTGCTCAGTAGGAGGCAGGGAGGGGTGGATTCGGTCAGTCGCTAACTCAGCAACGATATGCTGAGACAACCCATCAGTGTCTCAAAAGCACAATGGGTCATGAAGCAAGAAAGGAAAAGAGATAAGGAACTGAAGAAGACAAAAAGATAGAACAGAAGTAGGCAAAACGAGAGTAAAATTATGAAGATATGCTCTGAGTAAGTGAAAGAATCACACTTCATTTTAAGTGCCACTGCCAGCAGGAAGCTCTCTCTAACCACCATGGCTGTAAGAGTGGGGATGGAGGAGAAATTAATTCAGTTTGCATTTTAATTTCACAATTTTGAACTACTAGCAAACCCAAACCCAGTGATCTGTCGAAGTTCACACTTCTCCGAATTTCGTAATGGAGTTCTCCAATCAAAAATTTATCCAATAAAGATATATTTGGGAGAATAATATTAAAACTGTGATTGAAGTAGGAAAATTGGTTACAAAAAATGTGTATATGGTGTGGGGGGGGTATATGAAGTAGTGTGAACAAAAATGCCTACAAATTTTCATGTAACCTTTACAAAAATTGCAACATTCAAGATGAAACAAACTTACAACTGGAAAAATGAGAAACTGAGAGAAATCAGAATTGAAAGATCCATCCATCCTTACCCATAAGGCATGTTACATTAGTTCTTTTGTTGGGTATGTCATTCTTTTGAAACAAGTAGCCTTTCAGCTTCTCTTCTGCATCTATTATTTTTATTAGCTTTGCGGGCGTGAAATCTACAACAGACACCAAGTTAATGTTAATATAAAGAAGAAACAGGAAGCAATAGCTTTAGATAATTTTATGATGTGGTGTAACACAGTCTGATGAGTTAATTCTCCTACATTAGTCTTACTCAAGAATAATTAGCAAAAATTCAAATGCCATATTAGGGATCATTAGCAAAGGAACTAAAACTAAAATGGATGATATCATATTGCCTTTATACAAATGCCTGGTACGACCACACTTAGAGCACTGTACACAGTTCTGGTTACCACACCTCAAAAAGTATATTCTACAGCTGGAAAAGATGCAGAAAAGAAGCAGAAAGGGGCAACCAAAATGATCAAGGAGCTGGAGCAGCTCCGCTAAAAGTACATGTTAAATGTTTGGGGCTTTGTAGTTTAGAAAAAGGGTGAGTAAAGCAGGGACGTGATAAGGGGATATAAAACTATGCATGGAAACAGTGAAGGTTTTCTCTGCCTCTCATAATAATAGAATCCAGAGTCCTCCCACAAAGCTGAATGGTGGAAGATTCAGCACAGATAAAAGGAAGTACTTCTTCACATAGCATATAGTTAAATTCGCTACCACAAGATGTAGTGATGACCACCAACTTGTACAGCTTTAAAAGGGGGTTAGAGGATAAGGCTATCAATGGCTACTAGTTATGAAAGCTTTATATTGCCTGCAGTATCAGAGACAGTATGTCTCTGTATACCAGTTTTGGGAACAATCATGGGAGAAGGATATTGCCCTCATGTTCTTCTTGAGGGCTTCCCAGAGGTGGTCCACTGTGGGAAATATGATCCAGCTGGGAGCTTATTTTCTTATATTTTTATTACATACATATCCTGCCTTTCCTCCGCAAAACTCAAGTTGTGCACATATTTTAGGGGTAAGTTAGACTGAGAGCAACTAGTGCGAAGTCACCTAGTGAGCTTCATAGCTGACTGTAGATTTGAATCTGAGGCCATGGCTAGACCAGGCCTACATCCCGGGATCATCCTGGGATTAGGCCGACCATATGAAAAGGAGGACAGGGCTCCTGTATCTTTAACAGTAATGTAGAAAAGGGATTGCAGCAAGTGTCAATTGAAGAGGGTGAAATGCTCTCTTCATCACAACAGTTAAAGTTGCAGAAGCCCTGCCTTCTTTTGTATCTGGCCACTCTACTATAGCTAGAGTAGCTAGCTTTAACTGTTGTGATGAAGAGGGAATTTCACCCTCTTCAATTGACACCTGCTGCAATTCCCTTTTCTACATTACTGTTAAAGATACAGGAGCCCTGTCCTCCTTTTCATATGGTCGCCCTACCTGGGATCATCCCTGTGCATCAAAACGACACTCTAATCATTGCACCACAGAGCAGATCCTTTGTCACTGCCTTCCCTCTGCTTCTGATACACAATGGTTTGGCCTGCTTTAGTATATCCACTGCAAGTGTTGATATATGGGTGAACCTGCCAACTCATTTATTTCAATAATACTTCCAGTATGCAATGCACAATCCATATATCAATTAATCTGCACTACAACATTGTGATGCAGCTTATTATTTATTCCCATTTTACAAATGGGAAACTGAAGCAGACAGTAATTCAGCTAAGGCCTTTGTGTGTTCTTAGTTCAACAAGGTGTTGAAACCAGGATCCAAAGCTGGCACATCATCTAATATTTCCTTCTCTTTGACCCACTTAATTTTATTCTGGGTTGAGCAAAATGCTGGAATACTTTTTGATCCTTTCAATTTGGTCCCCAACTGCTACTGAAGGCATCTTGCAGACTTTCTTCTCCATTAAACAAAAGGAGGGCATTCTGATTCTTCTAATGAGCATACGGTTCACCCACTCTGCTCTTAGCAACAAAATAGACAAGCAAAACGACAATTAAAATGCAAATAAAACCATGACCCCTACCTCTTTTTAAGAGCTGGAGTGCATTATGTGAAAATACAGAGTCAAAGCATACATGAATCAATTAACTTTGTGGATTTTCTGATCATCATTACCAACTAAACATTACATTTGCCTTTAGCACTACAATTATATGAGCAATTGACTTTTGCCAGTAGAAACAAAGCAATATAACTAGACTACCCAATCATAGAATGCTATGTAGAAAAGGTTTAAGAAATGATGAACTATTTTACCAATGCACTTTGCTCCTTCTGCAGCACATGAAGCTGTCTGATTTTAAACCATCTCAATGATGGTTTCTCCTTCATTCTCCTTCAGACAGATCTACAATGAGGGACCATCACCTCAAGACATTTTCATCCACACTTTAAAGCAGTGACCAAAGAACCATACTGCCTCAATTCCACACTAAGCAACTATTACAATTAGAGACTTCTTGTGTACTTGCATGACTTGTACGTGATCCTGTAGTTCAGCAAAAGTGAGACTGAACTCTAAAATAATTGCTATATATTTGTTTGTTTGAAAGAACAATCAGACTAGCATAAGAAGCAACACAGTAAAAGTTGCAATGTCCAGCTTGATGTAAAACAAATTTGTTTGTTTGTTTTATCCCTAGTTGTTTTTGAAAATGATTGAACACTAACACTACAATCTCTGCTTCCATGGGGCCAAATGAGTTTTTTTTAGAAACAAATAAACAAAAAAGCATATCAAACATTAAAACATGCCATTCATATCTCTTTATCCACACAACAATCATAAACAAAAAGCAAATTAAAACACTGTAATATTTCTAAAACTAATTTTGTAAATTTGTGTTGCTACATCAGCATTAATACCTACTGAAGTTTTCAGTCACTCACTGGCATGGTATCCTGGCATAGAATCCAGTCCAGTGTTTCTTTTGGGTGCAAGATATTGTCATGCATGTGGGCCCATGACAATAATAGTCAATGGGCATAGACATGGATTAGAAATTCAGGGTGGTCCAAGCAACCACTTGGATATGTGGTTTATGTATGAATTACTTAGCTGCATCAAACTTATCTTCATTACCTTAGTCTTAAACAGACCCAATAGTAGGGTGACCATATGAAAAGGAGGACAGGGCTCCTGTATCTTTAACTGTAATGTAGAAAAGGGAATTTCAGCAGGTGTCAATTGAAGAGGGTGAAATTCCCTCTTCATCACAACAGTTAAAGTTGCAGAAGCCCTGCCCTCTTTTGTATCTGGCCACTCTACTATAGCTAGTGTAGCTTTAACTGTTGTGATGAAGAGGGAATTTCACCCTCTTCAATTGACACCTGCTGCAATTCCCTTTTCTACATTACTGTTAAAGATACAGGAGCCCTGTCCAACTTTTCATACGGTCGCCCTACCCAATAGCTTCCTCCCCACCATGCACTCAGAGATTGCATTAGCCAGATTTAGCTCCATTTTCTGGATTTGGAACCTCATTCAGGTATGTTCCCCTAAAGCAGGGCTGCAGAACTTCAGATTATAAATCTGCCCCTTCCGGGGTAGCAATCCAGTCATCTAGGGTTCTCCAGAAGGCCCCACCTCCTTTCTCCCAACCACCTTTCATTGGATGGTCTCCCAGCTTTTGTGCAGGTTTTTTTTCCATTCTAAAAGGTTGAAATGCCTTTCCTACTTTGGCCCCACCCTTTACCTTTGGCCACGCCTACCTCTAGAATACAGCCCCCCAAGAGCTTCTGTGAAGGAGATAGAACTGGTCTAAATCCTATGTATCTAATTTTATGTATACATAATTTATACATACAGATGCAAATTTTGAGATAATAATTACTATAAGTTAAATAGAAATACAAGACAGCTCATCATTGGTGAGAAAGACTATGACCAGGTGAGCTGTATGCCTAGTTGGTCTACTGTTCAAGGGTTGTTGAAGGACAACTTAACATCTCTTGCTTTCCATTCTTTATCTTTAAACTGGATACTTGGGACTGGGCAGCACCTCAGATAGAGAACTGATAGCCCTCCAACTACAGGACTGTCCTCTGTAAAGTGGGACACATGTTCACTTATTCATATAGTTTACACACACTTAATCTCTGTGATGACACAACACAGCCCTATCTTCAATGGTTAGGTAGCATTGTAACACTGCCCCATTTACAGTGTTATCCCTGATTGGGTGGGATCACCAGGGCTGATATCAGCAGCTGGCATCTTTAGGCAGCTGCCATGGACTCAATGCCCTGGCACAGCTTTCTACTGATCATTGACTGACCTGGGTCCTCCTTAATTGTTTTTCTGGCCTGGCTCTCTGAGTAGCAGCAGGCAGATGGATCCAAACACCTTTTAATCTCCTAGGATGTCTCTGATGATGCACCCAGCTGTCCAGCGCTGCCAGGAGTGCCATCACATAACCAAGCCTGACAGGGCCCACTGTCAGGAAGTGGCCCACAGAGGACAATTTGTCCAGGATCCCGTAAAGCCTGTCTCTGGGGATCACCCATGAAGGCAGTAAAGGAGCTGCAGGTGGTTCTGGGGTGGGGACTAGTGCTGAAGTGGCAGTTATCAGGAAAAAAACTTTTTCCAGCCCCTATAACATACGTTCACCTGATACTGTTTTAATTATTTCTTCAATTATTTTGATATTTAATATTTTTATTGCAAGCCACCCAATGACTTTTAGTGACTCAAAAGACAGGGTAGAAATTCACAATCATAACAAAATAATAATGCCAAATAATAATAATAATAATAATAATAATAATAATAATAATAATAATGATGTCAAACAGGAAAGGAAAGAAAGATATTTTTTACATTTTCCCCTTAACTCAGCCTCATCAGAAATGGTAGATTAAATAGTGATTTAATAGTAACCAAGTTTCCATTGATTAGACTGTATAGAGCATTCTAACTCCTTATTCTATTCTTCTCTGACATTCCAAATGTCTACTGTACTACAGTCCAAAAGCCTTTTTATAAGCAGCTATTGTAGGCCTGGCTTTCTGTAAAGAACCAATTAAATTTCTCCAACACTGTAGGATGCATTGAAGCAGTCATCGCTGTTGACCCATTTATAGAACCCAACAAATGTTATAACTGAATATACTGCCAACTAGCACAAGATGGAAAACTTTATTTAATCCAGAATACTCAATATGTCTGATTCTATTAACTTGATCTAATGTATGTATTCTGCTATCAGCCCAGCTCCTCCATATAAAAGGCCTTGTCTCCATTATTCAAGAGTGGATTCTCCCATAAAGTTAATTTAGCATGACAATATGGATCAAATTGCAACTGAGAAGACATTGACATGGTTCGCATGGTCACTGCAACCCATCATGGTTTATTTAAGCCACAGTGGGTTGCAGCGTGTGCTGGCACGTGTTGGAGGACTTTTGAATATTCAAGCCACAACTGTGGCCTGTCATGGCATGTGAACCTGATCAGGATGAGTTGTTGATGTGCTTAACGAACCACCTACAAACCTAGAACAGTCTATTGGTTCTGGGTGGTTTGTGGTTAACTATCACAACCAGCCATCTCGCCATGTCACAACAAGCTGCACCAGCTTCAGATGTCACAAGTAATACACTTACATTCAGTTTGTGAAATATCTCTAGTCACCAATATATCGAGATGTTTTATCACTCCTGACACCAACAAAATTGTCATTTAGTAACTACAGGCATTCAGTCAGATTTTGACAAATTAATAGTATAGTATAATCCCAAAGTGTCCTAAAGGTATCAATTAATCTTATTAATTTTAGTTTATAAGACTCTATAACCTACTGATAGATAACAACAAATCATTTGCATATAAAGTCATGTTTATATGCTCATGTACATGAGCACTCAACCTGCTCATGTACAAATCTGAAAATGGCCCTGTCCAGACAACATGCTAAGCCATGGTTAGGCGCTAACCCTTTTGCAGCAAATAGTTAGTGAGCATGTTAGGAATGGCTCACATGACACAGTAAAACATGGTTCACATGACATGTTTAGCTCAAAATGACAAACCACCATGGCTTATCATGTCGTCTGAACAGAGTCAATGTGTCTACCTTCTCTAATTGCATCCACAAAGGGTTCCAAACATAAATAAAATATCAAGGGATATTTGATTTTGTGAACCACCTAGGGCATGTCTAGACAAAGGGGGTTGAGGGGGATGATCTCACAATTTTATGATCGCGAGATCATCCCCCTCATCTACATGCGGCACACGACATTGTGGCTGCCATTTTGGATTTGTTTTTAAAGGAAAAGGAGCACAGGAGCACTCGAGTGCCACGTAAGTTTTTTTTAAAAAAGAACAAAACCTCGACCTCTCCCCAAACCACACCTGATGGGCACAGAGCTCCTGAGAAGCTCTGTGCCTTGCTCCTCACATTTACTCACAAGGATCTGGGACGAAACAGTGATGGTGAGCCACACATTCCGCGGCCTCAGGATCATCCTGAGACTACGGAAAAATCAGAATTAAACTGTAGGGTGATATCCCAGGCCAAGGGAAGGATCTTCCCTCCCTGCTCCCGGGATGCCCTGTGCATTATGAGGATGCACAGGGATGATCCCAGGGCGATCATCGGGATATCGCCCCATCTAGACATGCCCCTACAGAGCTTCAGCTATTGGGTGTTATGGAAATGTTAAATAAATAAATTAACGAGACAAAGGACAGTCATGCCTTGTCCCCTGCTTCAAATGTGAAGGAATTCTGTTTGTCATCACTTGTGACACAGGGCAGAGATACAAAATTCTAATCCACCTTAAAATTCCTGTGAAAATCCAAATTTTTTCATGGGCATAAACATAAACTGCCAATATAATTTTTCAAATGCTTTCTCAGCTTCAAGTGAAATAATTGCAGCTGAGTCCATTCTTTTAGAATTCAGAACGATCAGATTTGCTGCAAGCCTTAAATAATCTTCTCCCTGTCTCTGGCGAATAAATCCCACTTGATCAGGATGCACTAATGGATGTATCAGACACTGAAGTCTATTAGCCAGTATTGGCGTTAATATTTTAGCATCCACATTGATTAAGGAAATTGGCCTACAACTTACGCAGCTGGTATGGTCTTTGCTAGCTTTAGAGATGACTGATATATATGCATGATATAAAGAGACAGGTAAAATTTCTGATTCCAAAACCTTACAATAGAGACAGAAAGGCTTAGGAGTCAAAAGGTCTAAGTGCATCTTATATCATTCTATAGGAAAACCACCTCGCCCCAGAGCTTCTCCGTTCCTCATATTTCCAATGACACACTTAACATTTTCCATCCACAGAGGCTCTACGAGCAGCTCCTTTTGCTACAAATCCAGTTGTGGAAGGACCAAATCTAAAAAGAAATGTGCCGGTTTAAGACCGGAGTTAAAACTATCCCAAGATGGCTTAAGCTGAACAAAGCCAGGAAATGCCACAAATTGTCTTTGCTTATGATTTACCTATCCAGTGGATGTGGGTGGGGAAGGGGAAGGCCCAGTTCACCTCAGTGGCCATTTCAATCATAGCAGACACATTGATCCTATTCAAACAACACGCTAAGCCATGATGGTTAAGCATTTTGAGCTAAACATCATGGCTTAGTGTGATGTGTGAACCATTCCTAACCATGGCGGCTACATAACCACAGTTTAAACACATGTACTAACCATGGCTTAGTGTGTTGTCAGAACAGGCCCATTCTCTATAACCTCTCAGATGGGTGCCCTTTTATCACTGCATTTTCTTGTTTTTAAGCTGTTTCTTTTCTTCTTCTTTTCTGTAATACTTTTATCACACTTTTTCCATCACGTAGATTCAAAGCAGCTCACAAGATAAACATCTGTAAAACACAATCTACAATTTAGTACTAAAACCATTTTCTGGTATTTTTTTAAAGCTGGAATATTGTGAAATCCCACTTAAATGAAATAATGTTATAGTGCTATAACACTAACAAGCAATAATGCTTTTAAAAAAATAACTAGACTTTTTGGTTACTCCATTTTAGCAAGATAGCTAAAGGCAGTGACCAGAGAGGATTTTTTAAAACACATATATAGGATTATAGGATTATAACACTCTTCATTTAAGTGGGATTTCACTATTATTATTTTTATAGTCAGAGAAGCATTTAACACTAATTGAAAGATTAATTTTAAAAAAGATGATAAACCAGCATCCACTGCAAAGGTTATCATGAATGTGTGCTGAGCTGTGATAGGTTCAGCTGCCAGTTATGTCACTGCCCACAACAAAGGCTCACCCTTAAAAAAGAAAAGAAAAGATGGAAGACTAGCATTAAGGGCATCTGCACTTGTGGAGATTGCTCTTCTCTATTCTTCTGAAAAAAGTTAGACTTTCTGCAGTGTGAAATGAAACAGAAGAACAACAGGGAAAATAAAGGATGGAGTTGATTGGATGATGGTGTTGTACAGATGCCCCATAAAAAATGAATGAATGAAACATGGTCATTCCAAACACCCCTGGTATATATTTCTTGCTTCTCTTTTCTATAATGCACTGAGATTTGAGATTTGATTAGTGTACATTAATTGGGGATAAAGAAGAGATCTTAAGTTATTGATCTTGGTGACAGTTTGGTTTTAAACTGCATATTAATCATGCAACATCATTCACATATATATTCATATTAGTAACTCAACATCAGTCATCTGTTAAGCTGCTAATTTTTTCTGTCCTTTACAGTCAATTTATAGAAAAAATATGGAGGCATCTTTGGCCATCTGGATGATAAATTGTAGGTAAGTTCCTTATCCAATACTTCTGTAGAGTCACTTGTGTGGCCTTATATTAATCTTTGGCTCTACATTCTGGGAAGCTTTTAACCTTATTATTTCACTGAATTTTTACATTTTTCATCCACCTGTCATCATGCTGCCTCTACATGTAGACCTTTCTAGAGTTCTAATACTTGTTGGTCCCTCACATATTTTTCCCCATTATCGTTTCTTTCTAGAGCAATAGATCAATGTTAGAGAAAACTGCTCCTACTGTGCAAACAGAGGCCACCTGGTGGACAAACATTGACTAATTGTAGACATACCAGGCAATGACAATTATTTGTCTTTTAACAGTTCTTTAAATAAAAATTAAGAGATGAGTGAATGATCTGTGGCTCACATAGGACTGTTTCAGAAATAAGCCGAGCTGTTTTCCCCACTCCAAAATAGGAAATGGCTTAGCTCAGTTCCAAGTCCCTCCCCTCCACTCCTGCCCTCCCACCTATATGAAAACTTCATGCATCCATAAGTACATAAGAGGTAGCACAGAGCCATCATTGATAGCCTTTGCCTCCAGGAATTTATCCAACCCCCTTTTAAAGCCATCCAAATCGGTGGCCATCACTACACTGTGTGAAGAAGTATTTCCTTTTATTTGTCCTGAATCTCCAAGAGATTATGTAGCCAGGGATTATGGGGGCTTGTAAATCCCATGATCCCTGCATCCCAATGATAACTTTGCATTGCCAGAAGAGGTCTTCTGCTATGTGGGAAGCAACCCCAAGGTTTTCATTTGTCTTAATCCAGGCTTCACCTCATTCTTTTACTTCATTGTGATATTGGCTCAACAGAATTGCAATGTCAATGAAGAAACCCTCCTCCCTTTCCCCACCTTCATATCCAAGGCAATGTACTGGTCATCTTTTTATATATTCAGAGATATTGATATTTGTCAGACACTGTACTCATGCCTACTGGCCTTCTTCCCAAATCTGGGTCCTTTGTATCAAGCAGAATGAGGTGTACTTTATTCTTCACGTTCCCATCATGGAGACAAATGAACAAAAAGGTACAAAAACAATTAAGGAAATGAAATAAAGGGACCAGCCATAAGTAAGAGGTCACGTAGCAGTGGTGTAAACACATCTTTCATTTAAATATTGGCAGGCTATACAGAATAAATTCTGAGCCAAGAGTCAAGTGAGGACAAATATGAGAATTATGAGTTTCTTTTTTAGAGGTGGGAAGAAGAAACAGCAGAGGAAAGGATAATGGAGGCACAGGAACCTAGGGCAGCCAGGGACTCAGAAGCACTTCTGGGGGTGATGAGACACTTGAGTATAATTCATTTTAGATCAGTTTGAGGCTGCGAATGCACTTTCAGGCTGCATTAGTAGAACCATGGTTTCCAAGTCCTGAGAAGAAATAGTCCCACTTTATTCTGCACTTCTCAGCCATCATGTGGAGTGATGCATCTGCTCTGGGGCACTGCATTTTTAAAAGGATGTAGACAAATCAGAATGGGTTCAGAGGAAGGCAACAAGGTGGTCAGCGGTATGGAAAACAAGTTCTATGAAGAAAGATTGAAGGAACTGGGTATATTTAGCCTAAAGATGAGAAGACACAGTGGGGATATGATAGCACTCTTCAAATAACCAAAGGGCTGTTGCACAGAAAAGGGCAAAAATGAGATCTTATATAAGTAAGTTGGCTTGGAATGGCAGGAGAGACAGAGAGAGAAAGAGAGTTCTGCCTTCTGTAAAGTAGGTTGCTGCTGGCACAGAAAACTGTAGAGTTGTTTAGTGGGGTGTGGTTCAGAATCCCCCTTTGGCTTGTACTCAGTACTTGGGACAGGCTACTTGTCCTTTGCGACTAGCCACTCTTCCCATCACAGCGGGGACAGTTTCTCAAATTGCCAAATTTGCCCAAAGACTCAAAAAGGTTGCCTACTAGGGCTGTGCACGGACACACACACCCGAACCGCCTCGGAGGCCGATCCGGAGCCCCCGAAGCAGGCACCGAAGCCGAGGCAAAATTCAGACCCTCCAAGGCGACTCGGCATTTTCTGGGTGCTGGCTGCACAGCTGGCTGTGCAGCCAGCAGCCAGAAAACTCTTCCCACTTACCTGGTGCCTCCACCATCCCTGCTGCAGATGGCAGAGTCACCAGGTAAGAACCCCTCTCCCCCCCCTTCCCCACTTACCTGCATCTGCCACTGCTGGCTTGCATCCAGCAGCTTCTACTCTAGGACGCTGAAGGCTGGACGCAAGCCAGCGACAGTGGACACAGGTAAGGGGGGAAGGGGGGCTCACCTGGGTCTGCCGGCGCTGCTGGCTTGTGTTCAGTGGCTTCAACTCGAAGACACCAAAGGCCAGAAGCAGGCTGCGGCCTTCTTCCGGCCTTTAGTGTCATCACGTAGAAGCCGCCGGACGAAAGCCAGCGGTGGTGTCAAACACAGGTAAGTGGGGAAGGGGGAGGGGAGCTTACCTAGCTCCTCCGCCACTGCTGGTTTGCGTCTAGCGGCGCTGGTGGCAGATGTAGGTAAGGGGGGAAGGGGGCTTACCTGCTGCCCCCGTTGCCGCCACCATCTTTCTCCTGGCAGCTGGCAGGGCTGCCAGAAATGAAAGTGAGTAGGCTGTGCAATAACTCCCTTTCATTTATGGCAGTGACACCGGAAGCCACCAGAAGAAAGATGGCAGTGGCGGCGGCGGCAGGTAAGGAGACGTGGGGGCTCTGAAGCGCCAAGGCAGCCCAAAGCTTCGGAGCCAATTGGCTTCAGCTTCGGACCACCTCGGCCTTCGCCTGAACCACCTCGGATCCGGTTCAGAAGGGTCCTAACCACCACAATCTGCTTCGGAATTGGGGTTTGGATCCGAGGCGGTGCACAGCCCTGTTGCCTACCCGTCTTGTAAGTTTAGGATGGTAGATTTTGGTCAGACATTAGGAGAAACATCTCATCAGAGCCATTTGACAATGAAACCTAGAGCGGGTGTGGGGTCTCTCCCCCTGGAGGTCATCAAATAGATGCTCGATGGATACCTATTGGAGGTGACCTAGCTCTGGATTTCTCACATCAAGATAGCCTACAAGACTCCTTCCCATTCTATGATATAATTCTATGGTATCTTCAAGATCCCTACAACCTAAAGGAGAGAAGCAGCCAAATCTGCAGTCTTATGCTGACACTTTCACTACATCACATAATAAAGCTGAGCCACAACAGTGTACTTATTAAAGGACTTACCCTATGAGGGAAGGTTACATCAACTGGGATTGTTTAGCTTGGAGAAGAGGAGGCTAAGGGGAGACATGGTAGAGGTGTACAAAATTATGCATGGTGTGGGGAATGTGGATAGGGAGACATTTTTCTCCCTCTCTCAAAATACTAAAACCCGGGGTCATCCCATGAAGCTGATTGGTGGGAGATTCAGGACAAATAAAAGGAAGTACTTCTTCACCCAGCGCACAGTTAAATTATGGAACTCACTACCACAAGATGTAGTGATTGCCACCAATTTGGATGGCTTTAAAAGGGGGTTGGATAAATTCCTGGATGCAAAGGCTATCAATGGCTACTAGCCCTGATGGTTGTGTGCTATCTCCAGTATCCAAAGTAGTAAGCCTGCGTGCACCAGTTGCAGGGGAACATGGGTGGGAGGGTGCTGTTGTACCATGTCCTGCTTGTTCATCCCTGGCTGATGACTGGTTGGCCACTGTGTGAACAGAGTGCTGGACTAGATGGACCCTTGGTCTGATCCAGCATGGCACTTCTTAAGTTCTTATGTTCTTACCTTGCTCATAAAGGGCAAAGAGCAGAGGAACTCCCAGCTTCTAGAACCCTCCCAATCTTAGGACAGGAGATATATATATATTCAGTAGATTATGCTCAAGCTCATTCTTCTCCTTGAGCAATGCATCTAAAGTCTGTAAAACTAAAATTTCAATTAACTGATAATCATCTGCCATATAAACTATGACTTCTGGCCTACAGCAGTGGAACCTGAACAAACAGCATCAAGCATGGGGGGGCAGAGGGGACTGCAATATGTCTATCATCCAGAAAATGCCACACTCCATTTACAAATTTTGTCCAAGTGTCCCTAATTGCAGGCAAATAAAATACAGAAAGTACCCAGAGCCCTGTGACTCACAACATGTGCCTTGGCTTCCTAACAGTGAACATGTTGTCCACCCCCAAATTAACCTCCTAACATCCCTTGCTTGTGAGTAGCTCAGCCCCTGCGCCTAAGAGTGCACTTGGAATGCGCCTTCAGCAGAGTTGATCACAATGATTCTCCCTGTCGTGCGGAGAAAGTGGTCACTGCGGTCATTAAAAGCAGGAGACAGCTGTAAATTCCTAGCTTCTAAGCCTCAATCTGACAATCTTTGCAAATCTCCGTGGAGAAGCCTCTCCAATATAAGATGAGATGTAACGAGATGGTGATGATTATCTAAGCTGGCAGCAAGACAGCAGTCATAGTAAACAGTTTAACTGCGCTACAGGGCGAGGCACAAAACACAGCAGCTACCGATAATTACAAAAAAAGTACATTGTGCAGGCTGTCCCAGCACTGGGTCAAAGAAACAAAACAAAACAAAAACCACCAAACACATTTTGATAAAAGGATGCCAGCCTAAATTTGAAATAGCAGTGGCAGCCACAGAAACTCTACTGCTAGACACCCCAAGGGAGATACCTATGATAGCCTGCGGGTGAGCACGTTCTGTATTATGTTACCCAGGATTTGCCAGGAGACTTAGGAGAGTGGGAGATGCAAACTGAGAGCTAAAGCTGATTCACACATATCTGTGTCTACATAATTTCTTTCAACTGGAGGTGTGCTTTTCCTCTATTGAGCGAAACAAGCCTGTCTGGGTTTTAAGTTCAAGGGAAGCCCTTGTCTTGGTACCTGCCACCATCAGAGGTGTGTTTGGAGGGGATGCAAGAGTGGGGGGGGGCTTCTTGGTGGCTGCTCCCAGGCCCTAGAACTTTCTGCTGAGGGAGGCTGGCCCCCTCTCTGTTGTCCTTCAGCCAGCACCAGTTTTTTGAGGGCCCTTAGGCAAGGCACGCTTAACAGGCCATTTTCCTCAGTGGGTATACCTTCTCATCGTCATGGTCACCAGCTGCTCTTGCTACTCCTTCTGTTTCTAATCATTGCTGCCCCTTGCTTGTTTGACAGGCAAAGCAAGTGAGCAGTGGAGTCTCCTGCTCCTCCTTCTCAACACCTCTGTTTCCTGAGCCAGAGCAAGAAGCAGGCGAACAAGCAGGTGGCAATGGTGAAGAGGAGGCATGAGTCCAGGGGGCTCTGGCATGAGTCCAGGGGGCTCTGGTCAGTGGGACCCTATTAGGGAGTGGGCCTTTGACAGGTAACCCAACCATGCCTTTCTTTGCTGATGGCCCAATCTTCTGTCAGGAAACAAGGATGTTTTTATTCAGGCAGGCCTTTGGCATATAAGCTCGTCTTTTGCTGAAGGAAGTTTTAATTGGTTGGTGCTGTTTATTCATTTTATTGTAGACTGGGGAATTCGGGAGTTGCAGACATTTTTTTCTACCTAAACATGTATAGGATTCTGCCCTAAGGTGTTTTGTTTTAAATGTCCAGCATCCTTTCTAAACTGGTATGGAATGTTTTGAAGAGAAGCTGCTGGGATAGAAAAGCCACAAGACACAGGTGCCACAGGCAAAGCTGTGGGATATTAATAGTTCTCCAGACAACACTGGGAAGCCACATAACTGAACCTTCGGGTATTTAAGCATTCTTATTATAAACTATAGAGTGCATTAACTGATGCTCCGAGGGCCATTTTGTGTGCTACAATAGAAGCTGGCATGTAGAGAGAGGAGACCTCAAAGGTGCACTGAAAATGATTTATTTGGTTCAGCACATTTCAAATCTTGCAACGCTCCTTTCTACTATTGCAATGCAGAGTCTTCCTCGGTTTGTAATGGAAACAGGACCAAATTAAATATTGTTGTGTCTTCCTACTTCCACCCAGTTATGAATGAGATGCCTACATACCACTTCCTTGCATGTAAACACTGCAGAAACACATGTTTCTCGTATGTAAACTCTGCAGAAATGATAATGTTAGAAGCTGCTTTCAGAATGACATATGTATACTGCCCCCTCCAAATCAGGGGTGTTCAACCTCAGATCTGTGGGACAAATGTGGCCCACCTAGGATCCCAGTCTGGCCCTCCAAGCATTTGTCAGATAGCCACACACTCTTCCCCTTACTCTGGCCTTATCCCATTTCCCCTGACTGCTGATCTTTGGTGGTTTTCTGGCTTTTGCAGTTCCCACCCCCACCCCATTCTAAACAGTTGAAATGCCTGTCTTAATCCTTGATTACAGAGCTCTAAGCTAAAATATGCTGGTATCCCCACCCCCACCCCCACCCCCTGTCTCTTTTGCCTTCAGCCATGCCCATCCCTGGAATGTAGCCCTTGAGAGCTTCTCCGAAATTTAATCTGGTCCCTGGGATGAAAGAGATTCAACACTCCTGCTTTGGAGAGACACTGCCAGTCACAGTGAACAGTAGTACTTGCCTAGATGGTACCACTGGTCTGCAGGAACATGGGGAAGTGCAGCTCCAGTACTTTCTTTCACAGCAGGAGTGACGATGGCATCTGCTGGGAGTGGTATTTGCCAAAGTTCTAAGCTTAGGCATTTGGTGAACAGGTCTGGCTTGGCGCATGATCCCTTTATTACATAGGCTAGGCTCAAACCTTATGGCTGATCAGGGATCCCAGCCAGAGTCCAACTTTCTCAGCTCACTATTCTATACTGTCAGTTGATCCTAATAAAATATGTATATGCTATGTACTGCTGCTCTTTGGGGTGGGATATAACGGATGAGCCCAAATGCTTAAATTTTTGGACATTCTTTGTGGGGCGTAGCTATGCCCACTCTTGGGGGACCTTGCTATGGGGGCTGCCATGATATGCTTTGTATCTGTCTGTCTCATATCCCACCATGCATTGTCTGCATTTACAATGTGGGAAATTGGATGCCTGTAATTGTCATGAGGGTAAATGAAATAAGGATCAAAACAATGTGTTTTGCACAAAGACACTGCTAAAAAAAATAAAAAGCTAAGTAATGATAAAGTGCTTTGTCCTCTAGAAGTGCTATAGGAATTATTAATAAAAACTGCAAGGATTGTATTTATATTCAGCTAAAGATACATGATAAAAGAGAAAAGTCATTTTTAGTGAAGGGGTGCTTATATCAGATTCATAGTCAAAAATATTAACAACAGATTATGGATCTCTGAGGGATTTCTTGCAGCAACAGAGAAGATGTTGCAAAGGAAATATCTTTGATTCTGCTCTCAAATGGAAGCAAAGCAATCAGAAATAATTTGCATCTAGTCTGAGGACTTTGATCTGTTCAACAGTTCGATTTTCACATGTCATGCCAGCCCTACTGAAATAAATGAGCCTTATGCCAGCAGAGCAGTCTGAAGATCTGATCCAAAAAAAGAGTACAATGAGCAAAATTAAAGAGATTGTAGCAAAACCATTAGTAATTGATTGGCTAAATTTGCCAAGGAACTGTTTAGTCTAAAAGTGATAGCGATCCATCACCTACAACCATACAGCATGCCCCTATATGAGGTGTCTGGCAAGACCAGCAGCCTCAACAATTAATTTCTCTAATCTAGCTTTGGTGACACCCATATGCCTTTCTAACTTATGGTTAGAAAGCAGAAACAATAGGAACAACATATCTCAGCCTGCAGGATACTGTCCTGAGCAAGGCAGCTGGAGTAAAAAGCTCAGTCAAAACTGATAAACCTGGCAAAGGTCTGAGGGAATACCGAAAGGCTGTGTCATGTTTCCCAAAACCTCCCACCTTATTGGGAGACAATAAAGAGGTCCCCCATGAAATCCACAAAGTTTTATTCAGGCAATGAACACCTCTTCCCACCTGAAGAGAGTCTAACCTCTAGGCAAAACTACGCAAACTAAGTGAAACAATTGTCCTTTCAAGAAGAACGGAAAGCCTTTTCCCAGAAACCTCTAACTTCAGGGAGACTGGTTCTGAAGAAGCCTTTGGTGAGAAGCTAGCCAGGCCAACCTTCTCTCACCTTCCTTTAGCTCCACCCTCTTTAGTCTGCAGTGTACTCTAGGATCAGCTAGCCTTTCAGTGTCCTCCCCCTTGGAAGAATACTGATTTCCCACACATTGTGTGTTGTCAATGTTTTCAGAGATAAGGTCTGGCGAAAGTTCATTCCCAGCTGGTGAAGAGCCCATGAGAGTCACTTCCCCCACTCCCCGTATAGGCTGGTATGTTTCTGGCACCATTTCTTCTGCTTCAGAATCTGATTCTGATTGATCACCTGAAACTCCTTCCCCCAGCCTAAGGGGAACAGGCCTAGTCATGACAGGTTGTACACTTGCTGTCCCTGGTTCAGCAGCTGCAGCTGGATCTGCTTCCTTAGTTGCTCCAGCTCAGTCTCCTCCTCATGAATAACCCCTTGCTGAGTAAACTGCATCTTAGAGAGCTCTGCCAGGAAAAAAACACATTTTTCTATTGCTCTGTTTCCATAGGAGCAAAACTACTTCTCAGGAGGAATTAAGTCTAAAAAGCTATTGATCACATGAATTGCCTGTGATCGCATTCTGCCAAGCAGGTGAGCAGGTGTACTTATTTTCAATCTAAAGCAACTTTCCCTAACCTGGTGCCTCCAAACACTTTGGACTTCAACTCTCATCAGCCCCAGCCAGCATGGCTAAAGGTTGGAAATGTTGGGAATTATAGTCCAAAACAGCTGGAGGACCCCAGGTTGGGGAGAGCTGATCCAAAGGCTCTCCCAGTCCTTCCTTCTGGAAACCCTCCACATCATAATGTGAGAAATCTTCACCATGTTTTTATTGCAAGCTTCAGCAAAAGGAATTATAAAATCAGCTTGTCAGGGAAGGGGAAAATTGGCATTCTTGTGTATCTTAGTGATGACGGCAGCATGAATTAAACAAACATACCCTTTTGCACTCAGTTGCATTTAGATACTAAAATCCTCCTCCACAGACCTTTCAAGATGGAATTAGACTCTGCTCTTCACTGGGGGGGAAATTAACACAGTGTTTTATTTAATGGTAACTAAAATTAGCCCCAAAACATCTTTTTAAGAAACTCCTCATGATTATACCCCTTTTAAAAGGGAAGAAGGGAGGGAGGGAGGGATGGCTCTCATGTTTGTTTTGAAGCAGAGTAGGTTAATTATTTATGTTCATGTAAACAGAGCGGTGCACTAATCCATGACTCCGTAGTTCTGCCCAGATAGATCTGACTGCAGGCTTTAAAAATGTCTCCCAGAGGAAAATAGTGTCATCTGGATTAATACGCGTGTTTAGTGGATAGTAACTCAGACTAGTAACAGGGACACATAAAATGCCTCTGCATAGCATAACACAGTAACAGCAGCAACAACAAAAACAACAACAACCACAACAGCATTGTAAAACAAACCAACAACCCACAATTCTTAGGTATTGAATATTAAAATGTTGGTTAACATCACAGTGTTACTTCAAAGTAGCCTTTACCAACCTGGTGCATTCTAGATGTTTGGGACAACTCTCCAGCCGGCATGATCAGTGGTCAGGAATGCTGGGAGTTGTAGTCCAAAACATCTGGACGGCCACAAGTTGCCCACTTCTGATCAAATGAATGATGGCAATATGAGTGATTTAGGAAGTTGTAGAGAATAATTACCTTAAAATAATACTAAAAAATATTTCACTGAAGATTTATCAGCAGTCTTTTTTCAATAGAAAGAAGCCTGTTCTAAGCTATAGCATCCCAACAGAAGTTAGGATATAAGAAGCTGCCTTATGCTAGCTCAGTACTGGCTACATTGATTGTCAGTGGCTCTCTAGGGTATCAGACATGGGTAAATCCCAGGTTTACCTGGAGATGCAAGAGATTACACCTGGGATCTTTTGCATGCAAAGTATGACCATGATCACTTCCCAGTTGCTGTTTTAGGGGCTAAATGACTCATTAGAGCTTCCTGGGTTTGGCAATAATTTGGATTGTTTTTCACCAAGATCTCTTAGTTACACTAGATAAATCCCTTTAGCCTCCATGACCTTTCAAATACACAGCTTGTAAACAGGTAGCCAGGTTATTTGCTATTTCTTTCCCCATCCGTGATGATTGTATTCCTTCTGGAGTTATGTTCCATTAAGGAACACATACTAGGATCAATAGTTGGATCTTTATCTGTTTTAAGTTTATTCCCTCAAAGACTTAAGAGTTCTGAGGCAGACAGCTTCAGCCATGAATCTATTTTTCTGGTTATAGGAGTTTATCATCTCATCATCTCAAATCAGAGGTTTGTAAGTGTGTGTGTGTGTGTGTGTGTGTGTGTGTGAGAGAGAGAGAGAGAGAGAGAGAGAGAGAGAGAGAGAGAGAGAGAGAGAGAGAGAGAGAGAGAGAGAGAGAGCTCGGAAAATGGCACATACTCCACTCTGAAATAAATGCAGAGATTTAAATTGATCTCCTGCCAGCAAAAGGAATAGCTTTACCAAAAAGTTTAGCCAGTATGGTGTAGTGGCTAAGGTGTTGGACTGGGAGTTGGGAGATCCGGGTTCTAGTCTCCACTCGGCCATGGAAACCCACTGGGTGACTTTGCGCCAGTCACAGACTCTCAGCCCAACATACCTCACAGGGTTGTTGTTGTGAGGATAAAATGGAGAGGAGGAGGATTATGTACGCTGCCTTGGGTTCCTTGGAGGAAAAAAGACAGGATATAAATCCAATAATAATAAATAACGTTTATACAATCTCCTGCACATACACACAGAGCTTTTACTCCAGGGATGTAGGCAGGGACGGCATCAAGGGTAAGCGTAGTTGGGCACCTGCTGGGGGCCCACACTCCAGCCCTGGCCCAGTGATAAGAGCCCCCACGCTTCCTCCTCTTCCTCCTCCACCAACATCTCCACACTATAGCAATCTGCTTGTATACCTATCTCTTGCTGTGTCCCAGACAACAGTGGTGGTGAGAAGGAGGAGCAGTACATGCCATTGCCTATTTCCCCACTGACTCGCTGCCTCTCTGAAAAAGAGGATGAACAGGAGGGAACTCATTGAGGGTGTCTTGTTCACAGACCTTCAGAAATATGAAGCCGGCACTTGCTGTAGAATTTCAGGCCAGGGGGCAAATTTGGGCTGCCTGGGGTCCCAATCTGGTTCCCTGGAATTCTCCAGATGGCCAAGTCCATTTCTTTGGCACCACCCCCTTTTCTTCCAACCTCTAAATAGTTTGGTGGTTTCACAGCTTTGTGAAGTTTTTATCCCCCTATTCTAGAAGTTTGAAATGCCTTTCCTAAGCCTTAGTTACTGGCAACAAAAGCTTTAAGCTATGATGATACGTTGGCTTGGTGCCTTTGGCCCTGCCCCTTTTGCCTTCACCCTGCCCACCACTGGGAGGCAGCGCCCAAGAGCATTTCCAAAATGGAATTTGGCCCTTGCTGTACTCCCATTCATACACACCTAATATACTTCCTTTGAAAGCAGTGGAGAAACGCCACCGTTGTAGGACTAGTTTTCTTGTGCATGCTGATCTCTTTTTTCATTATTTTCACTTTGTATTACTTTTATCTTAATGAGTTACTGTTTGTTATGATTTATTATTTTATTATTCCAATTATTGATGTCTGATTGAAATTATTCTTTTTATGATCCTGTTTAAATGCTTTGTAAGCCCTTTGCATTTTAAGGGTAAGAAACCTTCCCCCTTAAAATGCAGAATACAAATCTATCAAATAAAAGATTTTTTTTAAAAAATGAATGGTGCAGACCACACACAAATTTCCTGTCCAGAACTTGCCAAACCTGCACTCCAGCCCAGTTTTTCTACCCAGGGCACCATGTTGGGCATACCAAGATCACACTATCTGATGAATGTGCAGGAAAGATAAGCAGCGTAGGCATCTCACATTATCAAAATGAATGACCATTGAGTCCAATGTTTCTTACTTCCAGGCCCTTTGACCTTCAACATGAGATGCCACCCTATTCCTGGAAATCATTCCCATCTAATTCAATGGCTGCAATCCTGTGCCTGCTTATCTGGTGGACAGAAGCACTAAACTCAATGGGACATACTTCTGAATAAATATGTATAGGACTGCATTGTTAGTCATTCATTTCGATACTGCAGAGATGAGTACTCTTCGTAACTTCCTATACACTCATCAGATTATGTAATAAAACCAGGGTCCCATTGCCTTTGCCTTTCCACACTGTTATTTTACTCATTTGGAAATTGAAAGTGACATTGCCAAGTAATTTAGCCCTCACAAAAATATATATAATAAAGCTAAGAGCTTAAAAACTCTAATAGGATCAAAAATGCTTTCATAACATTATAATAAAAATGTCAGAGAAAACGAGAGCTACATAAAATTGATTCAGATCTTTGCTCCACATATCCAGGCCTTCTAAACTCTAAGGCCCTGATCCAACTAAACATATGAGCAGCAGCCAACTATACTGTATAGACTTCCCATCAATCTGAAGTTCCATCCAACAGCTAGGATTATACATGATAGATTTCAGATTACTGGTGAGAGCATCACTCATTTGTTTTTGGAATGAGTTCAGTCCCTGAATCTCCCTTATTCTACAAACAGATTATATTTGTAATATTGCTAAAAAAAATTGTTGGGGTTGTGTATTTTTGATGTTGGGAAATATACTCACAGTGACAGTTTGCACTCACAGCTCATATTTCAGGTACGGACACTTGTCTACATCCTTGTAAATAATATTCTTCTAGATGGATCAAGGCCTAAAAGTGTATTTTGCCCACCTTAAAGAAACAATTCAAAACAAATCATGGCCTTGCTGAAAGGGATCAGATGGCACTATCACCACACATTTTTATCCGAAGACTGGATCATGCCAATCTTTATTAATTTTATTTTAAAATGATGTATTACATGTTTATATTGCCTAATAGCCAAAACTCTCCAGTAGGTTCACAAACCAAAACATAAAAACATAAAAATGCAAAAATGAAGTAAATCATAATATAAAAACTTTAAGTTTAAAACAGCATATACAGTATATCATATCAGTCATATAATCTAGATTTATATAAACTAGACTTCAGAGCAGAATAGTAACTTAACCTTTTTGAAGCCAGTGATTCAGACCACACACTACATAGGAAGACAACTCTAGAAGTACTAGCCAATCAGAGCTAGAAGGGGAAATATTACTAACACCAAAGATGGCAGCCAGACTCTGACTGGAAGCATTCTGCCCGACTAAATTTTCTTGAACAACATGTTCAACTCATCAAAATACTTAGGGGTGGAGGATAGGGGTAAGAATGGGGTGAGGCTACTATGAGAGAGAGAGGGAGGGAGAGATGGGGCCTATTCAGACAACACACTAAGCCAACTAAGCCTTTTGCAGCAAATGGTTAGTGAGGATGTTTAAACTGTGGTTATGTAGCCACCATGGTTAGGAATGGTTCACATGACATGCTAAGCCAGCATGTTTAGCTCAAAATGCTTAACTATGGTGGCTTAGTCTGTTGTCTGAAGAGGGTCAAGGAGAGCCTGCCCACTTTTGGTTCCCATACCTGCTACTGACTTCTGCCCTGCCCACTGCTGGTATGCAGCTCTCAATAGATTACCTGCAAGTAACTGTAGTCCTCAACAGAAAAAAGGTTCCTCACTCCTTCACTACAGAATAAGCATAAGTCAAAGCCAAGGATGATAGCCTAGTTCTTGAAATATAAGCCACTGTGAGAGATTGTGTTGGGATGGAGACCCAGCTGGGCAGGCACCTGATTTGGCTCCTCCTGAAGATTATCGTGGCTTTCTGGAAATGGGGGTAGTTAAGATGGCAAGGACAAGCAATGAATTCAAGCTGTAGAGGCTGCTATATAAACGGCCTGGGGGAGACAGACAAGAGAGAGGCAGGGAAGAGTGAGAGCTAGACGTCCATGTTTTGGAGAGTGATGAGGACCAAGGGAAGCTTTGTTTTCCTGGGGATTGGTGGAGGTTACAATGATAGGAAATACATATATGGATCTGCAGAGGAGGTGTAATAAAAGCTTTGACCTCTGTGATGAGTGAGCCCTCCCTGAACCATGGTTGAGGCTGGGAGATATTTAGCTCTCTCAAAGATGCAGAGATGTTAAATTGGCTCTGATGGACTCTTAATTTCCACAATCACCTTTCAACCACTCTCAGCATTTTGCAGAATAAATGTACATTTCCTCCTGCATATAGTCCACACTTCTTGTCTGTAGGTTGCAACTTCCATTGCAGGGACATCTCCATTTCCAAGCACAATATTTTGCTCCTGGAAAACTGAACTGTTTCCCCAAGATATGGGATTCTTTGCTATTTTGCTTGCTGTAGTGAATGTGCAAAAGTAAAAACAATCCAGCATGTAGAAGAAAACTAGTCATACAACCATGCCGTTTCGGTTGTGTTTCCCCGCGGCCTTCGAATTAAGTATATTAGGTGTATATGAATGGGAGTATGGCAAGGGCCGAATTCCATTTTGGAGAAGCTCTTGGGAGACACCTCCCAGCGGTGTTGAATTGCTGTTACGCTTGCTGTGTTGAATGTGCTAGTTGCTAACCAGGCACACTACCCATTTATTATTTTGTGTTCATAGAATCGTAGAATAGCAGAGTTGGAAGGGGCCTATGAGGCCATCAAGTCCAACCCCCTGCTCAATGTAGGAATCCGCCTTAAAGCATACCTGACAGTTGGCTGTCCAGCTGCCTCTCAAATGCCTCTAGTGTGGGAGAGCCCACCATTTCTCTGACACGTCATGGAGGTATACACATGCACGCCAAGACTCAAGGCAATCCCATCATCCCCTGAATTTTGGGGAATTTATGAAAATCCAACACCCCATTCACACCCCTTTCCATAGCTCCGTCAATTTGCACGTTAAAAACCTCAAACTTGCCACCATGATAGCTTATCCAGGGATGCACATGCACACTAAGACTCAAGGCAGTCCCATCATCCCCTGTTTTTTGGGGAATTTATGAAAATCCAACACCCCATTCACACCCCTTTCGATAGCTCCGTCAATTTGCACGTTAGAAACCTCAAACTCACCACCATGATAGCTTATCCAGGGATACACACGCACGCCCAGACTCAAGGCAGTCCCATCATCCCTTGATTTTTGGCGGGGCTTAAACCTGCAGACATCTCAATGGGGCCATTTCAAAGGAAATCCCAAGATGCCATGAATTAGGGAGTAGAGATAAACCTATATGAATCTTCTTCCACACTTGAAAAATGGATTTGGAACTTCCAAAACTCAAAGTGAGCACAGGAAGGACTTCTCCCCTGAGTCAAAGCCACACACACACAACATCCCTGCAAGGCGGGCAGGGGAGGAGAGAGAGAAGGCAGGCAGGCAGCAGACATTTCTGGGGGCATAAGGAAGTGAGCCAAGGATAAGCCAGTAATGCATATAAAATGGAATAAATAAATAAATAAACAAAGGAGGGGTGGAATTAAAAGCAGCAGTGTTGCTGAATAAACAACAAGAAGAACTTTTTTAAAAAGGCTATATCTGTCTTTTACCAGCAATAGGGGGACGTGCCCAGGGGAGGGGGAAGCAGCTGCCAATTTGACTGGTCCTAGTGACCAGTCTTTTAAGAAGCAACGCTGTCAGTTCAACTCATGAAAGCCATTGCTTCACCACGAGAGCTCTGAGGAGTAGAACTCTCACTTCAACTCATGATAGGCATTGCTCCACCGGGTTACTCTCTTTGGAGGGCTCTGATGGCCCTCCAAGTACAGGAGAGAGTGGGGGCACGTCCACATGGGATGCCCTAGGGGAGCTCATCCCCTTGCACCACATCTTTTCAGTTTTTCCCCAAAGTTAGGGTGGGTAGCAGTGCTCTCTTATTATTGGCTTAGTATATGATTTCAGGTTGTGTTTGTGCATTTGGTGGGGGTACTGTTTTAAAAAACACTGGGAAAAGTCCATTCAGACTAAGAAAGAGAAGTTCCCAGAATCCCAAGTTACCCATTTTGCCTATCCCCTCCTCCAACTTTGGGATCATGTGATCATGACCGGGAGTTGACTCTGCCCCTCAGCCCTTCGGAAAAGGTATTTTCCCCGCCGGTTTTTTAAAAAATTCTAGCACACGAACCGCAGCACACAGAGAGCTAAGAGTAGGCTCAAAATGACCCCCATCCACGACTCTCCAAGCACAAGAATTTTCAGAAAGATAGCTTCAAAAACAACACAATTATCCCCCTTTCTTTTCCGCAATGCAATCCTATGGGTGAAATGTTTCAAGATGGCGATCGGATCGGACCACGGAAACTGGAGCACTCCGAAAATGGGCGCTTCTCTTCGCCTTGCTTCTAGGGGTCCGCGGTCTGCTTCTACTCTGCCTCTGGGCAAGGCAGAACAGGCCAATTCGCTCCTGCTTCTACGCTTCTAATCGGAGCGGAGCACATGCCTAGTAGACTTATCTCCCATTGTCTTAGAGCTTCAGGGTTGTACTCTCTGAGCAATTCTTAAGATGCTGCACTATTATTCTGAGGAACTGATCAAGTCTAATTGCAGTTTTGATGACAGAAATCTGCAAGCCATTTTTCTAGATGAATGTACGACACAAGAATTCTTATATAGTGGCACTCTTTACTTATTGCATTTATAGATCACTTCATAGGCAATGATTTCAGAGTTTACTTCTGATCTTAACACTTCTTTATAGTTTGAGGCCAACAGTGGTCTCTCTCTTCCCCTATCCACCCCCTTCCCAATCCATAAGGATCTCATTTGCCACATGTTCCCTTAACCATTGTGATAGATCATACTTATCTGTAAATATTGATACAACTGAAGTGGGTGACCTCCCTGAAAGCTCTTGTAATTTCCCAAAAGATTGCATTCTGTTATCTTTAATTAGGTTCTTATTCTTTGTCATATTTCCTTGTTCCCATAGCATGAAATTGTGTCAATCAGGAAATGAAATGGTGTTCTAAATCACAAAAGATATTAGAAAGAGAGGTGGACATAGTTCACTTTTAAATTTATCCCAGGTTTTCTTTCTTTCTTTTAAATAGCACCGAGTATGATATAATCTCTAGTTACTCTGTGGTTTATCTTTCTTCTTTGTTTGCTGCAAGGAATGCCATTGAATGCCACCTAGAAGATGAAAAATTGGGGGGGGGGATTAAGACAGGAATATAGGGAATGGCTTTATACCAAGTCAAACTTTTGGTCCATCTAGTCCAGCATTGTCTAGGGTGGCTCTGTGTCCTCTTTTACAGAGGGTAGCCCTCTATTTGAAGGGCTGTCCAGTTTTTGATTCCAATTTTAAAATAAAGACTCATCATAAAGGGTCATAGCTCTGTTCGTGTTTTACATGCAGAAGGTCCCATGTTTGGTCCTTGGCATCTCTAGGAAGGGCTGGAAAAAGTCCTGCCTGAAACCATGGAGAGCCACTGCCAGTCAGTGTTGACAATATTGGGCTAGATGGACTAAGGGTCAGATGCAGTATGTGGCAGCTCCCTATGTTCCTGTGTAACTGTTGTCAACACAAGCACACAGGTCACCTAGCATCAGCCTTCCATGCTATATTGGTAAGGTGCATTTCTACTTAAATTACAATAAAATGTGTCTAATTGTGCACCTATGCGTATCATATAATTTATGTGCCAATTTTATGCAAAGCTGTTTCCTCTTTTACGATGATTCATAAGTGGTCACCTTAATTTTCTCTGGCAACAGCCCTCCGGGGCCTTCAGTAGGAGGTCTTTTGATTGAACATTTGACTGCAGAGATGTCAGGGATTGAACCTGGGACGGTTTTAAATGCAAAAATGATTAAGCGCTCAATCCTATGCATGTTTAGACAGAGAGAAAAAGGACCTTTTCTGTTTACACATATATAGATTTGCACCCTAACGTTGTCTATTCAGTATCTTTGTCCCAGCTGAGACCTAAATTGGGGAGTAGCCACACTATTCTTTGATCAGCATCATCAGCTCCCCTCAATACCTCATGCTGTCTGTGCCAACATTTCACTGTATGTAGCTAGCCATGTGGTTAGCGTTGAAGGCTCAAGGAGTGACCCAGGAATTTGTGTAGGTCGCTTTTCTGTAGCCTGACCCAAAAGATGTCAGGAGAAGCATCATGTTGGTATTTGTTTGATTTTCTCAAAACACACGACCACCTCAAGCCCAGTTCATCTCCTTGCAGTTTGCTCTGGTGAAGAACTTTGCAGATTGGACTATTTATTGGTGTTTTCCTGGAACAAAAGCCACAAAAGTGTGAATGAAGACATGACTGCATCAACAAAAATCAGCAGTCTGAAGGAAAGATAAATTTAGAAAGATGGGAAGAGACACTGGAAGCAAGGACTGTTGAACTAAAGATTGCTTCCCTCATGTATAAATCTTTTGTCAGGTTCGAAGCCTATCTTTACACAGCAGTGAATCCTTTCAGTGCTTAACCATAAATAACAGCCGAGATTAAGAGTCAGTTCTGTTAAGGGTCAATAGGTAGCCAATTTATAAAATGAGCAATAGATGCTGACCATTGCTAATACAAATAGGAGTATGTGCAACATTATTTTCAGGCTACCAAAGGCCCAGCTTCTATGATGTTTTGAATCATTATGTGCCATACTTGTTAGTTATTCAAAACCTCCCTATGATAAGATCCTGGAGCGTGTGGTCTACTCTCGTCTTGATTTTCTTTCTAGTAACTCTGCTCTGGATCCTTTTCAATCTGGATTCCGTCCTTTGCATTCCACTGAAACAGCCCTTACAAAGATTACCAATGATCTTATTGTCAAGTCTAAAGGCCTTAATTCCGTTCTTATTCTCCTTGATCTAACTGCAGCCTTTGACACGGTTGATCATGATCTTCTTTTAGATTCCCTTCATGACCTTGGATTTTGTGGCTCTGTCTATAACTGGTTTGCCTCCTATCTAGCGGATCGCTCTTTCAGCGTGTTGGCTAATGGCAGCTCGTCTTCTTCTTTTCCCCTTTCTGTAGGGGTTCCGCAAGGCTCGGTGCTTGGTCCGCTGTTGTTTTCTTTATACATGTTGCCCTTGGGTAATCTTATTCAATCTCATGGCCTCCAATATCATCTGTATGCCGATGATACACAATTATATCTTTCTTCTCTGGATCTTTCTCCTGATGTTCACGATCGTATCTCGGCATGTCTTTCAGATATCTCAGCTTGGTTGCTTCATCGTCGTTTGAAACTTAATATGGCAAAGACTGAATTGCTTGTTTTTCCTCCTAAACCTTCTCCTCATCTCTCATTCTCTCTTACTGTCAATGATGTTACACTTACTCCAATCAAGGAATCATATTGAGGCAGTAGCTAAATCCTGTCATTTTTTCCTGTATAATATTGCCAGGATTCGATCATTTTTGTCTGTCTCTTCTGCCAAGACTCTTGTTCATGCATTGGTTATTTCTCGGTTGGACTACTGCAACCTTCTTCTCTCTGGCCTTCCTTCTTCTCACATCAGTCCGTTGGTTTCTGTTCACCACTCTGCTGCTAAGATCATCTTCTTGGCTCGCCGCTCTGACCATGTTACTCCACTTCTGAAATCTCTTCATTGGCTTCCAATTCACTTCAGAATCCAATATAAACTTCTCCTGTTGACCTACAAAGCTTTTCACGGTCTAGCTCCTTCCTATCTCTCCTCTCTCATCTCACACTATTGCCCCGCTCGTGCTCTTCGCTCCTCTGATGCCATGTTTCTCGCCTGCCCAAGGGTCTCTACTTCCCTTGCTCGGCTTCGTCCATTTTCTTCTGCTGCCCCTTATGCCTGGAACGCTCTTCCAGAACATTTGAGAATTACAAGTTCAACCGCAGCTTTTAAAGCTCAGCTAAAAACTTTTCTTTTTCCTAAAGCTTTTAAAACTTGATTTTGTTCTGACTTTATACTGTTAGTTTTACCCTACCCAGTGCCTGTTTACCCTACCCTGTGCCTGTTTGCATCCTCTTCCCCTCCTTATTGTTTTATTATGATTTTATTAGAATGTAAGCCTATGCGGCAGGGTCTTGCTATTTACTGTTTTACTCTGTACAGCACCATGTACATTGATGGTGCTATATAAATAAATAAATAATAATAATAATAATAATAATAATAATAATAATAATAATAATAATAATAATAATTAATGGACAATCAAGATTACCTCAGCTATTATACCCACTGTTAGGGTGGGACTAGCTTGTGAAACTGGTTGGCCTGCGGGGTGTGTGGATCAAGAAATGATCCACACACCCCACAATTTGCTCTTGCTTTGAGCTTGCCATTTGTTCAGCCTGTATTTGCAAAGAAAACTGTTTATTACAAAAAAGCAATTGGAAGACATGGTTTACACATAATGACAACCTAGGGCTTTGCTAGACCTGCCGGGATAAGCCGGCAGGGAGGTGGGGCGACAGTGCGCTGATGTTAGCGCATGCTGCCCAGGCTTCCAGACGCGGGACGCGCAGGGACGTCGGATCCCTGCAGCGTCCGCCATTTTTTTTTAAGTTTAAAGGGGCCACGTGAGGCCCAAAGACTGCAGAGAAGGTAAGGGGTTTTTTTTAGTTAAACCCCCCCATCCGCTCCTGTGTCATCTCTCCTTCTCCCTCTGTGTGTGTTTGTCTGTGCTGTGTCGTCTCTCCTTCTCCCTCCGTGTGTGTGTGTCTGTGCTGTGTCGTCTCTCCTTCTCCCTCCGTGTGTGTGTGTCTGTGCTGTGTCGTCTCTCCTTCTCCCTCCGTGTGTGTGTGTCTGTGCTGTGTCGTCTCTCCTTCTCCCTCCGTGTGTGTGTGTCTGTGCTGTGTCGTCTCTCCTTCTCCCTCCGTGTGTGTGTGTCTGTGCTGTGTCGTCTCTCCTTCTCCCTCCGTGTGTGTGTGTCTGTGCTGTGTCATCTCTCCTTCTCCCTCCGTGTGTGTGTGTCTGTGCTGTGTCGTCTCTCCTTCTCCCTCCGTGTGTGTGTGTGTCTGTGCTGTGTCGTCTCCCCTTCTCCCTCCGTGTGTGTGTGTCTGTGCTGTGTCGTCTCTCCTTCTCCCTCCGTGTGTGTGTGTCTGTGCTGTGTCGTCTCTCCTTCTCCCTCCGTGTGTGTGTGTCTGTGCTGTGTCATCTCTCCTTCTCCCTCCGTGTGTGTGTGTCTGTGCTGTGTCGTCTCTCCTTCTCCCTCCGTGTGTGTGTGTGTCTGTGCTGTGTCGTCTCTCCTTCTCCCTCCGTGTGTGTGTGTCTGTGCTGTGTCGTCTCTCCTTCTCCCTCCGTGTGTGTGTGTCTGTGCTGTGTCATCTCTCCTTCTCCCTACCGGGATCTCCCCTGGCCGATGGGCACAGTGCTCAGCGCTGTGGCCAGTCCGCAGCTTTTTGCGGCTACTCGCGAGCGAGTAGCCGCAAAAAGCCATGGAAGTAGCTAGACATTCCCCAGCCCCTGCCTCAGGCCGGGGCTGGGGAAAAGGCGCGCCATAAGCGACTTCGCTTATGGCGCGTTAGAGGAGGCTTCAGTGCGGCCTGGAGCCGGATTCCCCTGTGCGTCATGTGGAAGCACAGCAGGGAAACCGGCTCTCAAGGCACGCTAAGGCCTCGTCTAGGAACGCCCCTAGAGTATGGGTTGAGTATATGTTGGCATTGAATTGTGGGTTGTTGTTGAATTGTGTATTGTCACTACATGTGAACTCTGCACTATGGATTAACTATGGGTTGTTAACCCATAGTTAAAAAAATAAAACCCCAAAGATCACAACCCAACAACAAACCATGGGTTCTCTTCCTGAATTGTTTGTGGTTAACAACCCTACTTAAAAGCCTTGGGCCTTAGATAGACCTAAGGTTTATCCCGGGATCATCCCAGGGTTGTCCCTGCCTGCTCCCGGGATCCCCTGTGTGTCATAGTTTTTGTGAACCGCCCAGGGAGCTTCTGCTGTTGGGCGGTATAAAAATGTGATAAATCATCATCATCATCATCATCATCATCATCATCATCATCATGTACAGGGATGACCTGGGATAAACCTTAGGCCTAGCTAAGGCCTTTGTTGTCGTTACACGGGAAACAGGCCAATATATCCAATACACTCATCCAAAACAAAACTACGTAAATTGTATTTTTATTCTTTCATTAGATATTGAGCTCCTACTTTGGTCATTTTACTGTAGATGTTCCACGAATGATCCATTTTGGTTATAGACTAAGAGTTATGATTAGTGAATTTCTTTGTGATCTTGATTTATTATTTCAGATGTTGTTCTTCTTTTTGTTGCTTTCAATTTGTTAACTTTACATTGGAATAAAATAAAATTTCGTTTTAAAAAAAGAAAAGAAAAAAGAAAACTAAGCCTGGAAAACTGCCCTAGAACTCCCCATTACTCAAGGAAGTGGGTAAATGAAGTAGTATATTATTACTTATGAATAAGGCACATAATGTTAAATCATTAATATTTGTTCATTTTAGTATGGCCAATATCCCAACCTTAAATAATTTCTTTATGATACTCATGTTCTTTGATCAAAGAGGAAAGGGCAGATTTCATGGTACTCTGCTAAGACTATAAAGTTAATTAATATATTATAGGCTATCTTAAATTCTTGTAACAGAAATAGTATATGTACATCTGTCAGCTGCTAAGTTCTTCCCTTTTTTATTATTTGCTTCATGCTGCAGCTAAAATAAATTCTTCATTTGTCTCCACTGCTAGTTAATATTGACACAGGGCTCCTTGACAGGTAAAGATCACAGAAACATACTTCCATGTGATAAGATTTTTTATGAACTGCTCAGAGAGCTTCGGCTGTGGGGCGGTATATAAATGTAATAAATAAATAAATAAATAAATAAGATTTACTCATTCCACACCCACATATACATGCACACATTACACCAAAGACCACAATTCAACATAGAATTAGTGCATAGATTGGAAGCCCATTGAAATCAATGGCCTTCAATGTGCTTATCTTTACATTAGATTGTGGCCATAATATGTGTTGCACTTCATTTTTCTTCACAGAAAGATGATCCAAACCAGCAATGGGGCATGAACATGTTCTGTGAGATGAGGAATTTGAAAATTGAGAGGATTATATGTTGATTGAGGTATTAATATGATTTCATTCAATCTACCCATCAGTCCAAGAAAAGCCCCTGACAAGTCCAAAAAACTTAATTGAAAATACTATTTAAAAAAAAACTAAAACGAATCCATCACT
This sequence comes from Elgaria multicarinata webbii, assembly GCF_023053635.1. Classification (NCBI taxonomy): domain Eukaryota; kingdom Metazoa; phylum Chordata; class Lepidosauria; order Squamata; family Anguidae; genus Elgaria; species Elgaria multicarinata. Next base: position 88,051,377 of record NC_086174.1, read on the forward strand.
CTTAATAGATTATAGCCTTGGTGTGGGAAAAGATCCTTTCAGCAGTCCTGGAAAAGACTTCCCAGCACCACTGCTCACTTCAATCTTCACAATTAAATTTGATGGGAGAGCTCATTCATGCTAGGGTGACCATATGGAAAGGAGGACAGGGCTCCTGTATCTTTAACAGTTGCACAGAAAAGAGAATTTCAGCAGGGGTCATTTGTATGCATGCAGAACCTGGTGAGATTCCCTCTTCATCACAACAGTTAAAGATACAGGAGCCCAGTCCTCCTTTCTATATAGTCACCCCTGTTTCAGGTTTATTGAACTCCACAACACCTTTTCAATAAGGGTTTGTCTAACTTACATAACTGTTGGAGATGTAATACACCTAATGCTTTTTTAATTCATATGTTTTGGCAATGCCCAGTGGTTGCCTCCTTTTGGGAGGAGGTTATAAGGATAAACTTTGTACTGAAACCATCTTCAATATGGAATGATGTGCATGTCCTCCTAAATTATCTACTGGCTTCTTAGATGATAACACATGGTCAGCACAAATGGATTCTCAGAGCCCTTAACAACAGCTAAAAGACTTATGTTATCACATTGAAAAGACAAATGTTCTCCTCCTATAATGCAGTGGATTGAGGACTTAACATTATCAACATTTGAACAGGTTTTATACAGGCGTGACTAGTGAGTGGATAAATACATGGTCATATGGTTTGCTTTTCTTGAAACTCATGCATAACTTTCTCTCTTCAAAAACATAATAAAATGAATGGTATACCTGATGGGAAAATGATAATCCTATATATGCAATGTTTTTCTTTCATTTTGTTTTTCTTTTTCACAATTTACGTTTTTGTTCTGTTTTGTTAATATTTACAATAAAAAGGGGATGGGGGAAGCACAACCAAAGACACTTTTTGCCTCCTTTACTCAGGATGAGAATGTTGCCAGAATCTATATAATTCCCCACATCTCATAACAAAGTGAGCTGGACAGAAAATCAACCTACAATGTGGCTGGACATATCTTCCTTATTAGATGGCAGCAATCATTTAATATATCATTTTCAAGTAAATCACTCTCTACTGTGGTGGTGAGGTGGGGCGGGGGGGGGGGATCCTTCCAATCTTGAAAATGTTAAAACCGCACCAGAGAATCAATCAATCAAAGTTTTCCACTCAATTCAACTGTCGAAAACATATTGGGAAACTCAGGCCTCAGCTAAACTCTTTTTCAGGAAAGATGTGTGAGAATTAATTTACTCTGCTTGTGTCTGAGGCCAAGCAAGATCTACTGCGCAATAGCCTTTGATCTGCTTTCAAAGCTATTAAATGTATCCATACAAGTTTTCTGCCAGAGCTGCTACCCATATAACTATTGTGGATATTTCTTCCGAATCCCACAAGGAGATGTTTCACCAATCATAAGACAAGAAGAAGAAGAAAACACAAGGGGGGGGGAGGGAAAGCACATTTGTTTTGGCTTTCATGTGTTCTCTTCTATTTGTCTTCTAAGATTTCTGAAGCTCCTCCATTCTCCAGAGCTTCATGCTCCCTGTAAGTGAGAGTAATTGACTCCATTTTTAAGTTTGTGTTGTGTGAATATTTATCTGATTGGGGAGTTAACAGTACTGGAAATCTTCATACTGTTGCGAGACAGACGCAAGGAATAAGAAACGACACAACTGTTGGATTTAAACTGGGCCACTTTTATTCAAAATCTGCAAAGGGGTTAACCTATCGGGCATCCAGTCTGGCCTGCTTACAGACCTTTCTATGTAAAGGGCAAGCTTTCTTGGCCAGTGGGTGGTGCTGTGCTTTTCGCCCCCCTCCTGGCCGTCCCCTTATAGGGTAGGGAGACCTTCCCTTGTCACCCCCAACCCCTGCCCCCAGGCTCAAGGTGGGTGAGAGAGGTCGGCCTCAGAGGTGGTCCTTATCCCCCAGCCTAGCCACAAGGCTCAACACTGAGAGCCCTCGGGAATCACCTATCACTGGAACAATGCCTATGAATGCTCACCATTCAAATCCCTCTGGATGCCCATTCCTACCTGCCCATGAATGAGATGTGACCAAATTAGCTTGCCGCCAAATCAACCTAGTTATGCTCCCAGACTGTCTTGCAGTGTGGAGTAGGCGAAACAACTCACGTCCAATTCAGAACGTGAGCAAAAAAATCCTACTCGGCCCCCTAATGGCAACCAGCAAGCTCACACTGCCTACAGGGAGGGAGGGAGGGAGCCACAGAAGCAAGAGGGTCTGCGAGGGGTAAGTGGCCTGCTTTTGGCTGGACTGAAACCCCTGCCAGCCCAGTGGCATGAAATCCTGCCCAATTTGAGATGGGCACGTCTCCACCTTGCCCCGCCCGCAAATCCCTCCCCACGCCCAGGCTATGCCAGGCGTGGCAGAATGGGCAATTTTGGCAGAAAGGATCTGATCTACATCGGAATGTTAGCATCTTACCATTTTTGCTAAGTATTTTGAACAAGCTTGCTCAAATAGATTTGTTAGACTACCGTATCTATATGCGGTGGAAATTAATGTTGTTCTGTTGCATTTTGTTCTGATCTATATATTGTTTCTTCTTATGTTATCTGATGTTTTTGTTTGTTCTGTCTCCTTTAGCTTTAGTAAATAACATCACGTTATTCTGGTTCAAGGTTGCTTCTATGAATTTAGCCTTTGTTGTAAGTAAGATTCCACCAATTGTTTCCGTGCCAACAATGCATAGCTTTATGTCTATAGAACATAATGTCTATAGAATGTGAATCAGAGGACTGAGACACACTGTGGATGTCGCTGGAGAACTCCATTGTCATCACTTATTTGGTCATAGCGATAGTACTGTAAGAATTTAGGTCGCTTCAGGCATGTTAACTATGTTTTCTATAGCACATCCTTAGTTCACTGGGGCTGAATCTTTGCCTTATCGTATTTTGCCTGGCAATCACAGAGCAATAGGAAAAAAATGATTTATGAATACTGAAGATATGAAGCTCATATATCATTTTATGATGATGTTTTCTGTTTTTTCTTTTAATTTATGATGCATCCAAAGAAGGGGCTGTTCTTCACTGTTTTGAAAATATGGTGGACTCAGCCTTTGCCTATCATTACAGAAAATCAAGATATTATTGATAATTCCATGGCTTTATATTCTCCGCGTGTTCTTTAGTTTTCTTCTTTCCTGGTCATATTTGCACATACATGTCAAAAAGGTTTTGTGGTTTTGGTTTCCAAAGCTACTCACCACCTCATAACACTAGAAAACAGGGTCATCCCAAGAACCTGATTGGCAGGACATTCAGGACAGATAAAAGGAAATACTTCTTCCCACAGCACACAAGAAGTAGTGATGACCACCAATTTGAATGGCTTTAAAAGGAGATTGGACAAATTCATGGTGCGGAAAGCTATCAATAGCTACTAGTCCTGATGGTTCTGTGGTACCTCCAGTATCAGAAGCAGTATGCCGATGTACACCAGTTACTGGAGAATATGGGTGGGATGGTGGTGCTGTACTCATGACCTGCTTGTGGGTTTCCCATTGGCCATTGTGTGAACAGAATGCTGGACTAGATGGACTCTAGTCCATCTAGCCCAGCATGGCTCTTCTTATGTTCTTACCACCTCTTGTAATTGCAGTGCTACATCACTCTTAAAAAGAAATAAACCTTAATTCCATACCTTAAACACATATTTACAGACTTGGGCTCAGGATACTGCCAGAGTTGGAGACCCCACTCCCAGACCAAAGAAAGCAGTTTAGAGTCAACCTCCAAGCCTCTTTGTTCCCAAGCTTTCTGTGGGTGCAACCTTCTGAGAGCAGTCTCCTCATTACCCAGCATTCCCAGCCACAGTCAGAGTATGCATGAGAACTACGGATGGCCAAACCTGCCAGCTCAAGCTTTTAGAGAATCTCCTTCTTCCACTACCGAGTTCGCTTTATGCCAGCTTTTATTAGCCACGCATACAAAGTCATGTGGATTTTTTGTGTACATTTTTCAAACAGCTCTCTCTGAACTTTAGCTGGGTGGGATGCTTGCTAATGTGAATATCTTGACAGGGTCTACAGCTCCATATTAACAACTAGTTTATTAGTATAATTTCCCCTTGGAGTCCCCCTCCTAAATGAATGACCCTCATTTGCAAATGCAATTATTGTCAGAACAAATATCCAGTGAGTAAACCTGACAAGACTCACCTACAAAAGATGTATGAGTCATCTCCACCTCAGCATCAACGTCATAAAGGTGTCTCCCTTCCTATCTGTTGGTTAATCTTTCGCCCTTTGTACCTCAGTCAGAGAGTTCCTTTTCTCCAAGCATCTGGATTTCTGGAATCAGAGTTCATTCACACTTTAAAAGAAAAAAAAGATATATGTAGCACTTCAAATTCTATGAAGCATATTTTGTCCTCTCAATCCTTATTTACAAAAGACAAATACTTGCAAGAGACAAAAGTGTTAACACAACTACATTCGGTATCTTTCCTATCAGGCCAAATGAATTCTCTGTGAAGTGCCCAATAATTTACTGCATTTTATTGGATTTAAAATGGAAATAATTTCATCTGCTCATCATTGTGCTGCTGGATATTTTATCTTTTGCCAAATTAGCACTTCACACCAATATAATTAGTGGTATTGTTGAGAATTTTAAAGCAGGATTCTAATGTAGAATAGATTTCAGTGCTGAAGATCTGATTCCAGGCAGGCACAAATCCTAAAATTTAAAGAAAGAAACTGTTTCTGGAGAGGTATTTTAAATGGACTAGGACTGTATGGGAAGTCTGGGGACTTGTCTAGGATAATAAAAATCAGAGATGATTGGAATTTGGGCATAGGATTACCTACTCCCCATATAATAATGGACTTTCCCAGAACTGCATGAAAAATAAAATAACACTTAATTCACAATGCAGTCCAGATCATCTTGCAGTGATAAACTAAAAGTAGAACTAACTTTAGAAGCCATCTGTATGGAAGGATATTACTCAGCACAGACAGCAAGCCAGAGTGTTTATAGAGGGGATATATGATGATGTAATGTGGCTATCCCAAATGTACAGTGATAAAATGCGTAGCGATAAAATACTTTGCGAGATGCTATAAAAAATTATTACTGTGCATTGGAGATGAATGCATCAGTTGCAAGCATTAGAGCCACAAGTGAGTTCTTCAAGTCTTTTATCGACAAGTATCACTACTAAAATGTTTTGTAGTGTTCGGTCTCCTCGTGTGTGTGTGTGTGTGTGTGTGTGTGTGTGTGTGTGTGTGTGACAAAGGTGTTTGTCCTTTTGGACCCCTTTCACAATACTTCCTTTTTCTTTGAAGTACATCAATTGCTCTGACTGCAAAGTTGCCTTTACAACATCGTTTCAAACATCCGGCTCCCATTTAAGTAGCTTACATCCATAGATTTATTAGAGCTAGGATGTCTGTGAATGTTGTGACTATCTGTGCAAAACAGAGATCAGCATTTTTTCTTTTTCTTTTTTTAATTCAGGGACTCCTATTCCAGCGTATTGGCAGCCTTGAGGGTTACTCAGATGTGCCCACATGTGTCCATATGCATGAACATAGAGAAAGATCTTTCAGCTGGTATCTTTGGTATTTTATTGCAGCTCCTTTTGCCTTTGATCCTGTGCCTTTTCCTTCAAGCTCTGCCCAACACTGGAATGTACCCGACTCCCAAGAACTTCTCCAAAATGGAATTTGGTCCTTGGGCTGAAAGAAGTTCAACCCACCCCCTGCCTCACACACTCCAACAAAAGAAGGGATAGTTGGTAACCCTATCCCAAAGCAGAAGTCAAGGAGAATTTCATTCCTACCTCTTACCTGCAATGGTGTGGGAAATGGTGTCCACATCAAAAAGTGCTTTCATCTCCCCTGCCAATGGATGAAGGAGCCATGTAAGCTCAGCTCAAGACTCATGTGTCCTCAAGGCATTGGATGCACTGAGGGTGTCATTATATTAAGGGGGAAATGCATTGCTTGCCCAGGGTGTTTGTGTTTCCTGCTTTGGGGTGCAATCGTTATGGGCTGCATTACACAGATGGAGAGGGGGAAGTACTTGGTTTGAACTGAATGCTTCCCCTCTAAGCGTGCTCTGTTCACTTCCATTGAAATAGGACCATCCAGTGGCAATAGATCCCATTTTTTCCAAATATTACCACTTTAAAAGTGGTTATTTTCATGACAGAATTTCCAATGGATGCAGATGTCTTTGTCATTTAAAAGACTATGTCGTTTAAAAGACCCATAAACTTTTGTAAGTGGCCAATCATGAGCATGCAATAAATAGCTCGTTTAGAGGAGCTTTGAGTGAGCTGGGAGCCATATCCCAAGAGACAAACAGGAAGGTAGCCAGTTCACAGCTAAATTGAACTGAGATAAGATTATTATTTCCATCCATCAAGCATATTCAGTATATAAAACCCATGATCTGCTAGGAGGATTTTATGTCTCCTTTCAATAACCATAAAAGCAATTTCAAGACACCAACTTAACTATGGAAATCTACAGTCTTCCAACCAGTAGCTCAGCAGTTGCCTCATAACTGTCCCTATTAAAGATGCTCCAGGATCGGACCAGGAGAAAAGTTTTCTTGGGACTGCAAACTCTTTCTCCAAGGAAGAAAAGTGGTCACTGAGTGATCCAACTGATCGCTGAGCTTACAATACAGTGGGGTGTGGGCCACAATCACTGCTGATCTATGGTAGGGGTGTTGGATCTCTTTCAGCCCCAGGGACCAAATTCCATTTCAGAGAAGCTCTTGGAGGGCACGTTCCAGTGGTAGGCAGGCCAAAAACAGAAGGAGCAGGGGCCAAAATACCAGCATATTTTAGTTTAAGACCCTTACTCTCAGAAACTAAGACTTGCAACCTTATAGAATGGGGGGAAACATGCAAAACCAGGAAACCACCAAACAACCAATTAGGGGGAAGGGGTGAGACCAAAGGCAGTGGGGGCATGGCCTTTTCGGGAACCCCAGACAGCCAGGTATGGATCCCAGACCTGAGGTTCTGCATCTCTGATTTATGATGCTGTACTGGTAGTATAACTCAACATAGAATGCCAGGTTGGTGGAAAGAATAGGAATTTCAGACAATTGCATGGGACAATTGCCCATTTTCCCCTGCAAAGGCCCTCCAAAGCTATTTCTACCCCCCATCTCTCTCACACACACACTCACACACACACACACAAACTAGGCTCCAAATCTATTGGGGAGCATGGCCATTTTCAAGGGACAATCAGTTGGCAATGAGCTATTGGGGGAAATGAGTCTATCAGGGAAAATATGGCCTTAGGAGGCATTTACAGGGGACAATCAGTAGGAATATGAAGGGTTAAGAACCACTTTCTCCTCTACAAACCCTTGAACAGACACAAGCTCTGGGCATATATTGGCCACCCTTATATACAATAGTGTCATCAAAGATGCCCAGGGCCCTGCTCAGCAATAGTGAGCAGGAGGACCCCAAGTCACCGGAGGGCTAGCTTAAGAAATTTTGATATCATCCTCCAACCATAAACCCCAATAACAGTTCACAACTCAACTATCGATAATATATAATAACAGGATTGAGTACACATATACAAGTTCGAGGGCAACAAGGATGATCAGGGGTCTGGAAACAAAGCCCTATGAGGAGAGACTGAAAGAACTGAGCATGTTTAGCCTTGAGAAGAGAAGGCTGAGGGGAGACATGATAGCACTTGTCAAATACTTAAAAGGCTGTCACACAGAGGAGGGACAGCTCTTTCCAATCATTCCAGAGTGCAGGACATGGAATAATGGGCTCAAATTACAGATTCCGGCTGCACATCAGGAAAAATGTCCTGACTGTTAGAGCAGTACGACAATGGAACCAGTTACCTAGGGAGGTTGTGGGCTCTCCCACACTACAGGCATTGAAGATGCAGCTGGACATCCCTATGTCAGATATGCTTTAAGGTGGATTCCTGCATTGAGTAGGGGGTTGGACTCGATGGCCTTGTAGGCCCCTTCCAACTCTACTATTCAATTCTATGATTAAATAACAACAGTGCTGGTCAAACTCTGTTTCAACAAATTGCTTTCATCAAGTTCATGTCTTTAGGTTTTGAGACCTTGGGAGAAAAACCTTTCCGGTCCACTTTAAATTATTTGTTGCTGGGCTGTACCTCTCCACTCTCCCAGCAGTAACAGTAAATCCTTATATGCCAACCATGAGTGCACCGTAAACAGTTTTTACAAACTTCACTGAAAAAGTGTTCTACAACTTCTTCAGGGTGCCCAAGGACATTTGATGCAAGTAAATACGCATGGCCATCTAAAGAGGGAGGTCCCTGTAAGCCCATTGCTTCCATAGGCACTCTTAACCATTTTGTCTTTATGTTCATATGTTGTGTGCCTGTTGGTTCCTTTTATAAACAGCAAGTCCCTTTTTCCTGTTTGTTGTGTCTTAGCTTGAAGAGCATGTTGGCTCAGTGCCTCATGGCCATGCCTATTCCCTGCCTTTGGCACACTGTGTTCTGGATGATGTATTATTGTTTGGTTACACAATGCAGGAAATGGCCTGCAGGTCCCTTCTTGCCCTACAATACAGTGAAAACCGATCGCGTCTTCTCAAAATGTAGTCTTGCGAGTCTCGCATTGATTGTATTTCAATCCCCTGAGGCGCTTTTCACAGTAGAGACACTTTTCAGACTATAGTGAGGGTGGGAGTGGGGGAGAGAAGTCCCCCGTTAATGTCTGGTCATCTTAATTACATGAAAGAGAACCACTTTGGAATCACCTTCAAAGAGACAGATGGGATAAGTGTCCAGTCTGGAAGTCACCTTAGAATGGTGGACGGAGATAAAATGGTCATTTCAAGCTATCAAGCAAAATCGTCCTTGAAAATGTATCTCCTGCCAAGAGGATTCTTATCTTTCCTTTTACATAATGTATTGTGTTTGTCCTTTTCTTGTATTGGATGTAATAGGTCTGCTCCTCAGAAGGCCAGAGTTTACCGCAGCACCTGTCCAAAGGTTTAGGCAATTTGGGCAAAGGCCAAGCTGAAGGGAGTAGCCAGCTCATCTGCCTGTGTTGATGGTGGGAGGTCTGCTATCAGACACACTGCTTTTAATTTTCTTATTCCAGACAATTGTCTTTTTCTGTGAAATGTAATTTTATTTCAGGATGAAGGTAACAAAATAAAGATAACAACAACAAAAATATACATAATAATAAATCAAGGCCGCTAAAGAAACAAAAAGAGTACTAATTGTATTTCTTAGTCAGCTTATGGAGCATCCACAGTAAATTCAGCCTAAGTAGGAGCTCAGTACCTAAAGAAAGAGTAGAAATACAGTTAATACCACATGGATATCTCTTTTCACAACAGTGGTAACCAGAATGGCATCCTTGCCAGAGTGCTGGACTTCAGCCAGGCTATTCTAGGCTCAAATCCCCATTCAGACATGGGCCAGTACCCAAGGCAACACTATCACTAACTTAAATTCTGCTGCACTGATGTAAAATAACCCCTAGCACAAAGCCAAGAGAGCATGGTGGCGCAACAGGTTTCCCAGGAAAACCTGTCACACCGGCAAGTGCTATTGCCATTGCACTAGAGCTGTTGACATGAGTGCAATGCATTTAAGCTAATGATAGTGTTGCATTGGATATTGCTGATGAAATGCATAGAGTGGCTGTGGGCAAGTCACCCACTCTCATCCTAACCTGTCCAAAGGTTTGGTCAATTTAGGCAAAGACCAGGCTGAAGTGAAGTAGCCAGCCCATCTGCCCATGTTGATGGTGGGAGGTCCACTATCAAACAATGCTTTTGTTGTCTTTTTCCAGGCCACTGCTGATGAAATAGAGTGGCTGTCGGCAACTCACTGTCATCCAAACCTGCCTTGTAGAGAAAAACAGACTCTGAGCTCTTTAGAGGAATAGAGAGATTAAAAATGGACAAATATATTCATCTTATTTGTATAGTTAAGGCTGCAATCCCAAATACACTTACCAAGGAATCAGTGTTGAAAGTCACAAGACTTACTTCTGTGCATATATGCATAGAATTGCACTGTTAACGTTATATAAAGAACGATTTGTGCTGCAAGAAAAGCTTCAGTGGAATTCTCTGTTAAAATGTGTGCTCCATATCAATATTTTGGCCATTTCATCTACAAATAACTTCTTTGATGTTTTTCTCTAATGTTAAACATGTTCCTATTTTATAGCTCAGTGACCTCCTAGGACTTAAACAATCGTCACATAACCCAACAACAGACCATGGATTATGTAAAGGTTGTTTAACTCTCAAATAACCCCCAATAGCCAGGTTCACATGACACAAACCCCAGTTGGGGGATGCATGGTGGCCAGCACACATCACACCTTGAGGGCAAATTAACCCATGATGGGCTGTTGTGTCATGGGAACCAGGTCAATGTGATCATACATATTATTGCACCAAGTTTTTTTAAAATGCAGTGTTTTGTTCATGTGCATTAATGTAGATTGATAAAACCTTGCTCCCCCCACAAAAAATAGCAAATTTGATGTGATTATACATACAAAATTCTCATACAATCACATTAAGTTTTCTGTGTTTTTTCCCCAGGGTTTTTCAGTGTGCCCATTGCATACATTGGGCAGGACCCCATGTACTCATCAGTAAAGCACCACTCAGAAAGAATCTAGATACAGTTATACGAGTTTACTGGAGGGGGCTCCGGAAATATTTTATCAATGGATATTATGTGTGTGTCGTATCAGGCAGAGAGGAAAGGCAGAGAGGAAGGTGCAAATGAATAAAAGGAACTGTGTAGACTTAATTTCAAAGCTAATTTCAAACACAATGTTGAACATGCTCCTAGTTAATCCAGAGTTCAGGAGGACAGGAACATGGGGCAGAGCAGCAAAAGGACCAGTAAAGGGACAGGATGGGGTGGGGGAAGAATCCTCCCATCCCTTCATATGGCTTCCATTCTCACTCCCATGCCATAGTGCAGAGGTGGAAAACCTTCAGATGCTTTGGACTCTATCTCCCATCAGCATAGTCATTGATAAGATGATGGCAGTGGAGGGCCATAAGTTCACCACCCCTGCTTTAGTAGTTGGGGATTTTCTGGCACATAGCCATCATTCACAAAGAACCAGACAGCTGTTCAATCATGGCCAGAATCCAGGGATATCCCAGAGCAAATGGCGGATCTCCCAGGGCAAATGGCAGATACTCTCAATATTGTCTACAGGAGTTCCCCAGGATCCCAAGCAGAGATTTTCCCATCACCAGTTCCTTGAGCCTTTAAATAGGAGCTACCAGTTATTGAGCCTGGGACCTTCTGCATGCAAAGTTGCTCTCTCTACCACCAGGCTAATGTCTTATCCTGTGTCTCATCGAGGCCATTGCCCTTCTTCAACCTTTTCCCAATTTTGATTTGATTTGATGTGTAGGTGAATTTGTGGTCATCTACTGATCCATGGCATGCCATGGGTAGAGAGGAGGGCAAGGAATGGATGGATACTTGTACATGGAGGTCAAGCACACAGAACTTGGGTAGGGAAGAGGAGAGGTTAAGCAGTCATCATGTCACCAAATCCTAGAGAAAGCAATTGTGGGATCACTCCTATGCATGTTCAGAGAGGGGCAGGGGGAAAGTCCTACATACATGTAGGAAAGTTCTACAACTGCCAACATTACCCATCCAGCCATTGCAGCAAAAAACTAAACAAACAAACAAGAACCTCATGGCACAATAAACATCATAGATGTTTAGATACCCTGAGACTCTTTGTTGCCCTGTCACCAAAGTAATGTATGAATCAGGCCTCTATTTCCCTCCCCACCACCACCTCCCAATGATGGATGAATGTGATATTTGCTCTCTACGGAATATTACTTTTACAAAGGAAAGCAAAATGCACAAAGTTAGAGCCCATTGTTGTTGGGGAGGGGGGGGCTGTCTTCAAGGCCCTGAGATGGTGCTGCTCTGTCACCAAGCCCTGCAGTTTTGCTGGTGCAGGGTGGCGACAGGCTTTCTGGTGGCCATTAGACTCACCGGGCCTGCCCCCTCCCATGGCTTCTGGCAACCCATGGCAGGTTGCCTTCCACCCAGGAACATCCCCAGAACAGCACCCGAGTGACAACAGACAGGGAAGAGCTGCACTGACCTTGCTTGGGCAGGAAAAGTCAACTTTTCTGCCTTGTGTCTTCAGCTCTTTGCCTCAGGGTGACTCCAAAACAGACGCTGCATAATATAACTGACATGGCATGGATTTGGAGCCACCCCAGGGCAAAGACACCATACAGACAGCCCCAGGGTGCTGCCTGCGAGGCTGAACACAGATTGTACATTTTGTTATGGAGGCTCAAATTACAGAGGGGTTATATGAAGACAAAAGCCAGCAAGCTAGGAAAGTAGAGTGCATTAAACAAGAAGGGAGTATTTTTGTGGCAAGGTTAGAAGCCCTGGAGGCACCTACAAAAGAGGGGAGAGGAGTTGATCAACAAAAATAGGAGGAACACTGAAAACAAGAAGAACAAGGAGGCATACCTGGGGCTCTGCAAGAAATACATATATAGATATTAGAGAGACAAAAGAAGTTCTGTTAAGAAGATGTAGTGCAGAGGTCTCTCTCTCTCTCTCTCCTTCTTTGAAATGCTGCTCAATTTTGAAAAGCAGCTGTGCATAAAGGGCACCTTCGTCTTACAACAGATTTGCTCTACTGCTGTTTTGAGTGCAATCTAAGCATGCTGCTGCTTTGTGTCTCTACGTACTACAAAGGCAGCACAATTTACAGCTCAGTCCAAGGAGCCACTGTGCTAAGCCAGCAGCTCCTTGGATCTGGCATAAAGAAGTGACTGCTGTCAAAGTCAATCTGTGCAATCCCAGGAGGTATAAAGGGACCAGCAGTTCTGGAAGCTGCACCACTCACCAGAAGCCCCATCCGAGGGCACTGGGCTTTATATATCCAATAGACAGCCTAATTTGGCAATTGAATCCAATAGAAATCAAGGCAGCATATGGGAAGGAAAATGGCCAACTTGAATGCGGGGCGCTTTTTTTTGCATTTTCTAAGGGTAGCTGTCAATGAAAGAAGGGTGTTCTTTCAGAATTGTGAACGTTTGTTATGGAAATAATTGAAAAATGATAAATGTGGCATCTCACGACTTACTGCGTCCTCCCAATTTGACAGTTTGTTATTAATTTGTTTTCCAAGCAATTTATATCAACCGGATGGTGGCAGGTTTTAATCACTATTTCTCCCGTTTAATTATGAGCATGCTTTCAAAAGATGTCAAGATATATTGTAAGGATAGCATTATTTTGAGTGCATGCCCCTTATTCACCACATTGGCGAACTTGCCAGAGGAGGTAAATAGTAACAGAATGTGGGAGTGCTCCAAATGTATTTGACACCTCACCCTGTCATTGTGACCCCCAAACTGAACAGCAGGTCACACCCTGACTCTGAGCCAAATGACTAGCCAAGTCAGTTGGATCAGTGGCACTGAGGCAGAGGTGCCAGATGCCAACCCAGGTCCCAACATCATGCTTTAGCCTGTCAACCAGAGGCTCCCTGAACTAGGGACCCCACCTGAGCCTGCACACCAAGAGGAACCCAAGGACCTCATGTACTTCTAGGCCTGCCTGACAAGAACCTAAGAGAGAGAAAGTTTGTTCCTGTGCACAATTCAACACACTGGTTATGACCTGCAGGGTAGAATCCAACAGGCTACTTACGTCCCTACCGATTCTCTTATGCCCTGGCAATTCTGTTGTGCAAGTGCCTCCCCAGCGCTTGTGCAACAGTGATTTAGCCCTTCCAATGCATCCTGAAAATGAGTGGGAACATTCTGGAAAGAGGCCTTCCAAGTCCACTGGGAAGTGATCTGGCCCAGTAGGGATAAAAGGCCTTAGATCAGCCTCAGATGTTGTTGGACCTCTCTAAGGTTCTACTTGAGATCATGACAGGACAGGACACACCCTTAGGCCATCCTGGGAAACAAGCCACAAAGGGTCTTGACAGAAGGGCCTCTCCAGAAGATCTTAAGAAGCAGGCAGGCTCACATGGGAGAAGGAGGACTTTCACGTAACCTCGTCCAAAGCCTTATGGGGCTTTATAGCAGCGATTTAGCCATTTCTGAGTGAAGCCCCAACATTTCTAGAAGGAGGCAGATCAGCAGAACTCCTTTATGCCCATAAAGCATTGGGTGAGATCCAGACTTGAAATAAATGGGAATTGCATTACTCATGATTAATGTAAGTCTCCATTGATTTCAATGGATTTACTCTAAGTCTCAATAAGTCTGGATCTAACTCACTGACTTTGCTCAAATAAATTGTATTGGGTATAACATGGGATGGATGGCTCGGTCAATGTTGGTCTCTCTCAGTATCTCAATTTTCAGTCTTAAATTAGGTTCATCCCAAACTTGAGAATTTTAGGCATTTTTGTTTGCATTTATTCTAATAGATGTGAGTTTTGTATGCAGTTCTGCCTAATATATACATTTTTTGCAAGCAATATTCCTAACATAATGTATTTTGAGTGTTATTTTCACTAAAACATCGATTTTGTATGTACTTTTCCCTATTAGATGCATTTTATGCATTGGAGAACTCTATTGCAAAATTCAGAAAAATATGAATCAAAAGATATTTATTTATTTATTACATTTTTATACCGCCCAATAGCCGAAGCTCTCTGGGTAGTTCACAAAAATTAAAACCATGAAGAGCATAAAAACAACCAACAAATTTAAAACACAAATACAAAATACAATATAAAAAGTAGGGATGTGCTCCGCTTCTCCTCGGACCGGAGAAGCAACAGTGAATTGGCCTGACCCGCCTTGTCCAGAGGAGGAGGAGAAGCCAACCGGGGGCCTGGAGAAGCATGGCGAAGAGAAGTGGCCATAGGCAGAGTGCTTCTCTTTTCACGGAGCGATCCGCCCACCATTTTGGATTTTTTCGCCCATAGTATTGCATTGCGGAAAAGATTAGGGGATAACTGTTTTGTTTTTAAAGCTATCTTTCTGAAATTTCGTGTGCTTAGAGAGTCGTGGCTGGGGGTCATTTTGAACCTACTCTCAGCACTCTGTGTGGTGCGGTTTGCTTGCTATAATTTTTGGGAAAATAGGGTAAAAAAAAGTGGGAGAGGTACCTTTTTGAAGTGCTGAGAGGCAGATTCAACTCCAAGTCATGATCACCTGATGAAGCATCCTCCAATCCCAAAGTTGGAGGAGGGGATAGGCAAAATGGGATACTTAGAAACTTGGGATACTGGGAAACTTCTCTTTCTTAGTCTGAACGGACTTTTCCCAGTGTTTTTTAAAACAGTAGCCCCACCAAATGCACAAACACAACCTGAAATCATATACTAAGCAAATAAATAACAGATAGGAAACACAGCACTGCTACCCACCCTGACCTTGGTGAACAACTGAATATTTATTTATTTATTTATTTATTACATTTCTATACCGCCCAATAGCCGGAGCTCTCTGGGCGGTTCACAAAAATTAAAACCATTCATAGTATAAAACAACAGTATAAAACCATAATATAAAATACAATATAAAAGCTCAACCACATAAAAACAGCAGCAATGCAAAATTATAAATTTAAAACACCATGTTAAAGTGTATTTATAGATTGTTAAAATGTTGGGAGAATAAAAAGGTCTTCACCTGGCGTCTGAAAGCATATAATGTAGGTGCCAAGCGAACCTCCTTAGGGAGCTCATTCCACAGCCGGGGTGCCACAGCAGAGAAGGCCCTCCTCCTGGTAGCCACCTGCCTCACTTCCTTTGGCAGGGGCTCACGGAGAAGGACCCCTGAGGATGACCTTAGGGTCCGGGCAGGTACATATGGGAGGAGGTGTTCCTTCAGGTAACCTGGCCCCAAGCTGTTTAGGGCTTTAAATGTTAATACCAACACTTTGAATCGGGCCCGGACCTGGACTGGCAGCCAATGAAGCTGGAAAAGGACTGGCGTAATGTGGTCTCGTTGGCCAGTCCCTGTTAGTAACCTTGCTGCCCTGTTTTGTACCAGTTGAAGTTTCTGGACCGTTTTCAAAGGCAGCCCCACGTATAACGCATTGCAGTAATCCAAACGAGAGGTTATCAGAGCATGGATAACTGTAGCTAAGCTATCTCTGTCCAGATAAGGGTGCAGCTGGTATATCAGCCTAAGCTGATAAAAGGTGCTCTTTGCCACTGAGTTCACCTGTGCCTCAAGTGACAGTTCTGGATCCAAGAGCACCCCCAAACTACGGACCCGATCCTTTAGGGGGAGTGCAACCCCGTCCAGGACAGGGCAAACATCACCTCGCCGGACAGATGAACCACCCGCTAACAGTACCTCCGTCTTGTCTGGATTGAGTTTCAGTTTATTAGCCCTCATCCAGTCCATTACCGTGCCCAGGCACTGGTTCAGAACAGCCACTGCCTCACCTGGGTTTGTTGAAAAGGAAAGGTAGAGCTGGGTATCATCCGCATATTGATGACACCTCAGTCCACATCTCCGGAT
The DNA here is from genome assembly GCF_023053635.1 of Elgaria multicarinata webbii. Taxonomy (NCBI): domain Eukaryota; kingdom Metazoa; phylum Chordata; class Lepidosauria; order Squamata; family Anguidae; genus Elgaria; species Elgaria multicarinata. Next base: position 88,067,885 of record NC_086174.1, read on the forward strand.
AACCTCCCCCAGCGGCTTCATGTATATGTTAAACAGCATAGGGGATAAGATAGAGCCCTGCGGAACCCCATGGCTTAGGAGCCACGGCACAGAGCAATAATCTCCCAGCACCACCTTCTGGAATCGGCCATCCAAGTAGGAGCAGAACCACTGCAACGCAGTACCTCCAACTCCCAGCTCAGACAACCTATCCAGAAGGATACCATGGTCGATGGTATCGAAGGCCGCTGAGAGGTTCAGGAGAACCAACAGGGTCTCACTCCCCCTGTCTCTCTCCCGACAGAGGTCATCCCACAGGGTGACCAAGGCAGTTTCCATTCCAAAACCAGGCCTGAAACCCGATTGAAATGGATCTAGATAATCCGTTTCATTCAAGAGTGCCTGGAGTTGTCCTGCAACCACCCGCTCAAGCACCTTGCCCAGGAAGGGGATATTAGCCACCAGCCTGTAGTTGTTAACATCCTCCGGGTCCAGGTTAGGCTTCTTCAGGAGTGGTCTAATTACCGCCTCTTTTAAAGAGGCCGGCACCACTCCCTCTCTCAAGGAGGCATTTACAACCTTGTGGACCCAGCCGGCGATCCCCTCCTTATTTGATGTAATGAGCCAAGAGGAGCAAGGGGCAAGCACACAGGTGGTCGACCGGACTTGGCCAAGCACCTTGTCCACATCCTCGGGCCTCACTAACTGAAACTCATCCAATAAAACTGAACCGGACGGCGCTCTGAACGCCTCTACTAGTGGAGCTGCATTAAGTGTGGTGTCCAATTCATGACGAATCTGAGCGACTTTATCTTCAAAGTGCCGTGCAAACTCGTCACAGCGTGCTACCGAGGGTTCCACCATCTCTCGCCCTGGCCCAGAGTGTAACAGGCTGTGAACCACCCGGAAAAGCTCTGCTGGACGACACTGAGAAGATGCAATGCTGGTGGAAAAGAACTGTCTCTTTGCCACCCTCACCGCCACAGAATAGGCTCAATAGTGAGCTCTAGCCCGTGTTCGATCAGACTCAGCACGAGTTTTCCTCCACCTGCGTTCTAGCCGTCTCCCCTCTTGCTTCATTGCCCTCAGCTCAGGTGTATACCAAGGAGCTGACCGGGCTCTGCTCAGAGGGAGAGGACGCTTGGGCGCGATCGTGTCAACCGCCCGAGTCATCTCTGCATTCCACAGAGCAATCTGGGCTTCGACAGGAGCACCAGCCATACCAGTAGGAAAATCCCCCAGAGCCCTCTGGAATCCATCGGAGTCCATTAGCCTCCGGGGCGGACCATTTTAATAGGCCCCCCACCCTTGCAGAGGGGAAAGGCTGCCGAAAGTCTAAACCTCAATAGGAAGTGATCTGACCATGACAAGGGGGTAGATGTTAATTCCCGTACTTTCAGATCACCATCCTCCTGCTCAGTCAAGAAAACCAAGTCAAGTGTGTGTCCCTTTGCATGTGTTGGGCCGATGACATGTTGAGACAGCCCCATGGTTGTCATGGCGGCCATGAAGTCCTGAGCCGCCCCAGATACAGGAGCCTCAGCATGGAAGTTGAGATCCCCAGAACCATCAACTTGGAGGTCCTCAACACCAGGTCCGAGACAACCTCCGTCAGCTCAGGCAGGGAGACTGTTGGGCAGCGAGGTGGACGGTACACCAGCAGAATCCCTAATCTGTCTCGAGTACCCAACACACAGTACAGACACTCCAGACCAGTACTCGACTGAACAGGAAGCCTAGAGAGGGAGATTGTATTTCTATAGACCACAGCAACCCCCTCTCCCCAGCCCTCAAGTTGGTGCTGGTGCTGCACTGAATACCCAGGAGGGCAAAGCTGGGTGAGAGTAACCCCTCCCAGTTCACCCACCCAGGTCTCCGTGATACATGCCAGGTCAGCCCCCTCATCCAAAATCAAATCATGGATGAGGGAGGTTTTATTTTGGACTGACCTGGCGTTCAGCAGAAGCACAACCAAACCTGAGGGCAAGCTGGTAAGGCTGCCAGGAACCATTTGGTTGGGGGGAAAACCAGAAGAGGGGATAGCTGTAAGAAATCTAGCCCCTCTTCTCCTCATCTGGCCTGTTATTCCATCGCCATAACTCCCCTTACCCGTGACCACAGCTATGTGAGCACCCCCTTGCCCCCCTGAACTCCCCAGGCACATATTTAAAAATACAAATAGTAAAATAAAATAAAAAGAGATAAAATGCCACAACTTGCTGCTGTTAATCTGGTTGTTAACCGAAGGTAGCAGGACTGGTGTTTTCTTTCCTCTGCTGCTGCTCATTGCGATGCTAAGTGCTTGGCATCGCACTTTGCGTGACGCAGAGGCGCTGCCCCTGGCAGCCTGGCCCTTATACCTGTTGGAAAGGAGAGGGCAGTCAGCTGATGTTGATGTCCGTCAGGTGGGGTGGGGGAGGCAGCAGAAACAACTTGCAACAAGGGCTTTTCCCCAACCCCAAAACCAAGAATAGATGTGGTGCAAGGGGTTGAGGTCCCCTAGGGCATGTGGACGTGCCCAGTGCACTCCTTGGAGGATCATCAGAGCCCTCCAAAGAGTAACCAGTGGAGACTAATGCCTGTCATGAGTTGAAGTGACAGGTAGCTTCTTAAAGACTGGTACTTACTTAGGGCTAGTCAAAAATTGGCATATCCCCCTCCTGCTGGGCACATCCACTTTCCTCTTACTGGTAAAAGATAGATATATCCTTTTAAAAAAAATTCTTGTTGTTTATTCAGCAACACTGCTGCTTTTAATTCCACCCCTCCTTTGTTTATTTATTTATTTATTCATATATATATTTACATACACACACACACACACACACACACACACACACACACACACACACACACCCCATAGCCCAAGCTCTCCTGGTTTTTCCTCTTCAGTGAAGTCAGAAAGGCATTCATTGTGGTTCAACTCCTTATTGTTGTGGTTGTTATTATTAATACTATTAATATTAATTAGTACTGCTATTATTAATGTTACTATTGTTGTTATTGTTTAATAATGGCTGTGATCACAGTGCAGTCAATCAACTCTGAAGCAAGGATCACAAAGCTTTACTCTTATCCTCCTAGCCTCCTAGTTATGGGATGCAAAAGAAAAGGCATCTCTCTGTGCTGCTCCCGCCTCACAGGGATGGTTTGCATTACTGGCTTTGAAACAATCCTTGGCTCACTTCCTTGTGCCCCCAGAAATGTTTGCTGCCTGCCTGCCTGCCTGCCTGCCTGCCTGCCTGCCTGCCTGCCTGCCTTCCCCCCGGGGTGCTGCTGTGGTGGGGCATCTGCTGGGACTGATCTATGGCATATCTTTGCCTGCCTCTCTGCCCGCCTGGTGCCTGGGAGATGGGCTTTGTGGTTCGTGCCCAGCAGCCTCCAGCATGCTTGCTCCCAGTCGTCCTCCTCTGTGCCCACCTCAATGTGTTACTGCTAGCTTAGAAAGGAACAAGCCATCCTTGGCTCGCTTCCTTGCGCCCGCCTCACAGGGTTGCTTTGCAATGCATTACTGCTGGCTTAGAAAGAAACAAGCCATCCTTGACTCACTCCTTGCGCCCGCCTCACAGGGTTGGTTTGCAATGCGTTACTGCTGGCTTAGAAAGAAACAAGCCATCTTGCCGCACTTCCTTGTGCCTCCAGAAATGTCTGCTGCCTGCCTGCCTTCCCTCCCTCCTCCCCTGCCCGCCTCGCAGGGATGGTTTGTGTGTGTCTTGCTTTGACTCAGGGGATAAGTCCTTCCTGCGCTCACTTAGACTTTTGGAAGTTCCAAATCAATTTTTCAAGTGTGGAAGAAGATTCATATTTAGGGTTATCTACTCCCCAATTCATGGCATGTTGGGATTTCCTTTGAAATGGCCCCATTGAGCTGTCTGTAGCTTTAAATCACTGAGATACTGGGGTGTCCGATTTTCAAAAATTCCCCAAAAATCAGGGGAGGCTTGGATTGGCTTGAGGATTGGCATGCATGTGTATACATGCATGAGGTGTCATGGTGCCAAATTTGAGGTTTCTAACGTGAAAATTGATGGAGATATAGAAAGGGGTGTGAATTGGGGTTAAGGGTGATGCGTTAGAGGTTAAAGGAGCCCCCCAAAATCAGAGGATGATCGAATTTGCTTGGAACTTGCCATGAATGTGGATGTGCCTGCTTCCAAGTTTTTATCTACCAAAATGTCGGAGACATGTCTGAAGCCCATGTCTGAAAATGGGGTGTCCAGTTTTCAAAAATTCCCCAAAAATCAGAGGAGGCTTGGATTGGCTTGAGGCTTGGCATGCATGTGTATACATGGATAAGCTATCATGGTGCTGAGTTTGAGGTTTCTAACATTAACAGAAAAAAAAGTTGTAGGCTTTTTTGGATTTCAATGCAAGCCTATGGGGGGGAAAGCGGAGCTCCGATCCGGATCCGGAGCTTCGCAGCGAACCAGAGCGGACCATAGGCGGAGCGGAGTGGACCCAATCCGGAAGTTGTGGATCTGGAAGAGAAGCGGATCGGGGGGTCTGCGCACACCCATAATAAAAAGCACAACCAGAATAAAACTACAGAGCAAAAATTAATATAGGTTAAAATATGAGATTAAAACAGCAAAGTTTAAATTTAAGTTAAATTAGGTGTTAGAATATTGAGAAAATAAAAAGGTCTTCAGCTGGCGACGAAAAGAAAACAATGTAGGTGCCAAGCGAACCTCTCTGGGGAGCTGAGTTTTGATTCCCATATTGGTTTGCTAGTGCCAAATGAGATATGTTTCAAAATGTGATCCAAACTATTTTCTCCCCCATTCCTTCATTTCTTAATGCTTATTGACAAACCTGTCCTCCAAATGGAAGAATTGGCCCACATGGGAGAATTTTATTAAAAAATAAACTCTCCAAAATTATTGCTGCAGCTGTGGGATTTGTTTAAACTTTGTCAAACAGCAAACATCCCAGTACTGTTGTAAGCACTAATTCAGAGTCCTCATGAGTTGATGGAATATATGGATTCCTAACTCTGCTTCCCATACTCCTGGGATTTTAAAGTGCCTGACATGACAAAAGCCTAGGTCCCAGTGAACTACAGACTACCCAAAAAATAGAACATTAAAATCTACTTCTAAGATGTAGCCTTAAAAACAAGCCAGGCTTCGCAATTACCACCTTCCCTTTCAATAATGTGCTAGTATATCTTTTCTAACATCTCTGCAACCTCTCCAAATCCCCCAAGTTCAAAGCTATTCAGCTCTGCAACCCTGACATTTCAGATTGACCCTGTTTTTACTTAGCACCAGTCCTACACTCCTGTGATGCTAGGGCTGGCTAATGGGGATGAGACATGTCTCCAGTGGCTAAATGTTGCACTATTAGAGCTACTGAACTATTTTTACAATATCATTTCTTCCCAGCTGGCTGGTGTAGAGTGTGCTTTACCTGCAGGTCACTCTTCAAAAAAAAAAATCTTAACAAGAGGGTTACACTGACCTTAAAGATCTTCCATTCTATCCAATGACATACTTACAACACAGCCCCGAACACTCTTACATGGAAGTGCTCAGGATTGCACCCTAAAAGTGCAATCTTATAATGTCTACTGAGAAGTAAGTCCTATTGTGTTCTATGGCACTTTCTTCCCTATAAGTGTGTATAGGATTGCAGCCTTAGGCATTTTAATTCCCTACACTTTTAAAGATTCTAGGAATCGATTTAAATCCAAGCCTTAAATGCACCATTGCTTCAGGCTATGGACAGCCCATTCGGCATCCTAGCATTTAACTAAATGTGTTTCATATCATCAAACAGATTCAGAGATAGATATCATGGAAGGGAAGATGAAGAGTTATTGGCCGACAGGATTTCTAATCAGTTTGTCTTGCATGACTCCTTATACATGTTTAATAGGTGATATATATATATTGTTTTTCTCTAATACAAAAAGGATAAAACAACCTTGCAGAGTTTGGGCCATCCTCCTCAGACCAAGATTGGAAACCAAAATGTAAAAATAAAGATGAAATCAACAGTGTTTTTTAAGTTTATGAAGGAGATTCATGGCTTCAGATCCTTTGATCATTCTTCAGGTTTATACTCAGTCCCCAGAAATTTTCCTGCTGCCTCAACCAAATCAGTTCTTAGAATAATAGAATAGTAGAGTTGGAAGGGGCCTATAAGGCCATCGAGTCCAACCCCCTTGTTTCTTAAACAAACTAGCCAGCATGATGTATATCCCTAGTATTTTGGCTCTTTTTCACACAGTCTATTAATTCTCCCATTTGTGTCTCTAAAGCACCATGAGATGAGAGCATCATTAGATAATGTCTTAAAAATCGCACACTATCTCACATCTGGATGTAAGCCATTTTCGTACATAGGATCCAGATTTAGGATGCTTCACTTTATAGCATGTCAGCCTCCCAGTTATATTTAAAAAAACAAATTTTAAAATCAGAGGTGCAGAAAGCCTGGCAGGCACCAAAGAAAGTCCCCACGGACCCCACATTAGGAATCCCAGCCCTGCATCAACCTTCCCCAATCCCAGGTGCCCTCTAGATGTTTTGGGTTTTAACTCCCATCAGTTTCAGCCACCATGCCCAACAGTCAGAAATCCTGAAATTTGTAGTTCAAAACATCTAAAGGACACCAGGAGGGGATCTACACTAGTATATGAAACATTGTTTTTAAAGTCATTGAATGTTTTGTTTTTGAACGATTTAAAACGTAGCAGTTTTTAAAACGTTTACTTACTTTTCTCTTTCCATGGAACTGCATCTGTTTATAAATCTGTTTATAATTTCCCCTCCCACTTCCTCTTCTCTCCAAGACGATCCTCCACCAGCCAGCAGCGTCCCAAAAGTGAAACTGGAAGTGGCTTGAAAAAAGAGGCTTGAAAGAAAAAAATGGCTCCAACTTTGGGCGCTGAAATTACATAAACATGCCCCCAGGAATGCGATTGGCTAATTAAGAACTACAGGAACCCCATTTAATACGATGAAATCAGCCACATCATACCAAATAGAATGACTTATTTCAAAGAAGTTCAAAATAAAAACCGGAGAACAGACAACAATAAACGTCACAAACTATACGTCATGTGGTGAAATACTACCAAAGGCACACCTAAAAACAGTAAGACATGTTCTAACTTGACTAGTGTAGATCCCCTCCAGGTTGTGGGAGATTGTTCTACGCTTGGGGTACAAGACCTGATGCCTTCCAGATGATTTGGGATATAACCTCCCATAATTCTTGACCATTGGCTGGCTGGGCCAATACTTATTGTGATCCAAAACATCTAGAAGGCACCAGGCTACCTACTCCTGGTCTGCACACTAGCTGGGAATAAGTTCTTTGAACTCCACAGCACTTAGTAGTCACGCAGTGTGCACTATTATTTATTTAGAAAATACTATGTTGCCCTTCACTTAAAACTCTCAGGAAGGCTCACATGAAAATAGGGTTTTAGAAAAACAGTACTTGTTTTCTTGCTTTGTATTTTATTTTTACTAACACTTCATTTGAAGCTAGACCTGGGCCTTGAAGTTGCCCATTAACAGCATCTAGACATCAGACTGAGCAAAGCACAGAGGTCACCTTAGTCATAGCCTTCCACACTAAGGCCAGATACATTTGATTTATATCTAAATTATTATCATTATTTATAAATTTGCATCTATACATATAAATTAGCATAAGCAAATTTTATGTAAATTTGTGTCCTCTTTTTTGGTGATGCATGTCCTCTTAGCCATTCATGAGTGGCCACCCTAGCCCCAACTAGTTGTTGTTTTTCCCCCATATTTGATTACTCACAAACCAGTTAACACATTTTGGATGAAAACATCCTTGGAAAATACGTTCTTTTGTGTTATACTAAATTCCCAAACAACTTCATCTACCTTTTCCTTTGGCTCATTATTTTCTAAGGTGTTACAACCTTACTATTAAAAGTAACTTCCTTCTTTTGGATTTCTTCCATAAAGCAACTCTGCAATGAAGGAGATCAATCTATTACAGAGCTATTAATAGAACCAAGGGTTTCTTTATGTCACTCCTGCCAGAACATTTTAAACAACCATGGGTGTTTTCCTGTTGTCTTTCAAATAGATACTTACATGAAGCCATAATTCTATGCACACATATCTGGAAATAAGAGCTGTTCAACATCAGGGGACTTTTTCTGAGTAAACATACATAGGATCAGACTACACCAACTATGATTCAAATGTCACATTAAGGTTCAGCTATACCCCTGTTAGGATATCCCCCATCAGGTGAGGAGGGAGAATTCACTGGCTTTTCTCCCTCTATCATGTTCCTGATGGCTAGGGTGGCCATGTCGTCTTTTACAGAGAACAGTCCCCATTTGAAGGAGTCCTGTCGAAGGAGTCCTATTTGAAGCGCTGTCCTGTTCAATTCTGCTTTAAAGATAGAGAACAATAAGAACATTTGCCCATCAACAATAGCAGACTAAACAGGCAGGCACATAGATGTATTGTCAGTCTTCCAAAATATGGTTTGATTGACGATATTTCTAATTAAATTATAAACACTATATCTAAATTTGCATCTATACATACAAATTAGCACATGCAAATTTCATGCAAATGTGCATCCTCTCTTGTCCTCTTTTTTTGGTGATGCATTTCCTCTTTTTTGGAGATTCGTAGAAGGTCATCCTACCGATGACCCCGCCCTCTAGTCCTCTATGTCTACACAATTTAGAGCCATGCACAACCATGGGAAAATCATGAGGGCTACGCAAACAAGAGATGAGGGCATGAATATGGGATTTAGATATTATTTTTTCATTCCCCAGCCCCTGTATGATTTCGAGTTTTGGGGGGTACAACTTGATCCATTCACTTGTTGTATTCTATTTCCCTTACATATTTGTATTGTGTTTGAAGAACAGGAATTACTTCATTTATACTTAGAATGCAATTATGAAAAAAAATCCTTCAAGTTTAGAAGTGCTTAGCAAATCTTTCTGGACACAAGAAAGAGTTCAGGGCCTCACTTCCCACTCCACTCATATCATGACCTTGGCTCTTTCTCCGTGCTGAAAGCCTTTCTTGTTTTCCTGTTCAGTTTCCTACAATAGTTTGGGTACAAAAGCCTGCTCCTCCTCTTCTCTCTGTTCTCATTGTAAGGAACTAAGGCTTGCATTTAGTTATGGAATTATTCAATTGTGTATTCTGTCACATTCTTTTAAGGCTATTTCATTCTTTTAATGCAGCCACTACAATCTTGCATAATCATAGCAGTTTTAAACGTTATCCACTTTCATTCATTAAAGGTTTAACTTTTATTCTTGTGTCTGTGTATTCTGATGATAACATTGTATCATCAAAATTAGTATCAGGTTTTGACAGCAGCCAGACCTCAGACTCCATCACTATCATTAACCGTTTAGTTGCTGACACCAGCTTAAAGCCAAGCCAAATAGGCCCCTCACATATCTATCTGACTCGCGTCACCTGCTCTGCTTTGGCTGTAGCAAGCTCTAAATGCAGTGGAGTTAGCAAACAGTCAAGCCTGCAGGTGTTTAGCCAAAGGGGTTCAGGTTACAACGGAGGTGGTTTGAATCCAGGCAGAGGTCAAAGCACGGGCAGGCTGGCAGATAAGAGGATGAGGCAACAACAGGAGTGGTCATGATAACCGGCAAGAGATCAAACACAGTAAATCAGTCAGGTACTTTATGCAGTCCAGAAGCAGGGATGTCAGGCAGTCCAAAAGGTCAGGAAACAGAGCATCAAGTGCAAGCATGGTTCAGGAGACAAGGCAGAGGCAGGATGGACCAAGTTGTTCCAAAACTGGCTGGGTTTCTAGTGAAGGTTTTTAAGCCTAAAGCCTGCTGGGACCCCACCCAGAGCTCAGCTGATGTAATCAGAGCTCCCTTTCCAGAGCCCTATTCCTGAGGAACCTTTTCTGGAGGCAAGCACAGGAGCCCTACTAGCATGTTGCATGAGGCAACAATGCTCCTGGGGCTCAGGGGTAGGTGGGTTGTTCATCCTCTGCCTGAGAGGCAGAATCCCTTTCCCCTGACAGGGATGGCTCTGCAACTTTCTCTCCTAAGGTCTCAGGCTCCTTCTAATCTGGTCGCAATCCTTGGTCTGGGGTGCCCAGGGCTTCTGTGAGCTCCAGCTCTTCCTCCGAGGTGAACTCTTCCAGGTGGGGCATGACATCACCCTCTAATCTCCTCATTCATTTCCCTTCTTCCACCTGCCTATTTCACTTATACACTTCTGCACTCCATTTTTTCCCTGCCTTCTCTTCTCTATATATATAACCAAACCCTGCCATGTAAATGCCGTGCATGTCATTATTTCTCTTTTGTAATAACCTCTGTATTTGATTACTCCAGTCTTTGGCTGATTGTCTTTATTCTTCCCTCACCTGGGTGCCCCATTCCTGCTATGGCACACCAAGATGAAGGCTCCCGCCCCTTCTCCTTGGCCCCTTCTCCTTGCCACCATCCTAGGCACTCAAATCTCTCTTGCACCTGCATCACCTCTTTGCTGCTTTCTTTGTCTCACCTCCATCTTGCTCCACCTGCTCTTGCATGGCTCCATCTTGGGTGATGTGCATTCTCTCTCTGCTGCTTTCCCTAGCATCCTTCCACCTTGTTGGCTCCCTCCATGTAACAATGCAAAAGAATGATTAAATTCAGCCTGAGTGGGTTGTGCTTATGGGAAGGAACTAGGAAGTAGTTAAGGGCAACAAGCCCAACTTCCCACTGCCTCCCCACCTTCCACCAGTGGGAGTGTTGGAAGGGGATATATGAAAGTTCAACCTGTCCTTATACATCTACAATGGCCCATTCACACATGCAGGCCATCCCCTGAGACTCCAGACTTCAAGTGACTGCAATGCCTGTGAGAACCAGCCCTTAGTTTATTCTGTTTCTGTGTAGACTATAGGCTACCATTATTTATATGTATGCACATACGCACACACACACAGTGCAAATATAATATTTTCAGAGCATAACTTTAACAATGCTTTGGAACTTATTTTTCTCCCAGAAAAACAAAAGCGCGTAGGTGCTTTCAGTTGTGCTGGAGTGTCTTACCTTTGCCTAATTCATTATTCTGCACTATTTTTAGTGCAACAAAATACCTTTGTTCTGAACAAAAGAGAGAGTCTTTCAAGCCCCGGGGCAATAGTGGATAGGATTTTACGAAACCCTCCAGCGTCTCTAAACCACTTTTATCAAAGATTATTAGCAGAACAATGCAGAATTTAAACCAACTCGGCTACTTTTTAAATAATCTTTCCTTTACTTAAAATCCTGTCTGATTTTCTCCTCCCGTTGGGCTGCCCTATTATTTTGCAAACCCCAAATGCCCTGCCTCATTGCTCACATCGCACCTACTGAACATTTTTACCTTCTTAGCACATAATCGTGACATCCTATTTTTGTCTGCCTGTATTACATTATCTAAGTTCTCCTGCCTAACGGATTTTCAGCTTTTTATCATAATAGCATATCTTTCCTGTTTGTACCTTACATACTGTTTATAGAGTCTCGGACTGTTTTCCTTCCTATCTTTTTTTTAATGGAACCTTGCATGCATACATATAGCATTAATGTGGAGGGAATATTTTCAAGGACAAAGGAGGATTAGAGTGGGTTAATCTCCAGATGCAGTTCTGGAACAGCCAAAACAACTCTATTGCTAGCACTCGCAGAACATCAAACTATACCCAGGGATGCAGAAACATGAATTGGGACATGGAAAATGGCCCTTTCGGAGGGTGGTTTTTCCATTACCTTCTGCCTTGTGCTTCTTTTTTCCTTATAGGTGACTAGTAGTACATTTTTTAAAAATAAGTATTATTTATTTATTTATTACATTTCTAATCTGCCCTATGAGTAATGTTCTATGGGGAAATTACAAATTTCTGAAGCAAAAATGTTTTGGAGAAATGAGGGTTCTTCAACATAGGCAGAACTGTTGTGTTCCTGCAGACCACTCCAGGATGGAGTTCACAGTCAAAGACTGCAATCCTATGCACCCTCATTGGGATGTGCTTCCAATAGACATATATAAGATTAATCTGCACAAGCGGTTTTGATTTTTGGTGGAATTGTAGTACCGGGAGCTTTCATAAGGATGCACCTGCTTGGATGATTAAGAAGGGATGGAAAGCCAGGTGGTTTACATGGTAGGATTTCCAATGCAAGAAAACCCTAGACAAAGTGAATGGAACTCACAGGACATGACTAAAGTCAGTATTATTAGTATGAGAGTACAATATTATAATGGTACATTAAAAAGATGAAAATACACACGCTGTAGCCAAAAGTTACTTACATAAACCCTACAGGTATACTGAATCCCAACTGTGGACTGAGTCTGAGATGACTGGATCTCCAAATTATATCCTATTTTATTACTTCATCAGAACCACTTAAGGACATTTTCTCAGGGAGGGCAGCTGAAAATAACCCTCTGGGCACTCAAATATCTCTTTTAAAGACTAGGAATGTGAATACAAATAATTAAATTGAGCAGGCAAACATAGACTCACTCTGTGGTTTTCTTGCTATTTGACGGACCCTCTCATTTGTATTTGTCATTTCCAAGGATTGCAATGCAACACAGAGATGTACTGGGTATAAAGACAGTGCCCTGTATCCAGAGATGTGTCCAGCATTTCCAGTTTAGTGTTAAAACTCTCTGAAGCATCAGGATGGCATGAGGTTATACCCAGTACAGTTTATGTTGGCAAACCTAATGGGTTAGATATAGACTTGTCATACTTAGAATAGTCCCTTTGAAATCAGTGGGGACTTAAATTGGCCATGACTAATCTGAGTCACATTTATTTCAATGGCCCTATTCTAAGTATAACTATGTCTGGATCCAACCTAATGTATTTTTTCACACTGATCCTGATGGGAGTGGTTGAGAAGAAATTGGAGAGCCAGTGTGGTGTTAGGGTGTCTTATTGAGGCTAGTGAGGCCCAGGTTCAAATCACTGCTTACCCATGAAGCTGAACGTCATTCATATTTCTCACCCTACCCTACCTTGGAGTTGTTTTGAACAGGGGTGGGCAGAAAAGATGTTTTGGACTTCAACCCCCAGCATTCCTGACCACTGAGCATGTTGGCAGGAACTTCTGGGAGTTGTAGTCCAAAACATCTGGGGATTTACCTTCTGCCCACCCCCTGGTTTGGGGAATAAAAGGCAATGGGAGAAGCTATGTATACCACTGTGAGTGCCTTGGAGAAAAGGTAGTGTGTATACCTGAAGAAGCACTTGATCCCATATCAACCTACCTATGTATGGAGGTCATCTTGGAAAGCTTTCTTCCGGGTACTCTGCCATCTCAGTTAAGGTAGGCAACCACAAAAAAGATGTCCTTCTTAGTGGTGGTATCTCATTTATGGAATCCTTTCCCAGAGAAGTTCACTTGCAACACACATTACTGTCTTTTCAACGCTAAGCAAAGACGTTTTGCTTCAGCGCTATACAAAGATGTTCTGTCATATTAGTGTACTGTCATTTTTACATTCTGTCATTTATTACACCTAATTTTCTTGTTTGTATTTTATCTTGTTTTTGTAAACCATCCTGGAAATTTGCTGACTGAAGGGGGATATTTAAATCTTCTACATAATAAATATAATGTAATAAATACATAATACTCTTGTTCATATTCTCCATTTTCCCAGTTCTCCCAATCATCCATCAGGAAAAACTGGAAAAGTGGAGAAACCATCCTGTCATCATTTATTACATTTGTAAGAAGCAGTTAGCTGGAAGTATGTTTTGTTCTCTATGTTACATCTGTGACGGCCCTTCAACCAGAATCCTTGGGGCAGCTTTTACCAAAGGAATGTTTACCTGGCCATTTGATTCTGGCTACTACTAATATATGATAATGATAGGTTTGAAATGCATTTTTATAAAAACTGAAGATGAAATAATCTGCCTATTATAAAAGGCTTTAGTGCCTCCCAGTAGGTTAATGGACTTTGGAATGAGTTTGCTTATGCACCTCTATGCAGAAAGTAATCCAGTGGTAAATGACAGAAGCAGCCACTTTGAACTTAATAGAGCAATACGGCTCACATTCCTGCCTGCCCAGGACTGGCAGGGGAGGAGGGAGCACTCTTGTCTTCTAGGCCAGTTAAGGTGCTATATCCTGCAGCATTCTACAGAGGAAAAATGTGGATGCTTTTTGCATGTGTGACTGGGGCTAAGGGTGGAGCCTGGCAGCCCAACAGTGTAGCCTGCTGAGCAGTTGCAAAACTGATACAATCCATAGTCAGATGTACTTCAAATACAAAGCAGGGACTGAAATTGCATGTGAGCATATGACTGGGTGGAAAAGGCATCGAGGCAACTCGGTCCACACAGCAAGCCAAATACATATAATACTCACTGTGCCGGCAAGATATCCTCAATGGGGCTCCTCCCTCAGGGAGTCTTAATTTCTCACCAACGTTGTCACCAGATCATCATTGTCTCATCCTTGCTACCACTTGCTTCCTCCACAGGTAGAGAGTCAATGAGCAAGTAGGCAGTGGCATCCATTGCTCCTCCTCCTCCTCCTCACCACTGCTGTTGTCTGGCCCTGAGTGAGACACAGGTAAATAAGCAGGTTGCAATGGTAAGAGGAGGAGCAATGCCAGGGAGCTCTTGTCAGTGGCATCCTACTGGGGTATGAGCCCTTGATGAGTGCCCAACCATACCTTCCCTGAATGCATATATATACACTGTGGGTGCAATCTTACACTCAAAATTCACTAGCCAAGGGGCTATAGGATATAGCCCCACACACACACCAGTGGAACTCAGTTACTTCTCCACCTCTGGATGATAAGTCATGGGGGAGGAGCAGTAGCTCATTCACAGAGCATGTGCTTAGTATACAGAAGGTCCCACATTCAATTCTGGCATCTCCAGGTACAGCTTGGGGGAAAAACTGCCTGAAACCCCAGAGGGTTGTTGGGATTTTGTGTAGACAATGCTGAACTAGATGTCCCAAGGGTCTGATTCAATACAAAGCTGTATAAGGCAGCTTCCTATGTTCTTCTGATGAGGCATGATGGAATGCCATGATGGAATATCATCACCGCTTCATATGGGTTGCCA
Organism: Elgaria multicarinata webbii; assembly: GCF_023053635.1. Classification (NCBI taxonomy): domain Eukaryota; kingdom Metazoa; phylum Chordata; class Lepidosauria; order Squamata; family Anguidae; genus Elgaria; species Elgaria multicarinata. The sequence goes on from NC_086174.1 coordinate 88,082,948, forward strand.
GAGGGAAAGTGGTCCATGAAAGCTAGTTGGCCATACGGGAACCAGGCTATTGGCCCATTTAGCACTCAGGGCTGGATCGAGGCTTGAGGGAGCCCTTGGGTGGGCTGTTGCACCCATGGGCCATCTCAGGTTTAGTTGTTTTTGGCAGTAGCAGCACTCCAAAGGTGGCTGGGACTTGCCATTTGAACTTCCCACGAGGCCCTGGAGTGCCCAACGTACAATGTAGTTTCCCTCTGGGACATTGTGAGGAATTTTGAATGGAGGTTCACAGGACCAGAACATGAAGGGCCCAGGGCAGTTGTCAGTTCTGGTGGCTCTGCTTGGACAGTGAGGTCCTGAGAGCGTCCTTTGGATGCCAGATACTGACACCAGGCTTAGCAGCACTTCTGCTGATTGATTCTCTCAGACTTACTTGGTGTGGGGCACCCTTCCCAGGAAGAGATCCTATTCTGGATGGGAACCTGCATACAAAGCCTGAGTTGTTCCACAGGAAAAAGGTTCCTCCTGCAACCAGTGTGGTGCTGGTGCATATGACTGGGACTTTAGTCTTGTGACTGGGAAATGACAAATCCCCTATCAAGTCCCTGCCTTGTATCTACTGCTGTGGCTGAGTGAGTAGCAAGCTTCTCTATGGAGTCTGCAGTCCTGAGCTTCCTCTAAAATGACTGTTGCTAGCCAACCATGCAAAAGGGGAGTTGTGGGCTTCACAGCATTTCCCATGGTAGAGCAAGAGGCCTTATGCCAGGGGTACTGTATCTCACCTCAGGAGTTAAATTTGGCCCATCTGGTCTCTGCTCCTAGAATTTCCCAGGTGGCCATGCCCCCTTTCCCCACATCACCAGGGAGTTCCTTCTCCTCACCTTGACTTCCCAAATGCCAATTTTGGTGGTTTTCACCTGGCTTTTGCCCCATTTCTTCCCCTTCTAAAAGTTTAAAATGTCTCTCCTAAAACTTAGCTAATGAAAGTAAGAGCTCTAAACTAAAATGTGCTGGCATTTTTTGTGTTTTGACCCCACTCCTTTTGCCTTCAGCCCCCCTGGAATGGGGCTCTTCAAAACTGAATTTAGCTCTTGGGTTGGAAGAGGTTGAACAGGCCTGTCCTATGCCGGGAGCTATTATATTCGTCCCTTCCTCCCCCTCCAGAGCAAAAAATTCCTCTCTTCTGTCAGTGGGTATCAAACACTTGCCCGGGAGACACCTCTGCACTCTTTCTGCAAGTCTCCACCCAAGGGGGCTCTGTTTGATCTGTGCCCACCTTCTTTGTAGAATGGACGTGTATCCTCATTTAGAGAACACAGTCCTCTCTTTGACAGGCTGCAAGACAACTGTCCTCTATTCTGAAGTTGTCCTGAAGCTGCCCAGTCCAAGTCCAGTTAAAAGATGAAGAACCATCAGAAGGAAAAGATGAGCCTTGGAGTTGCTCATCAACAGCACCTGGACAGCAGACTGAGCAAAGCACAGAGGTCACCTGGTCACAGTTTTCCACATTTATGCTGAGATGCCTGGGGTTTTTTTTTTAAAAAAAATAGATTTCTAAATTTTAAATATATAAATATCTATGTATTATTAATGAATATTTTATGCAATTTGCTGTCCTTATTTGTCCTCTTTAGTGATGTATGTATCTTACTGGATACATGTATCTTGATCATGGTATCTTACTGGAGCAGCTCTGCGAGATGGGAGTAGGAGGCACTGTGTTACAGTGGTTCCGCTCCTACTTGTGGGACTGACTCCAGAGAGTGGTATTAAGGTGTGGGGTGCCACAGGGTTCTATTCTATCCCCCATTCTGTTCAACATCTATATAAAACCGTTGGGTGAGGTCATTAGGGGTTTGGGGGCTGGGTGCCCTCAGTATGCTGATGATACTCAGCTCTACTTCTCTTTGTCATCGGAGTCTGCTGGGGCTGTGAAGGTGCAGAACCAGTGCCTGGAGGCTGTAATGGGCTGGATGAGGGCCAATAAACTCAAGCTGAATCCTGATAAGATGGAAGCTCTGTGGATTTGTGGTTCCCGAGTCCGAGAATTGGGTAAGCGACCTGTTCTGGATGAGGTGGCGCTCCCTCTGAAGGAGCAGGTGCATAGCATGTGAGTATTCCTATATCCACCTTTGTCACTGGAGGCTAGGGTGACCATATGAAAAGGAGGACAGGGCTCCTGTATCTTTAACAGTTGTATTGAAAAGGAAATTTCAGCAGGTGTCATTTGTATATATGGGGAATCTGGGGAAATTTCCTCTTCATCACAACAGTTAAAGTTGCAGGTGCCCTGCCCTCTTTTAAATCTGGTCAGTCTAGTATAGCTCCTGCAGCTTTAACTCTTGTGATGAAGAGGGAATTTCACCAGGTTCTCCATATATACAAATGACACCTGCTGAAATTCCCTTTTCTATGCAACTGTTAAAGATACAGGAGCCCTGTCCTCCTTTTCATATGGTCACCCTACTGGAGGCCCAGGTGAACTCCGTGACACAGAGTCCTTGGGGTCAGCTTTTCCTGGACAGGGACAACCTATGGCCTTTCCTGGATAGGGACAACCTAGCCACAGTAGTGCATGCACTGGTAACTTCCCGATTAGACTATGCACTCTACGTGGGGCTGCCCTTGAAGACGACTCAGAAGTTGCAGCTAGTGCAAAATGCAGCAGCTAGACTGCTGGCAGGTACATCTTACAGAGACCACATAACACCAGTCTTAAAGGAATTGCACTGGCTGCCTATACGTTTCCGGTTGGAATTCAAGGTGTTGGTAATGACGTTTAAAGCCCTAAACGGCTTGGGACTTCGATACTTGAGAAAGCACCTCTCCTTATATATGCCTGCCCGAGACTTGAGATCTGTTGGAGGAGCCCTTCTCCGCATCCCACCACACAACACATATGCTATGATAGGACAAGGGAGAGGGCTTTCTCTGTTGTGGCACCCCGACTGTGGAATGCCCTCCCCTTGGAGGCCCAACTGGTGCCAACACTGATTTTATTCCGGCGCCAAGTGAAAACATGGCTTTTTAACAAAGCTTTTAATGGTTGAATTCACTAAGCTGGCACATTGTTTTAACTGTTTTAATAGTTTTACTGCTTTTAAGTTATATATTGTTTTAACTTGGTTTATGGTTTAATTTGTTTTTAGCTGTGTATATTTACTGTTTTATACTGTATGCTTTTATCTGTTTGCCGCCCTGAGATCTTATTGATATAGGGCGGGATATAAATGTTTTAAATAAATAAAATAAAATAAAATAAACGACTTCTTGTGAGCAGTGTTTGTATTTGATTATTTACATTTGAAGAGGGGGCAGTCAAGCTGTTCTCTGCTTTTTCTGTCAAAGCTCACTGTGACGAAAATTGAAAACCATAGCTCAGTGGCAACCCTTCCCAACTTAGTTCCTGTTCGTTCGTTTGAGTTGGCTGACCCCTCTTCAAGCACAATCAAACCAGATCCAATGCCTTTTCTCAACTGTATTAATTCTATTATCTGCACAATACCACCAGTTATTTTACAGAGTAAAATGAGGTGCTGGGGAGGGGTGGGGGGGATCCCTGTTCCTTCCCTGAACAACTTACAATATAACTTTATGCAATAACAGAGACAAAGGAGGGAAGAAAAAGGAGGGAGGAACAAAAAAGTCATAGAATAGTAGAGTTGGAAGGGACCTACAAGGCCATCAAGTCCAACCCCCTGCTCAATGCAGGAATACACCTTGAAGCATACCTGACAGATGGCTGTCCAGCTGCCTCTTGAATGCCTCTTGTCAAGTGTGACCTGGGATGAATATGGGCAAACAAATAATACTTGTGCTTTGTTTTGCCAGGGTGAGGACTAACTGAGCAATCCTAAATGGGTGAGGGGGAGGGGGTCATCTGCCACTTCCAGAAACCTGTCAGCTTGTGCCAGCCTGGTGGTGAGGGGACACCCATATCTTTTTCTTCTCTGGTAGTCCCCCTCCACATTGATTTCAACAGGTGGGGAAAAGCTATGCGAGCTCAAGGCTGGTGTAGGTGAGGGGCCCAATCCTGGGGTTTCTTAGACAAATGCCTCAGGTGCACCACATCCTCATTTTGGGGCCTACTACCACAAGGAACATCACCAGTGCAATTCCTGCACTGACAGTGAGCTATTCTGGGTAGTCCAGGTGCCGATTTCTCCTGCCATGGACCCCACACACCATGGGCCACATTTTTGCTGCTACCATGGCAACAAAACAATCAGTTTGAAGACCACCTTAATTTTCCTTAGGATTCATTTTCCTTTGCCTCCATAGCAGCTTGCTACCAAAACAATTTGGTGGGGTGTGTGACAGGGGGCAATGGAAGACACACTGGGGGTGGCAGGGATTGTATGCAACCCATAGGTTGCATGTTGCCCTTGACTGATCTATACCTATGAAGCTTTCTGTGGGCTTACTAGGAACTGCTGGGATTGCCTCATTGCCCACCCCCCATGTTAGTTGAGCTTCTCCCTACCAGTGCAGGAACACTTCTGCCGCATCCTCACAAGCCAGCAGGTTGGGGTTAAGATTGCTCTGTAAGGAGCTATAGTTTCACAAAGGAGTTAAGATACAGAGAGAGACAGAGAGACTCTGGGCATGTCTACACTAGCCCTTTTTCCCAGGGTCATCCCTGGGTGTCCAAATAACGCACAGTGGTTCTTCCATGAACAGGCAGCGATGACTCCTCCATTTTCCTGGAATAACTACTTCCACAGTTATCCCAATTTTTGTTGCAGTCCCAGGACCATCCCAAGGACCGCTGCTGGTGTGGACGCCTGTCCCACCTTTTCCCTTCCTCCCTGTGAGTAGCGGGACCAGGCACGGAGCTGTTCGAGGGGGCTCTGTGCCCTTCGGGGGCCCCCAGAAATTTCACCATCCCAGGGATGGTAGGGGGGTTGGGTGCTGGGGGGGGGGTTAATTTGTTTTTTGTTTAAACTTACTTTGCCCTGGAGTGCAATTATGCTCCGTCTCCTTTGAAAGAAAAAAGTGGAAGCCATGACATCCTTACTTACAGTACTTCTGGGATGTTGCACTGCCATTTGGACTCTGGGAGAGGATCGTGGAAGCAGGTACATCTGCTATCCTCCCCCTCCCTCCCTCTACACCCTTAAGGTGTAGACATGCCCTCTATCTCCTTATCTATACCAAGCAGGATATTGCACTATGAAAGCAGTATGAAAGCGGTATATAAAAGGGAAAACCACACTACAGCTTTATAGTGGTATTGAAGTGCACTGACAACTGTTGGGGCCCATTGACACATACCATATACTGCTCTCATAATGCTTTCATACCACTATAACTTGCTTGGTGTGGCTGCTGTCTTTTATAAACTGCTTTCATAGTGCAATCTCCTGCTTGGTGTAGATTAGGCCACTGTCTCATTCACAATGTGCAACTTGCTTGCTTGTTACTGATACTTCAGCTCTCTCATTCTTCTTCTCTGTGTGTATATATCTGTTAATGAACAACTTGTCATGACGTTATTCACTGGTAAGAAATTACTGTCTGACAAGCATAATGAGATTTTTTTTCCCCTCAGAGCTTGAACTTTTGAAAGCTTCTCTTTCCACAAATTGGAAGTGTACACATAAAACACTGTTCGTTTTTAAAACACAGCTCAGCTTCTGATAGAACAAATATTCCATGGCATAACTAAGATCATCAGTATAGAACATGTCTCAGTTTGGCTCACACAAATGATTTTACCTAGCTTTCATATCTAGAGAATTGCAAATCACCACTACCACCACCACCCATGTTTTCAAAATTATTCTTTAACTTTCCTAAAACTTTTATATATATTTCATGGGACCAGAACTCATGGCTGGATCATGTCCTCAGTTAGCACCAACAGTACCACCTGGCATGCCAGAATTGGAAGACAATGACCCAATTTGCATGATCACCACAGCTTAAATACCATGGCTTGTTTAAGCTGTGGACATGCTGGCACATGCCAGGTGCCATTACCTAATTACCTGCCCAAGTGCAGCTTGTTGTGTCATCCAAACTCAGGTGGCATGGCTTGTCTGAGGTGGAAATAACCCTGAAATAACCCAACAACAGACCATCAAACAAGCCATGCCACCGGGTTTTAGATGACATGACAAGCCATGTCTGGGCAGGTAATTAAGTCATTATGAAATTAGGTAACGATGCTGGCACATGCCATGGCTTAAACAAGACACTGTTGCAGTATAAATAAGGAACTTCAAAGAAACTATCACTTTTCATAAGAAAAATCAAATGGTCAAGCCCACGCCCCTCCCCACATTGCTTCCTCCAGATGTTATTAGCAAACTGAAACTTCAATTCTATGCCTACTTACTTGTTTGGACTACTGTAACACACTCTATGTGATTATAGTCTGATTATAGGCACAATTCAAAGTGCTGGTTATGACCTATAGAGTCCTATATGGCTTGGGACCAAATTATGTGAAACACTGCATTCTCGCATATGAACTGGCCTAATTTTAAGATCCTTAGGAGAGATCCTTCTCTTTGTCCTCTTCTATTGGGGGCATGTTTGATTAGAACAGAGGAGAGGGCCTTTTCAGTAAGGTGACCACTTCTGAATTGCTTAAAAAGAGGACAAAATTGGTCACTGGCTTGCATGAAATGTACATCACTAATTAAGATGTATGGATGCGAATGCAGAAATAATCATTATAATTTGAATAGAAATGCAGTACAACTTACCATAATGTGAAAGACTGTGACCAGTTGACCTGACTGTGGGCTTTGCTCAATCTGGTACTGTTGACGGGCATCTGATGGTTCTTTATCTTTAAACTGGACTTGGACTGGACAGCTCTTGAAATAAAGGATGCCTTCAAAATAGAGGACAGCCATCTGGCAGCCATTTAAATAGAGGTCTGTCCTCTGTAAAAGAGGATATGTGGACACATTACTTCTCCCAGGCTCCAGAATTCCTAGCTAAGGTAGGCAAGGCTAGCTCCATCTCTGTTGTCCTTCCATCAGCAACAAAGGATCTTTTCATTCAGGAAGGCCTCTGGCTTTTTAAGTTGACTTGCTGCAAAATTAGGCTTTTATCTGGTAGCACTGTTCATTTCTTTTTTTTATTGATGTGTTTTAATAGATGAGTTTTTAATTGATATGTTTTTATGTATTCATTACGATTTATATTGTCTGTATTTTATTGTTAGCCTCCTCCAAAACTACTTTTTCCTACACAAGTAGGATATAAATTTGATAAATACATAGATAAATACAAACCTGAGAGTAAGCCCATTTGATCACAACAGGACTTACTTCTGAGTAGATTTGTAGAGGATTGCACTGTAATTTAGCAAGTTTAAACTCTACTTGGAAAAGAGGCTTTCCAAGCCAGCTTTTCCAAGAATGAACAATCTAAGTTTGCACATAAAAATCAGATAGAAACATATTGTTCTTGTTCTTCACATACCTAAGTTAAACATTGATGAATGATACATATAAACCCAGATGTAGCAGGTATAGGGACTGCAGTAATAAATGTTGTTTGAACAGTGTTTGAAAATGAAGAATTCACGTTGATCTGCTTATGGGATGGAGAATTCAAATCACTCTGCAGCCCATTGTAATGTTTTATTAATTCAGCCTGAGGGCCACATCACTCTGTTAAAGCACATTTGTTACCATTTTAACCCAGTGTTTACTTCTTTGACCCATTCACAGATGATCCTTTTTCTCTTGACACACTATAGCAGGCTCTCTCCTTTCTCTACAGCACTTTTTTAACCCCTCTTCTTTTCCCTCCTCACACCATTTCTGAGTTCCCCCTCTTCCTTCTTGTTCTTTTAATCCCATTTTTTGCTCCATAAGTCTGTCTGCCCCTCCTTGTTGATCTGAGTAGTAGCAACAGCAAACAAAGCGTGCCCTCACCCAGGAATGCAGTATAACACTGAAGAAATCTCAGGTGCAGGTGAGCTGGCTGGCTCTAGCAGGCTGGAAAAATGAATGCCAACTCCATCGTGTGCCTCTGAATATAGAAGGGGCAGGAGGGGGCAATGTAGGCATAGGCCTTGTTCAGATGACACAAAGCTGATAAGCCACAGTACTTGTTCACCATCCCCATATATTTTGGTTGTTAACCATCCCAGCTAGCCGCCCTCGCTGGATTCGCACTTCACAACAACTGTGAGGATAACTAGGGAAATGAGCCAGCACAAGACTGGCATGTGTGGGGGCAGTTAACAAGCCACTGTGGCTTATTAGCTGCCCTTGTGTCATGTGAACCTCATCACAGGCATTTTCTCAACCTCCTTTCAATAGATGCAGGTCCAGAACATAGTTTTTCTTAAGCGAGGTGGGAAGGCTGGTAAAGGTTTTGCAGCCAGTGGTTTTTTCAAGTGGCCTCAAGGTTCTTCTGTTGTTAACCACCACCCATGCGTGCTAGTCACATACCAGCTCATTTTCCTAATTATGCTAATTTCCCTAATTACAATTGTGGGAGCCACAATTGATCTATGAGGAGCCCCATATTTTCAGCATATTATACACGCACGCACACACACACACACACTTGCCACGAGAGATGCTGGTGTTCGATGTGCTTTGCCAAATGTACCCACCCCCGCTGTCTCAAGGTAATTTGTTTATGAAATATGAGGCTGCCGTGCATTAAACTAAATGTCAGTGATGGGGCTGACCTTCCAAATAACATACTGAACACCCAAGTGCTTCGGTGAGGTTCATTTAGCACAATTGCTTTTGGAGCTATAAATACAAAGCAAGCATCCATCATAAAGCTTAAGGGAACTTCTGTAAAGGGTAGATAATGGGCCATGCATCCTGATCCAGAATGGTTCTGGCAAAAGTAGATCTCATACCCAGGGACTGATTAACCATTGTGTAGCATAATGCTCCATCTATGAGGCAACTCAGTGAAGAGAGTGGCTGTTGGCTCCCTTTTGGGGGAGACGAGGAGCACAGTTCTGCCAAAGTTATCTTCCTCTGAGGCTGCAATCCCAAGAACACTTTAATAGGATCCCTCTAACTTTCTCTTACTTTTACATAAATGTCCTCAGGACTGGACTACTTGTCCCAACTGATTGATTGGCTGCATTGTTATCCCCCCTTCCCCCCCCTAAAAAAAACCTCTCCATGAGCTCCCTAGCTGAGTGAGGATTTGAACCAGGTCTCCTCAGTTCTAGTCAGACACTAAGCACACCGTCCCCCTTGATTTCAATTGAGACAAAGGTTTGAGCAGATATTCAGCTTTCCCACTGAGATCAATATGCCTTTCAAGTGCCCAGTGCCTTTTTCTAATTGAGAACTGCACACTCAGTTCTTGTATGAGGTCCAGATGTTGTTTTATAAACTAGCTCTTCTGTTGCAGGAAAACCACATTTTCCCAGCACTCAAGCCCAAATATTGTTGTCACTAAGAAGAAAGTGCACTGAGAAACTGTTGTGTGTCTCCAGAGGAATGCAACCATGGTGGTGAGAGTCCTGTGAGGAACAGTTGAAAGAGCTGGGTATGTTTAGCCTGTAGGAGATTAAGGGGAGACATGATAATGGTCTTCAAATATCTGAAAGCCTGACATGCAGGAGATGGAGCAGACTTGTTCTCTGTTGCTCCTGAGGGCAGGACAATGGGTGAATATTTCAAGGAAATATATTTCTGCTCAACGTTAGGAGAAACTTATAATGGGACAATTGGACAAGCTACCTCAAGCAGTGTTGAGCAGCTCCTATGATGGACATCTATAAGCAGAGGCTAAATGGCCATCTGTCAGAGGTACTGTTGTTGTAGTATTCTTGGTGGAGGGGGGCTTCTAAATATACAAACCATCAACATATTAAGAAAAAGAACAAGGAAGACGCTTGTGCTTCAGTATCTCATTGGAATGCATGATGTCATGCCAGATGAAGCAGAATGCTTACAAAGGCAATTACTGTTATTACAAAATACAATTTTCATTGTGCTGAATTGTCTGTTTCAAAAAAATCTAAATTATGAGATAAACCAAAAAGGTTCTGAGTACCCTTTCTGTATTTCTAACATTATAAAAGAAATCTGTTAATTCATATCAGGGATTTAAAACTAGCTGATCTTTGATTCTGATACCAGCATCAGTGATCGTTCCAAGTATTAAAGGCCACGGACCATTTATTCTGTTAGTGGAGCTAATTTTCCCAAATATTTTTCTTTTTATTTCCTGCACAGAAATGTTAAACAAAGCTGGCTGTGAGATGGCACTACTTAGAGGCTTTTATATGAAGCTGGCATGAAAAGCTTCACTGCAGGGGAACAACATTTAAAACTCTGGTTTTCAATTAGTGGTTTACACAGGAAGTCTATTTGTTTTGCCTAGTGCTTCAAGACAGAAGTAAAAATGCCACTGTAAAGCAATTGTTCCTCTATCATATGTTTACACATCATTAGTCTAAGCCTGGCTTGACTCCAGTTCAGGGTCATCTTGGGTCAGCGGTGTTGTGGTAAATGTTGAAGTGAAGTAGCTTGTCACCGTGGCCACATCCCCAAGTACAGCCACATCCCCAAGTACAAACACAGACAGAGAGATACCACAACACCACACACACACACCAAACTGCAGCAATACACACAGGAAACTTATATGTGAACACGGTAGTGTAAGGCTTATTACTAGAGTTCTACCAGACTGATTTTGCTCATTCTTGTTTTAAACTGAAGCTTGAGCAGCGTAGATGTGCAGAAAATTTTGAAAGTTTGAAAAAGTTCAAAGCTCAAGCCAAACAGTATGTTTCTGTACCCTGGCCAGGAGCCTGAGGCAATCAGGGAACTATAGCTCCCACATAGCTCCATGCCATGCAGGGAGAAAGAACAAAGGTGGGGATGAGGGCCTTGGGTTTGACAAGTCGAGCACACTGTTGAAGTAGCCATATTGGTGGCAGGGATGGTGTACAGGTGGTTGTGAGCACTCTGAGGCAGTGGCAGAGGAGGAAAAGAAGTGACCTTAGGAAAAGCCAAGTTTTAAAATGTGGTGGAAGAGGGAAGGAGATGGGCTTGAGGCTTGAAGAGAAGAAGCTAATATCTTTAGCGGTGACAGGTGTGCGGAAGCAAGGGCCGAAACTCCTCAGTTGCATTGAAGAAAAGTAACCTCCATTCCGCTTCTGGAAGGCTGACATAGCGGGAGTCAAGGAACTTTATGTTTTGCCCTCAGACTACTGGTGCACATGGTGATATAGGCTTTACATGAATTGAATTGAATAGAACAGAGCAATGAGTTTGCAAAGGATGGTGTAGTGTAGAGATGTTGCACCTCAGCCCAGGAAACGCATTTGCCCTTCCATTTTTGGAAGGAACCAGATTGCCATGTCCCCTTCCCCAGGCCCCACCTTCTATTATTATTAATTTATTTATATAGCACCATCAATGTACATGGTGCTGTACAGAGTAAAACAGTAAATAGCAAGACCCTGCCGCATAGGGTTACATTCTAATAAGAATAACCACCTTTTGGTGGTTTCTCAGCATTTGCCCTTTTTGCCATTCTAAAAGGCTGAATACCTCTCCTAAGGTTTCGTTGATGTCAGTATGAGCTTTAAGCTAAATTACACTAGTATTTATGGCCCTGACACCTTTTCCTTTGGCCCCATCCATCACTGGAATGCACCACTGGAATGGCCTCAAGCTGAAAGAGGTTCAACACTTCTGCTGTAGTGGTTAGTAGTACATTGGACTCTGGCAAGCAAGACTTCTGTTCCTTGATCAGCCATGAAGCTCACTGGGAGACCATGAGCAAGCCATTGTCTAAGCTTAACCTACCTCAGGGGTTATTTCAAGGATAAAGTGGGGGTAAAGCACACATATGTATGCCATCCTGAGTGTGATGGAGGAAGGGTGGGATACAATTGTGAGTAAGATTAAAAGCACCTTGCAGCACCAATCTGCTCAATGTAGGCGCCAGGTTTGTGAGGGCCCTTGGGTAAGACTGAGATGCTGTAAATGGGTGGTTCTTCTGAAGGGATGGAGGGCATTCCACCTGGACTGGATGGAGTTGCACTCCACCTGAAGAAACATGGAGGGGTTCTCCTGGAGCCATCTTTGTTACTTGAGGCTCAGTGGCACTGAGTGGCTTCTACCAGCTTTGGATAGTGACCCAGCTCTAGACAGGGATAAACTGGCCTCAGTGGTCTATGCTCTGGTAACTTCCAAGTTAGACTACTGCAATGCATTCTATGTGGGGCTGCCTTGAAGAGAGTTCAGAACTTCAGCTGGGCCAAAATGTAGTGGCCAATCAAGAGGTCTGAATATGTCACACTAATTCTGGTCTACTTGTACTGGCTGCCTGCATGTTTCCATGCCCAATGCAAGGTGTTGGCTCTGAACTATAAAGCCTTACACAGCTCGGAACTGCAATACCTGATGGAGTATCTCTCTTGGTATGAATCTACTCATATACTATGTTCATCATCTGAGGGAGGTTCAGAGTATGGCAGGAAGGGAGAGGGGCTTGTTGGTGGTAGCCCCCCAACTGTTTAATGCTCTCCCTACTGAGGTCCACCTGATGTTGTCATCATTTCAGCACCATGTTAACTTCGTCCTTAATTCCAGACATTTGACAGAATATGATGTGATATTGTACTGTAAGTGTTTTCTAGGTGGTTAATGTTGTTTTTAAATTTTGTATGTTAAAAGTTTTTATATTATGTTAACTTTTTGTGAACAGCCCAGAAAGCTTTGTCTATTAGGCGATATAGACATCCTTACTGCCCCCTCCCTCTTTTCACCACCATTGTAACCAGCTGCTATTGCTCCTCCTCTTCCTCTTCCTCCTCATTGCTGCCACTTGCTTGCAATGGTGAAGAGGAGGAGCAACTCCAGCAGGCTCATGTCAGTGGGCTCCTGCTGGGATACGGCCCCTCAGCAAGTGCCCAAACTTGACCAAGACCCTGAGTCTGCTATTTCACACACTGATGAGGCTCATTTTGAACAGTTTATAAGAAATTGTAGGACAATTGTTTCCTACACATCCCATATCTCGAAAATAATAAACAGACACCTAGTGCTTTTTTAAAGCAAAGCAGGAAAGGCTCTTGCCAGATCAATGTATTTCCCTGACACCCCATTCATTGACAACATTGCTCCTGCTCTCAAAAAGTCCCAGAGTGGTGTTCCACTGTGTTCCCCCACCACTACACCACTGTCCTCGGTCCATTTGATTATGTATCAAATGGTGGTGAAAAGAGGGAGGGGGCATTAAGGGAACGAACAAATGAATGTAACACATCTATGTGAAGCTGTATGATGGCAGGTTGCTAAGTACAATAAATCTGACGGACTTGGATTATGTATCAATCCAGGAAAAGTATGAGAAATATTATAATTGTAGAGAATGAAGGGGGGAATTAACTTGACTTTATTGCATGTCTGCCATCTTGTTCAGCATTTAATTATTTTAATGAATTCACAGTTTAGGAAGACCCCCATGTTGCACCTGTCAAGAGCCTGTTTCTGTGACGGGCAATTCTTCCTTTAAAGCAGCTCTTTCTGAAGAAATAGAGTTCTGCTTTCCCACTGCGTGTAGGATTGGGAATAGAGCCAGTGCTCTCGAGCAAACCGAGTGGGACACACACACAAATTCCATTTACTTTTGATGGCAGAGCTGTGCCAACATTTAATGAAAGAGAGTAGACTATTTCCCTCCTACTTGAGTTACACTGCCTCAATGTGCAGTTAGAAAACTAGTCTTAACGTCCACATCACTTTCAGTCAAAAGCAAGCGCGTTTCCTTTTCCTGAAAGCTCCATCCCATACTGCTTTTAATCTCCTTCGGATTTGTGCGTGCATTTTTTCCCTCCACCCATGAACTGTTTTTCACAAAAAGTAAAATTTTTGCACAACCCATGATTATCATTCAAATATAAATATTGCATCGGCTATAATGTACATTTATAAAAAGAGACAAGACCAAATGGATGCTGAAGAGAAAAAAAGTTTTTATTGCTAATAACAAACTAGCATAACAGCGCTTACAGACCTAGCTGCATCATTCTAAGCACAGCAGGGCCTATTCTTGTAAGAGCTGCAATATGGTTAAATCTTCAAATTGTCTGCATCTTACAGTTACTTTAACCCTTAGCTAGTTACGTGCTGAGTCAAACTAGATGTGGCATTATTCATGCAACTAGCAATTGTGTGATTATTATTTTTTAAGTAAATGCCAGGCACAGCTATGGACAATCCATGTGCTCAGACCTTCTGGACCCCATGATCAGTCTGGCCACCACATTTTGCACTAGCTGCAGTTTCTGAACCATTTTCAAAGGCAGCCCCACACAGAGCACAACTGGAAGGTTACCACAGCATAGACTACTGAGGCCAGGTTATCGCTGTCCAGATAGAGGCATTACTGTGCCACCAGTTGAGGCTGATAGAAGGCACTCTTTGCCAATGAGCCCAACTGAGACTCAATCCTAAATTTTGAATCCTGATTTGCTAGTTCTACTCAGGACTTTCTTGAGGCCCCCATCATGTTTCTCCAAATATTTGAGTATCATTCACAAAAGCAATACTATTTTGATTTCTTTTAGAAGCATGCAACTTATTAATTAGAGGTCAGTAAAGTGGTTCTTTCTCCTTAGGAATTCTGTTTAGGACTGCACAAAGTGAAACAGCAATATCTTTAAGTAGCGTGATCCAGGGGTCCCCAACTTTTTTGGACCCATGAGCACATTTGAGAATTTGAGACCATGCTGTGGGCACCACCACGAAATTCCTAATCAGTGGGTCACTTCTTTGGCATCTAACTCTTGTGTCCATAGATCTTAGGCTGTGTCTTATTCAGCAAAAACTCTTGTTTCATGTCTATTGGACATTGCATCTCTTTAAAGAAGGATTGAGTAATTTGGCTAATTGCTGGTGGCACAATATAGCTAATGCTTCTTTTAAAAATATGTTTTAGCAATGTCCAGTAACTTCTTTTTGGGAGGAGGTTATTAAACAGATAAATTTTGTACTGGAAAAGTCTTTAATATTTGCTGATATATTTGCTCTTTTAAGTTATTTACCTACTTCATGGAAATTAACAAATGGTCAGCATAAATGGACTCTCTGTACCCTTTTGACAGCTAAAAGACTGATATTACAGTATTGGAAGGATAAACACTAATCCTTCCAATGCTGTAATATCTATAATGCCATGGATTAAGGACATTACAACTATTTCAATATTTGAATGGGTGGCATATAGACATCATCTTCAAATGGATATTTATTTGAGTATTTGTTCCACTTTTGTTGAAACCCATGTATAATTGCATTGTATGAATTCCATACAAATACATGGATGTATAGTTACAAAAAATGGAGGGAATTTTTTTAAAAAAATTAAAAAATGTTCAGGTACCCATAGGCACTATGTTGGGGACCCCTTTGCTGGTGCCATTGGAGGTGCCCGTGGGTGCCATGTAGGGGCACCCTGGTATAATCCAAATAGTGTTTTGAATATCATCATCTTGGCAGCCTTTAAAGCAGCCTTCTCACACCTGGTGCCCTTCAAACATCTTGGACCTCAACTCCCAGCCAGCATGATCAATGGTCAAGAATTCTAGGAGTTCTCATTTAAAATCTTCCTGTGAGATGAACATTCATCCAATACTAACAGGATTTACTATGAAAAAAGCCTTAAACTGGTTTTCAATCATCATAACTCCCTAATCTATGCACCTGCAAATTTGATCCATTTCTGACAAACAAACAAAACCATATAGCTATTTTTTAAAAAAATTCCCATGATAATCAGTGGAAACCTCAGATCTCGGAATCTCGAGTCTTTGGTACCCAAGTCAAAGCAAACAGCCTCAGAATCAGTCCAAGCAGAATGTGGCAATTTTCCAAAGCACCCAATCAAGTTCTGAGTCAAATCTTTTGGTCCGTGCACAGCTCTATAATATATACACATTGAAATGGATGCTTTTGCCCTTGTACCCTCCATTTTACAGTGAATTGTCCACACAAGTTCTAAGAGCTCCCAGGGTATCACAATGGAGATTTTTGAATGCCCTGAAGCCCATCCCCTCCTCCCAGTGCTCCTGATCCAGGCAGTGGGAGATTTCATTTAAGCGAAACCCTGCTGGATTGGAAACCTGCCCTCCTGAGATGTGGAGTGTTCTCTGCTACCCAGGAGGATAGATCTGCTATGAAGTGAGGAGCTACTATAACACACCAAGGCCATCAGGATATCTGTCATTGGTATATCATTAAGCCCCTGTCTCACATCCCAAGGGCTCTGACAGAACAAGGGACCAATAACACACTGTCCCCTAACTGTGGAGAATACTGTACATGCCATTCTGTGATCCACTCCAGCATTTGGGCAGAGTGGCCTCATTTCTTTCTTTCTTCTCCCCATCAAAACTCCATGGAGCAGAACAAAGAAAGCACACTAATTCCTTCTCATGATCTTGGAGACTACACAAACCAAACCTACATTATACTGCTGTGAGACCAACTGACCTCCATGGGTACCTAAATTAGTAGCCATGAAGCATCATTTCATGGGAGAGAGGGAGGAAGGAGACAGGGAGTTAGTTATCAGGGTACCTCTTTTTTTTTTTACTTCAGTGCCGACAGCAAACGTTGCAAACTTTCCTAATTATATGAGGCAATATGAGAAAACACGCACGTCTGCTTCTTTTTCTCTGCCTCATGATATAGCACAGGATAAACAAAAACTGTAAATAAAATACCAAACTGAAGTCTTTATTGAACACTTGTTTTTTAAATGCGTTCCTGCAAATGGGTGCAGGTGCATTTTTCACACAAGGCTTGCAGGGGCTTGTGATATGCTGGTATTAGCAACTCATCTGAATAGCAAATTACTTCATAAAACAGGGTAGTGGATGGTTGTAGTTTTCCTTTTTCTGCTGGTAGAGCAAATTTAAGGATAACACATTGGGTCCTGGTGCTTCCAATACGATAAAACACACAATAGCATTATGCAGTAATTTGGATATTTTACTGTGTGTGTGTGTGTGTGTGTGTGTGTGTGTGTGTGTGTGTATATATATATATATATATATATATATATATATATATATATATATTAGGGTGACCAACTGTCAGGATTTCCCCGGATTTGTCCTGGTTTTTGTTCTTTCCATAGTGTCAGGGGGGATTTTCTATAATTTTCAATAATGTCCTGGAATGACACACCTTCCCCTTTAAGGCTGCCATTAGCATGGCAGGAGGGAATGACATGCTTTCTTGAGGCACATCATTCCCCCACCCCGAGCTCCAATTGAGGTCTTAAAGGGAAAAGTGGGTCATTCGTGGACATTATAGAAAAGGCCCCAATTGGAGTGGATGGTGGTGGTGCAGAATGAAATCCTTTCCCCTCCTCCACTCCAATCGGTTTCTTTAAGGTGGCGGGGGGATAACGTACTTTCTGCAGGACTCAGAAAGCTGCTTTCCCACACACACACTAGGTGTCCTCTTTTTTGGTTTCCCAAATATGGTCACCCTAATATATATTCCAGCAATATATTTCATGCCTCATTTGCTGGAAAAGTCATTAGATTAGTGTGATACCAAGCTTTAATGCAGAGGTTCAGACTCTTCCCCACCCCACCCACACACACCATCTCACCTCTTAACACACACACCCCAGGTTGAACCCTGCTTTTTCCATTCATGCTTGGATTAATAAATGACAAACTTTGTCTCTTCTGTGTGCTTTCTTTTCATTTATGTACCGTTTGACTCCTGATCTATATTTTGAGAGAATGGGAGGAGCTGTAAAAGTAAATTGTGCCCTTGGGCTTATGAGATAAAGTCTTCCCTTGCACAGTTTATATTTGCAGGGCACAATCTCCTTATCTGTTAAACTCAACAGATTATGCAATCATTTTCTGAACCTTTGGTGTGTGGGCCAACAGACTTGCTAAGCTAGAGCAAGCAACTAGAATAAGCAATTGTCAACACAGAGGAAGAGTGAACAAACTGAAGAGCCAAAATCTATGCGGAATTTTAATCACTGACTCACTGAAAGAACTGCCGTTATCCCAGTGGTGTACCAACACAGAAGCTCTAGGGAAGGATCTACACTACTGCTTTAAAGCGGTTTATGATCCAGAATGCACGCTATATACAGTTTTCATATCCTGCTTGGTGTAGCTCTGGTGACTAGTTTTAGTTCATGAAAGCAATAAACACAGGACAGTGTGGTGATTAGATAGTAAAGGGGTATAGTAGACACCACAGGCAACCCATATGGAGCATAACCTGCCAGAACTTAATCATGACTAAAGTTAATCATGACTAAATCCCATTTCCATTATTTTTCATGGGACTTCATCACACCTAACTTTTGCTGGACTATGCCCATATTATTGTTTTTCGTATACAACAACACCACTTACTCTTCTCCCACAAATTTTAATAGACTTCTCTTGCACAAAATCCCCAACACCTATACTTCAGAAATTCTGCACATTACTTAACTTGGGCTGGAGTCTCCAACATTTGGGCACCAGGATGTCCTGATTTCATTTTTATTGGAAGTTTGTAATCAATTATTAAACTAGGAGGCTGGCATGTTGCAAAGCAAAGTGCTGCCCTCCAGCTCCATCTTTATTTTGGTTCAAAAGGATGGTTTTATGTTTTGGAACTCAGACCCCACATCTGCCCTGAACTTGGGTTCTTGGGGAAGTTACTTTTCTTACCAGTTTGCCTTCTGGGAAATGAGTGCTTTGTAACCAGCCATGCCCCCCATGGAAACCATTTTATGAATGGGTAAACCCCTCCCAAAGGCAGCCATATTGTGAGAGTGCCAGTGACATTCTCTCAAAATTTCAAATGTGCCCACCAAAAAGGTTGGGAACCCCTTACCTAGGGGCACCTCTATGATGCATGCCATTTTCATAGAAATTCCCTACAAAACCACAGGGGGTAAGCAAATCAGTTCTCTCCAAACAATAAAGACTCCCCTTGCACAAAACCTCTAAGCCTTCTGGAGCAGATTTGAGAGATGTATGGGGGACTGCAAATAGCTACACAAATTTGGCCATCTTTCTCAAGCAGGTGTCATCCAGATGTGTTGCACTATAACTCTTGTCATCCCCAGCCAACCTGGACAATGACCATACTAGAAGGGGATAATGGGGACGGTGGTGATAATGTGATAATGGGGACAACACATCTGTAGGGCACCAGCTTAGGGACTCCCAATCATCCTGATTCCACATACAGCAGCATAAACCTGTGAGAGATGTGTCGTACAATAATGAGCTGTGGATATTGTGATAGACTGTAAATCATCCCACAGCCTCCATAAGAGCAACATCTTACAGGAACAATGGGGAAACAGGCCCTCTAGATCACTTGTGCTTCTGCCCATCCCAAATAATATAATGGATTTTCCTTTTGCTCCAAATGTTTAAGATTTTTTTTTACTTTTCATATAAATATACACCTTTGCCAATTGATCAGAAATTTCGTATATTAGCAAAACATTACAACATTCAGGGCAGGCAGAGTGATGTGGCTGCCTCAGATGGCAGATTTTGAGTGTCATGAAAGAGCAGCAAACTCTTAATTATTTATTGTACGATGGCTGTTACTGCCAGGAACAGGGAGAGGCAATTGAAAGCTTCTCTGCCTCAGGTGCCAAAATAACTTGACCAGCTTAAGATACTACGCACCTTGACTTGGCAAGGTTTGGACTCCATTTGCTGTTCTGCCTCAGGCAACAAAATGTCTTGGGCCAGCCCTCACAACAGTCAGTGTGTTGATCTATTTAAGGATGTTTTCAGGACCAAAAGCAATATTATATAGATCTGTAATTGGGTTAATGGCAGCTGTGGGGTGGGGGCAATGGCCCAGGGAGAAAAGATTACCCTCCAGCCTCTTCTCCGTGTTGCTGCTTTAATTTAAATCAGAGCTACTGGCTTAAAGTTAAAAGATCAATGCAGGTGGGTCTACTCAGCACCCAAACAATCTGAGAGCTAGCATGGTCAGTTTGAGGACCTTATCATATGTC
Organism: Elgaria multicarinata webbii; assembly: GCF_023053635.1. Classification (NCBI taxonomy): domain Eukaryota; kingdom Metazoa; phylum Chordata; class Lepidosauria; order Squamata; family Anguidae; genus Elgaria; species Elgaria multicarinata. The sequence goes on from NC_086174.1 coordinate 88,102,910, forward strand.
TGAAAAGTGGCATTTACATATATAGACAGATGGATGGAGGCATACATTTTAAGAGTCAGAGCCCTGGCTTGTAAGGTGGCCTTTTATGAATTGCCAAAAAGAGGACTTGCATCACCCCCCAAAAAAGGCATAAAATGTACATACAATTTGCTAATTTATATTTGTAGTTCCAATTTTAGAAATTAGTATTATAATTTATATAGAAATGCAGAACATCTCTGCATAAGTGTGGAAGACTGTGACCAAGTAACATGACCTTGCTCAGTCTGCTATTCAGGCACTGTTGATGGGGAACTTCAAGGCCTGGCTCTTCCTTCCTTACCTTTCAATCAGGCTTGCACTGGACCACCCTTCAAAGAGAGGACACCTTCAAAATTAGAAGACTGTCCTCTGGCAGCCCATCAAATAGAGAACACTTCTCTGTAAAAAAAGAATATGTGGCCATCCTAGCTAACTGATTTTATCTGTACACTGCCCTGGGATCCCAGTGATAATAGGGCAGGATACAAATGTTTTAATAAATAAACCGGAGTTTCTGCACAGTCTGTATATTTTGAGCCAGGAGTTTACTGGCGAGAGAGTTGGCTTGAGAGCAGTTAGAAAGATGGTGAAGGTCTAGATCGGGGTGGTTAGATTGTGGCTTTGGGCCTTGTAGTGATTTCAAAAGCTCTCTGGAACCAATCAGTTCCAACAAGTAGAATGTGTCCCTCTCTTGGCAATGGGGAGGAAGAAGAAGAGAGGGGGAGAAGGGTGTGTGAGAGGAATGGGATGGCCCAGAGTAGGAGGGGGAGGTGACCCTGGCCTACTTCCACCTACTTCCCCCAATATTACCCCTGAGAGAATGCAGCCTCAACTAGAAAAAGTCTCCCCCCGCCACGCTGTGCTGGCTTCTTCACTTATGGAGTCCTCCTTTCCCCCAAAGTAGCATCCAATATGTCCTTGTTCAAATTAGGCTTCATGCCACTTTGTGGTCTGCAAAAAACCCTTGGAGAAGGACAAACATGACAAGATTCCAGCTGCTGAAATTCCTGCCCAGTCACTGCCCACGGCCTCTGGGTTTGGAGATGTAACACCTACGCTTCCATTAAATATTTATTGAAAAACACTGCCTTGAATTTGTTTTCTTAAACAGCAATTGGCACTCTAAGCCCAAACTTGAATGGCCATCAAAAGAAGAATGAGGTCCACTCTGAACTCGTGTCTCAGAAAAGCACAGGGAAGAAAGCTCAGTAAATCACATGAAGTGGCTGGCACAGAGGCCTGGTGTTCCTGGAAGTTTCAGATACTGAACATCTGTTATAAAATTAAAAGGCCTGACAGCAACGGAGTTCAACAAAATACATTCTATAACTCTTCTCAATATTCAGTGCTTTGAATTAAAGTAACAGAAGAATGCTGCTGATCTGGCCTCAGAAATAATTCATAGAGGGCTGGCATGATCTAATGGTCACAACACAATCTTGACATGGGCCTGAGAAGACTCTGTTCGAATTCCAATTTACCCATAGCTTCTCCTTAAGCCTCCATTTGTAAAACGGCAATATTATTAAGGGGTTGGGCCCTGCTCCCTTCTTTCTCCACCATTTCCCAGAATATCCCACAAATTGAACCTTTGAGGGTCAAGAAACCCCGCTTTAGCAGGTGACCTTAACTCCCTTATTAGACTTGAACCTCTACCCCATTCTGTGAATACCCACACACACACACACACACACACACACACAGCTGCTTTCATGGATACTGCTTGCCTTAGCAGGTCACTTTTATGCCCAATGCTCCCCCTCCCACTTTTGGGATGCTGCTTTTCTTAACAGGTGACTTTTACTATCCTGTTGCTCTTGAACCACCACCACCATCTAGTGAAACTTCCCTCATCCACCAACCCCTGCTTTCAGGGGTTAGTTAAAACAGGTTGGGGTGGAATGCTTGTGACATTTTGGAGAAGGGAATTCTTAGATTCGTTCTGCTACATGTCTACTGAATTGAATTTAACTTTATTTGTCTATAGCACAAAGGCCATTATAACTGTATAACGATTGTTTTATACTGTATGTTTTTATCTGTACACCACCCTGAGATCTTAGTGATATAGGGCGGGATATAAATATTTTAAATAAATAAATAAATAAAATACTACCAGTCTACTGTTCCTGCTGGTTTGGGGGAGAGTAACTTATACAAAGCATGCAATACAGTACAGTACAGTACCTTGCAGGGCGAAGGCATTTATTTGTCTGTAGTCCGTCCTGGAAGCTCTAAGTACAGTATGCAAACCAAAATCAATGAAAAGTCATGAAGCATATTTAGCAGTCTAGGAGCCTTACAAGCAATGAGTAATTTTGTAAAGAACTGGTTGACTTCATAGAACCTTCCCACCACTGTGCTTTATTTCCATACACTCTCCAATTTAATGTAATGAAATCATTCTGCATACTAACTACATGCCCTGTGGTTCTATGCTATTGCCATTCCTTCATATTTTTCTTCCACCTCTTCTGGGAAAGACATCTAGCCCTAAACCTCATGGGAGATAATATCCTTTATACATTCCATGGATAAAAGCAAACAGGTATGCCAAAACGACCAGCAAAGGAGCCAATGTGCATGCCACATACACATCAAATTTTCCTTTCAGCAGAAGTCCGCCATGCATCATGGGTACTGTTCTGAATGGTCTTCAGCTTTTGATGAAGCTGGGTGGGGCACAGAACACTGCTACAGAAGGGAGAAGCTAAAATATTCTTCATTCATCCTAGGAACACTGCATTTGGCTTTATTAAACTGCTGGGTCTTAAAGGACTGCATATAATAAGAGGTATATGATTAATAATATATGGACATAACTTCACGACAATACAAAGAATGGTTAACTGGGGCATGTTTCATTAAAAACAGTGGGACTTACTTTCAGGTAAGTAGGCTTAAGGTTGTGATGAAAATTATTGAATGTGAATACTTACAAGCTCAGCCTCATGTATACTAATGTAAGGAGTCTACATTTTCAAAGGGGGAGGAATTGAATTACTAGAATAGGAGGTGAAATTGAAATATTGTACGTATAGCTTGTATATAAGGGCTTGTGATTGGAATGACTGTGATTGGAATGAAGGTATTGAAGAGAATCTGTTATCTCCTGGGTCGAGGGGATAGGAAATAGAGAAGGGCATTGTATCTCAATATGATTGATAGCGAAGAAACAAAGAATGACAATGTAGAAGAAACAGTACCAGTGTGTGGGCTAAGTTCACCTTTAGCAAGGATGATAAAAGAAACTCTGCAGGGGCAGCATGGAAGGGTCTGCTAGGGATCTTTGTTGTTTAATCTGATCTTTTTAAGGAAAGATAAGGGTTTTCTAGACGGTAGAAATGCTGATGATCCAGTCTATTTGGATTTCAGTGCACTATTTGATACAGCACCACATGGGAAATTAATAGTTATACTGGAGAATCGGGGGATTAATACAGGTACTGAAAGATAAGCAAGCGTTTAGATAAAGGTAAGAAGAAAACATTGGGCTGAAAAGCAAATGTTCGAACCGAGAGAGGAGACTAACTCAACGATAAGAGACCACTTTATTCAATATTTCCATCAATGCCTTTGGCAATGGAGTAAGGAACACGTTAATGGAATTTGCTGAGACCCAAGATTTGGAACACATCATTAGTGTGGTTGAGGACTGGAAAGAACTGGAAGGGGATGGAAAGGATAAAAATGTTATAGCATACAAATTGTACAGTTGTATTCGAAGACTTAAAGTTTCCATGTGCTTTACTATGTGCTTTGCAATGAGCTCAATTAACAAAGGAAGGACACAGGCACTATTAGATAATTAGCTTTTTGGCAGTATAACAACTTCTAAAACAGCTTTTCCTGCTCTAAAGTCTGAAATAAAAATATCATTTACAAAAATCTAAACAGTAGTAAGAGAGAGATGGGGCAGTGGGATTACAAAAGATGCTTGCTACAAAGGGGGTTGTCACAATATTATGACAATGATATTGTTCCTTGTTACATCAAGGAAAACCTCCTGGTTGAAAATTAACATGCAGTACATTCTGGCAGATCATTTGGAGAAAGATTCAGAAGTCACTGAATCAATCAATCAATTTATTTGTATACCACCTTTCCATACGATATGCTCAAAGTGGTTCACAACAAAGCATTATGAAACAACAACAACACTACATTCCTATACATATTAAGGAAAAGTCAGAACAATTTCATAACCAGTACAGAATAAAACATCAATATCAAACTGATATCAAATAATCAATATCAAAACAATTAATTAATAATTCCATTATCAACAAAAGCAAAGTGAAACACCCTCTGACCTTGCCAGTTAGACTAGCAGTTGGCTATGGCTTTTTTAAAAAGCTTCAGGTAGAAGCAGGGCCTGTTGTCAATCCCAGATGTTAATAGGAACAAGATGGAACACCCTCTGGCCTGGCAAACAATAGGTAGCAGGGCTCTCTCCAATGGCGATGAAGGAAAAGGCAGCAACAGAATAAGCCCTTTTGAGTAATGAAATAATGTGTATCAAGAAAGTCAATGATTAATCAATATTAAAACCAGGCAGAAATTGGAACTGAATGTAAATGAAAGATGTATTATTTGACTTATGTAACCAGAACTAAAGAAAAAGAAAAAAATATTTTCAATAAAGAAATAAAATAAAAAATAAAAAGGGTATGAAAACGCATTTTTAATTTAGTATTTTAAATTATATAATTGTTTTCATCTTTTATCATTTTAATGCCCTCTTTATGGTGTTAAGCTTTGTTTTAAGTTGTTGTTCAGTGCCTACATGACTTTTTAGCAAATAAGGTGGTATATAAATTGGAGGATAATCCTTGCATGATTAAGAGCCAATTACATTTCAACCATTTTGATTGATTATACCGGAATATATCACCTCATATAGAAAGGTAATGTGGTAAAGTGGCTACCAAAACATAGATTTGCATAAAATGTGGATATCCTAAGCTATATTTGATTACTATATATGTGTTTACTATAATTTATAGAAATATAATACACCTCTCCATAGTGGTGACGTATGTGACCAGGAGGCCTGTTTGCTTGCTCAGGCCTTAGCTAGACCTACCTGATAGTCCACAACGAAGGAGGGAAGATCTTGTGTTGCGATTAATGTGAGATCCCTCCTCCGTTTACATGCGAGGGGCGACGACCTCAGGAAGAGAGGCGTCGCGCCCGCCATTTTTTATTTTTAAAGGAAGAGGAGCACACGAATGCTCGTGCGCTAAAGGTAGGTGCTTTTTTTTAAAAAAAAAAATCATTTCCCCACTCCCCCCCACCCTACCCCCGATGGGTGCAGCACTCCTGAGGAGCGCTGCACCCCATGCGCAGCTCCTGGCTCCATGTGAGTAACCGTGTGGAGCTGAGTCAAAACTGCGCCCAAAGGGGAGTGCTCTATCCTGAGGCAAGGGAGGGATGATCCCTCCCTGATCCCCGGGATCCCCTGTGAGTCATGTGGACACACAGGGATGATGGGGAACTTCAAGCCCCCTGGTCTCCCTTCCTGTGGGTTCATATGGTTCTTTATCTTTAACCAGTCTTGGACTGGGCAGCCCTTCAAAAAGAGGGCAGTCCCTGCAAAGTAGGGCACATTGCCATCCCCACATACAACCTTGCCAAGAAATTATCAAGGCAACCATGGCAAACTTAAATGGCTAAGCCCCTTTACTGGGAAGAATACTGCAGCAGCTCAGTAGGCCATTTATTTATTTATTTATTTATTTATTACATTTTTATACCGCCCAATAGCCGAAGCTTTCTGGGCGGTTCACAAAAATTAAAACCACAATAAAACAACCAACAGTTTAAAAACACAAATACAAAATACAGTACGAAAAGCACAACCAGGATAAAACCACGCAGCAAGAATTGATATAAGATTAAAATACAGCGTTAGAACAGTAAAATTTAAATTTAAATTAAAATTAAGTGTTAAAATATTGAGAGAATAAAAAAAAGTCTTCAACTGGCGACGAAAGGAGTACAGTGTAGGCACCAGGCGGACCTTTATAATATATAAATCTCATATAATGGCATTAATAGAGGAAAATAGTTTTACAGTGATATTGTACTAGGCAGACATTCTGACATAAAGTTGCAAACAAAAAGTCACTGATACTCCGCACATTTTTAGCAACATATTGAGATGCACATGGCATATTTTCAACTTGAAAATGTAAGGTTTTGTTTCTCAATGTCTGGGGAAATTGTCATTGAGGTGTATTGTGTTTGATGAGAGACATTCATCAGCATTAAAATTAGAAATTTGTCAAGATAAAACACAATTTTAAGGATTACAAGAGCATCATAGCCCTAGCTGGTATTTAAATTTTAATTACTAGGAAAATAGTGAAGACATTATATCTCCTGCTCGACTCCAACTTAATTGTGTAAACTGTCCCCTTCATTTGACAATATTCCCAGCTATACAAAAGAGGCTCATTTAATTATCTTCTAAACTAGCACCTTTGGAAGGCAAAACATTGCTATTTATTCATTTAGAATAACAAATATCAGTGCAACAAACTTGAATGCACGGCCAGTCTAATCCAAGCAGCAGAAGCTGTTAACACAGGATGTGATACAAGAAAGATGTGTTAAATCAAAGAACAAATCTTGTAATCCTTGTATGTACTTATAGGGCACTAGCTAAGTTTCATGTGGCTTTCCAAAACACAACAAGCCAGTCACCTACTGATGCAGGTCAGCAGGGCAGGGATTAGCAGCAGTAACTCTTCTGAAAAATATATGCCAGGTTCTATGGTTAGGCTCCTTTTCAATTAAAGAAGATGAAGAAAATTGCCTTTTCCATAACTGGCAGCCTTCAGAAAAGCCACAGCATGCACATCAACAGCTGTATGGCTGCAGAATATGAAGTAAGCCTCTCACACCTGGAGAATCACTTTCAACTCAGAGATTAGGCACATTTGGGAGGTAGGATGAGGGAAAGGAGCAGTGCTATTATGAGTGAGGAGGGAGTCAATAAACTGAGAACTTTAGACAGCAAACCTGGACCCACTTACTTGGCAATAAGCCCCATAAAATGCAATGGGGTTTAGCTGGAATAGCTTAACTGGGCAATCTCAGTCAATCAGTGATCATGTAGTGAACATGATGACTTTATGGCAGCCATGCCTGGAGTTGTTGTCCAGCCATTCAAGTGGGCAGCAGGTTCAGGACGGCTGCTTTATGGTATCAGGCAGCTAATCATATTTGGCTACATGACAATGTCATAGTAAGGGCAAACAAAATCCTTCTATCATTCTCCTTCTCAAGGTGAGGGGGGATGTCTAAGAGAATAGATCCCTGTTGCCCGGGCAACCAGGCTGATGCTCCTTGACTTCCTATTAGAGTTGTCGGCAAAGTTCTCCAGGTCTGGGCTTGGAATCAAAGTTCAGGAGTCTGTAAAATCCACTTCCAATTTTAAAAGCCATGGGCTTCTTGGATCAAAATATAACTGGGATTGGAAATTCCCAAAAGTCCATTCCCAAAAGTCACAACCCCTTTTTTTTTTTTTTTTACATTGGCAATACCACAGGAATGGTGGTAGTCATGACAGGAGAGGTGAAAAGTTATATGTAAAACTTATAACTATTTGAACCCACCCACATTCTGCACCAGCTTAAGCCAACAAAGTGCAACTGGATTGGAACTAGGGAACAATGGATTTGCCTCAGGAATATAAATGTATTCTCTGTTCCCGATACACAGACTCTCTTGAGAAATGTTCTGCACCGTTTTGCAAAGGGTTGAAAAAATCACCAAAACGGGGCAAGCACATTTCAGAGCAGGGGATAATATTCATGAAACACATCCCCAGAATTCGCTCATCATCCATTTTCTTTGTTTTGCTCCTTGGACTTTCTCTGCCAGTTTACTTCAAATGGGAAGGAACATAGGGCTCCTCTAAATGAACAATTTATTGGATACTTGTGATTGGCCACTCGCAGAAGTTTTCAGGTCCATTACATGACATTGTCAACAACCAAGACGTCTCCCACCGAATCTCCTGGAAATCCCGCTATTTTTTTAAAAAAACATTTAATGTGGTAATATCCAGGGGAAAGCAGGATCTTCCATCACTAGATGGCAGTGTCTTGATAGAAGTGAAGGGAGGGGGAGCATTCAATTCAAAGCACATGGACATCCCTCTCTGCCCATATAATGCAGCCCATGGCAATCACACCAAAGAAACAGGAAGCACAAAGCCCCGGAACAACGCAATTTCCTCTTAATGTAGAAATGTTCATAGAACTACAGAGGGCTTACCCAGAACAGATAGGAAATCAAACCACCCTATTCTGAGAATTTAGCACTAAACGCCCCCAGGTTTTTGAGCCATCAAGGAAGATAGAAACATGCCTTTCAGGAAAAATAAAATACAAGCCTTGATGATAAGGATTCTACAAGCTGAGAAGATTAGTATTTACCCTCCTCAGCTCTCCTAAATGTTTCTGACACTGTGTGTGTGTGTGTGTGTGTGTGTGTGTGTGTGTGTGTGTTTTCCTCCCCCAATGAGTCCTTAAATTAATAAACCTTACGTTCTTTGTTGGGAAATGACCAGCTTCTATCTACTTGCAACTACTGTTCAGACTATGACAATAGCCTCTAGAAACTCTCATTATTATACAAATTAATAATAATAGGCAAGGTAATGAGATTTACAAATTGATTTTTTAAATAGAGTGAATTCACACAAGTCTACCAAGTGATGGAACTGGTGAAGGTCAGGGAACTGGTCCATGTAAGCAGATGGACAAAGAAGAAGAAAAATATTTCTCTAATTTTAGTGCCAGTGTGTTGCTGTTTTTCTAAGGGCTGTTACAAACATTCTAAGGAGATTTTTTTTCCAGCACATTCACTGTGGCACACAATGGCAATTTATGAGGGAGGATTTTTGCCACTATTGGAAAGTGGTGACCAAAACTGTTTAAAGCAAATGAGAGGGGGGGGGAAGTTGAAGTAAAAGCTTCTGACTCTGCTACTGTCTCTGACTAGTAAAAATTGGAAGTCCCTGACTACGAGTCATCTGAAATGGAAGAGAAATCTGCTACCATGGGGAAAAAACAGCAAAAACTTAAGAGAAGAGCAGTTTTAAAACAAGGAGAAAACCCAGAATTCCTGGTTTGGATGTCATGCTAAACAACCAGTTCAGGCATTATGGTAAAAAAAAAAAAAAAGTCATGGACAGAGTGTTCTTTGGTTGTTTAGTCCTGAGGGAGAAATCAGGCAGCTGGGAGCCAGCATGCTCACTTGCTCCTGTTCATTTAAACAAAAAACAAAAAACACCTGTTTGTTGTGACACGCAAACCAGGTCACTGAGTCACCTAAGAACACCCAGGGAGCTACAGGGCTGAGTGGGATTTGAACAGTGGAGGTCGGTGGCTACAATGTCACTGCTTGAATCGGCTGTGGCTTTCAGTCAGAACTCTAAAGGAGCTATCCAAGGTGCTGAACTGAAACTGAGAGCAGATTCACCACCCACTGACATTAGAAGCACCAGCTTCCATTGGATTTGAAGGTAGATCTCCCCTGACCTAGGCAATTACTCTCACTATTTCAGATTACTGTAATCTAAAGTCCACTATATTTTTATTTTTATTTAGAAAATGCATTGACCACTTTATCTTTTTTTAAAAACACAAAAACCGCAATGTGATTTGCAAAATAGAAAAGTATAAAGCACACCAAAAGTCATAAAACCCAATATCATTATCTAAAACATTAAAAAAACCACTTATATTTAGCCAGCCCATTGAAACATAAAACAAAACTGCAAACAATTTAAAACCTGGAGAATAAAAAAAAGTATGACACCTGTAAATAGAAACTACATAGAGTGTGACTTCCTAGAAAGGCTGCTCCTCCTTTGCTGGAGGTATTGAAGCAGAAGCTGGATGGACACCTGTCAGGGATGCTTTAGTTGCACCCTGCAGTGCACAGCCAGCATTGAGCAGGAAGGTTGGACTAGATGATCCCTGAGGTCCCTTCCAGCTTTCTGATTCTATGAATACTGTAGCACCATCACTTGAAAATGCCTCATTCAAGCACTATGCATACTTCTCTGCAGGTGATTGAGAGGAGAGATGCCCAAGCTGATTTCAGGCAATGGGAAGGCACATATGGGATGATGCACCCCTGACAGTATGCTAATTGGCCCTGAAGGTGAGCTAATGCAACTATTTTTGCATTGTGGCTGGAGGAAAGACCCTTCCAATTCCCAGCGGCATTGGTCCATGGCAAGCAAACAGTGGGCCCACTGACCCACTCATATGCAGATGATGGCCTTGTAGCATTTCACAGCAAATGGGTGTCTGCTGCTGGATCCTGTGCAGCACATATCACCTTGCAATGGGCTGAACGATGTAGGAGGAACCCTTGCAGGCCTTTCCCTGCAACCACCATATGCTGCAATTTCTCATGCTCCATGTCACTGTTTTTCTATCCCTGCTGCTTGGCACTACAGAAGCACTCGCACATCTAAATGGGTCATTTCTAGCCTTTTGCTAGAACATGCCTGAAGAAGAACAAAACAAAACTCAGGGCTGTTTTGAGTTGCATGTTTACATGTGTTACCAAAATGAGACCTCAAGATCTGAACTCATTTGCACATTCAAAAAGGGATACTTAGCACATTGGGTGGGTGTGTATACAAAGCAACACTTGGAAGCTTGCAAATGATTTGTTCTGAGACTCTCTTCCTGCATTGTGAGAAAAGGAAAAAAACAATGCTTTGAAAGACATGGGTCTCTGAAAAGAAAGTTAACTGACCTGTGGCACTTATATAAAAAAGGGAAATATAAACCCCTTCTTTCAGTGGGATTTGCAAAATCTTGTATACACAACAGACAGGAATCCACAGAACAGTTCTTTCAAACTGGGATATTCACGGCTTACAAAAATTATTGGAAAAGGCAGGACACATTTGTAATGCCCAAATCCAATGCATTGTTGCCATCTAGAATTGTCTTGAATCCATAGCACCAGGCTTTGCATGTTCCATTAGTCACCATTTCTGTGCTTTTGTCCCGACAGAAATGGCTTGTTTGTGAATATTGCTTCTGTTCCTATGGACCAGAATTATGGAATCTGAGAAAATTACACAGAAGCAGCTTGCAAACGGTGTTCTTAATTTCAGCTGCCACAGGCAGGCAGGAGCAGATTTCAGTAACCCTTTATCCCACCCTCCAAAAATGGCTTTTATCTCTCTGCTGTGTCAGCCTTGGTCATGAATATCTGTTGTCTCCATTGCACAAAGCAACAACTGCTTCAAGACTGTAACAGGGTGATTTATCATCGTCACGGTGGCTTTTTTATTATTATTATTATTATTTTATTTTAAATGACTATCATTATTAAATCACCTTTGAGATTACATACATATTTATAAGTACATTATGCCAGGTTGAGGAAACCATTTGCGGGCTTATAAGAAAGCACTATTAGGTCATGAAGTTTTTACAGCTTATTTCGTGTTGGTTAAGTAGTGCTGCAGCTTTCCCCTCTATGGTAATTGTTGGCTGTAATTGAGAGCATCTGCTGCTTTTACTGCATAGGGCATTGTTTTCATATTGATTTGTCATTTTCTTTGGGCCAAATGGAAGATTTTTAGCTTGATGACTAGCAACTGCTATGTTTACTTTAATGTAGCACCACAGAGAAGGATGTCAACATGCCCTTCCTTCCTTCCTTCCTTCCTGTGCATTTAAGTAACTATATCCACAAAACATTTTCCACCACTGTATTCCAACCATTCACTTCCCAATCCCAGGAGCTCTGTAAGCATGTTCAACTGAACATGATTAAGTCAGGCACTTACCGTGACTTTTTTCTCTTGGAGCTGCTTTGGAGATGGTAAACTTTGATTGGTCGCCATCTGGCCAGACAGGGGGAAAGGGTGGGCCTGAATGACCGCTGGGAGAAGCCCCCAAAAGGTAAAAACAAACAGGGATGCAAGGAGGTGCAGGTGGCCCATGCACAAGCACAGCGCCGCCGCCTCCCTGGTTTGGACAGGGTTGCACTCCCCCTAAAGGAGCGGGTTCATAGTTTGGGGGTGCTTTTGGATCCAGAACTGTCACTTGAGGCACAGGTGAACTCAGTGGCAAAGAACACCTTTTATCAGCTTAGGCTGATATACCAACTGCACCCTTATCTGGACAGAGATAGCCTAACTACAGTTATCCATGCTCTCATAATGTCTTGTTTGAGTTACTGCGATGTGTTATACGTGGGGCTGCCTTTGAAAATGGTCCAGAAATTTCAACTGGTAGAAAACAGGGCAACACGTTTACTAACAGAGACTGGCCAATGAGACCACTTCATGCCAGTCCTTTTCCAGCTTCATTGGCTGCCAGTCCAGGTCCAGGCCTGATTCAAAGTGCTGGTATTAACATTTAAAGCCTTAAATGGCTTGGGGCCAGGCTATCTGAAGAAACGCCTCCTGCCATATGCACTTACCCAGACCCTAAGGTCATTCTCAGGGGTCCTTCTCCGTGAGCCCCTGCCAAAGGAAGTGAGACAGGCGGCTACTAGGAGGAGGGCCTTCTCTGCTATGGCACCCCGGCTGTGGAAAGAGCTCTCTGAGGAGGTTCGCCTGGCACCTACACTATTTTCTTTCAGACACTAGGTGAAGACCTTTTTATTCTCTCAGCAATTTAACAGACTATAAATTTTATTTTAACCTTGCTGTTTTAAATTTGTGTTTTAAATTTGTATATTTCTGCTCTGCTCCTGATTTTATCCTGGTTGTGCTTTTATATTGTATTTTATATCATGCTTTTATACTGTATGTTTTATATTTTGAATGGTTTTAATTTTTGTGAACCGCCCAGAGAGCTTTGGCTATTGGGCATTATGCAAATGCAATAAATAAACAATGGGCATGTGAGGAGGCGCCTGTGCACATCTACAGATTAAAAAAACAAAAATGGGGGGGGACATAAAAGGGGTAGCCAAAGGCACGTCAGAGGGATGAGAGCTGGCTGCCCCTTTCCTCCCCCCTCCCCGGTGTTCTGCCTAGCAGTGGCAGCACCAACATACACATACCGGGAAGGAGCGCCAATGCAAGAGCCCGAGGCTTCACGGCGATGATGGCTGCTGTCAAGGTGGGGCCTGGGAGCTCCCTAAAAAGTGGTGGTTCCCATTGGCAAAATGAACTTCTGCTTTTGGGGCATCCAATTTGTGTGAATCCCGCCCCTGCCCCCCCCACACACACACACATACAAGCTGCTCCAGAATAGTATGGGACATCACATGGAGGGCTGCAGTAGGTAGAGGGGATCAAAGAATATTCCATGACCTGCTTTGCACAAACACAAAGCTTGACCCCAGCCTTTTTAGGCCAGTGGGCACATTTGGAATGTTAAGGTGTTGTGCACACTCTCACAAAGTGGGTGTCATGAGGGGTTGCTTGCCCATGGGTGCCATAGTGGGTGCAGCCAGCCACAAAATACCCATTTCCCAGGAGGCAAACTCATGAGGCTAAAAGAAAAGGAGCTTGCCCATGAACCAAAATATGAAATAGAGCTGAGGCTGGGATGCATTCTTGGAAACAAAGATGTTGCAGCACTGGCGGGCACTGGACTCCCAGTTAATTTTTTAGAAAAATACAAAACTTTATAAATTCTACAGAAACAGGAGGGTAGGATCTTGGCAGGCACCAAGAAAGGTGCATGTAGGAACATTGGTACCTACAGACATCATATTGGGAATCCCAGTACTAACCACTACCCTTCTGCAATCCTTCTGAGAAATATGTTCATTTTTTGTTCTTCCATCACTGCCATTAGCTAAGACTCCGCAGACAACATTTGGCCCTCATTTACAATAGCGTGTGTGTCTGCATAAATGCCATGAAGCTTAATCAACTTTATGGCTGCACAAGTGCTAATAGAATCTTGCTCATTCTCCTTGCTGTATTTGGCTCTGCATCACCAACTGAATTAAAAAGCAATAAAAGTGGACATTTTGTCACTAAAAAGAAATTCAGCAAACCTGACTCTTAATGCAAACAGGGAGCAGATATTATAAGAGGAAGATAGTGACTATTCTTTTAATAGCTGCCTTTCAGAATGGAATGACACTTTGAAAACATTACATTAACATTGCACTGAACTTGAGAATAAATCTAAGTACAATAATTTCACGTCAGCTCAAGCGGACAGTGTTTGGGTAAATTTTTAGACAAATCTATCCTTAAAACAGTGACACAGAAGACAGCAGCCAGCAAAAGTTGTACAGCTGTTCCAGTCACAGTACTGCCGGTAGTATTAACGAACATGCTAATGGGAAAGTTGATAACATTTAACTACTGTTATCTGCTGCACACTGTTAAGTAGAAAAAGAATATATTAGAAGTACTATTAATTACAGTTGGACTCTTCAGGTTGGAAAAAATCTTTAAGATCTGAGGCTTGCAAGAGGCAGGAGCAGGCTAAAATGCTATTTGCATTTTCCGTATCAGTACCAAACATCCGAGGCCCTCAGCCAAGCGACTTCATAGCAGTGCTGAGGAAAGGATTTGATTTCCTTCATAAGTTTTAACCCACCAACAGGCCTCAGCATTGAGCTGTCACAGGGCTTATCTACACCAAGCAGGATATTGCACTATGAAAGCAGTATATAAAAGGCAGGAGCCACACCAAGCAGGATATAGTGATATGAAAGTAGTATATGGTATGTGTCAATGAGCCCCAACAGTTGTCAGTGCACTTCAATACCGCTATACAGCAGTAGTGTAGCTCCTGCCTTTTATATACCACTTTCATAGTGGAATATCCTGCTTGGTGTAGATGTGCCCACAGTCTGTATTGCGTCCTGTGTTGTTGAAGATTAATATGAAATAGTGTCCACATCACTTCACAATGTTTTGCATTGGTTTGCTCTGTTCCATAATGGTCCATTACTTTTATTTAACAGCCTTCCCCCACCCACTATGGATGTGAGAAAGATTTAAAAGCATGTCCGCTCAACAGCTTGGCGATATAAGGAAGATTAAACAAACAGAACTTTTCCTTCTCAATATCAGCCAGTGAGCTTGTGATTAATATTGTACTTATAACATCGTAATATTGTACTATGTTGGCCTTTTTCGTTTCCATTTTCCTTATATAAAGCCCTAAACAATAGGGCTGTGCAAGGACACACACTCCCAATCCATTCTGGATCCTGATCTGCAACTTACAGACTGGGTCCGCTCCACCCCGTGTCAATCCGCCTATGGTCCGCTCCGCTCTGCTGCGGAGATCTGGATCCGGATTAGAGCTCCGTTTCCCCCCCCTCCATGGACTTGCATTGAAATTCAAACGCCTATAACTTTTTTACTGTTAACGTTACAAACCTCAAAATTGGCACCATGAGAGTTTATCCATGTATCCACATTCATGCCAAGCTCCAAGCAAATCCAAGCATGACCTGATTTTGGGGGACTTTTTGAAAACCCTACACCCCATTTTCAGAAATGTGATTTACTCCAACATTTTTACAGATTCAAACTTGCAAATGGGACCCTCACAGATGCCACCTGGATCCACATTCATGGCATGTTTCACACAAATCTGAGCAAGCCCTGATTTTTGGCGGGTTTTTTTTATTATTATTTTAAACATCACCCCCTAACCCCAATTCACACCCCTTTTGAGAACTCTGTCAGTTTTCATGTTAGAAACCGCAAAATCAGCACCATGAGAGCTTATCCATGTATCCACCTTCATGCCCTGTTGGAAGCAAATCCGAGCCTCTGCTGATTTTAGGGGAGTTTTTGAAAAACCTACACCCCATTTTCAAAATTGGATTTACTCTGACATTTTTACAGATTCAAACTTGCAAATGGGCACCCTCACAGAGAGCTTCAGCTATTGGGCAGTATAAAATGTAATCAATCAAGCAAGCAAGCAATGCCATCTAGATCCACATTCATGGCATGTTTCAAGCAAATCTGAGCATGTCCTATTTTTTGGCGATTTTTTTTTTCGTTTTAAGCACGCTAATAGCTCCAACATCTTTCCTGCCCATAAGGATCCATTGCAAAGCGCTTGCCCATGGCAATCAATAATAACACAGAATTCTCCATAGAGAAACCATAGGGATCCATTGCAAAGCGCTTGCCCATAGCAATCAATAGGACAGATGATTTGGGGGAATAAAGATTTTTTCTAAATAAGGATCTTCATCTCAGATGAAACACTTCAAAAATGCACACACACACACCAAGAAATCTTAA
Source organism: Elgaria multicarinata webbii (assembly GCF_023053635.1). Classification (NCBI taxonomy): domain Eukaryota; kingdom Metazoa; phylum Chordata; class Lepidosauria; order Squamata; family Anguidae; genus Elgaria; species Elgaria multicarinata. The sequence continues at coordinate 88,119,168 of NC_086174.1, forward strand.
ACAGGGTGAGCGTGCAATGCAGCTGCCTTTTATCACAAGGAAGGATACCCTGAGTCAAAGCAAGACATGCACAAACCATCCCTGTGGGACGGGCACAGAGGAGGACAGGCAGCATGCCCTTGTATTATTTATTTATTTATTTTATTACATTTATATACCGCCCCACAGCCCCAGTTCTCTGGGCGGTTTACAATTAAAAATAGTAAACATTAAGAGTATACAAAAATTTAAAAAAACATAAAAACAGTATAAAAACAACAGTATCCATTTAAAAACAACAATTCTGGGGTCCATTAAAAACAAACTTAATGTTGTTAAATGCTGTTAAAATGCCTGGGAGAAGAGAAAGGCGCCAAAAAGATAACAACATTGGCGCCAGGCGAGCCTCATCGGGAAGATCATTCCACAGTCGGGGGGCAACCACTGAAAAGGCCCTCTCCCTTGTTGCCATCCTCCGAGCTTCCCTCGGAGTAGGCACTCGGAGGAGGACCTTAGATGTTGAGCGCAGTGTACGGGTAGGTTCATGTCGGGAGAGGCGTTCCATAGTGTAGCACTGGGAGCAAGCATGCCAGAGGCTTGTGGGGTTGAACCACAAAGCCCATTATCTATTACATCTCCCAGGCACCAGGAGGGCAGAGAGGCAGGCAGAGATGTACGACTATGCCATAGTTTTGTAACCCGCCCAGAGAGCTTTGGCTATTGGGCAGTATAGAAATGCAATAAATAAATATGGGGAAGTAAGTCCCAGCAGATACCCCACAACAACAGCACCCAGGCAGAGGCGGGAAGGCAGGCATGCTGCAGACATTTCTGGGGGGCACAAGTAAGTGAGCCAAGTATTGCTTCAAACCGTCCCTGTGAGGCGGGAACAGCACAGAGAGATGCCTTTTCTTTTGCATCCCATAACTAATAGGGGGCTAGGAAGATAAGAGTAAAGCTTTGTGATACTTGCTTCAGAGTTGATTGACTGCACTGTGATCACAGCCATTATTAAACAACAACAATAATAATAATGTTAATAATAGCAGTACTAATATTAATAATATTATTGATAATAATCACAACAACAATAAGAAGTTGAACCACAATGAAAGCCTGCCTGACTTCACTGAAGAGGGAAAGCCAGGAGAGTTTGGGCTATGGGGTGGTATATAAATTTAATAAATAAATAAATAAATAAATAAATAAACAAACAAACACAGGAAGTGTGGAATTAAAAGCAGCAGTGTTGCTGAATCACAACAAGAAGAATTGTTTTAAAAGGCTATGTCTGTCTTTTACCAGTAAGTGGAAAGTGGACGTGCCCAGGGGGATGGGGAACTGTTGTGCCAATTTGACTGCTCCTGTCTAGGTATCAATCTTTGAGAAGCTGCATCACACTTCAACTCGTGGTGCTCCTTGGCTTCTCCAATGGCTAACCTTTGGAGGGTTCTGACGACCCTCCAAGGGTAGGAGTGTGCACTGGGCACGTCCACATGCCCTATGGACATCATCCCCTTGCACCACATCTATTCAATTGTTCATCAAGGTTAGAGTGGGTAGCGGTGCTGTGTTTCCTATCTGTTATTTATTTAGTAGTATATGATTTAAGGTTGTTTTTGTGCGTTTCGTGGGGCTCCTGTTTCAAAAAATACTGGGAAAAGTCTGTTCAGACAAAGAAAGAAAAGTAAACCCAAATTACTAAGTATCCTGTTTTGCTTATTCTCCCCCCCCCCTCCAACATTGGGATTGGAGGATGCTTCATCAGGTGATCATGATTGGGAGTTGAACCTGCCTCTCATCACTTCAAAAATGTTGGGTTATTGTGCCAGAACTTTTCTCTCTCTGGAACTCTGTTTGTGCTCAGAAACAAACACACATCACGCAGGTCTTACACAGCAGAGCTGGTTTATTTCCTTCAGGCTTCTGTGCAGTTCAATTCAGATCAGTTCAGATCAGCACACTGAGGCATACACAGAGAGCAGTGATCATAGAGCAGTGATCAGTTCCATTTTACACAAGTGAGAAACTATATACACATCTTACACAATTCTTATCTACATTACATACAGCTGTGATGAGGCTAACTTAGAATCTTGGCAAGGTTCCCAGAACAGCCTCTATCTCAAGGTAATTGCCCACAGATAGACTTTCTCTGTTTAACCCTGAGATAGCCATACACACACAATTTTAATGACTAAGCAAGTATTTCTTTTCATATACTTAACAAAAAAAACCTTACCCCCTCCTGCTTTTAGTCATTCTAAACAAATTAATAGCAAGCAAACCGCAGGCCAAAAATGTCCGAACATCTCCACAAATGACCCCCAACTACCACTCTCTAAGCACAGTAAGTTTCAGCGATGTGGGTTTCAAAACAAAAAAGTTATATGTTAATCTTTTCCGCAATGCAATCCTATGGGAGAAAAATATCCAAAATGGCGGGCAGAGCACTTCGCGAAAAGCAGATTGATTCACTTGTGGTCACTTCTCTTTGCTATGCTTCGCTAGCCCCCGACTCGCTTCTCCTCTGCCTATAATGGAGGCAAAGCTCCCCACTTTGCTATCGCTTCTAAGAACCAAAGAGAAGCGGAGCACAGCCCTACTAAACAACTTGAGGCTGGGATACCTAGCAGACCACCTTCCCTTGTATATATCCAGGAGACATGTAAGATCTTCAGAGGAAATCTTGCTGGTCATTCACACATAGAAGCATTCACATGAAACGGGGATAGGCAATCCATGGCCCTCGGACTAATTTCAAAAGCCCTCTGCAACCAATCAGTTAAGACCTTAGGCAACAATGAGCCGCAGAGGCCCACCTTTAACTCTTGTTCTGCCCTCCACTGGCATGCTACCTCTAACAGATTACCCTGCCCCCCGCCAAAAAAAAACACACCATACCTCAATGTGGCTTCTGGTAAGAGAAAAACATTTCCCCACCACCACCACTGTCATAAAGCATTTTCTGTTTTAAACTAGGGTGACCAACTGTCAGGATTTCCCCGGATTTGTCCTGGTTTTTGTTCTTTCCATGGTGTCAGGGGGGATTTTCTATAATTTTCAATAATGTCCTGGAATGACACACCTTCCCCTTTAAGGCTGCCATTAGCATGGCAGGAGGGAATGACATGCTTTCTTGAGGCACATCATTCTCCCACCCCGAGCTCCAATTGAGGTCTTAAAGGGGAAAGTGGGTCATTCGTGGACATTATAGAAAAGGCCCCAATTGGAGTGGATGGTGGTGGTACAGAATGAAATCCTTTCCCCTCCTCCACTCCAATCGGGTTCTTTAAGGTGGCGGGGGAATAACGTACTTTCTGCAGGACTCAGAAAGCTGCTTCCCCCACACACACACACTAGGTGTCCTCTTTTTTGGTTTCCCAAATATGGTCACCCTGTTTAAACACTAATGTGAACATGTGGGTGTGGGTGGGTGTGATATGCGGAATAAAATCATATACACCTGGGAGTCAAGACTGGACATGCAGGGGGAAATAAACCTCTGCTACTATATACTGTAGGCATAGACTGTGTCAGATCTTTCTTCTATACTTACTTATGATGGTGGCCCATCATATAGTGTTTCCTGATACAGAACTTTCACATGGCCAATTTTTTAACTAGATGGGACATGGTGGAGCCCAGACAGCCAATTGCTATTTGGGGGGGAGGATGAGATTACAAACGCTAACAAACTAAAAGTTCACAATGGTGAACTGATAACTTAGGGGAACACCAAAATTCTCCCATTCAGTAAATACAGAACGTATGTACACCAGTTGCTGGGGGCATGGGCAGGAGGGTGTAGCTGCACTCATGTCCGGCTTGTGGTTTCACATGAGTGGGTGGTTGTCCACTGTGTAAACAGAATGCTAGACTAGCTGGACCAGAATGCTGCACCAACTTTAAAATCACTTCACCGTCTGCCAATTAGTTTCCAGGCAAAGTATAAAGTGTGGGTTATTACCTTGAAAGCCCTGCATGGTTTGGGTCCAAGTTACCTGTAGGATTGCCTTCTCTGGTACAATCCGCCCTGCACACTCAAGTCCTCTGGGAAGAATTTACTTCAGTCAGCCAAAACTAGGCTGACAACCATTACCCAGAAGACCTTCTCTCCTGCCACTCCCAGACTCCTTGGTGAAATAATATCCTTAGACATGGGAAGCCTACACGTCAGGAAGAAGGCTTCTAGCATCTCCCCCACCCCCAATTCATTCTGAGATGATATAGCTCCATCTGGACCACATTTAAACTAGAGATGGGTAGCCTTACGCAGAGAGAATTCATTATTTACTTGGAAAGTAATGGATTTGTCCCCATGAGCTCAGACGAGAGTTCTCCTTTAATACAAAATGTCATTCCCTGTATACAGGTTATTGCGATGTGCAATATTAAGTTGCATTTTGGGAGCTGCAGTTTGGAATCACATAGTGTGGCATGATGGCATGTATCACCACGTTATGCCTTCTTTCTGATTGGTTGGGTTGCCTGTGTAATGATGATGTCATATGATGTTTACTCGCTGTCGCCAATCGCTGGTATGAAGATGAACCTGCAGAGTCTTCCTCCTTGCACAGCCAGGGTGCCAGTGGTGGCAATAACAAGTGAAGCAGCTAAGGAGACTGCTTCAAGTCAGTTTTGTTTTGTGAGGAGAGGGCGGAATAGGTGGTAGGATGACTGAACATGCAAAGGGGGACTCTATGTACTACTTACTGCACATGATCCAAAGCTTGCAATCAATTCCAAACTAAATAGCAAATTCATAGTACATCGATCCAGGCTCACTGCAAAGGTGAGCATTACAAATGGATGTGCTTCAACCAATGAGCCAACTAATTACGAAATTGTTATCACTGTCATTTTAAGAATTGGCACCCAACTTTGCTTTGTTCCTCCTGCCTCCCCTCCCTTTTCCCTTCTGTGTCATGTCTTTTAAATTGTAAATCTGAGGGCAGAAACTGTCTTGTGTTTTTATTGGACTATGAGCCACTCTGGGAAGCTTTGCAGCTGAAAAGTGGAATAAAAATGTTTTAAGGTGCAATCCTACGCCGGTTCAGTCAGAAAAACATCCTACAACTCCCAGTATTTCCCAGCCACCCTGGCTGGGGGGTGTTGGGAGCTGTAAGACTTTTTCTCTTTAGATGGGCATAGGATTGCACCTTTAATAACTGTATTAACATTGCTTGTGTCACCAAAACCCTATTAAGATGTGTTTTCCTTTTACAAGCTATGTAAGAGGAAACATGGCTAAACAGCAGCATGAGTAGGCTAACTAGAAATCCTATTCAATAATGTTGTTACCTGGCATATCTGTGAATTGTTTCTAAATTAATTAATTTCCCTCAAGCCTCTAAAATAATCAAGAGGAGCCCATTATTCCCTGTGTCTTTCATTGACAGCCAATGCCAGTGTCTTTAAAACAGAACACATCCTAAGCATAGTCGACCCAAGAAATTACTTGTATATGGGAGTAGCAACTCGTGAAAATTTAGTTTCCTCCACTCTTCCTTTGGGATTTGTCAAGCAGTATGAAAGCATAGTTTTGCAGGAAAAGTTGAAGGAAAGCCAATAAAAGGACTTAGCATGGGGAAAGCCATGGTGTTCTGAAGCCGCAGTAATGACTATGTTACAAATGGCTTAATATGTTTGTAGAAACAACTGAAAAACAGCAACACAATTACTTTCCTATAGCACGGTGATATAGAAATGAACAGCATCATTTCTGAGCTCTTCACAACTAGATTTGAACTATCAGTTTTGTTTGCATTGTGCCTGGCATATTGTGCACACAGCATGAAACAAATTGTTTTATTTTATGGTAACTTGCCTACTTTGATTAATTGTGCAGCTCAGCTTGTTTATTAACTTACCTTATGTATTTACTAAGAAATGGAAAACGTTGCATCCAGTGGAATAATCATGCATATGATCTGCTGATTTGCATGGGGTGGGGGGAATCAATACTGTGTCTGGAACTCCACCCATATTAAAATTCATCCTGAAACTTGGATTTCTTTTAAAGCAGGGAAGTGTACCAAGATCCATGTTGCTTCTGGAGGATTGGCTGCACTTAAGTTCATCCCATTAGTGCTCTATTGTTTTTAGCACCAGCACCCCCCCCCCAAAGAGCATTTTGTAGGTTCACAGTTTTATTTTTGATATGTGCTGACCCTTTCAAACCAATTTCATATTGGGTGTGTGAGTGAAAACTTAAAAATGGAGTCTGTGTTGTACTTAAAAGAAATCTAAGATGGAGTCTGTATTGCATTGTGAGAGAAATTCAAAATGGAGTTTTGTGTGGAACTATGTATGTGAAATTATAATGGAGCTCTGTGTAAAAAGTAAAAGAGAGTAAAAGAGAGTGAAAGTAAAAGAGAGGCATGATCAGCAACTTGTTATCTAGAAGTTACAGAACACAGGCTTCTAATCCTGAAGGCTGAGTTCATAATACTTTTAGCCAGCTCGCACAGAAAAGAGACATGCACATTGAGATTGTTTTTCAACTAATAGGTAACTTATTAATTTTCCTAATATGGTAATAAGTCCCTGTTTTACCAGTTTCTGCTATCAATAAAAGCTAAAGATTTTATAATGGCCAGCACCTCACTTCCACAATGGGTGAGGGTCCGTATGTACATGAGAATAAAACAAACCCTGAGTGAATTGAAAAGTCATGTATTCATTCCTCCACAGGCTGTATGCAATTAACTCATCCTGCCAACAGAAATGCCTCCGCCATCAGAACACTCCCCCCTAAAGCCCCCATGCACCCTCAAATCCTGCTCTGGAGGGCTACGTGCGGGACTGCAGCGGTGGGAAGGAAAGCCATATTGTGCAAACAAAAGTCTGCTTGTTCAATGGTGAATTTCATGCACCATGTAAACCCACATGCACAAGAACTACTAAGTGTTTCTGAAGCCTAAGACTATAAAACCCATGATGAATTATCACTGTGAGAAACATACATGTGGGGCCTCTATAATTTAAGCAATCAGTTTACAATACTACCAAGTTTATCAAGGCAAAAGGAATCAGCTGAAACCTGTAAAGCCTGTTTTCCCCCATAGAAAATCATTCTTTTGGTTGGTAAAAGTTTTCCAAACAAAATTTCTCCTCCATGTTTTGCACATTTCTATGCAAAACTTTTGAAAGTGGGCCGAGTAGTGATCAATGACCAGGGTGTGTGGTAAGGCCATCCAATAATTGCTTTGGCACAGATTCAATGTTCACTGTACCACATATCCTGCAATACTAAAAAGATCATAAATCAGACTAAATATATGTAGTTTTCCTTTGCGTCAGTGCAGACATCACAATAAACCATGGGCTCGTCCACTGTCCCTTGCCCTCCTCGTCTGGAGCAGCTATAAGGAGGATTTCAGAAAATTTTCCTTCCACTTTTGATTAATCAGCATATACTGTTACATCAGAACCCTAAACTGTAGTTAATCTTAACTATGTTTTGTTAAAATAAAAGACAGCTTCATAATCCATGGTTTGGCATTGGCTTTTTTCAAACTAACCAAAGTTATGAATTTTTGTGAACCGCCCAGACAGCTCCGGCTATTGGGCGGTATAGAAATGTAATTAATAAAATAAATAAATAAATAAATGATTAACTTTATCAGGTTTGGACAAAATGACAAGCTGTGATTTATCAAAAACAGAAGCAAAAGCTTCCAGTCTTGAGGCCATGCTGGAGGAGGAGAGACAGAGCACACAAGCCCCATGCTTACTCCAGCTCATTCTCAACATGATAAACATCTAAACCAGCTATATGTCTTGTAGTAGTTCTGTTGTCTTTGTACTTCAGGGGTGGCAACTTGTGTCCCACCAGATGTTCTGGCCTACAACTCTCATCAGCTCTAGCCATCATAGCCAATGATGGGGATGGATGGGAAGTGTATACCAAAATATGTGGATGGCCACAAGTTACCCATCGAACTCTGCTAATATATAACAATAAGGTTGTTCAACTATGATTTTTAGGGAATGCTATATTAACTAACTTTCTGCAGCAACCCATTTATGTTGACGGCATTTTGTAATATGTCCAGGCAATAGCCATCAGTGAAAAAGATGAGTTTGCCCATGATTGACTTCTAGTATGAATATGGTATTAAATGATTTTTCTGAATATATCACCATATGTTGCTTGGAAACTAAACACAGCATTTCTCTCTTATTCTCTTCATTTTTCTGCCTTAACACACACACACCCAAATATTTATTTAAGCAATTGCTCAATACAACAAATATTTAACAACTGTTATTTAAAGAAAATACCAGTGATTGTAAAATGCTCAATATTCACACACTGGGGGGGGGGGGGACTGACTGACTAGGAAAATGAAAAAAGAATAGCACCAACAAGATGACTCAACCCAATCTACCATAAACTCTACTGTTGGAATAAAGGAAGCTTGCAGTAACCAGGAGTGCATTTTTGTGTGAATACAGTATGTGTTCCACTCAGTTCTGGAACTCCAAACAAGTTTTCTGGTCTCAGAATTCTTGAATTCTAAGAGTTGTTTTGCACATAATGCCAATTCATGGCTTATTTAACCCATGAATCGGTGGGACCACAAGCAAGAGAGCAAGCACACTAATTCCTGCACACTCATCGCTTCCAGTTTCAATCAGCTTTCATCAATAACACAGAAATGCCCCATGGTGTGAACTCTGAACCCAGAACTCTGGGTTGTTGTAGGGTTAAACAACAGTTTAACCCTACAACAACCCCTTGCTCATTCCACCAACAACCCATGGTTAAACCATCCATAGGCTGTTAAGTGTAAACCAAGTCTAATGGCGCAAATCTCTGCATGTTTACACACACAAAAATCCTACAATTGTAGGCCTTTTTTTGTCTGAACATGCATAGGAATGTGTATTTCTTTTGCACCCAGTTCTCAACGGTTGATCTATGCTTTCTAGTAGGGTGACCATATGAAAAGTAGGACAGGGCTCCTGTATCTAACAGTTGCATAGAAAAGGGAATTTCAGCAGGTGTAATTTTATATATATGGAGAACCTGGTGAAATTCCCTCTTCATCACAACAGTTAAAGTGCAGGAGCTATATTAGAGTGACCAGATTTAAAAGAGGGCAGGGCACCTGCAGCTTTAACTGTTGCGATGAAGAGGAAATTTCACCAGGTTCTCCATATATACAAATGACAGCTGCTGAAATTCCCTTTTCAATACAACTGTTAAAGATACAGGAGCCCTGTCCTCCTTTTCATATGGGGCAGATCTACACATCGTTGTGAAGGCGATTCAGTGCACCTTTTTTAAGTACGTACCTAAATGAGGCGCCTCTTTCTTAACTGCCTCATGCGCCTTTTCTTTCGTTTCGTCAGAGCGGTTCACACTTCTGTCCCTTCCGTCCCAAGTGGGTGTTTCTTAGGGGCTGGCTTTGGGGGATGCTTGTGATGTTCTCCCTTGCTCCCCCCCCTTTTTAAATTCCTCAAATCCCAGAATTCCCTGTTTGGGTCGTTGTGATCTTTGTGGAGAAGATGGAGTCCATGGACAGCCAAACGGAGTTAGTCTGCACCATGGCTGTTTCGATCAATTTACTTCTATGTGCTCTTCGAGCACCCTATTTCTAGAGGAGGAGGAGGAGGAGGAGATCCCGCAAACCTGAAGACCCATTAAAATTGACAGGACTTATGTGAGTCATGGCTAAATTGTCTCATTGATTTCAATGGGTCTTCTCTAAGCATGAGTAGGCATGGATCCAACTCATAGTTTATTTCATGGTAGGAACCTGAAAATTGCAGGGTAAACTGTCCGAAAAGGCTAATATTTCATCATTATTAAGAAAACATTGGCGTAGTATTGGACAGCCTACTATAATATCATTCCATTGCCTAAAAATCTTTTATGTTTCTAGAAATGCTGTTAAAAATAAATGCATGGCTTCATTAACAATGACTTTACATTTTGGTCTATCGTGTAACAAGTCAAGCTGATGCCATTTATTTCCAAAATAATGAAGATTCCAAATACAGTGAAAGATAAATAAAATTAAATGCTTCAGGTTCATATATTTTTACATAATCATGCTGCCATTTACAATACTGCATGAATCAGCTGCATGGCCAAAGAGGAGAGAGAAAATGACATGCTATAAAAAATATAACACCTACAGTCATTTCTGTAGTCATAAACAACAAGAATATTAACATTTCATCTAAAAAGCTTTGCTTTACTGTCTCAAAAATAAATACAAATGAAAGGATTTCTGTCAGTTCATCATTTTTAACAACTTGTGTAAGTGTGAATGTAATGTTTATTGCTCCATTTTTATACTTCTGTCTTTTTGAAAGGAAGCTGTAGTAGCTTAATGAAATAATGGTTACTAAGCCACAGAGGCAGTAAGTCTGAAACCACTTACACTTATGCTGTCATCCAGCGTGCAGCTACCACTTAGGTTGCTTTCAAAAGTGATGTGAAAAAAATGCTTCTTCGTTTTTTGTTCTTACAGTGGGGTGATGGGTGTTTGGCTTAAAATATGCCATGAAAAAATACCTATTTTCAATAATTATGAGTATCCAAACCAATGTGGATGTTTAACTTAGACATCTTCTGGTTCAAACATAATGTTAAGCCATAGCTTAACCATGGCTTGTTGAATAAGCAACAACTCAGCTCACCAGTGTTCAAAAAACCCACAGTTGGTGCCTCCTATGGAAATACCTGGCTGCTATACCAAAGCCTTTTGTGATGCCAAAGGACACCCAGGGATTCGCTACAAAGGCTTTTTTTAAAAAAAAAGAGAGAAAAAAAAGGTTAGCTGCAATAATGGGGCAGGGATAGGGTGGCCAAAAAAAACCTATTTGCATAAAATGTGGATATTCTAAGATATGTAGATGCAAATGTAGAAATAATTATAATTTAAATAGAAATACAGTACATCTCACCAGTGTGGAAGACTAACCAGGTGACTTGTGTGCCCTGCTCAATGTACTATTGCTGAACATCTTTAAGGCCCAGGTCTTCCTCCTGATGTTTCTTTATCTTTAAATTGTACCTGGACTAGACAGCCCTTCAAAATAAGGAGTGCCCTCTGACAACCTTTGAAATTGAGAACTGACCGTTGTTGGGTTGTTGTTGTTTTAAAGGACTCATGGCCACCCTATGCAGGGAAACATAAATTCTTTCCTCCACTTAAGTCTTTGACCAGTCTCAGCACATTCAAACTTACTTACACACAGAGAGAGACCTAAAGTGTCTGTTACAGAGGTTCAATCTTCCTTTCTGACTGAAGGCTGCTCTATCTGCCTCATCTCTTCTTCACCACACCACTGCCTTCCCCAGAATTCCTTCTCAGCTGCCCTTCTTCATACTTGTACTCCTGCTGTCTCTTTTTCTTCCTCACCAAAATTTCTCTCCCTTTTCCTTCTTCTTCTCCAGCACCATCAGTCATTTCAAATTTTTATTCCACTCTCCTCTCTCTCCATTCTGTGCCCCTCCCACTTTAAACGGCTCACGTCCCAAGCCCTTAAGGAACTGGCATTTACAAGTAAGAAAATCACTGGTTTGAGTTTTGTCTCTGCCACCTAGGTGAGGATCTCAGTCTTAGCCCTCCACCTGCAAAATTGGGATAATACTCCTAACATGCCTTGTGGTAACCGATATGAAGTACTTTTTCAATGAGTTGTATAAATGCTAAATGCCAACTTACCTCTGTGAAAACGGGGGGGGGGGGGGAGGAGTTGTCAAGCAATGTGGGATCCCACTAATGCCAGCTCCAGGTCTCTGAGGGCCCTTGGGCAAGGCATCCTCAATTGTCCACCTCCTTCAGTGAGCCTACCTTCTCAGGCCCATTGCCACCAGCTATTGCTTTTTGTCATCATTACTACCACTTGCTTGCTTGCCAGGCAGAGCCAGTGAACAAGCAGACAGTGTGCCTCTCACCACCACTGTTGTCTGGCCCAGAGCAAGAGGCAGGTGAAGAGGAAAAGCAACGCCAGAGACTGCTGTCAATGGGCCTCTGATGGGGGCATGGGCCCTTAGGAAGTGCCCAAACATGCCTACCCTTGACACCAGTCCGGAATACCACAATACATGGCTGGTGTGGTCAGCATATTGGTGCTGGCCTGAACTTGACCATCAGTTATCCTAAAATTAAAATTAGTTCCATTGATGTATTACACTATAGCTATCAGGATCTGTCCTGCAGCAGCACCTGGCAGCTGCAGTGCACCTTGCCAGCTGCAGAGTAGTTGCAAGGCCCAGGCCCATAGCAGCAAGCACTCCTAGATGGGCTGATGAAAACCAGCTGGGAGCAGCCAGGGAAGGGCTATATAAGAACTGCATTTCCACTGCAGCCTTTGCCAGAGCAATATGGTCTACTGTAGTCCATTCCTGAGTCCTTGTGAGTTCTGTCCTTGCCTGACTGTGCCTTTTGCCCTGCTTGTCTCTGGACCATGCCTTTTGCCTCCAGCCCTGCTTGGACTCTGTTCTGCCTTTGGACTCTGAACCTTGCTTGCTTCTGGACCTTGCCCTTTGCCTCAGGCCCTGCCTGACTTGGTTGGGGGTTCTACTGCTGTCCATTTTGAGGCCTTACTGCCCATGCCCCGGACAATAGTATCCTATAAAAGGATGTAATGGAATGTAGGTATAAACTAGTTTATTCCCCCCCTTCCCCGCTTTCACATTGACTATAGCATCACATTTGTCCCACAGCTAGAGAGTGGAACAAGAGGGCATGCATGAGTGATGCCAGAGGAAAGCACTTTTGTGTGCAATTCTTCAGAGAAATTGTTCAAGAACACTTCATCCGTGGAACAGATTACCTCTAATTCTTCAAGGTTGGTGTCTGCATGGGTTATCTGCCAAGTAATTGTCAGTCACTTATGCTGAAAAGGACTGGGGTCATTTTAAAGAGCAATACGAAACACAAACATTTTGTGTCATTTTCTACTTTTCATGTGATACTATTACCAAATTGCTACTTTGACAAAACACATTAGGAAAATGTACTGTGCTGTCATTTTAACCACTGAGGGAGCCTAGCAGAAAGCAAAATTAGGTGGCTAGCAGCAGATTATTTCTGCTAAATGGGGGAGAAAAACAAAGTTGAACCCTACTGCTCCATAAAAATGAGCCCAGGCTCTCACTCTTTTTTCTTTAAATAGGAGAAGTGCGTTAAAATCTCTTCCTGTTGATAGCTATGGTAGAGCCTGGATGAAGGCTGTTGCCCAAATAGCTCACTTCATTGGCTTTTCACTTCCCTTCCTTGTTCAAATGAGATTGGACTCTGTGTTATCCCTCATAAAGCGAAGACTCTGTGACATTTCGTTTCATAACTTTCCTGTTCTGGCATGAACACCATATTCGTTAGGCATTTCCTGCAAAAAATCTTTTCAGGGTGCTTCCAGATAAGGCTTTCATTGAGCCATTGCCCTGCTTAGTTCATGGAATTTTACTGGGGTGGGGGTGGGGTGGATGGAGAGTCCAGATGTGGTTGTCTTCCATTTGTAGCCTTCTCATGCTTTCTCACTGCCTCTTCCATCATATTTCTTCCCAGAAAACATTCTATTAAGAAAGAAAAAACAGAATAGCTGCACAATACCTTTTGAATGTTAGCATTAGGAGCCCTAAGTCTGGAAGCACCCTCAGTTAGCTGCCTATTTTGGGGACCTGCATGTAGTTAAATATATGGCTTTTAATTTGGCCAAATATAATACCTTTACCTTCTCAAATGCTTTGATGATATGCTGGTGTTCCCCTGCCCTTCAGGGTTTGTCCTAGTAATAACAAGGAGATGGAAGCTGTGGAACACGTTCTTCTGTTCAGTAATTTTTATGTTGGAGATCATCATCAAATGATTATTCCTTTACTGGCCAGCCTACCAAGAAGGACAGCTCAATTTTATCTTAAATATTTGCTGACATCAAAATTCCATGGGCCAAATTCTCAGTGGCAGTGAAAACAAGGAAGCAATTAATTGTTTAACAGTGGAAGGATCCATTTTGGGGATGACCTTAAGTCAGATATAGGAAACCTATTTGGGCCCATGGGAACATTTGGCAATTCCCAAATGAGCCCACAGGTCCCAAAAGGTTGAGTACTCCAGTCCCAGAATGTGACACCCCCTTACCCTTGCCCCAAACCTTTAGCCCATCTACCAGTCATTGGGGGGTGTCCAGATTTGTACAATTTTCCCTCATTCTAAAACGTTGAAATGCGTCTCCTAAGGCTTAGTTACTAGCATTAGAGCTTTAAGCTGCAATATGATTTTTTTTCGTATTTTGGCCCCACCCCCCATTTGTACTTGACCCTGATTTCTATGCCTTCTGCGCCCCCCGCCCCAACCACCACCACTGGAATGTGGCCTTCAAAAGCTTCTTTGAAAGTGAATTTGGCCTTTGGGCTAAAAGACGTTCCTGTCCCTGCAATAGTCCATCCAAAGTAACCACAGTAGTTTACAGACATTCACTCAGGAAGTCTTTGGGTGATACACACACCAACAAAAGGCATCAAGTTAACAAATGTCTATTTGCTTCCCTTTAGAAAGATCACCCTCACTAAATATATTCAATAAAAAATGTTTGCTGCAGTTGTTGTTGTTTTAACCCCTGTGGGAAATAGTTAGCAGGACTCATTGCTACTTCCAGGTTGCACAGATGTTACAAGAGTGATGTGAACTACTAGACAGCATAAGTTTCAAGAAGCACTTACCAAGATAACACAATAAAAATATGCTGTAAAAACACAGAATCTGCAGTTAAATGTCAATGTTCCTGGAGAAGAAATAGCAACACTTTCTGAACTAAGCAAGTTGTCTGCTCCTTAGTGTTATGATTATGTAAAATTATGCAGCCTTTTCATTACATTTTCTGTGAATATTTTATTACTTTTCCAACTGGGGGATGCTTCAAATTCCCTGGTGTGGACATACTTTCAGATTCCAGAGTTAATTCTATTCATCATTGACAGCTCAAGTCAGATCCCCTAATTCTGAAAACAAATCTTCCTAGCTAGGGAAAAGGGGTACTCTCCACAAGCACTGCTGCCATGTACTTTTCAACGATTTCAGTAGAAATTGCCTGGGGCTTCTGCTGCAGAAGCTCCATTGGAATGAATGGGGTATGAAACACCAGGGTTCACTGGGCTGTTCTTTGGCGTATTCAAGGATGCATCTCCCCAGTTTTCATTCATAAATGGTTATCATGCTCTTTTTCCACTTTCATAGCCTCCCTATCTTCAACAGGATTTAGGAATAACCAATTTTTCATTCCAGATCTACTAACAATATTTTTGTTTGTTTTTGTTTTCTTATCAATAGTATCCCACTCTCCCAGTTTATACAGAGAGTTAACAGTTTCTGGTTAACATCGGGTTCTGGATGCAATATCATCCCTTAGTTGCTTGTTATTTTTTTGCTCTGTGAAAACCTATATCTGGTGTAGTGTGATTATTGTATGTGTTATAAAATTCAAATAAATAAATAAATAAATAAATAAAAGAACCTGGTGTAGTGTGATTATTGTATGTGTTATAAAATTCAAAACCTACATCTGGGAAAGCCCAAAACCTTTCTTCCATGTTGTAAACATTTGATGACAACAATGATAATTTATATACCTCTGAACATATTTAAAAATCTCTCTCGTTAGGCTGCAATCCTATGCACACTCACCTGAGGTAGGCCCCACTGAGAATAGTAGAATACATGTGAAACTAACAAAAAATCTGTAGGGCTGTCCCATGCAAACTGATACCACCATTAATGTCTTTCAAGTTACCACAGGAATCTGTAGTTGGTTTATTCCCCCCTCCCATTAGACTAACATGGCTATTCCCTCCAGAACTGTTCCTGTCAAAGATTTGGGCTCAGTTAAACAGGGTAATTCCAGGAGAGGACAAGTCCAGATGATTCCAGATTTTTGTTCCCCACCATGTTTCTTCTATTAAAATATAAGCCAACAGAATAAACCAATTGAGAAAGCACCATCAGTCTAGAAAACTAGGGCTAAAAAACTGAGCAAAAGCCCTTGGTTTCATTTGGAAAGAAACAAATATTCATAACAAGGTGGCCTGAACAGACAATCCCAGCTGCATTAATCAACCAGTGGCAGTCGACCCCCTGAGAACTGCCATCTCATGAGTGATTTCACTAACTGAAATTCATGGGCCTAGACTGAGGACTGCAGAACAAAACTGACCTATTATAAGTGAGTATCAAAAGTGAGTCAAATTGCAAGGGCTGTTAAAGATTTCCAAACTAATTTTCTAACTTTTGAGGGGAGAGTTGGTACACTTCCCACATGTGGTTTGAGAGGCAGAAACTGTGGCATGCTTCAAACACGTTGTGAAAACATATTTGTTTACATGCGTTTTCTCTGGGACCTGGTGCTGTCCTGTTTTATTGTTGTCTTTGCAGGAAAAAATGTAAACTATTATGTATCATATTTTATTGTATTATACATGCATTTTAGGGTATACCACTTAATGTTATTATATTATATTGAGAGCCTCGTGTGGCGCAGAGTGGTAAGCAGCAGTTACTGCAGCCGAAACTCTCCCCACGGCGTGAGTTTGATCCCAGTGGAAGCTGGTTCTCAGGCAGCCGGCTCAGGTCGACTCAGCCTTCCATCCTTCCGAGGTCGGTAAAATGAGTACCCAGCTAACTGGGGGAAAGGTAACCGCGACTGGGGAAGGCAATGGCAAACCACCCCGCTACAAAGTCTGCCAAGAAAACGTCAGTGAAAGCAGGCGTCCCTCTAGAAGTCAGGAATGACTCAAGTGCTTTGCATGAGAGGTTCCTTTCCTTTCCTATGCATATTTAGACAGAAAGAAGTCCTACAACTTCTAGCACTTCCCAGACAGCCTTGTCGGCTGGGGAATACTGGGTGTTGTAGGACTTTTTCTGTCTGGAGTGTACCCTAAATAGCATAGAAGTATTATAAATATATAATAAATAAAAGCAAAGGATATGTTGATCCCTGCAGCAATGCTAGACAGGCGCCATCCATTTTTAAAAAGTGCAGGGCTGACTTATATCAGAAAATGCTTTTTTCTACCATCATACTTATTGCTTATTAGAATGGGTGTGACTTCAGGTGTAACATGCTAAAAAGTGAGTTGTAAGTGAAAGACAGTTGTTCTAAGGAAGGAAGACAGCGTGACCTTTCCAGTGGCCATTAGGCTCACCGGGCCTGGGCCCTCCTCCTCCAGCTTCTGGCAACCAATAGGAGGTCATCTTCTGCTTGGGAACACCTCCAGAGTGACTCTGAGTAAGGACAGACCAGCAAAAGAACCAGGCTGATCTAGCTCTGGCTGGAAAAGTCAGGGTAAGTCCCACGCATCTGTGCCTCTTTGCCCCGGGGTGGTTTGAATCTGCAGCTGCGTCATCTAACTGACACAGCACGGATTTGGAGCCACCCCAGGGCAAAGACAACATCAAGACAGCTCCAAAGTTTGGTTAAAAGTTTTTAAAATGTCATGTGCAACAAATAGAAAAAAATAAGTTGTAAGAACACGAAATACATACGTAATTCATAAATATGCAGACATTTATGCAGTACTATGGTCATGTGCATGTACTTCATAAGCTAGGGTGACCATATGAAAAGGAGGACAGGGCTCCTGTATCTTTACAGTTGCATAGAAAAGGGTATTTCAGCAGGTGTCATTTGTATATATTGAGAACCTGGTGAAATTCTCAGAGAGTAAGCTAAAGATATGCTACTTCACTTCCTTATACACAGTGATAGACAAGAACAGGTGACTTACAGGATATACAGCACAATCCTATCCATGTCTATTCAGAAAAAAGTCCCTTTGAGTTCAACAAAGCTTATGTAACTCCCATAGCCTCCAGCAGAAAGAGACTACGACACCAGCAACAGAACTATCTCCTGCAACCTTACTGGGTCAGTGTGGTTTAGAGATTTTTTAAATGTATAATATTGATTATAATTATCAATAATTAATAATTATCAATAATTATAATCCTGCCTTCCAGGATACAAATCCTACCAGAGCGGCTTACAAGTAACACCAAAATGCATTGGAAGTAAGGTCTGCTAAATGCAACAGGTTCCAGTTGAAGGATACATTTGCAAATGAGATTCACCACTCCCAACTGGTATGGATTCTCCTGGCTCATTAATAGCTCAACATCTACTCATCCCTACCAAAACCACAATTTTGTTTCAATCAAGAGTTGAACTTGAATCTGTGTTCAATCTCTGCTTACTCATGTACTCAGCAGTTACTACTGGACTGATTTTTTTTAGAGTTGTTAGGTTTAGGTCTGTGATTTACCTGATGTACATTCAGTCGTTCTATTTGCTCTTGCTCTTGCTGTGTGTGTGTGTGCATGCGTGTGCATTTTAACTGTGTTTTTCTATCAGACAGGTGGCTGCAAGACGGAGGGTCTTTCCACAAAGAGCAGCACCCATTTATGGAATGTTCTCCACAGAAAGGCTCACCTGGTGCCTACATTACGGTCTTTCTGGCACCACAAGAACACCCCAGGCAATTTTGGAACTTTTTTTTTTTGTAATCTTTTCCACTGCTGGTTTTATCTTGGGTTTTATTCTGCACTGTTTTCATTTTTTTTTTTGTTTTGATGTTTGTCCTGTGTGCTTTTTAATGCATTTCACACCACCCAGAGAAAATAAGTTATTGGGCGGTTTAAAAGTACAGTAAATAAATAATAAAGATCAGCCAGTCTGAGAGCTTTCAAACTGAAGAGCAGGGTACAATATTGCTTCAATTTCTTTTAATTATTTATTACATGTGCATGGCACTCTTTCTCTAAAAGAACTCAAAGCAGCTTTACACACAGTTCTCAAATAATCTCCCATTGAGGCAATGGCAGTGAAAAGCAGCAATGCTGCTTTTCGACTTATGCTTGGTCCATTGTACGATCCTGAGATCTCACTGCTGAAGGGAGATAGAGGCCTTAGCTAGACAGGGCTTTATCCCAGGGCAAACCCCGGGATCGTCCCTGTGTGTCCAAATGACACACAGGGAATCCCGCGATCAAGGAGGGCCAGGGATAGAGCCCTACACTTTGGGCCCGGTTTTTCCGCAGTCCCGGGCTGAGCCCGAAACTACGGAATGTGTGGCCCATTGCCGTAGGTTAACCCAGCTCTGCGCCCATCGGGGGTAGAGGGGAGTGGGGAAATTAAATTATTTTTTTTAAAAAAACTTACCTTTCGGCGCTCGAGCACTCCTGTTGCTTTAAAAAAATGACGGGCGTAACACCTCTCCTCCTGAGTTCTTCACGCCTCACGTGTAAATGGAGGAGGGATCTTGCGATAATGACATGGCGGAATCTTCCCTGCTCTGTCATGGAATAAAAGGTAGGTCTAGCTAAGGCCAGAGTTTGGTTGGTTTAAACCATCTCTTTTCCACGTTTCTTCAGCACTGCTCAAGTTGGCTAATAACAAAATTATAACATCAATTCAATGTAATAATGAAAACAAAACACTAAAAGACATTTCGATTTTAAAAATGGAGAATAAAAGCAGCTGCTAAAACCAGTTTCACTAAAACAGTTTCCAGCAACTTAAAAGCAGTTCAGCTGTGGCCAAAAAGCCCTCTTGAAAAAGAAGGTATTAACAACACAGTGGAAAGTCTTTCAAGAAGGTGCAAGATGCAGCTCCCTCAAGAACCTGAGAGCCCCCTCCCTCCTGCTACCAACTGTCTCTGCAGAGGCCACCAGTGAGGGAGGAAGCAGCAGCCGGGCACCTCTCCACCGTGCCTGGGTCCAGCTCCAGTTGAGAGCCCCCTCCCTCCTGCTACCAACTGTCTCTGCAGAGGCCACCAGTGAGGGAGGAAGCAGCAGCCGGGCACCTCTCCACCGTGCCTGGGTCCAGCTCCAGCTCAGAGCCCCCTCCCTCCTGCTACCAACTGTCTCTGCAGAGGCCACCAGTGAGGGAGGAAGCAGCAGCCAGGCACCTCTCCACCGTGCCTGGGTCCAGCTCCAGCTGAGAGCCCCCTCCCTCCTGCTGTCACCTGTAACTGCTGAACTTTGCAACTAAGATTGTAGTGCCTGAATTTGCTTTCCTTTTCCCCCTCCTCCTCCTCCTCCCTCCCAATCCCCTTTCCTTTTGTGTCATGTCTTTTAGATTGTAAGCCTGTGGGCAGGGACTGTCAAGAAATACTTTTGTAAGCCGCCATGAGAGCCTTTTTTGGCTGAATGGCGGCATAAAAATCCTTAAATAAATAAATAAAATAAAAAAACCCGGGCACAGCAACAGGGAAGGTCATTTCCCCAGTTCTAAGTAGATGTACCACAAGGGATGTTTAAGATAGACAAGCAGACTCTTACCCAAGAAGGTGGTCTCAAAGCATGATGGGCTTTAAAGGTCAACAACAGTATTTTGAATTAGTCCAGAAACAAACTGCAGTCCAGAACAGTGGTTTCAGTAAGAGACATACTTACATCCCCCCCTCCCCGGGTTGTATCCAGTGGTGTATTTCCACTAGTGCAAATCTTCCACTTGTGGAAACCCCGTTTTTATCCTTGTGCAACTGTCAAATCAAGTACTTGGATTGCATTTGCGCAATCCAAGCTGTAAGCTGTTGCATAAACTGTTGCAGCACAACCAGTTCCACAAATGGTTACACACAATGTTGGATAATTTCACTAGCCAAGGTGTTGCTTATGCTGCTTGTGTAATCACTAGGAGAACACCAACTCTTGTAAAAAAAAAAAAAATCCTGCTAGCGTAACATTGGTACGTTTATTTCAAGGAGTTTTCTTGCAACAAGTCTTGCTTCCACTATGACATTTAATACTAATTCAGTGGATAGGTGGCATTGGTGAAAATTGGGTGCCTCACCTTGAACAAATGGAAGTGTTTTCTGCTGATGCAAAGCCAACACTAGATACAACCCCATAAATTCCCCCAACCCCATTAACAGCCTGGCTGTCAAAGCTGGAATATTGTGGAGGATATCTGGAATTCATTCCTCTATGCCCACTTACTGGTGTAGATACAGATATAAATAGAGCGTATTTATATCTGTATCTACACTAGTTGCTGGGGAACATGGGTGGGAGGGTGCTGCTACACCATGTCCTGTTTGTGGATCCCTGTTGACAAGTGGTTTGTTTATTTATTTCATTTTTATATCACCCAATAGCTGAAGCTCTCTTGGCGGTTCACAAAAATGGTTGGCCACTGTGTGAACATAGTGTGGGACTAGATGGACCCTTGGTCTGATCCAGCATGGCTCTTCTTATGTTCTGAATGTGTATCCCATCCTTTCTTAGGGGAATAAAGGGGTTCTGAGGGCAATTTACATCATTTAAAAATAAATTAACACTATACCATGAAAACAATTGAAACAGTAGTGGCAACAGGTGGGTGGGGGACAACTAGCAACAGATAAAAACAAGTAAAATATTGGGATTGTCTATTAAAAGCCTGATCTGGCAACTTAAAAGCAAATCTGCATTGCTAAAAGTCTTAAATATATGGCATAAGGCAGGCCAGATTTGGTTCACAGCCAGAGAGAAGGGCCTCCCAGGTGTCCCGACAATCTAGCCTCAGCCATAGCTGGGGGACAGGATGCAGAGAAGAAGCCCTACAGTTCTTAGGGAGTGCTAAGGATGGCACAAGAGAAGAAAATCCTTTAGGAGGCCTGGATCTAAGCCATTCAGGACTTTAAAAGTAATCACCAGCATCTTGTGCCTGCCAACGAACTGGCAACCAGTGCAGCTGGTGTAGGTGTGATATGTTCCCACACATGAGCACCTACTAAAATCTTGGCTGCTTCATTCTGGATCAACTGAAGTTTTCAGAGATTTTTCCAAGGCAGCCCCACGTAGAGGTCATTACAATTGGCCAATGTAGATGTGACTGAGCCATGTGTCATATTGCAACATTCTTTCTGGGTTACATTTATTTCTGATATAAAGATATATTAAAGGACAGGCAACAAGCACTTTGAATCCTATTTAAGGAACAAAACAGAAGAAAAAGAGAGGGAAATTATCAGCTAAACCTAGTAACTAAAATGTTTTATTCAGAGGCATGAATGTTGAATCATAGTCTAGAAATGTATTCTGATCCCCTATGTCAGCAGTCCCCAACCTAGTGCCTTCCAAATCTTTTTGTACTACAACTCCCAGCATTCCTAGCCACTATCAATGCTGGCTGGGTTTGATGGGAGTTCATGTCCAAATAATCTGGAGGGCACCAGGTTCGGTAAGGCTGCCATATATCTATATTAGATTTAGTGGAGATAACACGTCAGCAAGGGTAATTTACTACTGTTTCCTCTAATTAGTCCCTTTATTGCTCTTTTATTTGTAGCAAAATCACCTATAAAGTTCAATTCATTTTGAAATGCTGCACCAAGTATACATGAAAGGGGGGGGGGGTGTTTGGGGGAGGCAAGGATTAAAAGCCAGATCAAAGAAACAGAATGAAATGTGGCTTTGATACCTGGTTGCACAATAGATGTAAAGACTGCACTGCTTCTGTATCTCAACACAGAGGTTCAGAGTTCAACTTGATATTACTTAACAGCATTTCAGCAAATTGTTGGGAAATGGTTCTTTCAATTCAAAGGAATCAAAAGGCAGAAGTCTCTACTAAAAATCTAGTTTTAAAACCTTGCTGAATCTAGTACCTCTATCATTTAACATGTCTTATTGTCAATAGTTTGCTGGGCACTGAATAAAGCACAAGTAAACAACGAAGGGGTGAACTGTAGGGAGAGGTGATATATTGAGCAATGGAAAGAAGCAGGGTACAGTCCACTGCTAATAACAAAGCTGCAGATAAGATGTGTTTGAAAGCAGCTTTATTGAAGACATGCATTTTATGGAGAACTGTGTTGAATGTTTATTGGGAAAACAATTTTGTAAGAAAAAAGGGACTTTTTGAAAGCCAAAAATGTTCCCACAAAGATCACCAAGAATTCAACTTTTTTACCCAGTCTTATTTGACACTCTGGGCAGCTGCTTCGATACTTTTCTTTTTTTCTTTTTTTTTAATTCTGCATCTTCCTCTTTTTCTTTAGAATGTACTCTTGGCCAGTGAAGGACTATACTGTGAATGTGATGATGTCTCAATGCCAAATAGCTAATCAGATTTTGAATCAACATTGATAGATTACACATAGCAAATTAAGAATGAAGACAATGTTTCCTATACTGCATTGCCCTCACTCTGTATGGACAGGGGGACAAAATGCACATCAACTGCAGAGGAAAGTGGGTGCAGGTACAATTGCTACATCCTCCTAGATTAGATGAGCAAAACTTCATAGTTCTGATGCTGCTCCCCACAAACTCTCAAATGTGTGTGTGTACGGAGGGCCTTTTTTGTTGTTTTTGAACAGGACTGTGGAAGTCCTTTTTGGCTCAGTTCCAACATTATGTAGATAGTAGAGGGGGAAGCTGCTTCACAAACAGAGATGGGAAGGATGTGAGAGGAAATAGTGTAGCAGTAGACTCTCAGACAGCAGACAGGGGAAAGGGGTGGCGATAACAGATGAGTTGGTGCAGCACGAGGAATGCAAGGAAAAGTGTGAAGACAGAAATAGGCAATGTGGTGTGATTTAAGGACTAGAAACTTGAAGATGGATTGGAGAGTGGCAGAGAGCCAGTGAAATTCTCAAAGGACCCACCTACTCTACAAATTCAACCCTGGATCTGACAAACCAGGTTGCATCTGATATAGCTCTTGAATCTCATGAATTCCTTATATGAACAAAATGAAAACAATGCTTGGCTGTCTTGCTTCTTCTCAATTATTGCCATGGTTGCCAGCCTTCCCTTATTGGAGACTCAGGAAAAATACAGAGACAACCCCACATTTTCAACTTATACTATTAATTAGGTATAACCACTGTCAACCTCTGCCCAGGAAATACCATTCACAGTGGTAGCTGTTTCAGACATGGAAGACTGATGAGGATGGGATAGGGGAATTACACAGGTATTGCCCCCTTTCCCCCTCTACCACCAGTGTGTGTGTATGTGTTATCATGGCAAATTTGCTGGGCTGGCAACGGGGAGTTGTTCACTACAATCCCTCATACTATCCTGTCACTCACATTACTGAATTGTATAAACAAGACATGGGCGAAGCAATTGCGAGATAAGTCATCCTCTTGATTTTCATTCCTTTTCATAAAAATAAATATAGAGCTTTACACATCAAAGCAACAAAGACAAAACACCACCACTGAAGGTGAAACTGACATGACTTTCTAGCTTGGGCCACCATTTGTCTGCAAAGAGTGATGAAGCCCCCTTGGTAGAATTTTTCACTACAAGCTGCAACTCACAGCTATATAGATGCTAGAGAAAGAGAGAATGGGAGAGGGAGAGAGAAAGATGTATAACATTTATATACCCCACATTCCACACAGTGATTTGAATTAAAAGCATTATCTGGTAGGAGAATTGTGATTTTCCATCAACTACATATTGCAGTCAGTATAGAAGTTATCATCCGGAAAGACTTACTTTCAGCCAGGAAAAGATCATTTGAAACTTTGGTGAGCAATTTCCCGAGTATTTAATTGGTGAAGCCATATTGGAAACTATCAAGAAAAGCAAACAAACAAAAAAACAGCAGGCATAGAATACACATTCAAGGAATTTCATGGTTAAAAGAAGAGGGAAATGAGCAATAATTACTAAAGATAAAACGGAGGACACGAGCAGATTTTTAAAGTTTAGAATGTATCAACCAAGGCATAGCGCAGCATACCACCAATAGTCGGATACTTAACAAAATCTGAGGCCTTAGCTAGACCTAAGGATTATCCCAGGCAAATGGAGGGGTTGTCCCTGCCTGTTCCCAGTATCCTCTGTGTGTCATTTGGATGTACAGGGATGGTCCCGGGATGATCCCAGGATATAGGCCTTGTCTAACCATGGCCTGAGTTGGCTTGAAAAACTCCATTCCATTAGGATCTAGATTTCCTAAGCATCTTGGGCAGTAATTCGTAAAGTGTGGTTTGAGGACCACTTGTGATCCACAGGGTACTTTCAAGTAAAGCTCCAAGATTAAAAGTAAATAATGCAGGACCATGCTGGTCTTTCCAGACCAAGCAGGGATAAATGCTGAAATAGAACTAATAGTATTGGAGATGACCATGCACAAACCAAGCAAGGCTTCCTGCTTCCATGTATCCAGTATGGCTTCATCAGATTATAAAACAAATTCAGTTCTACTTCAGAGACCTTCCTAGCAGCCCCTTATATTGTGGCCATCACATGAGAAAATGTGGTGGTCCACAAAGATCTAAGCAAACTTAAACTGGGATCCACAGTACAATGAATCACTAGCCAAAGGGGGATATATTCATTATTCACTTGGATAATTGTGTTAAGAGCTGATAACGCTTTTCTGTTGTCCCAAGGAGTCAGCAATAAATCTTCATTGAAAACCCCATGCTATCCCTATTTTTAAAAAAGATTGGAATTACTATAAGATTCTGATTTTCTTTTACATTCCTCACCACATGCTTTCTTCATCACATGCTGAAAAATAGCTGCATGGAGTCACAAGAGATGTTCTGGAGCAACTGTACCATAAATGTGGTTTAATGTCAGAGACTTCGCAGGCTATTGTTAAACCATTTTATAGCTGTTCCTTTCATTTCTGTGTTCATTATACCACCACCGTATAATTTACTGCTTGGCAAAAATGGGCTTTGGGCATACAGCCATGTACAATAAATGAGTGGCTTTACATAACTTCTTACAGAAAAACTTATCTTCCTAAGTTTGGTAAAATGTTGACTCATTGCTCAGCGTGCACTTTTAATTTTAAAAAAATTGGTTCCATTCAATTAATGTTTTCTTTTACAATGTATCAGATAATGCCTAACTAATCTTTATTCCAAAGTACTTCCCGAGCTTTTCTGTCTAGGAAACCTTATTTATTTTTCTTTAGGAACTTTGAAGTGTTCTGGCTGAACCCCACTTGCACCATTCACAATCCCATTCCAAACCACAGACCACCTTGTCTAGAAAAAAATTCACCCAAAGACCTCCTAGTCTCTCTGGAGAATTCTTTGAGGGCTCTTGAGATCATTGTCCCTAAACGGGTTTATGGTTTATCTGACAAACAGAGCAGAGCACCACAACTGTTGAGCAGCAGAGTACAATCTATAAGAATAAATGTGTCTCCATTCACCAGCATCATAGCACCAAAATCATGAGATCTAGACACCTGAAAGTTGGCATGCATAAACAAACCACTCTGGGTGCACAGACCCCCTCCCTTAAAGTGATATAGAGGTACACCATGGCAGAGGCCATGCCTACGAGTGCCAACAAGTGTGCCTTCGTTCAGATTGGGTGTGCACAATATGATCAACTCTGACAGCTGCATACATTTGCTTGAAAGCTTCAAGAATATAAGAAGAGCCATGCTGCATCAGACCAAGGGTCCATCTACTCCAGCACTCTGTTCACACAGTGGCCAACTAGCTGATGACCAGAGACTCACAAGCAGGAGATGGTGTAACAGCACCCACCCATTCACCCATGTTCCTCAGCAACTGGTTTATATAAGCTTACTGCCTCTGATACTGGAGGTAGCACATAACCTTCAGGACTAGTAGCCATTAATAGCCTCCTCCAGGAGGGGCATAGTTTTGCTAAATCAGGTTGACCAGACAGCCATGCCAGGTTCTCCTTGATGACAACTCAGAAATTTTGGGCACCTTTTGATTAGGTCGGTCACCCAATCCACATTCCAACTGCAGCCCATTATGTACAATGACCACAGATTATCTTCAAAGGTTTTAGTGAGTATAATTTATTTTATTAATAGCAGAATTTACTAAGGGTGTATTCTCCGCCCCAGAATTATCTGGTAACCGCAAACATTCACGGAGCATTTGATCTTCCAGAGCAAAGATTGGCCATTTCCAAACCCATATCAGAGCAGAGACGTGCCCAATTGGAGCTTCTAACGTCTCTGAAATTATCCGACTGTTTTTCAGGCATCAATGCTGGGGTGGTGGGGGTGTCTCAAATGAATGAATGAAATCTTTATTGCTAAAAGCGATAAGCCATCACAATTTGACATAATAAAAACAAATAAAAAGATAAGCTAAAATAAATAAGTTAAGTAAGTTAAAAGTGGATAATATAGAAAAATCACATTAACATACATTAAGAACTCACAAGTCGGGAACTAGATCAGTACATATACCAGAACGAAATCTTCAGCTCTCCATTATGAAACTTGTTGGGAATCTTGGTGCCTAGCTCTCCATATCTGGAAGACATTGAGTGGGCTGAGGGGAGCTTTGATATTGACATCTGTGACTAACCAATTAGGAATTGCCACAGCGCTGTCCTTCCATAAATGTGCAGGGGTGGATTAGTGTGTGTGTGTGTCTGTTTAAGGGGGATAATGGTTTGAAAAATTAAAAATTCCTAAAACATCAAGACATGAATGAATCTGCTACAAACTTGGCATGCCTAAAGCCCTACTTAACAACTATCATCGTACCATGTTTGTTTCATCTCTTTATCTTTAAAACTGACAGGTTTTTTTTAAAAAAAAGTTTAAACCACAAACATTTTAAAAAATCCTCAAAAATCAAGGTTTGAAGAGATCTACTCCAAACTTAGCATGTCTAAAGACCTATTAGCAGCTATTACCATGCCAAGCTTCATTATCTTTAAAAATGAGGGAGCTGTAAGCATTTGATTAATTTCCACTGACTAGAGTGGTTATCCGAAAATGGCAGTTCTCCGACGGCTAATCTGACGGGGTGAAGTAAGGAGAGCCATTCCAAAATCAGGGCAGAGAATAACCTCAACAGAGCTCTGGCTCGAATTTTGAGGCAGAGAAAACCCACTTTGCACACTCCTAGCATTTACGTGCCACCCAGTAATAGCGTTCTCCGTGTGGTTTAAATGCCATAAAAACACAAATTCCAGCTTAAAATTCTTAGCAGCAAAGAATAAAACAGCATAAAGAAATACATAACATTACTGAAAGAATGCAGTAGACCTACAATTCAGAGGATTCAAAAGATCACAGTTTAAAAGCCAGGGAAAATTAAAAGGACTTCAGTTAATGCTGAAAAAGATGACGAAGAAAGTGCCAGTTAAGCCTCTCTAGGGACGAAATTCCATAATGGGATGGCATTGGTAAGAGGGCTCTTTCCCCACCTGTCACCCCCATTGCCAACCAACTAGGGGTTGGGGGGGTGGGGAACTGACAGGGCCTTTCAAATTTGAATTTCTGCTTGATAAAAAAAGGGGGGAGAAAGCTGTTTCCCCCTCCATTTTCTTTAACACCAGAAATATCACAGCTTTCACTCTGGGCTCTACTCTCTGGCTCTCCAGAAACTACTGGGCTCCTCTTCCAGCATCACCCCTGGAATTAATACAGGCTCCAACATCCAGAACCCATAGAAATTTTGATTTTAAAATTTGGCACTCTAATCTCCCAGGAAATACCTCCTATTGCTTTTAACCCAGTTTTCCCCAACCCCTCAGGAAAACAACCTACAAATGATCATTTGGAGGGAAGATTAAATGGGCAGGGGAAGAGTTTACCAATTTGCCTTACAAATGCCAGACTGTGACATCCCCACATCCCACTACCTCTGCAGATGCAAGCTTAGTGATATGTAGTTCTGCCCTGAGTGGCAGGATTCGCTAAACATGGAAGGTGTACATTGTGGCCTGGTGGGATCTAGAGGATGGGCTTCTATTTTTACTTTTAGATACCCAACTCCCCTTGCTTTAAAGGTGCAATCCTATGCATGCTTAGACTGGAAAAAAAGTCCTACAATTCCCAGTATCTTGGCTGACTGGGAAATGCTGAGGCGTGTAAGATGTTTTTCTGTCTAAATGTTCATAGGATTGTGCCAAATCATGCCCACAAAGACAATCAGAGAAATGTTCTTGGTGGCTGCCCCTCAGCTTCGGAATCCTTTTCCCCTGAAGTCTGACTCAGGGCTGTATCTTTCCTAGAAGTGGTGCAAGATTTTTTTTTAAAAAAAAATTAAATAAACCATTCAAGCAGGCTGTTGGTGGTGAGGGATGTGCAGGATCATGTAGAATAATTAGCATATTGATACTTGCCCAAAGGCCTTGGGATGAGGCAGCCTATAAATCCAACAAACAGAGGGCCAAGCTCCTGTATAGCTATGCAAATGAGGGAATTTTGGCAGCTTCAGCTCCCAGTAGCATAGTTCAGATGGTGAAAGAATCCTGCACCTCTGACATCACATTTCAACTCAGTTCTAAGGTGCAGTCCTAATAATCTTTACTCAGAACAGAAGAAGTAACCCCCATCAAATTCAATGAGGTGTCTGTACTCCTTAGGTGCAGTCAGATCCTATGCATATTTCCGCAGATCTCAGTTCTACTTTCTCCCAGGTAAGTGGACAGGACAAAATAAGCCCCAGTGGCACTTCCTAATAATGTAAAGATCTGTTTGTTTGTTTGTTTACATCTTGTATTGGATCACATATTTTATTTATCTTTGTTCATAAACTTATATATGCCTGCCCGAAACCGGAGATCTGTTGGAGGAGCCCTTCTCCACATCCCACCAACGCAACATATACGTTATGATGGGACAAGGCAGAGGGCTTTCTCTGTTGTGGCATCCCGACTGTGGAATTCCCTCCCCTTGGAGGCCCAATTGGCACCAACACTGATTTCATTTTGACGCCAAGTAAAAACATGGCTTTTTAACAAAGACTTTGATGGTTAGAATCACTGGCACATTGTTTTAACTGTTTTTACTGCTTTTAAATTATATATTGTTTTAACTTGGT
The DNA here is from genome assembly GCF_023053635.1 of Elgaria multicarinata webbii. Classification (NCBI taxonomy): domain Eukaryota; kingdom Metazoa; phylum Chordata; class Lepidosauria; order Squamata; family Anguidae; genus Elgaria; species Elgaria multicarinata. The sequence continues at coordinate 88,148,905 of NC_086174.1, forward strand.
TCATGGTTTGTTTTTAACTGTGCATATTTATTGTTTTATACTGTATGCTTTTATCTGTACGCCACTCTGCAATCTTAATGATATAGGGCGGGATATAAATGTTTTAAATAAATAAATAAATAAACAAACTTATCACAGTGTTGCTAAAATAAAATAAATACATATAAACACACACACTTTATTTTAGAATTTTAAATTTTGTATACTCGTTTTTATCTCAATTTTAGAATTTCTGTAAACCGCCCAGAGAGCTCTAGCTATGGGGGTGGTATATAAATGTAATAAATAAATTATCAGTGCTTCATAGCCTAAGGGAGAATTCTAGTCTACGATTTTGACAACCCAATCTTAAATGTTAAGTTCCCCCGAGGTCTATAGGGGAATGTTAGGCTGCAATTCCATCCCTGTTTACTGAGGAGTAAGCCCCATTGACTTCACTGAGGTTACCGGTGAAAAACATACTTCGGACCGGGGCTAATGAACCTACGGGTAAGAGGACTTACAACGTGACTACTAAGAGCTCCATCACACTGGGGATTAACAGGCTCCCTACTTTCACTTCTCCAGCCTTGTTTTCATTCCTCAGTTACTTCCTCTTTCAAAAGAGGAAGTACAGAAGGAGCAGGAGGCCCATTGAGTCCGCTGTTCTAATGGCGCTGCTTCTCCTGCACATAGCAGGAGAGAGCAGCAATTCTGTGTTTAAAAAAAATCAGACTTAATGAGGTTTTTGTTGTTGTTGCACAAAGAAGGCCAGAAGGGGCAGAAGGAGAGGCAGCCGATGTCATGTGAGGGACCAGAGCAAACTCCGTGAGTGCCCAGTAATGAGCGTGCAATAAAACGCTCGTGGGATGGAGCTTTAAGAACATCCCTATGGCTTTCAATAGGGCTTCCTCCCAGATACCGGCCCCAGCCTGGTGCCCTCTGGTCCAGGTGTGTTGGGACTACAGCTGGCAACTTCCCCAGCCAGCATAGCGTACTTGGGACAATAGGAGTTGTAGCCCAACACATCTGGAGAGCACCAGGTTGGGGAAGGTTGATGTATAAATGTGTGCCCTTAATCCTGCGTGAGTGGCGTCACATACCAGCAGGGGACCGCCGACGCCATCTAATACGCGCCCATCATATGCCTGCGCGCTTGGAACTGGGCTGCTGCCGCTCAGTCCGTCTACACGTTCACGCGCCCACGCCGCCGAGTCCCGTCCGTTATTTCCAACGATAACAATCCGCGCCCTCCTCCCTCCCGAATGCCCCGCCCACTGCTCTTTCTTTCCAGTAACGGCCCCCCTCCTCCTCCCAGCCCCGCCTGCTCTGTGATTGGCTCAGCCCGCCCCTTCCCCGTGGAGCGGGGCCTCGCCTTCGCCCCCTCTAGTCTCGCTACTCTAGAGGTTCTCTCAGTTCCGCACTCCGTGCTCGAGTAAGCAGTTGTCCTCCGCTTGGGAGTGCCAGGCGGCGCCTCGCAGAAGAAGAAAGTGCCGCTCCTCTCAACGGGCTGGGCGCCTATTGTAAGAAGAGCAGCAGAGGCGGCGGGTTCTCGGTCGCCAGCAGCGGCGGCGCCAATATGGGCAGTAACAGCAGCCGGAGGAGCAGCGGCGGCCGGAGCTGACAGAGCCGGTGCCCGTAACCCATCTTGGCGGGCTTTCCTCCTCAGGCAGCTGCTCAGCCACGGGCCTCAAGTGAGCCAAGAACTCCCGCCAAGGAGGCGGCGGCGGCGGCAGGGACTCTCCGCCGAGAAAACTTCCTGCCGCTGAAGAGGACGAGGAAAGTTTCCGCCGTCGCTGCTGCCGTTGCCCGGGCACAGGAAACGCGGGCTGGTCCCGCCGTCGGCCCGCTCTGGCTGTGGTAGTGGCGGCTGTGGCGGCTGTTGCCGGGGAGCCTCGCGAACGGGCCGCCCGGGCTGTTGCCCCGTGGCCCTGTTCGGCCTGTAGGGGGAGCTGATCTCCCGGGGAGGCCATGCCCGCCGTCAGCCTGTTGCCGCTCTTCGGTAGTCCCGCGGGCCCGAGCGCTTTGGGCGGCTCTTTAGGCGGGGGGCCCTTGGGCGGGCCCGGAGGCAGAAAGGTCCCCGGCCCCAGCGGCGCCTTCCGCCTGACGGAGAAGTTCGTGCTGCTGCTAGTGTTTAGCGCCTTCATCACGCTCTGCTTCGGGGCCATCTTCTTCCTGCCCGACTCGCCCAAGCTCCTCAGCGGCGTCTTCTTCCACTCGACCACCCTGCAGCAGCAGCAGCAGCAGCCGCCGGCTCCCGCGCAGGGGGATCAGCGCGCACCGCAGCCACAGGGAGCGGGCAGCAGCAGCAGCAGCACCGGCTATGGAGTCGGGGCCGGCGCTGCAGAAGAAGCAGCGGAGAACTTAGCCAAGATCCGCGAGGACCACGAACGAGCTTTGCGGGAGGCGAAGGAAACCCTGCAGAAGCTGCCCGAGGAGATCCGCAGAGACATCCACCAGGACAAGGCGAAGTTACTCCTCCAAGACAAGTTGGGCAGGAGGGAGTCGGCGGGCCCCGGCTTGCCTGACTTGCCATTTCGCAAACCCATCGGAGCCGTGGGAGCGGAACCGGCGGACCCCGTCATCCGGCAGAAAAGAGCCAAGATCAAAGAGGTGGGTGACTACCGTCCCCACCTCGTTCCTTTCTTTCCCACGATCTTCCAGTCACCCCGTGGCTTTTGTGTGTCTCCCCCAACGTGCCTTTTTTCTTACCGTGTTGGCAGTGACCTTCACGATATTCCCTTCCCCTCCCCAATATTCTTTCCCGCAGTGATTTCACTGTCGTCGTTCCCGGGTGCGGTTCTGTGACCGGGTCCGTAAGCAAGAACTTTTAATGCGGAAGAGGAAAGGACACGTGTCACTGCTAATATGCCAAGGTCTTCGTAGAGCTGACAGTATGGGCAGCCTTTTAAAAAGCGAACTGACCCAGCTCTATATTTGAGAGCTTTCTCCAAGGTTTGTCTGTAATGGAGGCAAATTACGGTTTACTTCTGCCTAAGCTCTAGAGTTTGGGAATCACAACTATGGAAAGGATGATAAACGTAGTAGTGACAGTGATGTCTCCCCTCTAACTTGCATTGTCAAACCCAGGTAGAGGAAAGGTAGAAAGATAGTCTTTCTATTCAGTTGCCTTGAATTTTGTATTAGTCTCAAGATGTGCAGACGGGATGATGGTGGTCTAGGTAATATTTCTGTCCAAGTGCTACTTAAGATTTCAGTGCTCAAAAGCAAAATGTAGCAAGATGGTGAATAAATACTGGGCAAGTTATGTAATTTTGTCAACTAAAGACATCTACATTATGTAACTCTCTAAATTAAATTTATTTAATTTTTCAAGTCAAAACTAACAAAATTAAAATTAAACTACTATTTTTTAATTTAAGTAGCAAACCCACCCTAAAGAATTTTAATAACTTAAGGAACTTTCCAGCTGGCTTATGGCTAGGATTGTGTTCAACTGTTGTGCCTTTCCTCATCTGCTTAGCTTACAATATTTTGGGGTGGGGAGTTCCTCCTGCTCATCCCTTGGTAGTACTGGACGTTTTTCACATGGGTAATATTTTCCTACTGTTTGGAGAAAGGTAGTAAGCATTTTACTCACCACTGTAAGTGAATCTGTATGTTACAGAATTTATGGTGGAACTATCTCTAGACCACTTAAACATCATGCTTTATGGTTAACACAGTGGTGCTCATTAGGGTGTTGCTAAACTTCTAAAATTTGATGACAGTTGAAAAGTGGTCCTAATATGTAATGCAGGTTCTGCATGTATTTAGGAATTAATATGAAACACACATACACTGTGAATGTGACAATGCTATGCATGGTGTAGAATTGCTGCACACCAACTGTGCTTGGAAGTGATTTGCACGTAAGAATTGTTTAATGTGTGTTGTGGACCACAAAATGCGCAAGAAGACAAAACTTCTGATTAGTGGGCTAAGTTGTACTTAACACAGCTTGGTAACTAATACAGTGAGTTAAATGCATATGTTCTCTTAAATACCACTTTATTCATAGTGATTCTTTTTTTAAAAAAAATAGTTGTAGGGTAGATTGATTGGGTGAAATCCAAAGTAAACACACCTAGCATTTAGAACTGACTGTTATTGAGAGGCTGGCTATCATTGAGTATCTACAAAATTGTGTAATTTAAGGAGATTAAATGTACATAACTCTGGTCTCTGCCTTCCTGGGATGTGGGACTTTACAATTTGACAGTATTAAATAGATCTGATGAAAAGGTCTGACTAAATGCAACAGTGGTTGGTGCAGCCCATCCCTAGTTGTGTGTTGTTGTCTGCTAAAGTTTTTAAGTTTCTTCAATATTGAATAACTTGAACTTCCCAGTCTCTACACTTGGTTACTTTATTGGGTTGAATCACTCAGTAAATAATCTAATCCAATTTAAGATAAAAAGCTGTTACTGTTATCTCTTTACTATTTGGCTGACACATCAGGCTTGTAATTACAAGAGTCTGGTTTCATTGGTCTGTGATTTTTTTTTACCTGTGGTCTTTTTTTGTGTGATAAGGGCAAAGTAGCTGTTCAGGCTTCTATTTCAAGTGATTAGTGAAATGGATGTAATTCTACTTCCAAAGCTTTTGGAGTCAGTATCAAAGAGGATACCACCAGTGATGCAGAATGTCATACATATTGTGTTTTGGTGTTTCTATTTAATGTTTTTGTTCACCTTTGGCTAGATTTTGTGTAAGATGAACAAAAACATCCCTGTGATGGTGCTGAGTTCTAAGCTGTCATCAGTTCACAAGTCAGCACCATCTCAGGAATGTGTTCACAAGTGTCCTGATACTATGCTCTGCATCATTCTTCATCTGTAATTATCAACCCTCTTTAGACCAACTGCTAGGATCATGTCTCCAATTAGATACTCTGCAGGCATGCAGTACTGTCATTATTATGTTTGCATTTAGTGGGAAAACAGGATAAGAAGGGTGTGGAAAGAGACAACAGTGACATAAAATTGCATTGTAATTATTGTTTACACTGTTGACCATGGATTGTCATATCTGTTAAATTTCAGTAACAAGAGTTTCCACCAGGTGTATCCTTCCTAGGGTGTTGTTAATTTGCCTCTGCCTGCCTTCTAAGCCGCTCACCTTACTACATTCTGTTCATCTTTACTCATAAATTCCCACTGAGTTCTGTGAGGGTGTAGGATAATAGAATCACCTATGGAGGAATGTACTGTTTTGTACCCCTTGAATTTTCAGTATTGCTCTAGAGCAAACAAACAAACTGTGGAGCAGAGTTGATAGAAGGAGGACAGATTAACATATTTATGTTATCACATCACGTAGTTCTGATGATCTTCTAACTGTATTATAATAGACTAGCGTACATGCAGAACGGTGTATTATAATAGACTAGCATACACACAAATCTATCTGATGTCTTGTAGTAGTGATCTTCTGCAGAATGTTTAACTTGTTAACCGATTTTTTGCTGGGTAGCCTTTCTTTTTCTTCTTAATACTTTGCTACTTTTGTCAGCACAGGCTTACTAGAAAAAATGGGAAATATTTTTTAATGTTTAAAATGATGTCTAGCATAGTTTTACTTATGACTCCATGCAAATTCATTTATACACTTAAACTATTCATTAGCTGGATGGTTTGGATGACTATGCTTTATTAGATGATCTCAAAAATAGTACTATAGAATAACTTCCTAATGGGCCAATCCTAAAACTGGACTGTGAGGGCTAGAAATGTAGAAAATTCTGTGATAGAACACATGTTTTGTGTGCAGGAAGATCCCAAGTTCAGTCCCCGTCATCTCTAGTTGAAAGTACCACTGAACTTAATAGGACATTTTGCAGTAAGTATATGCTTAGACTGAAATCTTACATGTACCATCTTCAGTGCCATTTTTCGGTTGAAAGTGAGGGTACAAATAAAATGAATACCTACTTGGAAAAATAAATCAACTGAAATCACAGGGTCCTCAGTAATCATAAGTATCTCAAGTTTGTAGTCTAGTAAATTGTGCAACAAGCACAGTGTTTTTCTATGGTTTACAACTTTGTAACAGTTGTAATATTACCTTAACTATTCATGGTAATATACATCTCTCTCAAAATAGGAAAGCCTATCTATACACCAGAAAGCTCTGGCGTGGGCTGGTCCATGAAGTCACGAAGAGTCGGAAACGACTGAACGAATAAACAACAACAAAAAACCCTTCCTGTGCTTTGATGCTAACTTACCATATTTGCAAATAACCTACATAGTTATTATTCTTTCTTTTCAGAGCCTGACTCTTAGTACTTTTCTATTTTGTTTTCTTCAGTAAAGATTCTTCTTTCTTCTGTGGCATCGATATTCTGTCCAAGTATTGTATTGTGTTTTGAAATCTGTTTAATGTTCTGCAAACAAAATCATGGTCCTAGATGTCATATAGATAAGCTTTCTTTAATCTGGTGTTCTCCAGATGGTTTGGACTTCAGCTCCCAGCATTCCTGACTATTGGACATGCTAGATAGAGCCCGTAACTCAAAACCTCTGAAAAGCATCAGGCTAGAGAAGGCTGACGTAGGTTGTCTTCAACATTTCCTGCAACCTGTCGCTTTCCTTTCAACTCTTGTAAATTTGTTCTAGGATTCAGTGGTATGAAACTAGTATACATTTTAAATTGTTGGTCAGCATGCTGTTTATTGTAATTTGTTTTTATGAGCTTTGTTAAGCTTTAGCAAAAAAAAAAAGTTGCTTATAATATGGATTGCTTCAGAAGCAACTTTCTGTTTCCTGCTGCATCTTACTAGCACTATTAAGTGTTAGGGTTTTTGTAACCGCTCTTCCATATATAAAGTATATGCACTAGAAATTATGCAGCTGGACTGAAGCCATGATGAAAGTGTCTCTGTCTATCTTTACTTGGAAGTCTTCACTGAATTCAATGGGACTTCCTAGTCAAGGTGAATAAAATGTAGTCAAAGAGCAAAGTGGCAGAATGTGTCTTTTGAAACATAGGTAAGTGCAGCTGACAGCAAAATCAAAACTTACTAGAGAAATGTTATTTAGCTATTCATATGGCACAAGAATGCAAACGTTTGATAAACATTAATGGGCAATCTTAGTGAAGTTGGTGGAATGGGTTACTCCACCATGTATGCGTGGAGTAACCCATGACATACATGTTAAGACAACATGTGTGTCATGCATGCAATGATGTAACTGAAGTATTATTATTTTTCATCATAAGTGACAGCAAAGCAAAATTCTTTAAACTTGCTTTCTAAGGATTAAAATTTTGGGAATTAAAACTTTAATTTTTTTTTACTAAGCTGTTCATCTCATATGCTTAGAATTACAAATAGAATTTTTTTAATTCGTTCTTGAGAAAAGTAAAGCTAATGGAACTCTAATAACAATTACACAGTGCTCTTAACTTTATAGTAAGTGAAATGAGTTATGATCAGAGCAAAATCGATTTTACATGGTTTGAGCAGGTTTACTATTGTCACATGACAAAAAGTTAATTAGATCCCAGTTTGATTACATGATTCCTAATGATTTATTGGAACCGTCTAATCATAACATGTCATTGCTTTTAATTGCATTAATGTCTAGGAATACAACTGCTCAGGAAAAGTGTACTAATATCTAACATCAGTGTCTGCAACGTTTCTTTTAGATTATCTTATATACACTTCTTTTAGATTATCTTATATACACTTAGTTGGACAAAAGCCCCATTGTATTCATTGGAACGTATTTCTGTACATGCATATATAGAATTATGCTGCACATGTTTCTTGGATTTCTTTTCTTAACTGGCTGTTTTCCCCCTTCCACCCTAGAAGTGGCTTTTATGGTCAAGAATTGCAATACTGTTTTGAACTCCATATAGCATCTTAGATTATTTAAGGCAGAAGAACTCTATTATAAGATAGAGTCTGGCAGGCTTAGAGCACAATTACAGAAAGTAAAAGATTACATTAGGCAATTGACAATGTTTTAGTATTTCACTGACTAAAATCCACATGCTTGTGCTTAAATTGTTTCCTGACACACTGCTTTTTAGCTCTGTAATGGATAACTGATGAATAATTATTAAAATACAGTGTTGCTAGTTTTGTTGTACAAAAGAGTAGAGCTTGCTTATGTGGTTCTCGTTCTCCACCCATCTGCAGCTTTGAGAAATGCACTCCATGTGTAGGTTTTCAAGATTAAAAGTAAAGTTTCAATATTAACATCAGTTTCTTAATTTAACATTATAATTAACACATTTACACTGGTAATAAATATTTCCTCCTTGAGACCTATATAATTATTTGAATTATTTCTCAAATTGCTAAATAATTCCAAGTAGTGTGCAAATCCTGCTGATAAATTAGAATTGCACAGAAAGTTCCCAGATCAAATCATGATATGGTTATGCTAGTAGAGTATTAGATCTTTAGATTTTCATTCGAAAATAAATCCATGGTTGTTATACCAATACCAATATCAAATTAATTTTTGAATGCGCTATTCAATAATCTAAAGTTTTATTAACCTCTGTGATCATATCTGGAACACAGCCGATGTCTTCTGCAGGGCATATCTTGCAATGTGCTTTCTTCTATTCATGATGGTGCAAAAGCTGATGGACTCAGCCACTGGCAACCCACAAAAAAACATGTTTCTCTCAGCATATGCATTCACTGCCTTTTGCAGTGAGGAAAGAGGCAAATCAGAAGTATATGAGACCAGCGGCTTCTGCTGCTTTACACCAGCTTAGGGGTGAAGTGTCATCAAAAACATCTTGCTGTGTATATTAAGTTATGCACTATCTTAAAGCTACCATATATTCAGTAGCCCAAAAGCTGTGCCATCGCTGAGAAGATAGCATTATAAAACCATGGAACATTATTTGATAGAACTTTGTGTGGTTGTCTCGAGAGGAGAGCTATAACCTGTTCAGATAGCCAGTTAAAGAATGGATCGCTTTAAGTTCATTTCTATTAATATTTCTGAGAGTCTCTGTCTCTCTTTCTGGCCTTAGGTAGACCTAGTGGTCTAGTGGGATGGAGGAGTGAAGATCTCGCAATTTTTTCATTGCAAGATCTCCCCCTCAATCCGCACGCAGCGCGTGACAACCTCAGACGGAGAGGCGTCGCGGCTGCCTTTTTTTTTTTTTTTTTTTTTTGGTTAAAGGGCCAGCAGCGCATGAACGCTTGTGAGCAAAAAGTGAGTGATTTTTTTAAAAAATAATTACTTTCCCTGCTCACCCCACCCCCACCCACCCCGATGGACGCAGAGCTCCTGAGGAGTGCTGCGCCCCGTGCACGGGTTCCAGCTCCTCGTGAGGAATTGCGAAGAGCCCGGACAAACTGCAGTGCCCGGCCACACATTCCGTGGTCTCGAGCTAAGCCCAAGACCACAGAAAAAACAGGCCTAAAGGGTAGGGCGAGATCCCGGGGCAAGGGAGGGGTAATCCCTCCCTGATCCTCAGATCCCCTGTATGTCATGTGGACGCACAGGTACGATCCCGGGGATCACCCCGGGATTTAACCCGTGTAGCTCTGGCCTCTGTGTGTGTGTGTGTGTGTGTGTGTGTGTGTGTGTGTGTGTGTGTGTGTGCCTTGGATTATAAAGGCAAACTAGAGTACTTCCTTAAAAAGAATTAATTGATGGTGAATCTAATGCTTGCCTCCATTGATTTTTATACAAGAGCATTTATTCTTTTATGTGCCTAACAATAATAGCCCACTCTCCCTCCAAGCTTAGAACATCTAACATATGGTTCCAAAAAGTCTCATGTCCAGGTATCTTAGCTTGAGCATCTTGTCTCTTAAGACAGGGTTTTTTTTTCTCAGTATTCTGATTTAATTTTGATTTTATTTTTTTAAGAATAGTACTTTTATATTAACATGATTTTCTGAGAGGTTGGAGAAGAGGTCCCCACAGTATTGAAAAGTAGATTTTATTGTTAGGTATTTTACACTATTTTTTTCATGATTCTGGCATCTGGCTAAGAAGGAAAGGCAGACATCTACAACTTAGTGAAGTGCTTTACTACTATCCAATGTAAAGCTGAGTAGTGGTAATATGCTTGCAGCTTGTTTGATGTCTACAAATTTCCTCCTTGTTGCGGTTTTTTTAATGATCTACCTTAAACTTTTTATTTTAAAAATCAGTTATACTTCACTATTAGAGCCAAAGACTGTATTTTATATTCTGATTTCGGCTGAGCTGAAATGCCCCCACTCTTAACCTTACATTCCAGTTAATCTACTGTGAAAATGCCTCTTTTTTCAAAAAAGAAAAAAAGAGCAGAGATTTTGTAGCCTGACTATACCTACCTGCTTTGTGTGCACACATAGACTACCTTCCCTGTCACTTAGCTTTCAGATGGCAGTGGAAGCACTCCAATTTGAGTGTCTTTACATATATAATTGATAGCTATGCTGAACCACCATTTTTAATAGGTGGCCTCCCCAAAAGCAAAGGAGTTGATGAATTGTTGTAGTCAGTGGCTGGGTTCACACAACATGGCAACCCATACTCAAGCTTGAGTGTGGGTTGCAGTTGAACTGTGGGTTATTTTGTAGTGTGAACCCAGTTGTACTAACAAACCACAAAAAGAACATATGGTTTGTTATTGGGTTGTGAACTGTGGGACAAAGCACATGGTTTGTTAGCACAGCTAGGTTCCCACAACACAAGAACCCATGGTTCAGCAACAACCCACACTCAATCCTGAGGATGGCATGTTATGTTGTATGAACCCAGTGACTAGATTTGGATGATCAGTGGAGGAAAAGAAACTACTGTGGCTTCTTTTCCCTGTCCATGTGTACCACTCATGCATGTGCCATTTCCTTAATTATTTTTGCAGCAACATGTGTTGCTATGTCACCAAATCCAGTGTGGTGGCTTCCAAACTACCCCATAACCCCCACAATAAGGTTTGTGAGGTGGTTTGGGAGCTGCCCCATACACACTGGGTTTGGAAGACACGGCAACCCATACAGAGGGTAATTAAGGAAATGGTGGCTATGCAAGCAGCATGCGGGGGTTGCTGCTGTAGGTTCTTTTCTCTGCTGATCATCCGAACCCAGCCTCAAAATTATTTATCATATTGCCATCTGATACTTGTCCATTAGCATATGTGCAGAGTTTATCGCAATCTGTTTTCTATTTGACAGGTATAAAGTTGGCCCACAACTTCGAACAGCTGGTACCATAATAGGGGCCAAGAATTCAATTAACATGGGGATGCTTAACCCATATGTGGTCCAGGTCTAATATGTTTCAGGAGATTATGATAGAAGATTTGCATTCATAAACTAGAATTATTTTGTAGTAGGTAAAACAACAAAAAGTCTTGTGGCACCTTAAAGACTAACACATTTATTCTGGCATAAGCTTGTAGCCAACGTCCATGATGGATTAAGCCATAATAAATGAGTAGGTTTTAGCTGTTTAAACTACAATAGACAACTGCCTTTCTGGATCTTGTAAATAAGTCAAGCATTTCATAAAGATATTTTACTGACATACAATTTTAAAATGAAGGAATATGGAATATTCACAAAACACAGCCATATTATAATAGAGTGTTTATCGGGATATTGTATATGTATGTCCAACTATCTTCCCTAGAGCTGGATGATCATTGCCATCTTGTATTACAAAGCATAGTTTTTTAACCTGTTTCACATACTATAGCTTTTACCAGCCAGACTCGAAGGAGGGAAACTTCTGTAAGTTGAAAGTTGTCATGCTTATAAATATAAAATGTTATTCCTTCAAGAACCCTGTGAGTATGCAAGTTTAGACTTGGATTTGGGAAGGAACTTTTAATAAATTTGACACCTTTCTAAGATGAAGCTATCTTGAAACAGTTTCTTTATGAAGATATTCTGATGCTACCTTTAAGATGCTTTTAGCTAAACTGAGGAGGCACTAGACTAGGGGTACAAAAAGCACAGCTGCTGAAGCCCTGTCTGGCAGCCCCCCAAGATCTTTTGCTTCTGCTGCTGGAAAAATACAGTACCAGAAAGGTGCACTGTTGGGACCACTGTTTTACTTCTGATAGTCTGATAAACATGGTAAAACAGTGATCAGATTGGTGGGGGGCAGGGAAGTAGGCTGCAGCCTTCATCCCCCAGTGGCCCAGACAGTGAGTGTGGCAACCTCCAGCACCCCAGCAGACACCCAACGAAAAGGTTGTGCACCCCTGCACTAGACCAAATAGTTCTGGGAATGAAGGGAGAGTAGATCTGGTTTGGGGAAATGTAGCTGATCATTTAGTTGTTCTCTTATTTGGTACCTTAACTATTGCATGTCCCATCTTAGATAGGTCAGTTACACTGAGTGTTCTAGACTTAGATAGAAGCAAAAGTTAGTCATGTCTCCACCTCCACTGGTAGGTATTTGCATTTGTCTGCATAAGTGCATCTTTTACACATTGCACCTGCATTGCGGAGTGCAAGCAGTAAAGCCTAGCCTAAAATTTAAGGTTCAGGTACATATTTGAAATGGGGACACTTCTCAAGCGAGGAAGGCTCACATTTTTAGAGTGACTCCAATTCAAGGCAGGCACAGTCTCTTCCAGCCCTACCTTAAATTGGGGCTTGCATCCAGCCTCTGCTGCTTCCTTCTCTATCAGTCCACCCCCCATCCCCAAAAGGAAAAATCCTGATTTTGGAGGAGTGGTGTCTCAGAAGAGCTTTAGGTGTGCTGGCTCTCTGACACATGCATTGTGCACTATGGATTAATTGGCATTACCCTGACACCTTGGCTCAAGAATCCATTTTCATTCCGGAAGGCACAGTCTGAAAATCTGCCAGGAATGCTGTTAAGGCTCTGAACTACCACAGAGATACATGACCCATAGAACATAGTTTGGAAGTGAGGTCCTTCAGAATCCCCCTTCCTCGGAATACAGGTAATTACAAGTTCCCTTGTTGAATTTCTTTTTCTTTTCTCCTAAATCTATCAGTCTCTACCCTTGTAGTCCACCATTGGAATACAAGGGTAGAGACTCCCTTGGTTGCAAAGCCTTCACATTCCCTGCTCCTTCATTTCCTTGCTTATTTGGCAAATGCTAATTTCATCAATTTCCATCTTCCTCAACCTTTTCTAGTTAGGCTTATTAGAATGAGTATACTGGTCCATGTGCAAGGGGGCGGTTACATTAACCAACATTTTTTCTGTTCTGTAACAGATGTAGATGCTTGTGTTTTGAGAAGTAAAAACTGTAACAAAGACTGTGCTTTTAGGCTTTGAATGAGTGTTTGAGCTAATTTCCCCAATACAAAAGTAGCTACCGTATTCCTCATTCATAAGAGAATAGTGCCTAAATTTGCTGTATGTGCACAACAGCTCTGGTTAACAGCCTCCTTAGACCCATGTTATTCATTGCATATGTACACACAGTACTAGTGAGTCTGTGGGCTCATGTACACCTAGGGGTGTAGCAGGAGGGAGGGGGAGGATCGCGGACTTACTTGCTTCCGTGATCCTCCCCCAGCATCTATATGGCCATGCGACATCCCAGAAGGGAAGAGGGAAGTCGCGGGCACCATTTTTTGTTGTTGAAGAGGAGCCGGTCGCATGACAAAAAAGTAAGAAACCCCTCCTCACCACCATACCAGGGATGGTGAAATTGCTGCTCCTCCACCCCCATGGGCATGGAGACACCCTGTGCAGCTCTGTGCCTATTTGAGGACCCGGGAGGCCAGGACACACCAGCCGCAGACCTCAGGGTTGTCCTGGGACCACAGAAAAACCAGGAAATCCGTGGTCCCAGTTATTCCAGGGAAAGTCTCTGGTCGTCCCCGATTGACCCTGGGATCCCCTGGACGCACAGGGACAACCTAGAGATGACCCAGGGATATATGCATGGTATAGACTTGTGCTGTGTTAACAAGGATAGGCAGTGGCAGGTGACTGAGAACTCCCTCAATACAGAAGGGGCCTCATGGGACCTCCTGCACAGTGGCAAGTCATGCATGATGTTTTTTTTATTATTATTTGCTTCTGGGGATGAGACCTCACAGCGTTTCCTGTGTTGCAGGTGGCTCTTAGTCCCTGCTGCCCCACCCCCACCCACTCAAGGTATATTATATTTGGTGTTGGGAGGGGGATGGAGAGAGTAGCAGGGAAGAGGGAGTGGTGGCTAAATGGGAATTTGAGGGGTACATATTAAAAATTCAAAAAGTCCTTCAAAGCTGTTCAAGTGATTGATACAAGCACTTGAAATCCAAAATCCCAATTTATTTCCAGAGTGATCAAAAAAGGGGGGGTGAGCAACATGTCTCCTAAAATCATATAATCAGTTAAATGTTATCACATTCTCCCATGGGTCACAATAGCCTAGTAAGAACTCTGCCTGAAGTGGGGGGAACTAGCTAACTTTGGAGAGTAATAAACAACACAAAGGCATGTCTATCAACTGTGTGGCCAAGCAGCTCTTCCTTCCTCCATTATCAGTTTACCAGACCAGAAATTTAGGAATCATATGGCAGTGTGTTCCCCTGTTTTGAATGGGTGAGCAGGATGGCAATCACATGGCAGTCAACCGTTTCCAGGGAACTTCTGCTTTTAGAAAATATGAAGAGCATCTGTTTCAGGATGGCTTTGTTTTTTGTTTTGCATCAAAGTCCACCTTTCAAAGGCAGTGGCACAATATTCAATCTATATCTGGGACAAGAATCTCTTCAAGGCAGGCAGTGTAATTCAAGGAGGCATTTTGGAACTTGTATTTGGTCACATCAGATCACATCAGTCTGGTGAAGGAAAGATTGTTTGCTATGGGGTTAGCATTGGTTTCTTTTTGCAGAACAAAATTGGTTTCTCTGGGGATGGGGGGGAAATTGACCCAGACTTTTACAAAGTCTAATTGAATGGGATACATTTACTCAATTGTTACTTAACGGCAGCAGTGGCAGGCAAGTTGGGAGACATTTGTGAGTGGCAGCTTGGAAAAATGAGGGTATTTCAGCTATAAAATGTTAGAAGGTATATAGCTCTTGGCTGCTTCTACTTTAATACTATTATAAAAGTCTCCAGAACTTTCTGGTGTGTGAAGACAATCCAGAGGTTAAGCTGCCATACTTTTAATGGGCATATTCTGTCCCGAGTGCCTCAGTGTTTTTATTAAACTTCCTTTCACGTAACCAAATTCCTTCAAGCACCTAGCTTTCAACCAAATTGCAGTTTCTGCCAAACTTTACAAACATATTTTATGTGAATAACATCTCTAAACTTGGCTGTAGTATCATGGCTTCAGAAGTCTTGTCGTCTTAAGGAGAAATTCTTAATTGGATTAATAGTCTTTTAGCTAAACTTCTTAATGAGAATTAATGGGTGTGCACTGCAAATTCCTAATTAACAACAGGGAATAGAATTGAATAAAAACAGGCTCCCTGCTATAACTAAAACACCACAACAGCTACATGATGTTGCTATTAATAATGCTTAATGTTAAAGTATTATGTCTACAATACGATATGGGTTTAATTAACCATTGAATTAAACACATTGATCCTTGGTGTACAGTATATTTTCTGTTAGTATTTACCATAGTTTCTTGCTAAATCAACAATATAATCCTGCTTTCATTTCCCACCAGATGATGAAACATGCCTGGGATAATTATAAACATTACGCATGGGGATTAAATGAACTGAAACCCATATCGAAACAAGGACACTCAAGCAATTTATTTGGTAAGTAATATGTGCTTTTGTGCTTAGTGACATCAGCTGATTTGCTGCTCTTGGGTTAGAGATTACATTAGGAGCATGTGTGCTCTTAACCAGCTGTTGTGACATGTGCTTTCTTTAAATGGGCGATTATTGCAAATAACCAAAGCATGCCTTGTCACCCATTTACAGGGCATACCATATCTATAATACTAGAAGAATGCTGCTGTCTTGCGCTCTTTGTTTGGGGTTTTTGTCTCATGAACTTGATTCCATAGCCCTTGAGTGGCTTAAAAGTTCAACTAAAACTTATCACTTAAAACTATAAAAATAACGTATTTTGAGCATGGAATCTGTCAAATTGTAAACACCCTCTAAAATATATATACTGTCTCCACATAGAATGGCATCTTGAATGCCTTCTAGCTTTTACAGTTGGAGTAATTTAATTACATTCTTTCTTTCTTCATCATCAACTGTGCCAGTAGTGTTTCTCAATGAAACATCTTGACTATTTAAGAGACCCTTATTAAATGGTAGAATTTCATGAACATCAATGAAATAGGCTAACATTGTGGATTTTTTTCTCCTTTAGTCATTTCTCTTTTGCCCTTACAATAGTAGAATCCTAGCTTTTGTGTCATCTCATCTGCTTCTTCAACCACCCCAAAATCTGAAGTAATAAACTCAGCATCTTTTTGTGTCACATAGTCTTGAAAATCTCATTTTAGCCACTAGGGAGAAAAGTAGAGAGCCAAAATAGTTCATTATTTCTTTTTACTAGAACCCTAACATCCACCAGCTGGAGCCTGGTGCAGTAGAAATAAACTTAAAATTATACAGCGCTCATCCCAGGAATTGGTTTTAAGTATCAGAACTGGATGGAACTCACAGTACCTCCACATAGAAACCCATTCCTGTTACCACAACCTTTCTTCATTTCAGCAGTATAATTTAGGAGGGAGAGTCAGTGGGCCTGTTTGCACATAATGACAGCCCACAATCGGTTAGTTTACCCAAGGGGGCTATTGTGTCATGCGAGATTCCCAGGGGTGCCATTTTTACATGTCACCATATGAGCACCCGGCTTGCCATAGCTTGTCATGTCATAGAATAGTAGAGTTGGAAGGGGCCTATAAGGCCATCGAGTCCAACCCCCTGCTCAATGCAGGAATCCACCCTAAAGCATGCCTGACAGATGGTTGTCCAGCTGCCTCTTGAAGGCCTCTAGTGTTGGAGAGCCCACAACATCCCTAGGTAACTGGTTCCATTGTCGTACTGCTCTAACAGTCAGGAAGTTTTTCCTGATGTGCAGCCAGAATCTGGCTTCCTGTAACTGCAAATCCATGCGGCAGGGGTTGTTTAAGGAATAAAAACAACGACACAATTGGAATAAGTAAACTGGTGAAGATTAATAATATCCAAAAAGCCTGATAATGAAACTTTATAGTAGGCTGTTGCGTCATGCAAACCAGGTCATTTTGTTGCTATCATTAAGCAACTGGGAGTCACAAATCCTTGCTGATCACTCCAATCTACCAGTATATCCCAGTCTTGCTTCTGCCACCCATGAGCTAAAATATTAGAGTAAGATTAGGGAGACCCAGGTTCAAATTCTAGCTTGGTCACCTTGGGTCAGTTGTGGTCTCTCAGCGTAACCTATATCACTACCAATATGAGGATAAAATGTATAAGATGATCGATGTCTTGAGCTTCAAGGAAAGATGGAATGTGAATGTAATAAAACAAATAAATAAAATCGTTGACTAACACAAGGCTACTGTCAAAAACAGCAACCCTGTGTAACCTCCCCTAAAATGTTGAGGGTTAAGATACTTTTCATGGTGTTGTCATGCTTCAGATTACCTTACCCTTGTTCCACTTCATTAGTTGTGAGAACAGGAAAACTGGTGACATCATATCATCTCTGAAATATCTAGACAAGCTTTGAGTGAGACACAGAAAAATTCCCTCTAACGAAAGGCCATTTCTGATAATAACTTCATATCCTCATTCTCTTTAGATAAATATGATGATTAGTAGAGATAAATTTTGGTGGATGGCTCTTTGGATTAGGAATTAAAGGTTGCTTCCTTTCCTCCCACGCCTCCTTTTTTCTTTTTCTTTTTTTTAGAACTGTGGTCAGAAATGTCAAGGTTAGAAAGGAAATGTCAGCTTTTCTGTGGGGCCTTGGATACATTGTCCTTGGTGCACATTAATAATTATTCATTTTTGGCAACAATTGCAAACTAAACAAATGCAGTCAAGGAAAGGTTTAATGGCATAGGAACAGCAGGTGCAGCACCACGTTCTTGCTGACTCAATGTTTATCCTTGTATAACTGCAGGAGTTTACTTACTGCCAGCCTCTTTCATGGACAAGCCTAACTATGCTGTGAGATAGTATCAGAGCACTCATAGTAGCTGTGTCATTTGTAGGGTATAGTAGAGGCTCATCATACTTCAAACCCTCCAAGTCTATTTTCCTTTCCATCTTTCTGGGTGGATCCTGCTCACACTACATATAAACATAGCTTGTCATCTTGGTAGTACACATTGACCCTGTTCAGACGACACGCTAAGCTACGGTGGTTAAACATTTTTTAGTTAAACACTATGGTTTAGCATGTTGTGTGTACCAATCCTAACCATGGTGGTTACATAACCATGATTTAAACATGCTCACTATTTGTTGCAAAAGGGTTAGCAGCCTAAGCATGGCTTACTGTGTTGTCTGAACAGGCCCAAAGGAAGCATTTTCATTTCTTAACTTGCCACTCCTTAATTTCAAAAACAAAACAGTAATTTTATAGCAAAACTACAACAGGTTTACTTGGGGCAGTGCCAAAAATATATTCCAAATTTTAAGCATTTTAAAATCCATTTTTTGTGGAAAACACAAGTTTTATTGTGGTTTACTTGCATTGGTGTACTGACTAGATTATTTTGACACTCCAAAGCATGAAATAACTTAGGAAATGGTGTCCAAAATACCACACTAGTAAATGGGTTGGACGGGGGAGGTGTATAATCCATATTCCAGGAGCAGACTTTAAAACCTGGGTCAGGAGACAATGTTCAATATAAATAACTTTTGTACACATCCTTGATTCTAAACCACTGATGGTAGAGAGTCCCATATTTTGCAGAAAAGTCACAGGGGGTTGAACTAACTGCCCATGGACACCCCCAAACAGCAGCAGAACAGTGTCTGCTTACCAAGGAAGAGCGTTCTGCTGGTTGAAGGAAAACAGGCAGCCTGCCTCTTACTTCCCTCTGCCTAGCATGAATATGTTGATGACCAGTTTAATTTGAGGGTTAGATTGGCTGAGTGTGCCTGTTGCCCACAAGCAGGGGTTGTAGGAAAAGGAGAGAGCTGGAGGCGGTAGGGAGAAAACAGTGGGATGAAGAGGCAAGAAGATTGTTCAGCTGAAGCAAGCTTCCAGAGTGGTCACTGTAACACACTTCCTCTTGCTCCCTTTGCCTTCAACAGTGATGCAAGTTTTCCAGAAAACTTGCTGCTGCCCCAAATCAATTGGGGTCTGATTCTAGCATGTTTACAAGTGAGTCCTGCAGCAGAATGTTAGTGTGGAGTGCTTCTGTTCAGGGTTCAAGCCATACATAAAATAAATAAAATAAATAAATACATGCTTTCTTCCAGGACACTTTGATCCACTACCAGCCTGGTTTTCTGCTTTTTGCCCCACTCCCGCAACAGTCAGCATTCCATGTCTACTCAGTATGCGCAGCCTCCATTGGGCAGTTTTTGTTTTTTTCCTTTTTACATTTTTTTCTTTCAATATTTTGTGTACCTCTGCAAATCTTCTGTCTCCCTCTTGTGGATGGGTGGTGCCATTTTGACTAAGTAAAGGCCTGCAGTTTCCTTTGAATTATGGAAACACAGAATTATTTGACTGAGTTTTAAAGTTATGTTTACTAAATGCATGTCACGTTAATTTTATATGATGTATAAATATCTGAACATTTTTTCTAATATCCAAAAGTAGTTGGAGTTAATTATTTAATTTGGGGGCGAGGGGGTTCAATAAAGTGCAGTTAGTGTTATTTAAATATCATATACAAACAACTTCAAAGCTTTACTTGGAAATTATTTTCCTTGGAATACTTGTAAATATTTTAACAAGACAATTTAATTGCATACTATTCCTTACATTATTCAGATTTTAATAGTATGTTTATTCAGCAATATGCCCCATTGAGGGTTGTTGTTGTTATTTAATACTTTAAAAGCACCTACAATTTTCTAAGCACTGTTCATTCCCTGCCCTCAGGCTCCCAACCTAATAGATATGATACAAAAGGAATAGGGAATGGGAGGAGGAAAGCAAGTATTGGAGCAGCAGCTCCTTCTCTAGCAAGTGGATGAGGCCAGGATGGTCTCAGTTCCAGTAGGTGTTCTGTCTGGCAGTGAGAAAGAAAGAAAGCTCCCTGCTGCTGCTCCTTCTCTGGCTGATACAAAGGCCAGGTTGGTCCTCCCTTGCTATGATGCTCTTCATAGAGGCAGAGGGTACAGCCTTCAGTGGCCCTTGGCAAGAGGAGGGTTTAGAGGGCAGCAAGAGACAGGGGCAATGAGGGTTAGCGTGAGAAGAGTATTGTGGGTCATGGGAGAGCTGGAAGGACAGAAAGGAGCTTGCAAGGAAGAGAAAACAGAAGGAGTATGTGAGGCATACTGAGCAGGAGGTAGGGAAAGAGCAATGGGATGAAGGCAAGGGTAAGTATAGGAGACAGGGATGGCAGGAAATAGAACTCGCAGAAATAAGCAGCAACAAAACTGTATGTGTGTTTCTCTGAAATCTAAGTAGATTTGATGGTTTATGTGAAACAATTCACTTCTCGAGAACAACCTCTATGCTGATGCGCACAGTCAATTCTCTCATATTCTGCTCCTTCCCAATAACATAGCTGCTAAGCAAACCAGAAATGGTTTGTTTGGCATGATGTCCAAGCCAGTGATCCTGGCTTGTTGCTCCCTTCACAAGCCAGGATCACAAACTAGGGTTTATTCTGGTTTAAGATTCCTGGCTTGATTTGGAGCAATAAGCCAGGAGCCCTGGTTGAGAAAACATACTTAAACAACCTACATTTTATTTCTTTAACAGTCACTCTAGAGGGGAGGAGCAAAGCAGGAGCAAATAGGCTGCATGCACCAGCACACAGCTCGTTCATGTTAAGCTGGAATTCTGGCTTATTATTTTGTGCAAATTGGCCAATGTGTAAACTGCAGATCACTGGACACAGCCTGCCTGTTTCTACTTCCTTGCAAGACCATGAAATTAAATTGCATTTTCTTTGACAGCCTTGCAATCTGCTACTAGTCTGTTACAAATAACAGGTCACCCAGCCAACCATATTTGCGGGAAATGCACATGCCTAATCTCCCCTCCCACTGATGTCTACCTACTTGCTCTGTTCATGCCACTCTCTATAGCATTGTACTGCACAGTCCTGATTGCTGGCTATGTCTCTCTTCCTTCTCTCTCCTTTCAGACAGTGCTTCTTACACAGCCAAATAAATACAGCTTTTCTTTTTCCTCTATGCAAGGGAGTGTTCACAGACCATTGTGGCAGCAGACATGGAGGGTCAGGAATGAGTCAGGATGGCCGCCCTTCAATAACTATTTGAAAGGCTAAGCTCAGGGCAGATTCATAGTTTCTACTCAGCATGACATACTTAATGCTTATATGACCTGAAGCTCTTCAACAGAAGCTCAACATCACTACTCTGTATGTCCTGCTTTTATAGATGATTAAGAAATAGGCTACTTTAGTAGTTGAATCGTCTTGCTGGAGCCATAAACTGAAGTTTGTATTTATAGCTTGTGCTGATTTAATAAGATAAACTATTTTAAATCCAATAACACTTGCTTCTGGCAGCTTTACTAGTCCCAGGATTTATTGGTAAATCAAATAATGTTATCCTATTTTTTGCTATGTTCATTTTAAATTGGATTACTCTGTTTTGTCCTGTAATTGGTGCTATGTCAAGTAGCGTATTTGTCTGTTAGAGGACTTTTCTTAGTTTGTTTCAAAGAAGAATATTATATAAGTCGTATGTGAATGAGTGAAATAGAGACAAATGGTATTTGCCTTCATAGGATAACTAGCATAAACTTGTTAAACCTTTGTGAATTGTACCACCTGATGATGCATTTTCCCAGTTCCCACTACTTGACTGCAAGCCATTTAATTTAATATGGAAAAACAAATAGCATGTTTGTTTAACTTGGTGATACATTACCTTCCACTTGGACATGCAGATCAGTCCAATCCATGTTTGCTTGGAAGTCAGTGGCAGTTACCCCTTGGTACATGTATTTAGGATTCCAGCCTTAAGCCAGCATAGCAGAATAAAATCACAGGTTCACATAACATCCATAATAAACGGCATCTGGTTTTACTGGAATGGCAGCACTTTGAGCAAATAAATAATGTGCACTAATCTCAATTCTTGTCTTCTGATCTCATTTAAGAGTTTACGGTTGCCAAACTTATTAGAGCATACAGCTCTGCTGTAGGCAAATGTTGGAATTGCTTGCCAATTAAAATTGAGTACTTGTGAGTTCAGCTAATTTTTATTTATCCAGGTTCAGAGTAACCTTTCTTTAACTTTTAAAACTTTCTTAACGTAGGATGTGTCCCTTCACTTTAACTTTCAGTACCCAGTGAGTGGAGAAAAAGCAGTATGTTTGGATAGGGCATCTCTGGAATAGTCCGATATTTCTATTTTATTATTGGTTGAATAGAAAGGTCATTTATGTTGATTACTGTGACTTTGTTTCAAGACTTTTGCATAATTTTCACAATTGCCAATTGGCATCCAATGTAAGTCATTGGTGCTTCCAGAAATGCAGCATTCACATTTTCTGGACTTCTTAATATGTGTACTTTGTCAGCAAGGTATTTCATAACTGTTTGTATAAATAGTCAGTGTTGAGCATGGGTAGGACATATTATTATTATTAATCATCTGATATTTAGATACCACTAAATATAATAAAATCCCTAAGCAGTTCACATATAAACATAAGTAGTTAATGGATAATTGGTACACATTAATAAGTATATAGAAATGTATTCAATAAATTCAGCCTTATGTTGTTGAGTGATCTCTTGGAGGACAAATTAGCAAGAGCAAGAATGAATGATGTGATTCAGAAATAGAATGCTGCATCATCTTTTATTTTACTTACACAGCTAGCCGCCCCATCATGGTCGAATAAAAAACCATAACGTATTTACATACAAAATAAGACATGACAGACAGGAGAGTAGAACTGAGATACATAATACAAAATTAATATGATGACTTGAGCAGTGCAGAGTGTGAACAAATATAGTCCTCTCATAGAAGGGAATTGGAGAGGGCTCTGAATAATGTGGTATGATTTAGGCAATATAGGACTGAAAGATGCTGTAAACAATATATGTAAGGATCCCAAATATTCTCTACCACGTAGGTTAACCCTTTTTAGTCAGGAAATTCTACTTTAATTGAAAGCTTTCTTCAAAATGAAGCATTTGATTATCTGTAAACTGGTTGATTTGCAGGCTTATTGATGAAAAATTAAGTCTCACAAATGTATGCAGCTGTAGCAAAGCACAAAAGTGAGTGTGATACAAGAAATTGCAAAATGCACCAGATCTCCAATTCAGCTTAATAGAGCACTGGACAGTGTTCTATAAAGCAAGCAAAATAGTCTAATAACTTTTAAAGAATTTGAATTTCCTTTCATAATATAACTCAATTGTATATAATGTTCCAGATTGAGAAGCATGGAAGTTTTATTTATTTATTTATTTATTACATTTCTATACCGCCCAATAGCCAGAGCTCTCTGGGCGGTTCACAAAAAAGTTGCTAGAACGATTGCCTACTTAGTCAATATTTGCAGATATAGCTGCAAGGAATCTCATCAGTAATTATCTTAATGGTTGTTTTCAGGAAACATTCAAGGAGCAACAATTGTCGATGCCTTGGATACACTATATATCATGGAAATGAAAGATGACTTCAAAGAAGCCAAAGAATGGGTGGAGAAAAATCTAGATTTCAATGTAGTGAGTATTAAACTTTCATGCAACTTGCATAGGGGCAATGTACTGCTATGATTTAAAGAAGGTTCAGATACCTTGAACGGTCTTCTCAGAAGGAACAGACAAGCTTCATTCTAACATCTAACTGGCCTTCGCTTTATGTCTTTTTTCTCTTTCTCTTCATGTGACGTGGATAATTAAACTTTAAATCCTTAACTAGGTAACACAGAAGACTTATTTCATGACGTTTTTGACTACCTATTTAGAATACCAAATGCTTTTCAGGTATTGAAACAAATATAGGTAATTGTGCAGAAATGTGTATTTTGAGGTTTTTAAAAAAACTTGGAAATTGTGTTTTTATTATCAATGATATAGAAATGTATTTTTAAAGGCCTTCAAAATTATCTCTCTCCCAAGAGCTGTAGCACAGAAATGCCATGAGGTTGTTTTTTCATGGGGCTGGAGAAAGGCAGTGAATATAAAGCTAGGATATGAACAATATTTTGTTGTTGTTAGACCAAGGCAGCAACTAATGATCACTTCATTATTGTTAAAGTTTCAGTCTATCCTTGCAAAAGTCATAAAGAAGTTTTCTACCACAATCTTTTTAAACATGTTGCAATTCAAATGGCAGGAAATCTCATTGACGCAACTGGCATCACCTTTCTTCATTCATCTGTTTCCTCCATAATGTTTTGTGGAAAGATAAATTGTTTTGCCAAGATATTGCTTGTCATATCACTGTAGAATTAGAATTTATAATGACCGAACTGTTGTCCAGAAATCTTTATATGCTTAACAGTGCAATCCCATATTTCTCTACTCAGAAGTACCACTGAGTTTAATGGGATTTACTCCCAAGTAAGTGCATAGAATTGCAGTCCAAGGGCATCATCAGACGAGCGTTTTATCACTCACTACTGTCCACTTACGGATGTTTGCGCGTCCTTTAGACAATGATGTCTGCCTCCTTCGTGCCTCCTGCTCCTTCAGCTCATTTTTCCATCTCAAAATAGACCCCTTTTAATCCAACTTCTTTTTTTAATATGGAATGTGCCTCAATCTCCTGCTGTGTGCAGGAAAAACAGCATGATAAAAATGGCCCCAGAATGGGCCACGTGGTCTGTGTTTACTTCCTCTTTCCTCTCCGGGAGGAAAGAGAAAGTATTGAAGGACAAAAGCGGGGGCAGAGAAGTGACAGTAAGGAAATGTGATTTCCCTTGTGTGATGATGCTTCAAATCTAGTTGTAGAAGGCAGACAGAACACCTTAATTCACTTCAATTTGAGAGTTTTATTTTATTTTACTCTAAATGGAAGTCAGTCTCAGTGGAAGTCAAGAGGAGAGGACAAACTCCTTGGGTAATTGTGGACTCTTTCCATTTCTATTATATGAACTTCAGGATACATTGAAAAATAGCCATGATGTTAGCTAGAAGGTAGGATAGATTTGGACAACCAAGAGCAATGTGATAGCTACTTAAAGACATCAGCTATAGATTCTCAGCTATAGCCTCCAACATGTATTTAAGACTAGGACTATTGTCCCTCTGCTTCTCCAGATTGCTAAGCAGCTGTGGCAGGGTGCCAATCCTGGGCTTTAATTATGTGGTTGAAGGCTACACTACCTGTTACAGTTACCATATGATAGCCTTGAACAGCTGTCCCATGTTTTCAATCATCTAAATTGGTCCTCTGTCTATATAATCAGTACTATGGCCATTACATTTGGTGGGCTCAGCTCAAAATTAGCCAAGGATACCATCTTCAGAGAGTGAACAAGGGTTTAGGGCTCAGGCCCATTAAATTATCTGATTTTAAGCAAAACAAAGATGAAGTTAATAAAACATTCCCTGAGCAGTTGTTGAAATAGCTTCATAGAAATGTTTCCGGATTTGCTTGAAGTTGGCAATTCTCACATTTTTTATTACACGTATGCGTGTTTTTAAAAAATCTTATCTTTTTGCAATGCGTTTGGAACAGTAATAGCTGTAACAGAAATGGATGCAAAAAAGCATGCTATTAAAGCTTGTGTGCTGGTAATCAGCTTAATTTTCAGTCCCATATTCTGGATTGTTTCTTTGTCTGCTATTAGTGGTTCTGTGATCTCTTTCATGTATGTTTCCAGTCTTGCAAGATGTATGTAAACATGGTGATTTTTACTAGTTACATAGGTCCGTCCCGTCACCCAGCAAATTAAGGGCTTAAATAAAAATACACACTTAGCTGAGCATTGGTTCAAAATCTGTTCCCACAGTTCACAAAAAGCCAAAGGTTCTTCTTAAGCAAACAAACTGTTTTGTTTTCATTTTATTGAAATTCGTGAGGCAGCTTGAAGCAAACCTAGAAAATCCCAGTGTGAAGGAATATGATGAATGCTGATCCCAAAAAGAAAATGTCTAATGAACAGCCAGAATCCAAGGGTGCTAAGAAGAAGACAGCAAGAGAAGCCTTTTTGGGACAGAGAATTGCCATGAGAAAAACATTACATTTGTTCCATTACTAGTGCCCATGACCATACACATGTGATTGCAGACAAACACAAGCTTGACTGGTGGGCAGATGCCAGTAGTGGCAGCCAGTGCTGGGTTGGCTGGAGGAGAGAATCCAAATCCCAGCAGCTAAAAAAAAATGCTTGCCCTGCAACTTTACCAATTCATGGGTGAGTGTCATGAGGCTCTACAGGCTTCACTGCAGCCTGCTGATTTGTGACCTGCTCCTCCTCCAGCTTTTACCCAAATACTCTCTTATGGCCTTTCTCTTTCCTGTCAATGCTATATTTGATACAGGAATGTGTAGTTGAGAGTGAAAATGGTGGTGGTGGTCATACCACAACTAGTCTTAAAATCCATGACCCCAGGGTTGTGCATTTTAGCTTTTTTCTTTATAGGGCATATTGATTGACTGTGTTGACAGATACTTTTTACATGTTATGTAGGCTAGATAGTTATAGCTTGCTCAAACTTGTTCAGCTAGAGAGAGAATATTTAAAGTGCTTTTTTTCAGAAAGACTTTATTTATTTATTTATTACACTTATGTACCGCCCCCATAGCCAGAGCTCTCTGGGCAGTTTACAGAAATTCTAAAATTGAGATAAAAACGAGTATACAAAATTTAAAATTTTAAAACACTTTGCCTTCTGAGACTCAGTACATTATCTGCTTGTAAGGAAATCTGATAGTGTTCAATAGATTCCTCATTCTCTTCACCCACCTCCACTCCCTTGTCTGATGCAGACTGGCTTCCTAGAAGTAAGGTAAAGCCTCTTCAGCTGCTCTTCAAATCTCTCTCATCCACATGCTTTCCCAGGGTGATGCTAGCTTGCCATAATGAGCTTAAGGATAACTATCCTATTAAAGATAGAGCTTTCAAATCTACACTGAATACAATCTCTTGCTTCATTTGTTCCACATGCCTTAGTGGATTGTATAACATACTCTGCAAGAGCTGTGGTTTATACAATGGTTAGCCTCAGCAAATCTACTGGAAGGTTTATGTGGAGCTGAAATTTAAAATGATAGAATCCTCAGTTGGTTTGATAGTTGAGTAATTCAGTACTCATTTAATGTATGAGAAAGAAAAGCATCTCTCTTTACAGCATAGAGTTCAGTTGCCAGTTCACTAAGCCTATGCGGCAGGGTCTTGCTATTTACTGTTTTACTCTGTACAGCACCATGTACATTGATGGTGCTATATAAATAAATAATAATAATAATAATAATAATAATAATAATAATAATAAAGGCAGTTTGCTAGAAACCAAAAATGGGTGCAGAGCCTCTAATCCAGATCTTGAACACATTCTGGAGCAGAGCCCCACACAGCTTGTTTTCTTTCAAAACGTTGTCCACGTAACCATGCTTTTTTAAAAAATGTGAATAATGTAAAAAATCACACATATTTATGTATTTGTTACATTTCTATACCACCTAATAGCCTAAGCTCTCTACATACCTCATTAATGCTATCAAACCATGTGAGTAGTTGCAATTTATAGAAACAGGGTTGAATCTAGTAGGGGGTTTCTTCCTACAAAGTCATTGTAGAAACAACTTTTCAAAATGTTATTATTTGGATTGTACCATTATCACTTATAGAGCTTCTAGCATTATCACATGCAGAGCTTCTAGCAATAGTTCTACACTTGGATTTTTTTAAAAAAAAATCAGAGCATTAATCATGATACTACCAGTTTCAAATTATTTGATTGAAAGATTACTCATTTAAGTAAGAGATTCACTTCATCTAGAGCCTCGGGAGACATCTTTCTTAAATGTATTGTTATGCTCTTAAAAATTGTTTTTAGATGGTGAAAAGCCAGAGGGTCAGTGTATGTGTGATTAAGTTTGTTGATACCCCTGATATTCTGAAGCTTTCTTAAAATTCTGCTTCTGAATAGAAACGTTTTCATATTGCATTTTGAAGCTTGAAGTTGATGTGCAACTGAGCAAAAATTACTGCATAAATCCTTGGATGGCTTAGCATCTGAGAGGAAAGGAAAAGTTCACAGTGACTAGCTCATTTCTTTGATAAAGTCCAAGGTTGTCACAATAATTGTAATAATAAAACACAGTATCTTTTATAACATAAGCTTAAGAAAGATATATCAGAAGTAATAAAAGCTATTGGATACCACTGTTGCCTTTTTTAACCTTTCAGTGTTGAAAAATTATCTTAAAACTTAAAATGTATTTGTATTCCTAGAATGCAGAAGTTTCTGTTTTTGAAGTGAATATCCGTTTTGTTGGTGGCCTGCTTTCAGCATACTATCTTTCTGGAGAAGAGGTAAGAATACATGGAAACTAATTATACTACAGAGTTAGAGGTTAAAGTACAAAGTTCTGCAAGAGTGACTATAAATTAGCCAAAAGAGTTCCCTGCCCATGTTGTAAAAGACTTTTAATCTATGTGTCTTCTATAGACCATCAATAGCTGATATGTTGCTTTGATTAGATTAGGAATCTGAAGAAGATTGAACGTTTAACAGTTTTTGTGTACAGAACAGCGTTCCCCAGCCAAGAATCCTCCAGAAGTTTTGAACTACAGCTCCTGTTATCCCTGATCATTGCCTATGCTTGCTAGGGATGATGGGAGTTGCAGGCCAAAACTTCTGGAGAGCCACAATTTGCCTACCATCCAGGGGTTGGAAGAAAACTTTTAAATGCTATTTGCCTCATTTATTAGATCCTTTCTATACTAGACAAAGTGTCATCTTTTGAATCAGGATGCTCATGAGGGGACACACAAAATGGTGGTGGAATAGTGTTCTCTGGGAATATTAGTTTAAGTTTACGAATACATCCATAGGAATTTTAAAATATTGACTGATTACCAATACATGTCTTTGTGTCATTTGTGCACAAGTGTGGTCTGAAAAGAGAACCAACTCTCTATTAAACTCTGGCTCCACAAATAGAATTAACAACTTAATTAACAAGTGAAGAAAGATAACCTTTGTCATCTTGTCATGCAAAAGTGTGTGTTAACTCTGCATAGTACATAGATTCATGGAGACGAGAGGATTATTTAAGAACTAGCTGTAAGGCGTCTCTAAGTAAGTGATTTCTAGCACACTAGTGACTGGCCACTCATGAAAGTTTGCAGGTCGGTTACATGATGTCATCAACAACCAAGAGATCTCCTGTGCTTATCCAGCTGTCAGAAAACAGAGATAATCAACTTTTTTTAAAAAAAAAAAAAGTCCATAAAATCTGCCCTGTGTAAAGGTGACATTTTGCTATGATTCCACCACTAGATGGCACTGTTTTGTTGACTTGAATGGAGGATGCAGCGATAGGAAGTATTTTGTTGACTTGAATGGAGGATGCAGCGATAGGAAGTATTCAATCCAAGCCCCATGGCCGCCCATATAATGAGCCGATTGCAATCCCAGAACAAAAAAGGAAGTGGGAAACAGTGTTATTTAAAATAAAAATTGTGGAGAAGCTCATAGCCTGTATTGGCCAAAAGAGTTAATAAATAGTGAATAATACTGGAAATCTGAGGAAGCAAATAGACCTGTTGAATATGTTGTCTTTAAACTTCATTCAGCTCTGAGCATAATCTGGACTAAAAGAATTTTCCTAAAGAAATGGCAGTCTTGAGATAAAATGTTAGATCTTGCATCTTGGATATTTACCGAAAGCTGTAAAATTATTTAAAGACAAAGACTTAGCTCACCCAACACAGTACACCATGGTGGGTTGTCACCTTTGGGTTGTCACCTAACGTCTGAACTAGAAACAGTTTTTTTTAATTGTGGATTATTTTCTGTGAACAGGCCACCATGAGAACCCGTGGCTTGTTCAGGGTGGCTTATTCTGATGTCCAAACCCATCAAGTTTGTGGGTTGTTGGGAATAGCTAGAGCCCCAGCAAGAACAGTGAAAGTACTGCCATTCCTTGTGATCTCACTAGTAACACCTCCATCCTCCCTCATTCTTTGTCAGTGCCCTCTTTCCAGTGCTCCTAAAAATCGAGAAGAATTGACACCAGAGAGTGTCCCCAAACACGTTCTTTAACTTTAAAAGAAAAAAATAAGTGGGGAGGTCTTGTGCAAGTGCACACATTCAGAAGTTTGCTGCTATGAAATTTGCTTAATTTCCCCCTCCACTTTACTGGTCTTTTATGAAATTTTCATATATATCTACTGATCCTCTTCACTGGTCTTGCCTTGAAATTTGTATATATTTTCTAATCTTCCCCGCTTGTTTGCCTTGAAATTTGTGTATTGTTACTGATCTCTCTCACTCCCTGCTCTGTCTTGAAATGCACACTCTTTACCAGTCCCCATCACTTCTCTGCTTTGAAATGTGCATATCTTTACTGGTCCATGTGGCTGCTCCGTAACCTATGTGTATGAGCCCCATCACACGTAATTTTTTCCCCTGGTTTCCCTTCACGTTTTTTACCTCTGATGCAGAAGCGCATCAAGCTTATGGTCCCTTTCACCTGAATACACTAGTCTTTCACTTATTTGCTTTTCCACTCCACCACCCCTTCTGTTTCTCCCTTCAGTTCATTGGTTGCTCCTTCCCCCCTCCCCTTAACCAAACATATAGAAGCAGATTTGACAATCTGATACTCAGGAGATGGGGAAGTTTCCCTCATGAGCCAGCCACCACAGCTGAACAATTGCAGAAAGGGTGCTAAGTTAGGGAACAAGGAAATGAGGAGGGCTAAGGGAAAACATTCTATCCCCCATAATGAATACATGAATTATGATGGGAACTTTGGAAGGAGAACATCTCCGTTTTCTTTCTCTCCCTCTACTATTTTTAAATGCACAGTACATGAAAGGATAAATTAGGCATTTGTTCTGCTTTTCTTTGAGAGATATTGTGTAGGGTGGGTTAAGTGAAGTATATATCTTCTGTATCATGCTGCCTAAAATGAACACCACATGTTGTACTCGAATATATTACCTCATAAGCGATTGAATCCAGATGTAATAATAATAATAATAATAATAATAATAATAATAATAATTTCTTACTCGCCTCTCCATTTTGATTGAGGCAGGGAACAACAGTAAGTATAAAATACATAAAATACTGATTAAAAACATAGTATACATTGTTAAACATCCTAAGAGCATACTAAAAGTATTGTAAAATGTTGTAGATGCCCTCCTGCCTGTGGTGACATCAGCACTTCCTATCGGGTTTCTGCAACTGACAGCCTCCTTACCTCTTGTTTTTCCTCTCTGAACACTGCCCTTCACCCCACACACACACATACAGTCCAGTCTTCTGGTTCCACAGCAAATTCTCATTAAGCTTCACCCATTGTATTATTATGTGATCATCTATATTGTAGCCATGTTTTATTAGAATCTCTGAAATGGTTACGTAATCTGATTCGACCTAAATATAATTTGACTTTAAAAATATATCTTCTAGTGTCTCTCGCTGATAAAATAAATTACTTTAACCACCTGCCAGAGAGAAGAATAGGAAAGTGATGTTCCAATTAACTTTTAACACGTATATACTGAACTGAATTGTTGCTTAAAAGGTACAGTGGTTCAGAACATTTTATTTCAACATTAATGACTTACCTTACAAGCTTATTGAAAACCAAAGAAAATACAACTTTTGTTTTATTGAACCTGCAACTTTTGTTCAGTTGGAATAAAAGTGTTTGGCATTAGGGGTGTGCAAAGTGAGTCTTCTCTGCCTCGAAATTAGATCTGGAAATCCATAGAGGTGTTTCTTTGCCTCGATTTCTGGGGTGTGTCCCTCTCTCCGCCTCATCGAGTTACCCAGCGAAGAACCATTCCGTATTTGGGTAACCAGTATTAACAGAAGTGCTTACAGCTCCCTCAGTTTTAAAGGTAAACACATGAAAACTGGCACTGTGACAGCTTTTAAAGAGGGCTTTAGGCATGCCAATTTTAGAGCAGATCCCTGTATTCAGTGATTTATAGGGATTTTTTTTAAGTCTGAACTCAAATGTCTTCTCTCACACACCTCTCACAGGGGGGAGGGAAATGAAGCAGCGGGAAAGCACTTAGTGCAATAATAAAGTAAATATATTAATAAATGCCACAACAGCAGCACACAGTTTGCCCAACCTCAGAGAGGAGGAGGCACCCCTCCCCCACTGTCGGTCGGGCACATTGGAGTAAGTCAAGGCAACTTCCCTACACGGCAGGAGGATGACGACGACCCCCAGCCTGCACTAGAAGCCCAGCCAGCCAATAGGAGTAATAGTTTAACTGAGAAATAAACAGCATGCCTGACTCAGGTGTAGAAGCTTACTCACTGATGATGCCAGCCCAGCAGCACTTTCACACTGTGGCTGACTTCCATAAGTCCAAGCAGAAAGGCGCAACAAATCAACAAGCCCTACACTCCGTCTCCCCTCACGGCCAGAACCAGCACAACAGCAGCAGCAGTCAGTGTTTCCCATGCCTCATGGAACGTTGTCAAAGTGCGCTTTATTAATTATGTACTGCTTGTGTGCACTACACAACCCTAAAACACACAAATATACAAGTACAAGAAGAAGACACTTGTAACTTTGAAGCCCAGTGCTGCAGGGAAAGCTCAACTTTGAAGAAGGAGAGCTACAGCACATCAAACCATTAAGGGGAAATAATAATAATCATGCAACCCAGCCCTGCAAGGAGGAATGGGCAGGCACATTGAAGGAAAAAGCTTTAACAGAACAGGCAGGCACATGTGCACACAGTGGGGGTGGAACAGGTGGAACTCTTGCCTCTCTTTCTCCTCTCTCTACAAAGAAAGTCATCTCGAGATGTTGTAGATCTTTCTCTGTCTCTCTCTCCTCTAAATCTGTTTGCAAACGAATGCCCCCATCTCACTCTGCACTGTGTGTGCAAAGATAGCTGTGTGTGCAGAGAGCTTCAGCTATTGGGCGGTATAAAAATGTAATAAATAAATAAAATAATCTCTCTCTCTGACCCTAACGAACACTGCAAGACCAAGAACAGCAGTGAGTGCATGGAATAAAGGACCACGAGAAAATTCCCTCCCCCAAACACTGCGATTGGAGGAGAACAGAACATGGTCACAGACAGCACTGTGGCAATTCCTAATTGGTTAGTCACAGATGTCAGTATCATTCTACCCCACTCACCATCTTCCAAATATGGAGATATTTAATTCAGACACACACACACATACACGGTCAAATAATTGCAGAGACTTTAGAAGCACTGATTGGGCGCATCTCTGCTCTGATATTAATCAGTGGGTTTGGAAGCGGCCAATCTCTGCTCTGGAAGATGGAATGCTCTGAGGATGTTTGCGGTTACCACATAATTCCAGGGCGGAGTGCACACCACTATTGACCATTAGCTGATGGACAAGGGCAGTATTTCTGTTTCCAGGTCATTTTCCAGAATGTTCAACTTTCATTTTAAAAAAGAAAGCTTCTAACGCTCTCGATTATGGAGCCTGTAGCAAATGTGCAGGCAGTATTATACCTCCTTGCTCTCTTTGAAGGAAATATTTTTCTAGTGTTCCAGCCAATGATTATAAAGCTTAGGTTTGCCCTGTCAGCTGAAATTAGGAAAGCTGTGGCTAAAGAATTAAAGAATTGGTACTCAGGAGGGAAAGAAGGAGAACATGAGCCTGCAGTACATTCCAAATCCTACATACCATGGTTTGGCAGTTTAATGATATTTCTGAACAGAGCTCAATTCATAGCTCCTGGTTGAATTAGAAACTTAGTTTTCCTTGTTCCCTCTATCTCATGCCTCTTGCTTATCTTAACTTACAGATATTTCGGAAAAAAGCAGTGGAACTAGGAGAGAAGTTGCTTCCAGCCTTTAATACTCCCACAGGAATTCCTTGGGCATTGTTAAATATCAAAAGGTAAAAAATATACCAGTTGTGAAAGAAATAGTTTCTGTTTGTCCTTTACAGTTTGTGCTGGATAACTGGGCAAACTTTACCATATTGTCTCACCATTTAGATTCCTGGATTCTGTGAATCAATATCAGTGTCTTTCCTTTTCCCTTATAAGTTGCAGACACTCCGCCAGCCTGCTCTTTTAAATTCTGTTCTGAATATCTGCAATAGGGGTGGGTGACTTGTGGCTCTCCGGATGTTTTGGCCTACATTTCCCATCAGCTTTAGCCAGCATGACCACTGGTGAGAAGTAATGGGAATTGTTGGCCACAAGTTGCCCACCTCTGACCTACAAGGAGGTAGTAAAGCTAGCCAAGCCAACAGTATTCTAGGTTGAATGTTAATCTTCCTGAAATTCACACTGGGACTTATTAAAATTGGGGGTATTTTCATTATATTTCTGACTCACTTCCTGTACTGACTTCATTGACAAATATTAGATGAATTAACTAGGTTGTATAGGTGTGTTACACACACTTGCACTCTTATGACTAACCAAGAAAGAGAACTTGGGGTTGTGTTGGTCAGCCTGATGAAAATGTCAACCAAATGTGTGGTGGCTGTGAAAAAAGCAGATTCCATGTTAGGTATAATTAGAAAGGGATTTGAAAATAAAACCACCAAGATCATACTCCCCTTATACGAATCTATGGTTCGACCACACTTAGACTACTCTGTACAATTCTGGTCACCACACTTCAAAAAGAATATTGTAGAGCTGGAAAAAGTGCAGAAAAGCGCAATTAAAGTGATGAAGGAGCTAGAGCAACTCTGCTATGAGGGAAGATTACAGCAGTTGGGATTGTTTAGCTTAGAAAAAAGGCAAGTAAGAGGGACATAACAGAGATGTACAAAATTATACAAGGTGTGAGGAAAGTGGATAGGAAAACATTTTTCTCCCTCTCTCATAATACTAAAACCTGGGGAGATTCAGGGCAGATAAAAGCACTTCTTCACCCAGCGCATACTTAAACTGGAATTTGCTTCCGCAATAGGTAGTGATGGCCACCAGTTTGAATGGATTTAAAAGGGGATTGGACAAATTCATGATGGATAAGCGATGACTGCTAGTCCTGGTTACATGCTACCTCCAGTATCAGAGGCAATATGCCTGTGAACATCAGTTGCTGGAGAACATGGGCAGGAGGGTGCTGTTGCACTCATATCCTGCTTATGGGTTTCCCATGGGCAGTTGGTTGGCCACTGTGTGAACTAGATGGACTCTTGGTCTGATCCAGCCTGGCTCTTCTTATTGTCTTAGGTGTCCGCTTTGTCTCTTATACTATAGCAAATACAGTGCTTGCAACTTTTTACGCCAAAACAGAGCAAATGCTTCACTTGATACAGGTATTGAGTTAATTCTATTTAGTAACAGTGAACTCATTTTCTGTGGGGATCTTTATGTAGTAAAACAGCAACACCTGTGAACAAAAAAGGCATCAGCAGGTTTGGGGAAATCTCAAGGTTTGCAGAAGTAGAAAACAAAGCTTGTACAATTCCAGTGCAGCTCAGTGAAAACAGTTTGTTCAGTGTGCACAGAACATTAACTAAGTGGTGCGTGGTGGGAGGGGGGAGTACCCTGGAAAAGGCGTGGCTGGCTGAGAATCCTGAACAGGACCACACTGCACTACATTTTGTGCAGGTCCCACTTATGTTTGTTCTATTTTCAAGTTTTTCTGCAACCCAGAAGGATTGTACAAACTACTTAATATCTGTATCAGTACCGTTAATCCATATTTGGCAAGATAAATTCTTTCCCAGCTGGCTGATGCTTCATGAAAGCAGTTCCACACTCTGACAAGATAACTATTCAATTAGGCCCGGACTTTTGTTATGAGAATCAGAGAAGTGTGTGCTCTTTCTTACTCTTGATGGGGCAACTGCTTACATGCATTTTATTATTAACTAAAGAGCTCCCATGTGGCATCAGTTTTGAGAGAGAAATAATTACAGTGGGTGGATTCCAGCCTTAGTCATGCTTAGAGTTGATGCACTGAAATCAAAAGGGATCAGGTTCCACTGATTTCAGTGGATCTACTGAAGCATGACTAAGGCTTGATCCAATCAAGTAACTGCTCCTTGTCCAACATTCATTACCAACCTTAATGTTTCTCCTTGTGTGTTCAGTGCCTTTTTAATGCATTTGTAACAAGAAGGAATCTTTAGACAGCAGGAAAAATATAAACAAAGGTGCTGTCTTGTATAGAACAATCATGAATCCTGAAAATGTAGATGGAAAATGGTTTGTCTGAAGACAAGGTGTGACATAACTGCCATCTAACGAGACATCTGTTACAGTAAATTAAGGTATTTCTATCACAAGAACTTCCATAGCAAAGCAAAAGTCAAGTAGTTGTCTTCTACAGAATTGCTATTATGTATCTGATAGAATTAAAAACACACTAGTGTGTCAAGATTAATCTAGTGGAGAGGACTGTATATAATGGAAGAATGAGTTGTCAGTTATAAATTAGTCATAATGTCATAGTTGTAAGTTTAATGACAGATGATCCACTATTCACAACTTAACATTCTTGCAATTTCTGCATTAAAGAAAATTTATTGGATGTCAGTTAAAAAACCTAGGATATATACATCATTGGGAACATAAAAAAACTGCCATGTTGTGTCATGAAAATAAGTTCTAAGAGTTATAAAACAAACTTGCTATAAACAGGTTGCTAGTAACTAGAGAAAAGTTTCACTATTCTACCATAAAATGTTATTGCAAAATGGACAATACAGTAACCAGCATTATCAGGGTGCATGGAGATGTTCTCTTAAAAAATTCACAAAGACTGATGCATTGTAATAAGCCCTTTATCATGGACCATGCAAAGATCAATTGAAGAACCATAATGCTGTGCTGAGGAGGGTGTGGGTGCATTATCTCTATAATTATATTATTCTTATTTATTTATTTTTGCATTTCTATACTTCCCAAATAGACAAAGCTCTCTGGGCAGTTCACAAAAATTAAACCATGAAGACTATATAAAGTATAAATCAAACAACAGTATAAAAACACAACCAGGATAAAACCAAGCAGCAATGCAGAGATTAATACAAATTTAAAATACAAATTTAAAACAGCAAAGTTTTAAAAATGAAGATTACAAACTGTTAAAGTACTGAGAAAATAAGAAAGTCTTCACCTCGCATCCAAAAGTGTATAACATAGGAGCCAGGCAATCCTCTCTAGGGAGCTCATTCTACAGACAGGTGCCACAGCAGAGAAGGCCCTCCTCCTGGAAGCCACCTGCCTCACTTCCTTTGGCAGTGGTTCACAGAGAAGGACCCCTGAGGATGACCTTTGGGTCCGGGCAGGTACATATATGGGAGGAGGCGTTCCTTCAGATAGCCTGGCCCCAAGCCTGAGTGTTAGTACCAGCACTTTGAATCGGGCCCAGACCTGGACTGGCAGCTAGTGAAGCTGGAAAAGGACAGGTGTGATGTGATCTCATTGGCCAGTCCCTGTTAACAAATGTGTTGCCCTGTTTTGCATAAGCTGAAGTTTCCAGACAGTTTTCAAAGGCAGCCCCATTACTGCACATTGCAGTAATCCAGACGATAGGTTATCAGAGCATGGATAAATATAGTTTTATCAGCCTACCCTGATAAAAGGTGCTCCTTGCCACTGAGTCCACCTTGCACCTCAAGTGACAGTTTTGGATCCAAGAGCATCCCCCAAACTATGAACCTGATCCTTTAGGGTGAGTGCAACCCCCTCCAGAACAGGTTGAACATCACCTCGCTGGACAGATGAACCACCCACTAACAGTACCTCCGTCTTGTCTAGATTGAGTCTCAGTTGGTCGGCCATCATCCAGTCCATTACCATGCCCAGGCACTGATTCAGAACAGCTACTGCCTCACCTGAATTTGATGAAAAGGAAAGGTAGAGCTGGGTGTCATCTGTATATTGATGACAGCTCAGCCCACATCTCCAGATAACCTCCCAGCAGCTTCATGTAAATGTTAAACAGCATAGGGGATAAAAATAGAACCCTGTGGAACCCCATAGCATAGTTGGCAAGGCACTGAGCAATAATTCCCCAACCCCCACCTTTTGGAATCAGCCATCAAAGTAGGAGCAGAACCACTGCAACACAGTACCTCCAACTCCCAACCCAGATATCCTATTCAAAAGAATACCATGGTCGATGGTACTGAAAGATGCTGAGAGGTCCAAGAAAATCAACAGGGACATGCTCCCCTTGTCTCTCTCCTGGCAAAAGCCATCCCACAGGGCGACCAAGACAGTTTCCATTCCAAAACCAGGCCAGAAGCCCAATTGAAATGGATCTAGATAATCTGTTTCATTGAAGAGTGCCTGGAGTTGCCCTGCAACCACCA
This sequence comes from Elgaria multicarinata webbii, assembly GCF_023053635.1. NCBI lineage: Eukaryota > Metazoa > Chordata > Lepidosauria > Squamata > Anguidae > Elgaria > Elgaria multicarinata. Next base: position 88,187,335 of record NC_086174.1, read on the forward strand.
GCTCAAGCACCTTGCCTGGAAGGGGATGTTAGCCACCGGCCTATATTGAACATCCTCCCCGTCCAGGTTAAGCTTTTTCAGGCTAGGCCTGCATCACTCTCAGGGAGGAATTTACAACTTCCTGGACCCAGCCAGTGATCCCTTCCTTATTTGATGTAATTAGCCATGAAGGGCAAGGGTCAAGCACACAGGTGGTCGACCGGACTTGGCCAGTCACCTTGTCCACATCCTCAGGCCTCAATAACTGAAACTCATCCAATAAAACTGAGCCAGACATTGCTCTGAACGTCTCTACTGGAGGAACTGCATTAAGCATGGTGTTGAATTCATGATGAATCTGAGCAACTTTATCTTCACAATGCCATGCAAACTCATCACAGTGTGCTACCGAGTGTTCCACTGTCTCTTACCCTGGCTCAGAATGTAACAGGCCACAACCCACCCAGAAAAGCTCTGCTGGATGACACTTAGAGATGCAATGTTGGTGGAAAAGAACTGTCTCTTTGCAACCCTCACCGCCAGAGTAGGCTCGATAGTGAGCTCTAGCCCATATTCAGTCAAACTCAGCCCATGCTTTCACCTACGTTCTAGCCATCTCTCCTCTTGCTTCATTGCCCTCAGCTCAGGTGTATATCAAGGAGCTGGCCGGGCTCTGCTCAGAGGGAGAGGGTGCTTGGGCATGATCATGTTAACCACCTGAGTCATCTCTGTATTCAACAAAGCAACCTGGGCTTCCACAGGAGCACCGGCCATACCAGCAGGAAAATCCCCCAGACCTCTGGTATCCATTGCAGTCCATTAGCCTCTGGGGGCGGACCACTTTAATAGCCCACCCACCCACCCTTGCAGAGTCTAAACCTGACAAGGGGATAGATATTAATTCCCCCACTTTCAGATCACCATCCTCCTGCCCAGTCGAGAAGATCAGATTAAGTGTGTGTCCTTTTGCATGCATTGGGCCAATTACATGTTGAGACAGCCCCATGGTTGTTAAAGCAGCCATGAAATCGAGCCACTCCTGATACAGCAGCCTTCGCATGGAAGTTGAAATCCCTCAGAACCACCATCATATTTCTATAGACCATGGCAACCCCCTCTCCTCAGCCCTCAAGTGCTGTACCGAGTACCCAGGAGGGCAAAACTGGGTAAGAGTAACCCAATAACTCTTTCAGCATGCAGGATATATTAGAGAAGATCTAAGTGCTCATTTACACTGTACTTTTATCTCTCTGCCTGAACTCTTCTAATATTTCCTTATCTATGCTATCTAACACTAAACTTTTTATGTACAATAGGACTGCCAGCCCTCCCTATACTAGTTCATCCAGTTGGCTGGCCAATCTACGAAAGTCACTCGCTCACCTGTTTCCATCCATACTTTTCACTGAAGTGCTGCCTTCTTCCAGTATCTCTTGCTTTATTTTATTTAACTCCCCACCCCCAAAATACATCATCATCATATATTTATTTGTTACCTGCCTCTCCCTCCAGATCGAGGCAGGGTACAACATAAACGCAAATGTCACAAAATACATGGATTAAAATTTTTAGTCCAGTTCAAGTCCTCTCATTCAGACCCTTTTACATTTTTACACATCTTCAGTGTTCTGGCTACCATAATGGTTCAAAACATTTTTTAAAAAAAACAGATTATCTAGAGTTTGGAGTATTTACTAAATTATGCAGTAGACCATATTTCCATCCATTAATTGATTTGTAGATATATGCGCTAAAACTACTGTCTAGTCAAAAACTGGTCCTCCTCCTCCTCGCATCCTAAATTGGCTAAATACATTTATTTCAAACCTCTCTTGTTTCTGCCTATAAAACCTTATGATCCTTGTCCCTTTTAAGGCACGCATATGCAGAATCAACCCTCTTAAAAACTTTACAAGTGTTAAGAGCTGAGATAATGCTTAAAAATCTTGCCAGTTTATGCATGAAGGAAATGCCAAGTGACTACTTCTGGCAAAAAGAAAAAAGGTCAAGCTGTAAATTGGTGTCCTAATTTGCCTTTTGATACTTGATTTAGCTACTGATTGAACTTGGTATCACTCCCTATAACATCTACAGGTGTCATGAGAAGATTACTGCCAGGAAAAGGAGGATGCAGCACAGCCAATCTTGAGCAGGGTGCCTACCCTAAATCTATACACGCACTCACACACAAGGTGGGCTAGGCAGACAGTGGTTCTGACAGTGCAAATGGCTATTTGGACACCTAGCCTCTCTCTTCTTTCCTGGGTTTCTTTGAAAGGCAAAATGAGATGCACTGACTGTGTGTTTATACATTGTGAAGATTGAACTAAAACTCCCATTATTTCTAGCCATTGGCATTTTATGCCAGAAATGATGGGAGTTACAGCTCAATTTTCCAATCTGAAGGAGATGCCACAGTGTCAAGATTGCTGGCGGTGTCTCCTATTATTTTTTGTAAGGGAAGGAAGGAGAGGCTAGGTGGGCTTCTTCTATCCAACATGCTGCTGCATTGTGGGAACTGCTGCTACCCGCATGACCCCTGGGGGTGGGGAAATGGCCTGATGGATGGGGAAGGAAGGAAGGCTTATGATTGATGCTACTTGAAGGTCTCGTATTTCCAAAGTGAGCATCACCTATTCCTAGCACCCTAGGCTGTATTGAAGCAAGCATCATAGGCCAGACATCTGATCTCCATGTACAGAGTAGTCATAAATATACTGTAAAAATGAGCTTGTCCCATGCAGTGGTAGTCGTAATTTGCTCTTTGGATATTTGCTTCTGAATATCAGTTTCCAATATATCAAAAGTGCCAGTTATGGTAAACAGTATCTGCTTCTCAGCTAGGCAAAGTGGAGGCCTTCAGTTTGAAACGTCTATATTTGGTATTTTGTTTGTAACACACTATCTTCCTTGACTTGGACATTTGAAAATGAAAATTGGTACACATGTTCAAGGCACTATTCTATTTCAGGTTTGAACGTTAATTTGACCCCTTGCATGGAGTTGGAGAATAGCATTTTACAGCATATATTCCATCTGAAGCAGGGCCTCTCAAACATTTGCTTTGCTAGTCTTAATTTAGAGATAGTATGGTATATTCATATGCCCGGACAATCCTCTTGACTATGGTCAGTGAATTACATGGAGAGTCTAGTGGCTTCATAGTGCAGTACTATGGTTCTGATATTGAATCATCCCATTTTAACCAATTACAGAAGTTGCTACTGTAGGGAATATTAATCTAACTGTTTTCTCTCTTTCAGATAGTCTAATTTATTATCATCACTTGGATGATAAAACAGTAGACTCGTATATTCATAGCTTTCTGATTTAGTGTTCTGCTTTTTCTTAAGGGACCTGATTTAAGACTGGTTCTCACTTGTGCATATTATCTTTCAGTTTCCTTGTATTTTATTCCCTCCTCGTGTGTTTAAAACCTGGAAGAAGTGATTAATTAAACTCTTAGTGTATAAAGCAATAGGAAATGTGTATTGTTTACTTTTATTCATCAGTGCTACGTAAGTCTTTCGAATGCTGGTAAAATGTATGCATGAGCTTTATAGAAGTTGGCATACACTACCTAATGAGAAACCGAACTATAAGCTTATTACTTAAATAAGTGTATTCATGCTTAAAATACACTGGGACTTGAATTTTATAGCAATTAAATTGTCTTTTTCTTGAATGCTTGTCAATTGAAATGGTGATTGTGGTAACTTTGAAAAGCATTGAATAATAATATTTTTAAAAGACATTTTGTTTGACTGTACCACTCTACTCATATTATGTGTGTGCTCATTTGATGCATCGCTTGTATACGTAACGCATTTGTTAGCAAACATGAACAGTAAGCCAAAGTTGAGTTAAAAACTATATCCTCTCTACATCTGAGGTGATTGATAGACCTCTTACCCTAGTGTCAACTCAGTCAGAGTGAACTAGTTTAACAGAAAGTTAATTGGGCGAGTGGAGGAATGTATTGCAACAGCAGATGGATGGATGGGAAGGAGCCATGATTTGCCCCTTCTCCACAAACACCCTTCCTTATTCTTACATAAAACTTGAATCTTCTCAATAATTTCTATACAAGATTTTCACTTGGATTTAGATCTTGTAGTTCACGGTTTAAAGGAGTATAGATGCAATTGTAAGTGATAGTTAAATCTCACAATGCTGCAAAAGGCATGCCTTCCATGGAACCACCTTATCAACTCCCCAGAAGCACACAAGAAGAGTAGGAAAGGCAGGGGAAAGAGATAAGAGAGCACAGAACACTGAGAACTGTTGCACATTTACATGTTGTGTGCAAATACCACACTGTAAAGCATTTCCTCCCTTTTATACTTTGTTCATGTCTTTCTAAATGAAAATATCTATGCTAGAAACTAGAAAGACTGAGAATTCCTACTTACAGTCCTTTGCTAGGAGTCACCTGGGAAAACAAACTGTACCATAAGCAGTTTATTTTTGTAAAGGTTGGGATTGATTAAAATAATTTGTCTCAGACCTCAGCTTTGCAGGCTGCGTGTGAACTGGGCATGCCTGTATTCACTACATGCATACCACAAGTGAAATCCACTTACAGTCAATTTTTTATCCTTGTGCTAAAATAACAAAAGTTGTAATAATCCATGGTTGCTGTTGGGTTAGTGCACCAAGGTAATCCACGATTCTGTGGTCTGTAAAATCTTAATGCAAATTTGCAAAATGTTCATATATTTACTTTGCATAATTACATTTCCACTAGCCATGGGCGTGGGGAAAGGAAATGAATCCTATACTCACTTTCAAGGAAGGAAGTCCTATTTGAATTCAATGAGGCTTCTCAATAGCACTGTAGTGGAACAACACTGTCACTTGATCCCTCACTATTGGAACCTTGCTCACCACCACCCCAAGCTATTTTTTTTACCCAGCATTGTCTTACATGCTTTCAGTTCTGTAACTTCAACCTTTCGGGGCTTGTGGACATATTTGGAAACATGTTGTGGGTGCTCTCACAAAATGGCTGCCAGAAGGTGGGCCAACCAATTCAACAAATGGATGTCATAGTAGACATGGCCAGTCATAAAACACCCTACGACAAAAACTGATGAAGTGAAAAGAAAACTAACTTTCACGAGACCTAAGTACAAGGCAAAGGTAGGGTCAGAGTTCCAAAACACAAAGCCACCCTTAAATGCACATCCATTTTGCAGAAGGCAAAGAGACAAATAACTTCGCTAAGAAAGTAGTACAAGGCAGAAGTGGGATCTGAGCCACAAATGCCAAATCACGCGTGTGCTCCCTCAAAGCAACAAAATACCCATTTCACAGATGATAATCTGGTGGTGCTCAGAGATACACCCACACACAAAAACACCTTCCAAGCATACCATCATCATCATCACAAAAGCATGCAAAGCAGCTCTGGGCAAAACATACACCACACCAAAACAAACCAGCAAACACACATACCACATTTTTTAAAAAATCAGGCAAACCAAACTCACTGCACAGGCAAACCATCTCCTTGCTCCCCACTATCAGTTTAGCTGCTGCCACCACCCCGCCCCCCAGATGCTCCCTACTATCTCCATCTATTTTTTTTTCCTTGGTGACGGCATGGTTCAAAACAAAGCACTGAGTTGCAGCCAATCCTCATTTTTATTTTCTAAGAATGCCTCTGAGGTCCACATGCTGCAGCTCTGAAGGCTGCTAATTTGCTTTGCTATATGCTAGCCTTGCAGCATTGTAATTAATCAAAGTAATCACTCTGCTTCTTCCACACCCCTCCCTTTTTTTAAAGCAAGCAAACTTTCTGTGTTGTGAATGCTGTATTCCTGGAATGTATATAGCCCGTGTTGTAGTTGTATCTTAGTTTGATTGGTTCTCTGTTTCAGTTGTACCAGCAGGCTGCAATGGTTTGGTAGAAGTATCAGTTAAAGCAAGAACTTTTACACTAGTCTGTTGATTCCTGCTTCTGTGGGTTACTCCAGTACTTAGCACATACATTTTTATAATTTTGAAGTATCCAAATGAAGTCAGGTTAGATAAGCTCTTTATGATATTTGATTGAGTCATTTGATTGGCCAACATAGATAAAGGTGTGTGAAATATATGCAAATATAGTGTTGGATTTTTAAGAACTTTTCATTTGCCAGTGGACCTGTTCCAAATTTAATGAGTTTCATACCAAGTTACTGCAGTTGATGATCTGAAACACCCTTCAGTAACAGTTTCTGTAATTTGTAGCAGAAAGCTAAACTTAAGCCCTTATACTTTGCCAGCATAAAATATCTGAAGAAAGTGCAATTCTCAGTCTCTGTAATATTTTCATCTTTTAATAGTTTAGTTCACTATCTTTATTTCAAACTATTAGTAAAAATAGATGCTAGCATCTTAAAGAATAATCTTTTGATGAAGCAGTAAAATTAATCCCAAACATGAAGCGCTGCACATTTTTCTTTGGGTTGAACTGCGTTGTTCTGTTGAGAGAGAATATTGAATCATATATAACTTGGTGAAGATATACATAACTTAACAGTGCAATCCTCTGCATGCTTTACTTAGAAGACCCACTATATTCGATGGGGTTTATTCCCAGAAAATGTGCAGCCTATGGAGTAAATCCAATTGTACTTCCACTCACACAGTGGGAGTTTCCCTTTCCCTCCTCCCCCTGCAGCCACCTGCATGCCTCTCAATCTGCTCCAGGGCCGGATCTACACTATTGCTTTAAAGCGCTTTATAACAGTTTTATAGTGCTTTAAAGCAGTTAAAGTGCTTTATAACTGTTATAAAGCGCTTTAAAGCAGTAGTGTAGATCCAGCCTAGGTCAGATTTGGGGGGTTCAGGTTGGGCTGCAGTGGGAAGGCATATTTTAATCTTCCAACAGTGTCTACTCTGCCGGTGGAAGGACACCATTGGATACAACCCTGGATCTCTTGCTGTTAATTCCAGTACTTGTATGAAAATGCATAAGCACACTAAACATACTGAGACTATATCACGGTTATTGTAAAAAAAAGTGGGGAGTATCTTACCTAGTATTTTATACTAAACATTTCTGAGAGACCCCAAACCTGAATTCAGTTTTTTCTCACCTAACTTTTGAAAGGGTTTTATGGATTACTTCCACTAATAGCATTCATCATTAAAAAAAATTTTTTTAAAAAAACATTCTGTGAATTATTGCATTGAGACATGTTGACCTGGGCAGTCTTTCGTGGCTTCCTGTTTTGGAAGTTCATTCTGTTAACTATAATCCCAATGTAATGTAAAATTAAAATATTTCTAACAGCTTTATGCAGAAAGTTTTGTTTTCCTTTTCTTATTGTAGTGTCAGGCTTACATCACTGAAGGTCAAGCTTTTGTTTAGTCGATTCTTTGCTCCAGAATGTTTCTTCTGTTCCAAGTATATAATGATAGTTTTTAGAATTTTGAAGAGAGACACCATTTTTATAGAACTCTCCACTCTGAAAAAAAAACTACACAAGTTTTCTGCCATGTGTTAGCTTCAAATCCCTCCCTTTGAAGAAAACAAAAAATTTGTACAAATCACTGACATGTCAAGAGTTCACTAATGTGATAACTGAGTCATGTTCTTATCCAGCCTGAGTTGAACAAGGAGTAAGTTCCAAACTAAAGGTAGAAGGGAATAGCGATGATGGATGCTGTCACAGTTTCAGATGTAATCCTTCGCACACTTACTTGGGAATAAACACAGTTGAACTCAGTTAGACTTATTTTATAGGATTGTTGCTGTTAGACAATTCCCTGCAGGAGAGCATGTGGCAGTAATGTATGCTACTCTGAAGGAAAGATAAATCTAATTTGCTTGACAGAGAGAGTATTTTTATTGCTGATGCATGTAAGAGGCTTTAACGTCAATATATTGGATATTCCTCACGTTTCAATAGTAGCAAAGCAGTATAGATGAATTCAGTATTCTAATATTGAAATGGAACTGAATAGTGTGTAATCAAAGCTGAGTTACCCTTAGATGATAATTTTACACTAAATTGCTTTACTTTATTCAGCTACACAGCTGAATTGATAGAAACTTTGGAATTCATGTGTTTAACTGCATCAGCAATGCCACTGTCATCAGTGGTACTCTGAGAAGTTCTAAAAGTGCAAAACTAGATGTGAAGGAGGATCACTGATCTCCAAATGTCTTTTTCAATGCTTACAAAGAACTGGAAGGGATTGGATCAGGGCTATTTCCTGACTGAAATTGTCAGTAGCCTCACTGGAGGAAAAAGACAGATACCCATGTTGGTCCTAGGTTGTAATAGGTCTTCTCTGAACAACATTCTCAAAGGTGCTGAATGCAGATCACCAAAACGTACCAAAGTTTCAAATGCAAATATTTGAAATGGAAACTCGTTTTTAAACTTGCTGCATCTGAAACATGTTACTCATAATTGCTAATCATATCAAATGACAGTTTCTATTAATATCTCTTTTTGAGAATTGGAGTCAACTGTTTTTTCACACTGATCAGCTATACTCTTCCCAAGCCAGTGTTCCATTTTGAAGTTTTAAAATCAACACTTTGTTGTATAGTTCAGATATATTTAACTTTTCCTGTGTAAAACACAAACGAAGTTAAATCAATGAATTTAAAGGTTAAATATAAAAAAAATTATTGATGTTGCAGATTTACAATTGGTGGAGTATAAAGTTTCCAACTTGTGTCCCTCCAGAAGTTTGATCTACAACTCCCATCTGCCCTAGCCAGCTTAGCCAATGGTGAGGCATGATGGGAGTTGCAGGCCAATTCATCCAGAGGGCCACTGGTTGCCCACCCATGCCTTACATATTGAAGAAGGTTTTTATTAATCTGCACAGTTAGTAGACAGTCTGGGTTAATTGTATGATACATTGTGTCTGGCCACTACTTTTTTTTATTAATTTGATGTCAAAATCCTTAACTACATACCTTTTTTTATTAATTAAGTAGCTACAGAGCCTTCTGTGATAGTGGTGGGGTCTCAAGGCAACTATGGTTTTACCAGAAAAGCCTCCTGGTTTCTATCAAGAATCGTTGTAACTGAATCTTTGACGTGATCTCAGTAGAGTCTTGCTACAGAGCATAGAGGTCTACTTCCAGCTCTATAAGATAATGAATGATTCTAGTTTCCTACCAGTTCTGGCTAAGTTGCAAATGTTGCTGTCAGAAAATTGCCAAATCCTTTTAGACTTGTTGATCATAATATCAAAAACATAGAAAATCTGCTGATACTTGAAAGTTCGTAAAATGGTTCAATTCAAATGCAATTAAGTGGCTTCAAATCCTTCGGACTGTTGCATTTCAGTATTTGGATTTGTGGTTCACAAATCAGTTTCCCACTTGTTTAAATTCTTGCTGACAATTACCTTTGTTTTGGCTCTATTTTAGAGTCACAGATACTTCATCTAAGTTAATAGTACTCCATTGGTGAGAGTATTTAGGATCACAGAAAAATGATTTGTTAATCCAACTCCTCTAAGGGTTTTGAACTATGTGTACTCTCTACCAATTACCATTCTAGCTAATCATTTAACAGCAATGCTAGGGAAGAAAAAGCCAAGATGGACAGTGACTGTATATTGAACTAATCAAATGAGAGGTTGCCTAGTATGTCTTGATCCTATTGCATGTTGACTAATACGTCCAACAGCCCTCCAAATCATGTTGGACTTCAGCCCCAGCCAGCATGTCCAGCAGTCAGGGATGATGGGAGCTGGAGTCCAACATTATCTGAAGGACCACATGTTGTGCTTCTACTTTTCTTGTCAAGCTGTTATATAGTGCATGAATTTAAAACAGTTTTATATTTCAATCACATTTAACTTTTTCTCACTTATTTTTAGTGGCATTGGTCGGAACTGGCCCTGGGCTTCAGGGGGAAGCAGTATTTTGGCAGAATTTGGAACACTGCATTTGGAGTTTATACATCTAAGCTACTTGTCTGGAAATCCAGTGTTTGCTGAAAAGGTTAGATTCTTAACATAAGTGTTTTGCAAGTAGCACATCAAAGTTTTGGAAAAGTGATGGTTGTCAAAAGTCTGGAATACCCTCTTTTTTCTTATAACCTTTGTTCCCCTGAATGTATTATTCTGAAAGAACAAAAAACTTGCACTTTGTGGCAGTCTTGACAAATGTAGTGTTATTATACACCTGGGTGAAAGATTAAAGAGCTTTCTGTTAAGTACCTTAGGTTGTCCTTGCACTGTAAACAAGGGAAACATTGAGGAAGTTTGCACGTAACACTAAGCCAGGATTTAGCACTATTTGCATGAGCTGGAAGAAGCTCAAGCAAAGCCTTAATTCTCACACTCTCCCCTTCCCTCTATGTGCTATCTGCTACCTGCAGTTTGAGAGGCAGTATGCCTATGTACAGCACGTGCTGGGGAACATGGGCAGGATGGAGCTGTTGCACTTGTGTCCTACTTGTGGGTTCCTGGTTGACAGCTGGTTGACCACTGTGTGAATAGAATGCAGGCCCAGAAGAGAAGGGGGAGGATTCAAGTCTGAGGCTTCACTTAGGCTTGTTCCAGCTTGAGCATGTCGTGCTAATATCAGGCTTAGCATTATATGAACCATGCCAAAATGCAATGTGGCTTTTGTCTGCATTAAGTCTTTATATCTGCAACTGTCTGCAGTTTCACAGTTAGAAATCCAACTTAAATCATGCTGGGCTTCCATAGTGCCTATTGGGGCACAACAGTCTGTTTTAGTTGGTGTGCCAGAGAAAATATGCTCCAGCTATCTTGCATGGAGGGGTTGTAAAAATGTTATTGCCACAAACATTACTTCCACAGACAGAAGAAGGTATATTCAATATATCACCAACATTTATCAGATTTTTATTTCTACAGCCATGATTAATAGGCTTCCTTTTTTTTCTTTTTTTTTAAAGGTATGCATTCTAGCTAGAAGCTATTACATTGGTACCACAAATGTGCTCTGGGCAATAACTACCCCAGCATAATGTATGGGTAGGTGTCGGGGGTTCTAAGCCAGTGTAAAAAAGGGTCTTTTAAAAGTTGGTCCCTCTTGTTTCCTAACAAGAGGTTTTTTCCCCCCAAGAAATAAATTCTCATTTTAGTGTAAACATACACTGAAAAGTGTTGTGTATATATGTATATTTAAATGAAATATAGTTACCATTTTTGCTTCTGCAATAGGTTATGAACATTCGAAAAGTTTTAAATCGGCTGAATAAACCAGAAGGTCTTTACCCTAATTATCTAAATCCTAACAGTGGTCAATGGGGTCAACGTAAGTACATCACTTTAATGTGAGGGAGGGGCACACAAATGGGGAAAAATTAAGTCTTTTGAGTTACGTTGTCAATGTGGGTCTTTCATTCTCCTCTCACTGCTTGTGTTTTATATAAAATAATGTTAACACTGAATATGTTCAGCACAAAAAATCTAACAGTTTTGTTTTCTGAAAGTTTGAAAGCATTTGTTTAATTTAAAGGATTCTGAATACAGTAAACATCTTCACACATGTATTTATTTGTTGCTAATAAATATTACCAATCTAAAGAAAGGCTTTCATACTGATGGGATATTTTAAAAATTCACTGAAGTGTTATGATCCCCTTATATGGAATACTCCATAAAGTTACCACTGCAAGTTAAGCATCATTAAACTCATACATCAGCCACAATGGGTTGCATCCAATATTAGTCCTACTTAGAATACTCATTGACATGAATGGGATTTAAATAAACTAACTTTGGCTACAACTCAGTGACCTGATTTGCATGTATAGGTAAAGAATGGATTTGAATATGGCTTGTCATTGAATCATGGGTTGTTACATGCAAACCCTACACTATGGTTTAACTATGGGTTGTTAACACAAACACCCCAGAGTTTACAACCCAACAATAAACCATGAGTTCTCTTCCTAGGTTGTTCACAGTTAATCCATAGTTAAACTATAGTACAGGGTTCATACAAAACAACAAACCATACGCAAACCATACTCCAGGATCTCATTACAGGTAACCCAGGGCAATATCTTCTGTTTCTGCTAGATTAGCTGCATAAGATCTCTGAAGGTCACTACTAGTTTTATAGCTATTGTTCCTGTACATTTATTTAGCCTTTGTTACTTCAGTAGTAAATTGAAAGTGATTTGCAGCATCATGGGTCAATTAGATTTGTCTCTACCAATAACGTATATAATAGCAAGGCTTATTATTGATGAGCCTCTGCTTGTGCTATTTAGTCTGCAAATGTCAAGAGTTTCTGAGGTAATTCATTTAGGAAACTGTAAAGGTCATTTAAATGCTGCTATTCAGAGATCAGCCTTCCATCACAGAGGACGTACTCATTCCTTTGAGGAGAGCTACTTTCCTCTTTATATTGTGGACACTTGCGTAATTAATGAGGTATTTCTTTGCTTTTAAAAAGTGTTCTATTTTGTTAGCTCTTTATAATCCTACCTTGCCATCACAGAATAAATTTAGAACATTTCTTTGGAAAAGGATAGCAAAGGTAACATTTAGAAAACTAAATACCAGGTCACAGTCTGATGGACAAAGAAGCACACTCTAAAGGTGAACCCTTTAATAGGAAAAAGAAAGTAGATTATCTGTGTGTTTGGTTTCCAGGCGTTTTTTAAAAAAGCATGTCTGTCCACATCTTTGGGGGTCTTTTAAGGCAAGGATGGAGAATGTATAGCCCTCAAGATGTTGCTGGACTGCTCACTATTGTATACGTTTAAGAGAGAAGCTGATGCATGTTTAGACAGAAAAAAGACCTACAGTTCCCAGAATTCCCCAGCCAGGCAAGTTGCAGGACTTTTTCTGACTAAACCTGCATAAGTTTGCGGCCTTAGACACAGTGCTAAGATCTTGCTCTTTAAGCAGGCATTTACTCTTTAATATGTTGTTTGATTATTAATTTTACTCTTAGCTCCTCAATGTTTTCAATCTTTAATATTTTTTTATACTTTTCTTGTGTTTTTTGTTACTCTGTTGTTAGTTTTGTTTGGTTTTATTATTATAAACTGCTCCAAGGACATTTGCCAGTTGGGTAGCATACAAATTGATTAATTAAATACATAAAATTGACAATGCTGGTAAGGTCTCATGGGAGTTGCAGTCCAACGACATCTCGAGGGACACACATTCCCCATCCCTATTTTAAAGTACAACCTTTTTAAAAGGGAAGGAAAGCAATGTGCTCATTTGAAATTCAAGACTGCTATTATCTAGGGGAGAAATGGAATTTGAATCACGCTTAGGCGATTCTGTATTCATTGTGAACTCCACTCTTAAAAAAATTGATCATATCTAATGTCAAAACAGAATGCATGCAATATAGCATTTCATGGGAATTCTTCACTATTAATATTTAATAAAGATTTATTTCCATGTTATTACTTTACATTTATACTTCATAGTGTATTGGATCTTCAACTTAACCTAGTCAAGCTAATACTGTGTGTCTATTGCTAATAGGATTTGATCCAAAAAATAATAATACTTGGTACATGAGTACTCTAGCCCCCTTTTAATATAAAGAACCATCAATTTGCAAAGTTACACCACAGAATTTAAAATCAAGCCTAAAAAGTCAACTTGAACATTTAGTCTGGTTCACCATTTGAACTCAGATGACTCTCTCTATACATTGCATTTGATTGTCAGTTGCTCCCACCAACATCACCATCATAAAAATAATAAAATAAGTTAATTCAAGTCAAGTTGGCCCAATGAGAGAACCTTATCTGGAGGGAGAATTCAAATAAATGGACAAACACTTGGAGTTCTTTCATGCCTGCAAAGTGCTCTATTTTGAAGTAGCATGGTCTGATTGGATTTATACAGAATCGGCTTATCATACAAAAAGTGTTTTGTGTGAAGCACCTCATGCTGAAAAGAAGGTTAAAACTATTTTGTAAGGTTTCAGACTTTGCTATACAAATTTATTTGCAGTTCATCTATCTTACTTTAGAATTAGGTGTGTGTATGCATGCCTAAATTGAAGGTGGAATGACTATAAAGGGCTTTTCTGCTGCTTTTTTCAGATCATGTCTCCATTGGTGGGCTTGGAGATAGCTTTTATGAATACTTGCTTAAGGCTTGGTTGATGTCAGACAAGACAGATGAAGAAGGCAAGCAAATGTATTATGATGCTGTTCAGGTAAAAAAGGAAACATAAATCTACTTAAGATTATCTAATATAAAACTGCTCCTAAAGAAAAGATATATTTTTTTAAAAAAATGTTTTACGTAGCTTCATCTACAAGTGTTAGTATGCCTTTCTATAAATCTCACATTTTTAATTGATAGCCTGACTCCAGACTTAGCTCCCACTGGCAGGCAGCAGCATCACCTGAGCATAGTTCCACTCAGGGGGCATTCCCATTGTTGGAAGGGAACTTTTTCCTAGCCGCCCTATTTCATGGTAGCTCTGAGTGCCTTCAGAAAATCTGCTTCAGAGGGTTGGAGTATTCTCCAAAATAGTGGTGGAGTTAGTAGTACGGTCTGCTGGGGGAAAGGCATTCAGCTATATTACGCTCCCCACGTTCTGCCAGCAAGATCCCTCTGCTGGATCAAACGTCTTCCATGGATGGAAAGAGCCCTTCCATTTGCATCTGAGCGGGGACTGGAGTTGGAAAAAGACTCTCCTATATCTTTCTTCACATTGTATTGATTATGTACCTTTGTCAAGAGGTCATATTCTCAGTTTCTCTGAGTTGTAAGGTTAGTTCAAGCCTATTTATCTGCCAAAAGTGCTGCAGTACTAATAAAACATGACACTTGGTCTTCTCGGCTGCTTGGCAAAAGGGAAAACATTGTAAATTTAATGAAAGCGAGAAGAATTTGTCAGTTAAGATTTTGCCTTTAAACATTATGGTAACGCTTAGCTTTTTCAATTGCTTGTATGTTAAAATACTTGCTCTTCAGAATATCAGCAGTGACCTTGCAGCATTGTTTCTCCCCCCCCCCCCCATCACTACAGGGAAGAGGAATAACTATGGAAAATCTTTATTTTTGAATGAAGCCCTTTCTGGCTGTTGTGTCTAAGATGTATTTTTATGGCTGTTCAGTGAAGATAGGGCTTGGAGGGGGGATTGAATAAGCAAAAAGAAAATACGTGTAATATTCTGAAATATTGTACTAAATGTGGCTCTTGCTCTCAAATAAAAGAAAGCATAATAAGTCAGGCTGCCACCTCTTAAGTTTAATGAGATTCATCTACTAAGACCAGACTCCAAAGAGGCCACCGCACATGCAGTGCACTTCTGCACACATGGTTGTTGGCCAATCTGCCCTTGCTGTGGCAGACATTCACTCCTCTGTAATACTGCTCTTAATGTCCCTCAAGCAGCTGGGGTGATGACTGCTGCCAGAAAGACTGAAAAATTCCTGTTTATGCAGTGGCCTATTAGATCCGAGCCTCTGGCTTGATTTAGTTAATAGAAATATTTTAACCTACCTTCATCATAGGTTATCAGGGAGGGATACAAGAGGCAAAAAATCCCAAACGTGTAATATAATAAATAATAAACATATAAAATGACATCAGAACAAAAACAAATCAAAGGTATAAAAACAGCAAAGCAAACTAAACAAACCGGCACAACACTTTAAATTGCAGGTACAAATGCTTTTTAAACTTGCAGCAAAACAATGCTGCCAGTCAAGCTTCAACGGGGGAGGACGCATTCCAAAGACAAGGTGCCACCACAAAAAAGGCCCTCCACCTCCTTTCTTCACAACAAGCTTTCCCTGGCAAAGGAACTCGGAGAAGAAAAATTAGTTAATTATTGAGGTTCGGTTTTAACCAGCAAGGCAAAAACTTAAGGTTACAGCAGTTAATCAGTTGACAGCCCTATTTATTTATTTACATTTTTATACTGCCCAGTAGCCAAGGATCTCTGGGCAGTGCACAATTAAAACCAAAAATTCAACAAGTATCTGAGTAGATTTAAAACTAAATGCCATATAAAATCAAATAAATTTCAGTCCAGGGAAACCCTGTGTGAGAAGCTATATTTTCAGGAGAGATTTAAAGGATGTTACATTTTCAGCCTCCCAGACCACACGAGGGAGGGTTTTCCAGATGGTGGGTGGTACTACAGACAATGCCCACCATTGAGGTTCTTCCTGGGAACATTCCGTTCGTTTTGGAATGTCTAGCAAGACCTCCTCTGAAGATCGCAAATGTCGTCTGGGTGTATATAATCTTTGTTTATTGAAGGAAGCTCATTCTAATGTTCGACTCATTATTAGGAGCCCCACACACCTGGAGGCATATCCTCAGTGTGACCCGCTATCGCTTCATCCTCCAAGGAAAGGGTCCCTTCTAGAAGGTGGTTTTCCCCTTCCTCAGAGTGATATGCTCATTCTCCTTAACAGCAGAAGAGCCATCACCCTGGAAATGGGATGCCACTATCATGTCCCTGAAGGTCTTGTCCACAAATCTCTCTGCCTCCCTCAACTTCTCCAGGTCAGCTTCTTTTGGCTCTAGTGAATAAATTTGTTCCTTGAGAGCCAGAAGCTCATTGCACCAAGCACACACCCGTGACTTCTGTCCTGCAGGCAAATAAATAATCCATGTGACATTCTGTACAATACACAGGATAATCCACAATACCCCTGCTGGGGATGGGGTTATATCTTCATTACTTATTTGTTTATTGGGCTTGCTGACTTAGAAAATTTGGATTTATAAGATCAAAAAACAGGGTGGGTCGACTGTACCGGCGGTCTCTTTGCCCTGTTGTTAAACTCATAGAGATCCTTAATTTTTATACTCCCGGCAAGGTTCTCACAACTTCTTTTCCTTAAACTGGTATGTACCTGAAATATAAGAATGTTTTTAAAGATGCATTCTCAGCAGCACCCCCAGGATTGTTATTGGGCCCTTAATGTCTAGATGCCCATATCAGGGCTACAATCCTGTTGAATCATTGCAGTGCAGGTTTCCATAACAGCAATAAGTTTCTTGGATTGTTTCTACATCTGCTTTTTAAGCATTACTTATCCATGGATATGTATTGCATAAGTAACATAAAATCATATACAACATTATACTGAAAAAATCTATGCAGAAACGAAAACATTTAGATATATATTTTTCTTGTATTTGTTTATTGCATACTGATACCCAATTTTTAACTTTTCTAGTCCATAGAGACTCATCTGATCAGGAAATCTAGCAATGGTTTGATGTACATTGCTGAGTGGAAGGGTGGCTTGCTTGAACACAAAATGGGTCATCTCACTTGTTTTGCTGGAGGGATGTTTGTTCTGGGTGCAGATGGAGCACCAGCTGATAAAACTGGACGTCACATTGAACTTGGTGCTGAAATTGCCCGCACATGTCATGAGTCTTATGATCGCACAAGTAAGTATTTTACAACTTTGGAGTAGCTTTGTTCCAGAGTATTCTTTCAAACTTTCTTGTTTCTACACTTATGGTTAATGTTGTGCATTTTGTTTAATTGAGATAGTTTTCAAAATATTGATGCCTTTACACAAAGGTCTGGAATTTTGTATAACAACACATGTATTGAATGTTGGAGTTCAGAAATGCCAAAACATTTCTGTATTGTCGTAATAAGCTGATATCAATAATTCACATAAATCAAGATGGCTCTTCTGCGTGTTGAATAGTTGAAAGTCCTTCATGCAGCCACTGATTTTGTTGGATGTATAATATTCTGCCTAGGCATGAAGCTGGGACCAGAAGCCTTCAGGTTTGATGGTGGAGTTGAGGCAATTGCTACCAGACAGAATGAAAAATACTATATTTTGCGGCCTGAAGTTATAGAAACCTACATGTATATGTGGAGATTCACTCATGACCCAAAGTACCGGCAGTGGGGCTGGGAAGCTGTTGAGGTAATACATTTTAGGTTTATTTCTTTAAAAGCTTTTTATTTAAAAATTGTGTAACTTAATTTTTTTTTCACTTTGAAGCATGTCCATTCAGTAATAGCAATAGATAATATCCTGCTTAAATGGATGTACAGTTTCAGCTGAATATAGGCCTACACCTACTTCAAGTTAACTAATTAAGATGTTACTGGACATGTGAATTTTGAATATTCTCCACAATAGCCAATACTCATGACTGTTGAGAGTGTGCTGTGTCCGCATGTGGAATGATCTCCCCATGAGGCTCACCTGGTGCCAACACGGTTATCTTTCAGGCGTCAGGTCGAGACTTTTCTCTTCTCCCAGGCATTTAACACCATTTAACAGCGCTAAGTTTGTTTTTTAACGGATCCCCTGAACTGTTGTTTTTAAATGGATACTGTTGTTTTTATACTGTTATTTTTATGTTTTTAACTTTTGTAAACCACCCAGAGAGCTTCAGTTATGGGGCGGTATATATAAGTGTAACAAATTGTTGCTTCTGCTTTCAATCAACTGTAATTGACAACCCAGGAATGTGCTTGTTATCGTGACATCTGAACCTGAACTCTGGGTAGTTTAGGGGTTAAATAACCCAGAGTTTACTCAAGCAATCACCCAGCCCTGCCAATTCGTGGGTTAAATAAGCAACCCAAGAATTGGTGTAGCATGTGACCTGTGTCCTTGTGTAGTATTATAATTATTGTGCCAGTACAAGTTTAATCCAATATTTGTTAAATTACTAATAATTTTTAAATTATTAATCATTTTAATTTTATGTATTTCAAATGTTTTAAATGTTTTAATATTGAGGTGTACTTTAATTATATTTTAAACTTTTGTATATTTCTATTTATAGGTTTTAACTGTATATGTTTTAATTTTGTAAAGCCGCTTTAAGTCCCAGCATTGGGTAAAAGGTGGGATACAAATTATTGTTAAAAAAACTTATTTATTATTTATTTATTTATTACATTTTTATACCGCCCAATAGCTGAAGCTCTCTGGGCGGTTCACAAAAGTTAAAACCATAATAAAACAACCAACATGTTAAAAGCACAATTACAAAATACAGTATAAAAAGCACAACCAGGATAAAACCACGCAACAAATTTGATATAAGATTAAAATACAGAATTAGAACAGTAAAATTTAAATTTAAGTTAAAATTAAGTGTTAAAATACTGAGAGAATAAAAAGGTCTTCAGCTGGCGACGAAAGCAGTACAGTGTAGGTGCCAGGCGGACCTCTCTGGGGAGCTCATTCCACAACCGGGGTGCCACAGCGGAGAAAGCCCTCCTTCTAGTAGCCACCTGCCTCACTTCCTTTGGTAGGGGCTCACGGAGAAGGGCCCCTGTAGATGATCTTAAGGTCCAGGCAGGTACATATGGGAGGAGGTGTTCCTTCAAATAACCTGGCTCCAAACCGTTTAGGGCTTTAAATGTCAATACCAGCACTTTGAATAAAACTTAAAGTGAGAATGCTGGAACCAAAATGGTGCATCTCCCCCTGAATGCTTAGTGACTTTGATATACGATAGACAAGATTACTTCTCTTACTAGGTGTTCATGTAAAACTACATCTTTATTCATTCACTTTCTACAATCACCTCCTAAATCAATGAGGTCATTATAGGCAATAGCAACGATCCTAAAATTGCCAGGACATCCTCAATACATGGATTGGATCTCTTATCATATCTATATATATAAAACGCTTAGGTATGTTTCCGTACAGGCTTCAGCTGATACAGGTTGCTAAGCAACAGTAACAACGTGTAATGTCAGCTGATACAGGTTGCTAAGCCCCTCGCCCGACTCCTCCGAGCTTTCCAAGGTAATCCTACCCCCCCTTTCTGCCTCTTCGCTCCCCCCCCCCACGAAGGAGGCAGTGCCATGGTCCGGAGCATGAGCAAGGCATGGCCGGGGCCCTTGGTGGTTGGGGAGAGGGTCCGGATCATGAGAGAGGCACGGCCGGGGCCCTTGGTGGCCAGGTGAGAGGCCGCTCGTCTGCTGCGAGCCCAGGCCCCAGCCTAATCTCCCCCCGACCTCCCTGCCCTCCAGGTTTCCTATACATTTAGCCTTTTCAATGACCATTAATAAGTCACAGGGACAGACTTTTGGCAGAATCTGCCTATACCTTCTGAAACTTGTATTCAGTCACGGGCAACTATATGTTGCTCTCTCAAGAGTTCAATCATTGGGCTCATTAAGTGTTGTATCTGAGAAGAACGAGATTGTTGTGTTTACAATGAAATATTTGAATGAAAAAATAAATAAAATGCGATGGTATTTAATTAATAAACTTTAAGATATGTTACGCCGGGTACAGCTAGTATTCTTTATTTGACCATGGAAAAACTGATGTTGGGATGCTTTCACATGCCTATTCTAATTTCAGCCTTTGGGTCCTTCCTTCTTGTTTTTTCTATTAGGCAAATGACTTTAACATAATTTCATAGTAAATTTTTAAATTACAAACAATTCTTTTTTTAATAAGATTACCTCTACCCTTGGCTTTTATGTTTTATGTTTTCCCAAGTACATCTTAGCAGTATGTTCTGCCAGGTTCTCAAATTACTTTCTGAGGTCTTCACAGCAACACTTACAAAAAGAGAAAGGAATCTAGATGGGCTTTTGTACAGTGGGCTTTTGTACAGTAAACTTCTCTACAGCATCCTCAGAGTTCTCTCCCTTTTTATGTACATTTACTTAGTTACTCTATTAGGAATTGGTAATTTAAATTTAATAGATCTACTAGGGATAAATTAATCCCTAAATACCTCACTGACTGAGACTGTTCCATACCCTAATATTTTTTAATGTCTTGTGAACTGATTCTAGGATTTATTAGTGACTACAATATGTCAGTTGCATCTAAACTATTTTAAAATTCATAGTGTCCTGTTCTGACTCATTTTTTATCCTCTGATCTTCTCAAAGACATGTCCAGAGGTTCGATACAAATTACAGATAATAAGGCCAGGAGGGGACAAGCCCATCTCCTATCCATTTGTAATTCCAAAATCCTGATGTCTGACAATAGATGCTAATGGTAGTTGATGATAAAGCTTTAACATAAAGTCTCCCCAAAACTAAATTCTTCTAGGATCTTAAATAAAACATATCTCCTCCCTACCATAACCTTTTTTAAGCATCTAAAATGTCTGTCTCTCTCCATCTCCCATTAGCTCTAATTGATAAGGTTAATTACTATTATTATTTATTTATTTATTTATTTATATAGCACCCTCACTATACATGGTGCTGTACAGAGTAAAACAATAAAATAGCAAAACCCTGCCTCATAGGCTTACATTCTAATGCTCTTGTATTGTCTAAAAGTAGTTTCCCTGTTACGAAACCCTTCTGATAATACTATATTTTAATACAACTCTGATCTTGTTGTTAGTATTGCAGCTAAAATCTTGATTAAGAAGAAAGATTGTCACAGTACTGTAAAGTGGCTATCTTTACTTTCTTCTTTTCCAATACAATATTGACCTCTTTCTGTGAAACCAGAATTTTATCTGGCTTCAAATCAACATCATCATCATTATTATTATTATTTTATTTATTTATTTATTTATTTATTTATTACATTTATATCCTACCCCATAGCCAAAGGTCTCTAGGTGGTTTACAAAGATTATTCGGTGCTTTATGGTGCAATCTTTTACATGTCTATTGAGTAGTAAGTCCCATTCAGTTCAGTAGTTCCTACTCTCAGTTAAGCATGCATAGGATTGCAGCTTTAATAGTGTTACGAACAGTTCTTTAAAAGTCTTATAAAATTCAAGTAGAAGTCCACCTCTTTCTGGAGACTTATTTGCTTTTAATGATCTCATTAGGGCTTGAACTTCCTGGACTTTTACTGGGCATTTAGTTCATTTCTATCTTCTTCAGTCAGTGATGTGATATTTAACTTGACTAAAAATTCTTGAATTCTTGATGGATTTGGTTTGTCCAACTTATGTAACCTTTTATAGAAGACACAAGACACATGATTATTCACCACCATTCGATTTTGTCTCTCTAATAAAATTAATGGAATTATTCACAAGATCAGTCTCTCTCTCTCTCTCTCTCTCTCTCTCTCTCTGTGTGTGTGTGTGTGTGTGTGTGCTTTTTTCAGTCTATTGGCTAACAGCTTGTTTATTTCCCCTCTCAATATATTTTTTTCTAGTAAAGGCTAATGACTTTTTTATTTTATATGTATTCTGCAGATCTAATGTTTTATAATTACCCAGTTCTTTAAATAATTTCTCATTAACTATGTCCTCATGCATAGCTTCTAACTCTTTGATTTGACTTAAATTCATCTTTAGCACTCCTTGTCTATCTTATACTAACTAGAAACAAATTCTCCCCTTGAATAGGCCTTGGGGGTATCCCAAGTAGTTCTCCACAAGTCTCCTATTAAATTCTGCTTGAAAAATAGCTAACACTCAGTATGCATCAGTCCCTCACTCTTTTTCAATAAGAACATATTCAGCCTTCATTTGCTCTAACTGGAAACCAGTTAGATGCTGGTTTCCTCCAATTTATATAAATATGGGTGTGATCTGTTACAGTATTCCACACAATTTCAGTATCCTTGACTTGGTCAGAAAGGTTGGTGAACTGAAAAGCATGTCAGTAATAAAAAGAATAGTTTCTCTGTCGGGGTTTATTAAATGCAGGGATTGTATCCCTCTGAAAAATCAAGATACAGAATTTGAGGGTTCTTTATTTTGAAGCTGTCAATTTAAGGATTAAATAAACCATTGAAATCACACTTCAAGAGGCCACACATTTTCCTCTAAAAATAAGTTTAAATCCTCAAAAAAAAAGTATTGCTAGAAAGTTCCTTGCTTCTGATTAAGAGCATGAACATGTAGCAAGGTGAACATTATATCAATTTCCCCTGTACCACAATCATCTCCCCTATTGATTCAAATTGCCTAATATTGTCACTTAACTTTCTTGCTTTTATAAATCCCATCTGGTCTAGGGTAATATAATTAATAACAAATTCATTTAATTGTGGGGACAAGATCCTAGTCAGTGTTTTATCATTCTTAGGTAGGTAAATGTTGATGGTTCCTGCATTAAAGTCTGCTCTGCCTTTCTCTTTCTGTTGTTGCTACAAAGATTCATCATGGCCTTGAGTATTTCAACAACCTTGAATCAGCATTATAAATATGCAGAGCAATCCTAAATCATCTTGGACAGCTGTCTGAGGGGGAATTAGAATCCATCATAAGGCAGATTTACCAGCAAAAGGATTCAGAAAATTTCGCAAGTGTAAAGTTACTGGATTTCTTCCAAGGGTGGCCCAAACCAGGGTGTTCTGGGTGCAGGGGAAGAGTGGCTTCGGATCCACTGGATCCCAAACCCATCCACTACACCGGCCTGTAAGCCACCCTGGAGCTGGTGTAACTAATTTCCCCACCACCATCACCACATTGCTTTCAATGGCAGGGAAGTGGCAGGCAATCTGGCACTTCATTTCTACCATGCCTGGACCCTTTTGATTGCACTCATAATTGTCTTCTTTACCCATGTTTGTATTTTTACTGAAGTGAGTTTAACACACTAGTTCTATCGAACTGTGTAGTTCATGTTTTGTGCATCAAATGTGATGAAATTGAAAGAGTGAATAGAAACAGACTTACTAGTAATTGGTATTGTGTGGGGAAATATACTTGATGGAGCTAGTGTGGTTAAGTACCACTACATGATGGCCCTGCTGGGATGTCACAACAACTCAGAGTTTTTTTAAAAATCCAGGATTGTTGTTCACTTGCTCCTACTTTGTTTATGTGTTAGCTTCTACCACACAATTGCTTCCACTGGGACTAAACAACTTAGGGATGCTCTGTCCCTGGATTGTTTAGCATATGTCCAAACTGGGAAATCTGGGTTGTTGGGGGAGAGACAACCCAGAATTGAAACCCATGTGTTTTAGCTCCTCCCCCTTGCAGCAGGAGCAGTCAGGTGGCAGAAGCCAGCATGTGTGCTCACTTGCTCCCAGGTGCTTTTTTTTTTAATAAAGTCCTACCTAGGCCATTATTTTATTTCAGCTGGTAATACCATGCAGATCCAGAGAAAATAATCATGCTTAAGTTGCAAATGGGACTTGAGATGGTTATGATTAACTTGTTCTATTGATTCAACTGGATTTGATTGCTTGAAAGAATTAGTTTTAATCCTTCTGTTTTATCTGCTGCTGTTCTGATTACAACTTTATTACTTGAGAAGTATCCAATATTGCTGCTGTGTTCCCACTGTTTCTGTTGCTCTAGTGGACCCCACTGCTTGTGCAACAGGAACTAACACTTTCCAACACAATTCTCGAAGCATGCGGAATGCTCATTTCCGAAATTGGATAGGTGTCATGTTTCCTAAGTCCTCCTGACTTCTTGGGAGACAATAACGAGGACTGCTAAGTAATCTACAAAGCTTTATTCAAGCAATAAATTTATGAACCGCCCAGAGAGCTCCGGCTATTGGGCGGTATAGAAATGTAATAAATAAATAAATAAACATCCCTTCCCACCTGAAGGGAGTCTAATCTCTAGGAACTTTCTTCTAGGCAAAACTATGCAAACTAAGCGAGACAATTGTATTTTCAAGAAGAATGGAAATCCCTTTCCTAAAATGCATTAACTTCAGAGAAACTGGTTGTGATGCTGCTTCTGAGGAGATGCCAACTGGGCCGACTTTCTCTCACCTTCCTTAAGCTCTGCTCGTTTTAGTCTGCAGCGTACTCTAGGATCAGCTAACTTCTCTGTGCCCTCCCCTTCAAAAGAATACTTGCTTCCCACTGACTGTATGTTGTTTACCCTTGGAGAAATAAGCTCTAGAAGAAGTTCATTCCCAGCTGATGAAGAGCTTGTGAGAGCTGCCTCCTCCACTAGTATAATCTGGCATGTTTCTGGCGCTGTCTCCTCTATTTCAGAGTTTGATTCTGATTGATCACCTGAAACACCTTCCCCCAACCCAAGGAGAGCAGACATGACAATAGGGATAGGTCAGCAGAGGAGCTCCCTTCTTCAAGCTCTGCTGACCTGCCTCATTCTGGAAATGAGTGTTGCACTTGAGTTCCACTGGATTCCTGTTGCACTAGCAATGGGTCCTGCTTGATGCGGACAGTGTTGGATGCTGACTTTTTATTTTTATCACTTTGCTGGAATTATTTTACATTGAAGGACATGATAATTTATAAAAATTATATCTTACCAAACTATCTTTCCTCTTGGAATTTAGGCATTAGAGAAATATTGCAAAGTAGATGGAGGCTATTCTGGTGTTAGGGATGTTTACAGCAACCATCAAAGCCATGATGATGTGCAGCAGAGTTTCTTCCTTTCAGAAACGCTCAAGTAAGCAATTAAAATTCTTCAATTGAAAAGTTAAAGAGCTATGGTTTAATAATCTTCATTTGGGTTGGAGCAGTGGGCATCAGAAAAAGACCTCAAAAACAAAGACAGGGATTGGAGAGCTTGTTTGGCAGGGGGTGGGAGGAATAGTGAGTCGGGAGGAATAGCACTCTGCTGCTTTGCACTGGAATTTTGTGATCTTGAAGATGCAAAGAAATAGAAATAAAATGTAGATGCAGCCATATAAGAACATAATAAGAGACGTGCTGGATCAGATCAAGGGGCCACCTTGTCCAGCCCTCTGTTCGCACAGTGGCCAACCAGCTGTCACCAGAACATACCAGCCTATTTCTTTACATCCTACTTCTTACATTCATTGCACCATAGTGTTATTTTTCATAGATATAAATACAAAGGATGCCATTACTATTCCTGTGTAGCCTTCTGATTTTGTGGTGAGTTAAATACCTTTTTTTATTCCTTGCCAGGTACCTATACTTATTATTCTCTGAAGATGATCTTCTTCCATTTGATCATTGGGTCTTTAACACTGAGGCACACCCTCTCCCAGTTCTCACAAGAGAAGAAGAGGAAAAAAGAAAAAGCAAATAAAATAATGCTGGATTTTGTTTGGGGCACATGATATAGTTATTAATATTCCAGAATTGTCATTTTTTTTTAGTTTTGAACCATTTTTTGCAGTCTATCTGTACAATATTTATCAAGGGACCTAAACTAATTAATTATAATTAATTTTATTTAAATTTTGACAGGAATAGTAGTCACTTGTCATCTCTAAAAAAAATTAGGCTGCAGTGTGCATCTGGCCAAAGAGGTCAGCATGCAACTTGGTTTTTATTTTATTTTTGACTGCAAAATTCTTTCCTCCTCTGTGAGGAGATGTCTGCTTTAAGCTGTAATACTTTGCTGTGTTGCAAAAAGCCATAAAGAATTAAATATGAAGAGCTTTTTCTTTTTTAATCTGTGTTAATGTGGTTTCTCTGATCACTAGAGACAAATCTAACTGTGACAGCCTCTTCTTATGCGGGTCTATCATTAATTGGTAATTTGAATATTTAAGAAGGTGTACTGTTTATGAAAATTACATAAGATTATTTTCATCTTATCTGTGCACATTATGTTAAACTATGGCTTGTCTTGAAAGGAAATGCCTGGATTCTGAAAACCTTTTCTAATACAATTTTAGAACATAACTGCAAATGAAACCTAAGCACCAGTAGATTTGGATATCCAATTTTTTCTGTTCCTATATTTAATTTCACAAGCAGCCACCAAACAGAAGCTGCCATTTGGACATAGCATTACCTATATGTAGTTTGAAACTGCAATTCTCAATGTCCTCTCTTAGTGCAAGTGGAGCTTCAACAGAGTTTGCATTAGAAGGCAGAAACTTTTTTCTGTAAATGTTTAATATGAGCTGGGTTGATTTAATATGTGAAACCCTTCATCTCTAAATAGGTTTTTACCCTATTTAGAGATTGAGACAAGCTAATTCTCTGTTATTGCCATTTCAAACATTCCATTGAACACCTGGCAGATACCAGGAACAATGTTGTGAAAGTATGATGAGAATAACGTCTCAAAGGTATCATGTTTAGAAATTAACATTTCAGCTTCTTTACTCAACTTTTGACATATGAAACAGACAACTATTGCTTTTAGTGGTTTGCTTAAATAAATCTTCTACTCGCCCTTGTTAATGAAAATGACAAATGAAATGTTGTTTGATATGGCCTGGCCCAATTCTGTCATGAAACTGTTCTTTTTCCTGCTTACCATTTGGGATGCTTCTGTGAGCAAAATGGTTTTAATGAATGATAATTAAACATATCTACGGGGTGATGTTGTATGATCAGTCACTTTTAACAACTTCCATGCACAAAGCAGAATGGAAATTGACCATGTTGTTAGAGAGAGAATTATTATAGAAATTTAAAAGATTGGGGTCAAAGTTACATCAGTTGCTTTTAAAACTCTATTTTGGCTATCCAGTCCTAAAAGATACATAGAATAGCAGAGTTGGAAGGGGCCTACAAGGCCATCGAGTCCAACCCCCTGCTCAATGCAGGAATCCACATGTACCTTTGGCCCTGTTCAGAAGATATCTTATGAAACCATGGCTTTAACCATGGTGAATAAAGCTGTGGTTTAAGGGGTCTTCTGCACAGGTCCTTTTAATATTGCACACTTTGTACACCATGTAGCTACAGTGGCATCCTGTAAGAATCTGAAACAGGTTAAAACTGTCATTCTGGTCATCGATGGCAAACTTGTTTATGCTTTCAAATATAGAGCCATGGGTTTGAGCTAACATAAGTGACTTCTTTTGTGCATAAAATGAGCCAACCGTAGACACAACCCAGTCGTATATCATCTGCATCAGTTTTTGTCCAGTTTTCCATAATGCTGCATCACAACATAATTGATTTTTCCATGCCCTACAATATTAGTCATACTATAATTCTATTGCATCATTATGGTTCCATTAAGTACATAAGAATGAAATCCATTACCTGTGATGTGGCAATCTGAATGAGAACACCCAAGCAATAACCTCTTTCCCTTAACTTAGTTTTCATCTGCTTCCTTTTCTGTGTCTCTCCATGCCAAGTTACTTAAACTGCTCCCACCTACCCTCCAAATTTGCAAAGCTATTCAGAAGAATTAGGCATGGCAGCTTGAAGAATCAGAAGGGAACAAAAAGTGAAGAGCCAGCATGCATGCTTGTATCTCTGGATTACAGCTATTATGTAGGATTTGGCTCATAAATTAATGCTGTTTATAAAGGCATAACTTGATTGTTCAAGATTGTGATTCAAATAGTTCAAAATGCCATTGGGGTGTGGCTCCTTTTGGCCATCAAAAAGCCGTATAAAAAGCATAATCCTGACAGTGCAAGCTTTTTATCTTATTTAACTAGAGCTAGTGCCAGCTTCTGATTTTGGATTCGTACTTCCTAACATCCTTATCCAGAAACTCCGTCAAATTTAAAGAAGGTTTTCATATGTTGAGCTCTTGTGTTTTTGTGTTTGCTTAATTCTTTACACATTTATGTATCTTGTTAAAAAAACATTACAAAGCTGTTTGAAAGCCTGATAGGCACACACACACACAAAAAACAATTTTGTGGTAAATTGTTAATCTAAAATTACTTGCACTCTTCCTTGTGAGATAAGAAATGTGTTGTCTCACTTTATCTCAATGTCTATTTTTCCTGGTGGGGACATTGGGGACAAATTCATTTCTTTATGTCTATGTAAGTGTGACAGAAAGAAAGCCAAATGTAATTCAATTTAATCTCTTTTAAAATAACCCATACCTAACATATTTATTTTCACGTAGGCACTATAGTTTCTACTGGTCGCAGTAATATGTTTCTCAGACAACAGTAAATATTCTGTTGTATCACACAAAACACTGCTATGGTTAAAATCAAAGTAAGATTAACTTTTGAAATTAAATGACCTTAAATTTTTGAGCAATTAATAGTGGCTTCTGTAGTTGTACAGTAAAGGAAAAGATCTGCAGTACATAAACATGTTCAGGAAATAGGATCGAAATATACACTGCTGTATAGGGTTTCTCGTCTTGTAATTTGGCATGATATAAGTCTACTGGTATTGATTGACAAACCTGTTTTTAAGGTAAATGCACTTTTCAAAATTACTTCTGTAGACTAATCATGTGCAATGCTGTTGGCTGGAGAGCAACCACATCTTAATTTGAGAATGTTGCAATCTGTATAGCAGCTTTAATTCAGCAATGATGACTTGTGTCCATTTTCTAAGCTTGGTATTGTTTCAAATGAAGCACCACTGTTTACTTTCTGTGGAAGTTACTATTGATGTTGGAGTTCATGATGCCATCATGGCTTATCTCTCCTCAAGATCCTTTCCACTAAAAACACATGGTAAAATACCAGTCTGACAATTCCACATTATAGCTCCATGCACCAACAGTTGTTTCCTTGCTTCAACCCACTGCTAGTACCATTCACTCCAGTGAGCATGAAATATCCCTACCCCTGTTTGAGATTCTACAAGCGGAATAAATATCAGTCAAAGGGCAGGAGTGCTTTCTCTGAATGTTTTTATTTCCTAAGACTGAACCAATAAAAATAGCAGTGT
The DNA here is from genome assembly GCF_023053635.1 of Elgaria multicarinata webbii. Classification (NCBI taxonomy): domain Eukaryota; kingdom Metazoa; phylum Chordata; class Lepidosauria; order Squamata; family Anguidae; genus Elgaria; species Elgaria multicarinata. Next base: position 88,216,687 of record NC_086174.1, read on the forward strand.
TCCATGTTGATCAAATATGGTTTTCAGTTCTCTAATATAGTAATCCATTTCTGCCTTCTGTGTGAAGTCCTCCGAGCCTCCATTTGGATATGTTGTCTTGTTGTATCAAGCCTGGTTTAATCAATTGCTTCTCCCCCTTGCACATAAATCTAGAACATTTCGTTTAAAAATTTCCATAGATCCCTACTTCACCAGTACCTATAAAAAGATACTTAGTTCAGAAAAAATGTCCTGATTTTAAGGCCAGACTCTAGAGAAAAATGTCCATTTACTTAATAGACTTTTGGACATTCCAAGAGTATGCTTATCATTAAGTAGCCTTTTGAAGAAATGTTCTGCAGGGATTTAGCATCTGAACTGTTGAAGGTCTTCATGCATAAAAGTGTCTAGTTCGACTAAGCAAACCTCAGTGAAATATTTAACCCCTCAAACTATGTATTGGTTCATTTTTAAGAACCGACTAATGGCATATGCGAGGAATTCCAAGTTTGATTTTAAAAAATAGTCTAGCCACATTACCTAAAGCAGGGTACTCTACATATTAAGCATCCTGTTCCCAAAAAACAATAAAAGCTTTTTAAAGAGAGTTCTTTACCCTTGTCGTTTATTCGTTCAGTCGCTTCCGACTCTTCGTGACTTCATGGACCAGCCCACGCGAGAGCTTTCTGTCGGCCGTTGCCACCCCTAGCTTCCCCGAGGTCATGTCTGTCACCTCCAGAATATCATCCATCCATCTTGCCCTTGGTCGGCCCCTCTTCCTTTTGCCCTCCACTTTCCCTAGCATCAGGATCTTCTCCAGGGTATCCTGTCTTCTCATTATGTGGCCAAAGTACTTCAGTTTTGCCTTTAATACCATTCCCTCAAGTGAGCAGTCTGGCTTTATTTCCTGGAGTATGAACTGGTTTGATCTTCTTGCAGTCCAAGGTACTCTCAGAATTTTCCTCCAACACCACAGTTTAAAAGCATCTATCTTCCTTCGCTTAGCTTTCTTTATGGTCCAGCTCTCGCAGCCATAGGTTACTACGGGGAATACCATTGCTTTAACTATGCGGACCTTTGTTGTCAGTGTGGTGTCTCTGCTCTTAACTATTTTATCAAGATTTGTCATTGCTCTCATCCCAAGGAGTAAATGTCTTCTGATTTCCTAGCTACAGTCAGCGTCTGCAGTAATCTTTGCGCCCAGAAATACAAAGTCTGTCACTGCCTCCATGTTTTCTCCCTCTATTTGCCAGTTATCAATCAAGCTGGTTGCCATAATCTTGGTTTTTTTGAGGTTTAACTGCAACCCAGGTTTTGCACTTTCTTCTTTCACCTTCGGCTCCTCAGCTCCGCCTCGCTTTCAGCCATCAAAGTGGTGTCATCTGTATATCTGAGATTGTTAATGTTTCTTCCTGCGATTTTAACTCCAGCCTTGGATTCGTCAAGCCCAGCTCGTCGCATGATGTGTTCTGCGTACAAGTTGAATAGTTAAGGTGAGAGTATACAGCCCTGCCGTACTCCTTTCCCAATCTTAAACCAGTCCATTGTTCCGTGGTCTGTTCTTACCATTGCTACTTGTTCGTTATACAGATTCCTCAGGAGGCAGACAAGATGACTTGGTATCCCCATACCATCAAGAACTTGCCACAGTTTGTTATGATCCACACAGACCCTACTCTAAGTATTACACAAATAATACTTAATTTGTGGTTCAGGTTCAGTTGACATATTTTATTGCCTAATAAATGGATTAGCCCCCTTTTTTGTTGCGCAAGTCTAGTGTGTGTCCCATCAAGGCCTCTACTACCATTTTGAAGAATCCTGACTCAGTGTGTGATACGGATATTGTTCTCCAGTGACAAATCTATACCTCTCACTATATACAATGGGAAAATAAGTTTATAAATGCAGCAAGAATTGTACTGGAGATGCCATTTTCTTTCCCCCATGGAGGCAATTCAGAGACAACTTAACTGGGTGTTATCTCCTTAAAGTTATCTACACAAATGTTTCAATGAGTTACATATGGTTATTTTCTCATGGGTGTTATTATTTGAAAGAGCACAAAGTTTCTATGGTTCTATAACATACGGTAATCAGGTTGTGTGTACAAGCTGCACTATAATGTACCTTTTGTAAAGTGATGTAAGTAGACAAGAAGATTGTATACCGTGTAGAATTGCAAAAGTATAAGAGAAACATGTTTTATATCTTCAAAAGCAGTGATGTTGTGTTTACCACAGAAACACCAAAGTATAAAACTTCAGAGTAGATCAACATTTGAAAAAGGTGTACCTACAATCCTGAAATTATTTATTACAATAGCATAAATGGTTTCAGAATTACCTTTTTGTATTGACTAGCAATTGTCACGCAACCAAGCTGGAAGTAACTCTGTTGCCCTTGACATTCATAGGAGATAACTGTGGGGTGACTGAGCTAATGCTGACCAATGTAGATGTCATTTAAAATTAAGGCAGGTTTGGTTTTTTAAAAGTTTCTCCCTGTTTAGACAGTGTCTAAACTTCCATTGCTCTTCAGCATATCACAATGCAGTTGTTCAAATATATATAAAATCTTGGAAATTACTAATTTAAATGCCATGTGTGTTGTATGACAGCTCTATGATCCCCAATGACACCTTGTTGATATGGTATACTTATCATGCAGTCATTTTGTGTACTTAAAATGTTTCATTTTAATTTGTGCATTTCCCACTTAGTCTTTTTCCACCTTTATAGAAATCTCTGAAGTTATAAGAGATCAAAATGTTTAATTTTTAAGAACTATATTTGTAAAAAAAAAAATCTATTGTGAATAAAGCCTTTTAATACATCCTTTTATTTTGGCAGATATGTTTTTTCACATCTTTATGGTCACTGAAACAGTATAAGTGTGAAAGTTCTTTTAAAAAGAGTAAAATGTGTAAAGATAGAGAACCCAAGCTGGTTTTGCTGGTTGGTTATTTCCACTACGACACTTACTAAATGAACATAAGTCAGAAACTGAGTCCATTTAACCCAGTAACATCTACTCTAATTGGCAGCAAGCCTGACATTTTAACTAGAAATGTCATGGACTGAATCTTTTACACCCAAAGCATGTATTCTGTCACTGAACTATGGCCCCTACCTTTTTCATCACTCCATGCTACAAAATTATTATTATTATTATTATTATTATTATTATTATTATTATTTATTTATATAGCACCATCAATGTACATGGTGCTGTACAGAGTAAAACAGTAAATAGCAAGGCCCTGCCGCATAGGCTTACAATCTAATAAAATCATAGTAAAACAATAAGGAGGGGAAGAGAATGCCAACAGGTACAGGGAAGGGTAAGCAGGCACAGGGTAAGGAAAAACTAACATAGGCACTGGATAACAGGACCATGTGAGTAGCTTGGTGTAGAGCCACAATCCCCAGCGCATCACTCCAAACTTGCAGGAGGGCAGTGACTTGCTGAAGATTGAGGGCATTGCTGATGATGTACATGTTGCATCAGCCTCTCCTTACAGGGTAAGGTAGACCCTGCATTGTAGAGGAATATTAAAAAGTCCCATTCGTCTTGCAGAAGTGATCTGTTAATGTTTTAAGTGATGGAAGCCGCATGTCTTCCATACCTGCCTTAAAACAATGTGAGAAATGGAATGATCGTTACAGTAATCAGTAATAACGTTAAACAATTCAACATTGCCTGTTTGAATGCAAGCAGGACTTGGCAGCTCTAGCACAGATCATTACAGTCTGACATCATTAAGCTGGCTGGACTGCTAAAGGGAATAAATTGTCATCTTTTCCTCTGTGGTTTGTAAGAACATTTAAAATATGAAAATGAAATTCTATTCAGAAGCCAGGTGGTTACTTAAAATGGGTTTGCATCATTAAAGAAGTGCTTACTAGACTTGAGAGCAACAAGATTTCAGAATTCCAAATAGAAATGCTCTGATGCAACAAGGGCCATCCATGTGTAGGAGTAAGCTTATATACAGCTACATGCAAACACATACAGCAGATCAGGATTTGCATCTGCACCACAGTGCTTATCCAGACTCCAGTGAACAGAATGAATGTACATTTTTAATGTACATGGATGTGCATCTTCTAAGTCACTAACACTTCCATGGGACTGATGTTTAAGATGGGCTGCAATATTGTTTGTGTATGCAAGTTATAATTTTAATGCATATGCTTTACCATATTTACTATAGAAAGTGCAGATGGAAAATACTATCTTAGAAAAGCTGTTGCCTCTTGTATGAGAGAAAAAACGGGATGCCTTCTGATAACACACACAGATATAATATAAAAACAAGTATGCTTAATGGTACAGTGGATGAAAATCGTTTTCTTGTTTTTTAAAAAAATTGAATGTAAATCGCATTTTGGCATTTAAAATCATAAATACTAAATTTCTTACTCAAAAATAAGATATTACAATTAAGACTCATAAACATGGTAAACCTATATTTACAGTCTCATAAAAATGAATAAATGCCTCTATCACTCTCACATGCATTAGTAAGAAATTCAGTCAAACATGGGCATTCATTTTAAGTTTTCATCTTGTGAAAATAGCTCTGGGCAGCCTGACTACCAGCTCTTGCTTCTTAAAAGTTGTGAGCTTTAAGTTTCTGTTTCCCTGAGTAAAGTTTAAATCAACCTTTTTTTCTTGCTGATTTAAATCACTGATTTAAATTGCATTGGTTTATTGCATTTATGCATTGAACACAGGTTGTATCCAATCCTTCCTTTCCATCATCTGAACAAGGCTGGAAGAATAGATTCACCCTCTCCCCTGCAGCCGACTGCACACTCCCAGATCTGCTCCAGAGGGTTCAGGAACTCTGGAACAAGTTTAGGAGATGCACAAGAATGAGGTAGGGAAGAAGAAGAGATTGAAGAGAAGTCACTGTGCAAGCAGAGGTCTGTTTGCATGATGTTAGCTGTCTCCCTAGTATTCTGCAAATTCTAAATATATGGTTAAACAGTTAAGAGAGATTTATTTAACGGAATAATGGCTACAAAATTCAAAGTACAAAATGCCCATTTCCCAAGTTCCCTAGCAAATGGCCTGATTTTAAACTCTAAATTCTAGCTTAATTCTTGTAGCAACCATACCCTCTTCACATCCTCTCATCCTTTTTTAAGATTCCATTTCATTTTCACCTGTCATTGTAGAGCCTTCTTGACCATCAAAAACAAAACAACAACAAAACACACACACACTTTGATCTTTGTTCTTGGTGCAAGCATGGTCCACCATTACTTGTGCCCCTGCAATAGACTGAAGGAGAATTACCTTCAGAATTAGGGAAAGAAGCACACAATATTTATTTATTTATTTATTACATTTCTATACTGCCCAATAGCTGGAGCTCTCTGGGTGGTTCCAAAAAATTTAAACCATTCAAAGTATAAAACAACAGTATAAAACCATAATATAAAAGCTCAACTAGATAAAAACAGCAGCAATGCAAAATTTACAAATTTAAAACACCAAGTTAAAATGTATTTATAGACTGTTAAAATACTGGGAGAATAAAAAGGTCTTCACCTGGCGTCTAAAGGCATATAATGTAGGTGCCAAGCAAACCTCCTTAGGAAGCTCATTCCACAACTGGGGTGCCACAGCAGAGAAGGTCCTCCTGGTAGCCACCTGCCTCACTTCCTTCCTATACAGTCGTGTGAAAAAGAAAGTACACCCTCTTGGAATTGTATGATTTTACATATCAGTACATAATAACAATCATCTGTTAAAAATTAGGTCTAAAAATTAGGTAAATACAACCTCAAATGAACAACAACACATGACATATTACACCGTGTCATGATTTATTTAACAGAAATAAAGCCATAATGGAGAAGCCATGTGTGAAAAAGTAAGTACACCTTCTGATTCAATAGCTTGTAGAACCACCTTTAGCAGCAATAAGTTGGTAATCGTTTTCTGTATGACTTTATCAGTCTCTCACATCGTTGTGGAGGAATTTTGGCCCACTCTTCTTTACAATGTTGCTTCAGTTCATTGAGGTTTGAGGGCATTTGTTTATGCACAGCTCTTTTAAGGTCCCGCCACAGCATTTCAATCGGGTTGAGATCTGAACTTTGACTGGGCCATTGCAACACCTTGATTCTTTTCTTTTTCAGCCACTCTGTTGTAGATTTGCTGGTGTGCTTGGGATCATTGTCCCGTTGCATGACCCAATTTCGGCCAAGCTTTATCTGTCGGATAGATGGCCTCACATTTGACTCTAGAATACTTTAGTATGCAGAGGAGTTCATGGTCGACTCAATGACTGCAAGGTTCCCAGGTCCTGTGGCTGCAAAACAAGCCCAAATCATCATCCCTCCACCACCATGCTTGACAGTTGGTATGAGGTGTTTGTGCTGATATCCTGTGTTTGTTTTTTGCCAAACGTGGCGCTGTGCATTATGGCCAAACATCTCCACTTTGGTCTCGTCTGTCCAAAGGACATTGTTCCAGAAGTCTTGTGGTTTGTTCAGATGCAATTTTGCAAACCTAAGCCATGCTGCCACGTTCTTTTTAGAGAAAAGAAGCTTCCTCCTGGCAACCCTTCCAAACAAACCATACTTGTTCAGTCTTTTTCTAATTGTACTGTCATGAACTTTAACATTTAGCATGTTCACTGACGCCTATAGAGTCTGAGATGTAACTCTTGGGTTTTTTGCCATTTCTCTGAGCATTGCATGGTCTGACCTTGGGGTGATATTGCTGGGACATCCTCTCCTGGGAAGATTGGCAACAGTTTTGAATGTTTTCCACTTTTGAATCATCTTTCTCACTGTAGAATGATGGACTTCAAAATCAAATTGTTTGGAAATGGCCTTATAACCCTTCCCAGATTGATGGGCAGCAGCAATTGCTTCGCTAAGATCATTGCTGATGTCTTTCCTCCTTGGTATTGTGTTAACACACACCTGGATGCTCCAGACCAGCAAACTGAAAAAACTTTGGCTTTTATAGAGGTGGTCATACATGCTGATGATCAGTTAATCACGGGCATTTGATTAGCAGCACCTGTCTGCTACTTAGCATCTTAATTCCTATGGAAGCAGTAAGGGTGTACTTACTTTTTCACACATGGCTTCTCCATTTTGGCTTTATTTCTGTTAAATAAATCATGACACGGTGTAATATGTCATGTGTTGTTGTTCATCTGAGGTTGTATTTACCTAATTTTTAGACCTGCTAAGGAACAGATGGTTGTTATTATGTCCTGATATGTAAACTCACACAATTCCAAGAGGATGTACTTTCTTTTTCACACAACTCTGTGTGTGTGTGTGTGTGTGTGTGTGTGTGTGTATATATGTCAAAACATCTATTGCATTGGGACAGAAGAGGTTATGCCACGTTCATTTTACCTAGTTAAGATAAATCCCACCCACCCCAAAAAAAATGAATGGAGAGGAGTCTGCATTGGTGCTATTCATGGTTCCCTAGAAAGATTTCCTTCAGAACTGAAGAACAATCACAACGTAATGGAGTTGTTCATACAACATGCTAACCCACATTCAGTGGTTGAGTGTGTGTTGTTGTTGAACCATAGATTAGTGTTGTCTGAACCCAGGATATTCTCTGCCGTGTGGCTGGTTAACAACTCTGAACAATGCAACAATAAACCTTGGATTCTCAAGATGGCTTGTTCAAGAAAAATAAGCCACACTACATGGTTAACAAGCCACCAGTGGGAAATGTCCTGGGTTCAGACAACAAGCTAACCAGTGGTTCAACAACAACCTTCACTTCACCATTGGATTACCATGTTCAAAACCAGTCAAATCCCATCAGTTGTTGATAGGCCTTCTGTCTTAAAGGGTTTTTACACCTGAGTTTTAAATATGCCTTTGAGCAGATTATCGGTCGTTTCTACACCTGCCTTTTTTTCTGGGATTGTCCATGGATCATCCCTGTGCATTCACACAGGGGATCCTGGGAGCAGGCAAGGACAATCCCTCCATTTTCCTAGGATAACCCTTAGGTGTAGAAAGGGCCTATATCTGCCATGTTCAGACATGTTAATGAGGGATAAAGACACACAATAGGAACTGTGCTTTCTAGCCAGAGTTAGTTTTACATTTGCAGAATGGATCAGTTCAACCAAACAAAGCCAATTTAAGTCCTTTGTGAAAAGATCCTTAGCTACAACCCTATGCGCACATATATTGAACTAAGCCAGTCCCACTGAAAAGAGTTCAAATGACCTCTATAAAATCATGCATAGGGCTGAGCTGTAAATTACTGCTGGTTGGACTGATTTGCTTTCTCACTTTTTAGTCAGCATTTGGATCCTTTATGTTTTCCAACTTCTGACTCCCAGTGAATAGAGGGTTCTCAAAAATCTGACTGGTACCATAATAATTTGCCCCCATATTAATTTTGAAAGCCTGGGGCAAAAGTGGCCAGTTGAAAATCTTGGAGCAAACAGAGCAAGTGTTTCCTTGACAAGTGATACATAATAAGTCAGTGGTAAAGCCAACAAGAGAATCATGCAACCTATTCACCAGCAAGAACACCACGCCCCTGTTCAGAAAACTCCTTAAACTATGGCTTTAACCACAGTAAATAAGGCAAAAAAGCTTTATTCACAGTGGTTAAAGCTGTGGTTTAAGGTGTCCTCTGAATGAGGCCAATATTAGCTCTGTTCAGGCATCACCCTCCACATACAGGGCTAGAACATGGAAAGGAAATGAGACTGCTCATCTGGGGCTGCACCTAAAATTGCCTGTCCGCACACCTCCAATCCCTGGTCACTGTTAAGTGAAGGTCGGAAGGAATAGCTGTATTCATGTAGCTCCCATGGAGGACCCGACACAAGTACAGCCAGGTCACTCCTCTGACCTTTCCCAATGCTCAGAGGTTGAGATGCAACCAGCTACAGTCAGTCGCACCACCCTGCTCTCGTTGCTCACATATTAGCTCTTCCCATAGCTGTCACGTGAATACAGCTAGTATGTTGTGTCATAAAATCCTTCAGTTTCCCGCTCTTTCCAAAATGAAATCACACGATGCTATGTCTTTGAGTTTCTGGCCCAGTGCAGACATCATTCAGTGCCTTACAAACCATGGCTTGTGGACATCCTTTTCCTGCTCTTTTTGTATGCTAATACCCCCCATCCTTCCATGGTTTGCTTCAGCCATGGCTTGGATTATGTAACATCAGTATAGTGATCAGAATGCCAAACTACAAGTGAACAGACTTGGGTTCAGATCCTCATTCAGCACTGGGTGAATTTAGCCCAGTCACCATCTCTTGACCTAAGCACAAAGAGTAGTTGTGAAGATAAAAGGGGCATAGAAGAACACTTGGATTTCCTAGCTGCCCTGAGAGCACTTGTGATGAAGGGTAGGGCAAAATTTGCATAAATCAAATACAATGACTGTTGAGACTATATTAGACACAATATAAAGTCTAATAGGTAACTATAGCCCACTCTTGACATGCCCCTCTCACATAACCTTTAGACACCTGTTACAGATTTAAATAATACTGTGTGTGTAATATATATACAGATTAATTTATTACTTCTTTCCCTTCGGTGAACACTTAAAAGCTTTAGCTCTCTCCAGGGAACAAAAACTAGGTGGACTTTGATTTTCCACTTTCCTAACCAAACACGAATTAAAGAAATTATTAAAGATGTTGCCCCTTTCAGCTGTTGCCTACAAAGGCTGGGTTTAATCAAGAATCTGGAGCAACCCAGAGGATGTCATTAGTGTTTCAAAAGAAGATCGCTCACAGGGGCCCACAGGGGAATAGAAGGAAGGCTACAGAGTTCTCTTCTACCAGCTGGTCCACAAAGTTGCTTTTATTTTTCTGTGTACGGAATCAACAAAAGGTGTCAGGAGGACAGATGTTGGAAGGACAGGAGGGGAGGTGGGGGCTTCCTAAGAATAATGGAATTAATTTAAAAATGTAAATTGAACAAATAGCAGAACAGATGTGAAGGGAGTTAGATCTCCTCTTTGGGTTATATCCCCCTCACATTGCTGCATTCACATTTAGTTTGAAATGCCACTTCATTTACATGACCAAAACATTATTAATTGGGCAATAAAGCACTCCAGATATTTTTAAAAAGATACATTTATTTGCAGAATTGTTTGTGCTATTTAGGATGGCATCACTTAAAACCCCACCATTTGGAAGTGCAAGGGGTTATACTTCTGTAGGGTGATCATACAGAAAGGAGGAGAGGGCTCCTGTATCTTCAACAGTTGCATATAAAATGGAATTTCAGCAGGTGTCATTTGTATTCATGCAGCACCTGGTGAAATGCCCACTTCATCACAATAGTTAAAGCTGCAGGAGCCCTACCCTCTTTTGTATCTGGTCACTCTGAGCAGAGCTCCTGCAGCTTTAACTGTTGTGATGAAGAGGGAATGTCAACAGGTGCTGCATACATACAACAGACTCCTGCTGAAATTCCTTTTTATATACAACTGTTAAAGATACAGGAACTCTGTCCTCCTTTCCATATGGTCACCCTAACTTCTGTAGAAGTATTTAACAGGGAAACTTGAATGAACATCACTGAATCTTGAATACTGAAGGGTGCTAGAGAGGTGGGAGCAAATAAAGAGCTTGCTGCTGTATTTCACATCACATGTGATTAATTATATTCCTTGGCTTCACCTGTAGGCTGGCCAGCTCATTGGTTCTACACATGGAGTGACTATTTCTTACGAGAGTGTACATGGGGATATGGCCTATGACCTGATCCAAAGACCTGAGTGGGATTTGTGTGAGGTATACAAACAACAAAAGAAAACAACAAATGCTCTTAAAATACATGTTTGTTGAAAATCTGGCCTCTAGGCATAGCTGAATCTTTATTCCCACTCACTCCCCTCCCAGCCACTTACTGAAATATGAAATGGTACCCTACATTGTCCATATCCCTGATAAATATGCAATGTCATGAAGCCTTTAGCCCACTCATGCATACCGATCACTCACACCATGATTAAACCAAAACCTCTTTAATTACCCATAATTTCTTTCCCATCTCATCTGAACAATGAAACTATTGTCTGAAAAATGAAACTTTCAGAACAGGCCAGGTTATGAAACCAAAACTTGTGCTGAAGCTGATTGCTCTAGCTTCCCAATGTGGACAAAATATGAAACTGTGGTTAACTAGGAACTTCCTGGCTTAATTGCAGTTGCACAAACAGACTGTGTGGGCTGGCAAAAGGTTCCAGTACAGTAGCTTATTAAGCTATGATATGATCACCTGAACCAGGCCAGTATCATATTCACCTTCTACATTCTTAATGCCAGGGAATCTTGTGTAATGAGTCAACCCTCCTGAGGGAGTCCAGTGCTAGTAGATGGCTTGAAAGTCACTCAATCTATAGGACTGGGTTGGAATATTATCCAGAAAGAGTGGGATTAGTAATAGATAGTTGAGCAACTTTATTGTGCACAAAATGAAACCTTTTCTTTCTTTTTCTTTTCTTTTTTTGCTTAATTACCAGCTTATCCCTGTTACTAATTAGGTGACTTTACTGTTTCAACCTTTTCACAGCTGTCAGACATTTCCTGACAAACAAAAGAGTCAATGGGGCCTAACCTCTGCTTTTACACGCAGAAATGAACAGAACGCTGCCGCTTAATTTCTTTCTTTTCATTAAGTGAGGTTTCAGCATGCAATAAATGTTAACAAGGCAGGCAATTCCCAAATATCTGTCTCCTTGACTCCTGCAAGATTAACCTGCATTATAATCATTACTTTCACATGCATTTTGGTTCAATGTGGACTTCAGGATAAACAATAAACATTCAATAGAATTTTAAATATGGGATGTCACAGAGGAGCCTCTTTTTTCCTATTTTTTATAAAACCTTGAATTTGGAAATTGCATTTAAGTGCAAAATTCATGCTAACAACCTTATCTTCTGGTACTGACTGGTACAGGTCTCCCCATGCTAACATTGCATAGGATGCATGGGGGCAGTATCCTCTGGAAACAAGGATAGAAATTCCATAAGAATTGTTCCACTCAATCTCGCTAAAACCTTTATTGGACTTTCGGCTCTCAGGTTACAACATTGTAGACATCACTTAGAAATATTTAATTACAGAGGAGGGTGGTTGAAATGCTGCAGAGGAACATGAGTAAGGGGGACTATGCCTATTTGGGAGTAATGAGGAATAAGATTAATTTCCAGAAAGCAAAAGTAGAATTTTCAGCAAGGCAGACTTTGCAACAGTTACAGGAAAATAATGATCTAATCTAATTGCCAAGGAGTCAGAAATCTGAAATGATAATTAGGTTTTGTTTTAAAAGAAACACTTTAGCCTAACCTTATTAAAGTGCTTGGTTAGTAAAACAAATAATGTGATAATGTGTAGGGAATAATGTGTAGGGAAAATATTCTTTTCAGCCTTCTGAGGAGTTAGAGGATGGCCCTTCCTCCAACCTGGCCTTAAATCTGCCAGTTGTCCATAATGCTGTTTTGGCCTGTTACCAAGAGTCACCTCTGGAAACAACTAACTTACCTCTGTAGCCATAGGAACACAGGCTCAGGAGGCCATCGATCCAGAACTACTACAACAGAAGCAGAAATAAAAGTCTAGTACTTACAGACAATTTTTAGGTTAAACAGGTTCTGGTCTATGAGGTTGGCAAGGCCCAACACGTTGTAGAAACAGTGAAAAGAATGGTGATGTCCAGCATATGTTACCCTTTCAGGCTCTGAAAGAATAAGAGATGAGGGTATGGGGGCTACACAGGCTAGCCTTATCCTCTGCTGTTGACATGGGTGAAAGGCCAGGGCTGGCCCTACCATTAAGAAGACTAAAGCAATCATTTCAGGCTGCAGATACTAGGAGGCAGCAGCAAGGTCTTGGAGGAGAGACCTGTGTGTCATGTGGTCTGCTCTGCAGCCCCTTAGTTAGCTTGCTGTATTCAGGTGCGGTAAAAGATGCTGTCCCATCATTAGTGTTGAAGACAGATTCACTTGCCAGTCTTTGTACATGGAATGGGATGCACCTTGCTCTTCACCTCAGGCAACAAAGTGTCTTGGACAGCAAAATGTCATGTTCAGTGGCTGAGCAAAGGAGCCTTATGTGCTTACAGTTTTGGGTGCAAAGTGCTTCTTCCCATGAGGATGGATCCTGGGCTAATCTCTTGTGTGGACAATTGCTCCTAAGGGTGTATGATAGACAGGCAGACTGTGTTCAGACAACACAATAGTTAACGGAGGGATAATAATTAACTCAACGGTTGTTTATCTAGGGGGAACTCCCAACATATCATGATAATAATCAACCGTCATGTGGATTAGGATCAGCATTGAGTTTACTATTTGTTCATGCCAAGTTGACTCACTCAACCCCCACCTTCTCTCCCCCCTCAGTCCTCCCATTAGTATCCCATCAGCCATTGCTGCTGAAAATCTATCCTGCCAGCTGGACTAGAGCGGCAGCCATCACTTTGACCCCTCTTGCCTTGCGACTTTCTGGCTGACGAAATAACGAACAGTGGCTGAGGAAATAACCAATGGTGCCCTCCACACAACACGATAACCAATGGTGGTTCAAATAGCCAACTCTGCATAGCGTTGGTTATTTGTGTTGGCTATTTGGGCCAAATAACCAACTATTAGTTTAAAAAAAACCTCCCTCCTCACACAATAAAGCACAGTAGGTTAAATAACCAATTGTCAACTATTTAAACTACTGTTGATTATCGTGTTGCCTGAATCCAGACTATTAGTTATTCTTGTGGTTGTTACTGATTCCACTACCATGGTGTTGGGGCTGGGTAAGCTGCTCTACTAGAACAATGCCCATACATTTGGTCTCAAGAAAAGTGTAAATAAAGTGACACATCACATTGTTTGGATTTGTTGCTCTTTTGAGTTAAACATTTTAAAATAACCATTACAAAAAGGCCAAAGTAATTTCACACATATCTACCAACTGCATTCAAATTAAGAATGATCTTTAGAAAAAAAGCTCTATGTCATTTGGGTAAATAGTAAATAGCCATTTGCCCAGACAAGTGGAGAAGACATTATTCTTTAATTAAAACTAATTAATAAAATAAAAATATTAATAAAATAAATTTATTAATAAATAAGATAAACTAAATCATCACCAAAATTAAACCAAGTGAAGATTAGGCATTTCCCATATTGTAGAATAAGATTAAACAAATGGACAATAATCAGAATAACGTATATGAAGAAGAAACAAAACACTTGATATCCATACATGCTGTTATAGCCTCGACAAATTTACTATAGCAATCACTAAACTGGGAAAGTAGATAGCTCTGGACTGCCACCTCCTGGCTTTTTGCAGGTACTCAAGCCTTCCGTTCTGCATTCATGTTGAAGATGAATTGTCTTGTGTCACCATCCCCACCTCCTCAACATCCATTAGGGTTCAAATCCATTTAATACAAATAACTAATGGCTTCCATAATTAGGTTTTTCTTAATAATGAATTTCCATTGTACTGCTATGTGCTGTAATTTTTAAAAATGACAGAAGTATTTTCGAAAGCTATTTCAGATGAAAGAGTTATTTCTAATCTTTGAAGTTTGAGATACCCTGAAATACTATATAATGTTTGAATGCAATATGTGGCTGCAGCCAGAGGTCTGATCAAATCCAGGACCACTTCTCATTGCGGGGCTCTGCAAATAGCAACACTTGACACCATCTTTTCCCATGTGTATTCAAATAATATGACAGAAAAAGCAAGCATTTCTGCTCTCAACACATGTACTTTATAAAGACACCTTTTATACGTAGTACCAAGTAGAAATAGCTATGCTGCTGGTGATGTGGGAAGCCTGAAGGACACGAAAATAGGTACTAGGGTGAAAGCTTATAATGATGGAGTGTCGAAAAGCAGCTCCACCTTAACTAATGTAGCCACTCTTGCAGCTGTGTTTAATATGTGAAAAATGGGCACAAGGCCTTCAAGAGCTGCCATTATTTCCTATCTTCCTAAGCAGGGCAGAAAACCGGAAACACATATTAGGGAAGGGAAATTCATTTCTTTTTTTGCTAGAAAAATGTTCCTTTACTCATCTGTTTTCATGCCGGAAAGTGGGAAATGTCGCCATCTTGAATCCGAACATCTCCTACTGAAGAGCAGCAAAGTTATTTTGAAATGCTTTCACACTGCAGGAGTCAAAGAACAGAGTGCTTCATTATGTGACAGGCACATTTCAGATACCCAGGGGTGATGCCAGGTGCCTAAAAGATCTGGAACACAGGCCCATAGGGCAAAGAAAATGCACAAATTTGCATATAGTGATTTACATATGTAAATATATGTGCATATGTAGACATAGTTACTACAATTTAAACATTATTGAAGGCAAGCTAATGAACATCTGGCTTGCTTTCAGGACAGAATTGTGCAATGTCCAAATGGTGTTTACTTAACATTTACGCCCATACATTTCCTTGGTCTTTCAGGACCAATCCAGATGGGGTAGACAGAGTACCTGGGACCAGCAAAGTGCATTCATTGCAAACTGAACATGGCACACACTGGCTACGGAGAGTATGGGACTGTATTGTAGACTATAATAACCCATGCTCTTAGTCTGCAAACTTACACTATTACTAGGAAGTAACTCCCATTGAACATACCTTAAGAGCATGTTTATAAAGTATCATTTGAAAATCACACTTCAGCTGTCAGACGCAAGATATCCTTGCAAGGCGTCCAGAATCCATTTCCTTTTTTGTACATTCCACTACCATCACTTTCCTGCCTTCTGCTCTGTCTATTTTTATTCTCAGTTTTGTTTTTAATTCCCCTGGCTTCCTCATGGCACTTATTTTGCCTTATGATGTTTTTAAGTCTAAAGTGCCCTTTTGCACTCATTAAGCTCTCAGCAGAAAATTGCTGTAAGGATAAAATGACTCATTCTGCCAGCGCGTCGGTTGTGAGAGAAGAAAACATTGCAGACGTGCTTAGTGCAGGCGGGTATGCGCGGGGCCTTCCTCCGTGGTGCCGAGGGAAGGTTAATAAATGGGCCAAAGGTCACCACAAAATGCTAATGCAAAATTCCCCTCAGCCAGCTCTTCGGCCCTTGAACAGAAGAAATAAAGGGATGCCAGTTCTTCAAGCTTCCCAGCTACGTCAATTATGGGATGTCGGAGGAAATATTCCATTCTACATTTATGAAGGGCAATTGTACTAATACGTCTGATTTTTCTCCAGAAAAAGAGTGTACTGTTTGTCCAGTTGCAATCCTACACATGTCTACTCCAAAGCAAGTCCAAGGTACGTGGTATAGGATTGCATCCCAGGCTGCTTCCAAATAGTTAGTTCCTCCTGCTAACAGACATTGATCTTCGGCTGTAATCTACAACGGAATTTCAACTGACTTTCCACACTATTGGGGATATTGCATTTTTTCTGTACCTTCATCTTGCTGTTTTCTAACCAACCAGTGAATGTGACATAACTCCTGTAGATGGAAAAGGGGGAAATCCAATTCACCTGAGAGGGCATTTTGCAGGAAGGGGATATCCAGGGCCAGATCTACACCAAGCAGGATATAACACTTTGAAAGTGGTTTGAAAATGCTATATGGAATGTGTCTTGGGCTCCAACAGTTGTCACTGCACTTCAGTACCATTGTAAAGTAGTATTATAGATCCTGCCTCTTATTTATTTAACCATGACTGCCCATGGCTAGATCTACACTACTGCTTTATAGCGGTATTGAAGTGCACTGATAACTGTGGGGGCACAATCCACATGATTTGACCCAAAATGTCCAAAGGGTTGGATGCAGATTTAGTCATACTTAAAGCAGACACACTGAAATCAATGTGACTTAATTTAAGCCTCATTGATTTCAACAGGTCTTAGGTAAGTATGGTGAAATCTGGATGCATTCCAATATGTTATTATTGAATTTAGATTGATCATTACTCCAGATCACCTTTTCCTCCATGGGATTAAAAGAGTACGTTTCAGGGGACAGGAAGAGAAGTGGCTTAGGAGTTAGACCCTGTGAACTGAGGGCAGGAAATCTGCGGCCAGGAAAAAGGATTTAGCATCCTTTCTACTGTTCATGCTTGCTGCTTCTCCACTGTAAATTTCCAAAGCTGCTCTCCCTCCTGTATGCATTACATGGAGTTAGACCCTTATAAGAAACTGCACTCTCTCCGCTGTGAACATTCCACTTTCCATGGTCATAAACACATTTCTTTTTCTCATGTCATTTCCCCACAATAGATAGCAATATATGCATACACATACATGACAGCATAACTACGTCTCTTTGGCTTCATTGCAGTAACATTTGCCTGATGTCATTCACGTCAATGTCATAGCATTTAGCTTTGCTTCACTGGAAAGAAGAATACTAAACTGAATATTCATATAATTTTTGTAGAGGAGAATGAAGACTGCCTGGTGTCATGGCTTTAATGTGCTGATCCAGGATTTTATCCACCTTCTGAAAATCCCCAGGAGGAGATTCTCCTTGAGCAGGTTCTTTGTGGACTACTGCCTGAAAGGCAAGGGAGGCTGCGAGTTTAAAAATTTACAAGAAGGGCATAGAGCACATTTTTTGCTGGGAAAACTCATTGAAACCCAGGGGAGCTGTAGCTAGTAACGTTGATAATCCTAAACCAGTGTTGATAATCCTGAGCCTGATGGACCCATAATCTGGTTTGGTATAAGGTAGGGTGGCCATTTAGGAATTGCAAAAAGAGAGGAAGTGAATCACCAAAGAAGTGGACAAAGGGGGGCACAAATTTGTATAAAGTCTGCATATGTAAAGATGCAAATTTAGGAAGAAACTGTAATTTAAATGTATATACAATACATCTCACCATAGCAAAGAACATAATAAGAACTCCCACCCGCCACCACACTACATGCCAGGTTTGGATTGCAGCAC
Organism: Elgaria multicarinata webbii; assembly: GCF_023053635.1. NCBI lineage: Eukaryota > Metazoa > Chordata > Lepidosauria > Squamata > Anguidae > Elgaria > Elgaria multicarinata. The sequence continues at coordinate 88,234,591 of NC_086174.1, forward strand.
AGGGAATAATGGAAATGGCAGTTATGTGCACAGCACACATGGGGCCAGGGGGAGCAGCCATGCTGGTTGCTTCCATTGCCACAATCGTCCAAACCAAATCATGGTGTACCGTAGCAGACACCAAGGAATGTGTCCAGGGACTCACTGGTGCCCATGGGCATTATATTGCCTAACCCTGAAATAGATTTCTTTTATAGGACATCTGACCACTCTAGTATAAAACAACTTCTTATGTTCCTAGCTATTAAACATAAACGTAAGGAAACAGAAACAAGAGAGCAAACTGTTTTCCAGTCTAGGGATGTATGATTGTGCAAAATCCATTCCATCTGTGTCTCACAGATTGTCAGGTGCCTTTTGTTCTGCCATCCATCCATTGACAGAATTGGATTTTTTTTCTTCAGTTTCTGAATTCGCATATGCGCAAATTGCCCCCAAATGTGCATTTTCATACTTTAGCCTATTGGGGAAATATACATTTTTGGCTGGGATTTTATTTCCGCATATTTTTCTATGACAAAATTTGCACAAAATTCCCGACGGTTATGGAAACAGTCCACGAGTTGGTAGGACTCCACCTGACAGGGGAAAAGCTGGTCCACTGAAGAATCTGAGGTTCAGATTCATAAAAATCCAAACTCATTTGGTTCCATTGCAAGATTTCTTCAACATCCCTGGACAGGCCAGCCAACCATCAATCTCTGCTAAGAGTCTGGCTTTTACTGAGTGGAGATCCCCCTAAAAAAGATTCCCTTAGTCCTTCTAGAACTTTCCTATATGCCATCTAACGGGAACCCAGATTCTCTCTCTCCCTCAGATCATCCTCTCAGCAATAAATGTGGCATAGGCTTTGAAACCAAGGCTCTGCTCAAGTAGGTAATGTGACTAGACTAACCTTTTAATTTCAATTTGGACTTCTGCATGTGTGTGACTGTTGCCTACCTGGGTCCCCCCCCCCTTATTTCTCTTTTTCCCTCTAAATAAACTCCTTTTTATATTGGACTGTTGGCTGTGTTGTTTTAAAAAGGATTGCTCGCTGAATTCTTCCCCACGTGAAAGACAGCATGACTACAAAGCTATTGCTTATGTTTTAAGAGTTTTAAAAGGTTTTGGTAAGCTCTCTGTTTCTGGACTTCGGGAAGGAAGGTCCGAAGTACCTTTCTTTTTCTTTTTCCCAAGAGCTGAGCTGAAGGGAGGGACTCCTGGCAATAGGGCTCAGAAACTCTCCAAGAAGCTGGACAGACTAAGGCATGACAGGAGTTCTTCCTGACTGGTGGCAGCCTATCGGAAACTCTTTTCCTGGGGAACCCATGTAAAGAATGGTTCCAGCAGAAGGAAAAATGATCCTCCCCCTCCTGTCCCATAACACACAGTTTGTCAAAACACAGTGACTAAACGCGATTAATCAAATTAAGCAGCTACATATAGCATACTGCTTGCGAATGAGAACATTTAACAAAAGGAAAATCAGATGCTTGACAGTTCTATGGACAAAGCCTTTATTTTTAGAAACAGTCATTTAAATCTTCTTGCCATCAGAAGTATACTTGGACTCTAACCCCATAATTTGTCTGCCTACTGCACCTTGAGAGGAGTTCACCATTGAACAAGACCTCAATATCATTAACAGGCCGCCTGTCAGTGCTTTCTAAAATGTAAAGGCTGAAGCAAGGAAAGATGACAGAAGCAACAGGAAATGATGACTAATGCAGGGCAATTTTATTTTGCATATTCCTGCATGTCATTTAGCAACTAATAAGCAGGTTCTGAAATCACATCTAGATCCCCCTGGCAACTGGATTAACACCATTTCACTGAGACTGCCGGGTGTGGGGTGGGGACTATATATAGTATTTTCATTGGACTGTTTGATCTTGTTAGGAATTTGATGGGAAATGCATGAATGCCTCTGCCGTTTCTGGTATGTTGGATAGATAAAGTCTAACTATGATTTTTATCTACACTTTTCAGTCGTTCCAGGCCATACATGGGGTTGGCTTTGATAAATCTATTTTAAACAGACTTTGCTGAGTTCTGTCATATGACATCATGACAAAGAGAAAGAAACAAGAGGACTGGCCTTTTTAATAAGCACAACTTGCCTATATTATGATGGGAAAGTGTGTGAGGCAGAAAAAGTTATAGAGTGCAAGGACCACTGAGAGATGCAGTTTCACACAACACACTAACCCATACTCTGTGGTTGAGTGTGGGTTAGTGTTGAATTGTGAGTTGCTCGTTGAACCATGGGTTACTGTGTTGTCGGAACCCAGGCCATTTCCCATAGGGTGGCTTATTAACCATGCAGTGTGGCATGTTAACCACCCTGAACAACCCAGCAACAAACCATGGCTTCTCAATGTGGTTTATTCGAGAAAATCAGCCACACTGCATGGTTAACAAGTCATACTGTGGAAAATGTCTTGGGTTCAGACAACACACTAACAACTCACAGTTCAATCACAACAAACAACTCATGGTTCAACCACAATCTACACTCAACCACTGAGTGTGTGTTAGCATGTTGTGCGAAGTCTGTCTTTAGGCATCTTCCGATTGAGACTTATTGTGCCCCCCAGAAGATCCCTGACAGAGGGGCAGGTTTAGCAATCCCTACAACAGCATCACTGGTGGAGCATTTAACTTTCCCCCATAAGACTGAAAATGGCAAACATTCACTAAAATTGAAGAAAGGAAAAGGCCGTGCTTGGGCAAATTGGGGGAGGGACTAAATTTATTTCTTGCATATATATCCCAGTTGAAGAAACTCAGGACAGCCCTTCTCTCCCCAGCCTATTTTATCCTCACAGCAAACCCTTTGAAGTAGATTATGCCAAGGGAGAGTAGCTGACCCAGGATCAAATAACTACTTAGCCATTATGATGTGGTGGTTTGAGTAATGGACTTGGAAGACCCAAGTTCAAATCAACACTCTGCCATGAAATTCAGCACACCCAGAATATTTTGGGTCTTGACAAGAGAAGGAAGGGAGAGACATATATTTTTATTTTATTTATTTATTTATTTATTACATTTTTATACCGCCCAATAGCCGAAGCTCTCTGGGCGGTTCACAAAGTGCAGACAACTATCTCAGTATCTGGACAGGTCATGTCACAGTGGAGTCGAGACGTGTTGACTCTCCTTACATGTGTAGTTTGCGTTTGTGTATTTATTGGCATCACCATGGCATCTTGACTAAAGGATCCACCGAGAAGCTATTTTAAAACGTCCCAAGGCTCCGATGTGAAAGGAAATTTGTCCATAGACATCAGTGGAGAAATCAAAGGTGTTCATGTAGCTGAGATTGGGCACAAATGTGTTCAAACAGCCCATGGGGGAGGGGAACTCAAATGAAGAAAAAGTCTGGAGTGGTGGAAACTCTGAACAGAAGCACTTCACACTACAATATTTTGTTGCAGGGCCCCACTTGTACATATAGAAGGGAATGGGACTTTCTCTTTAGATTGGTAACATAGTTTATTTAGTGCTTTGTCTGATCTAGTGATATAAAAACTTCACAGCATAAAGAGACACCAGTGCACCAGGTGGATTGTATACTGCAGTTTATTTGCTACATTCCAGCTCTACTATTCCACAAAACGCCCTTTTGGGACATGAAGAAAGCTTTGAAGCCTAGTCAAAAAAATCTCCACAGCAACCACCTGCAATGTGTCACAAAGAAATTACTGTCTTTTCATGAAGGAAGAGGAGTAAGGACAAGTTCAACTCCTCAGCGATAAAGGCCTTCTTTCAATACAGTGGTTCCCAGCCATTTTACTGATGGCTCCCACTGATGGAATTTTGTTTTCACTCAGGTCAGGACCACACAGTGATGCTACTGTGTGGGCAGCCCCAAAATGAATGGGTCGTAAACTGACTTAAATCCAAGCACTTCGCCTTTCTTGGAGCTGGTTCACACCTATGTATTCATCACTTGGGGACTAACTACAGCATTATGTGGCAAGGAATGTGTGTGAATGTATTATCGCACATCAAGTGCCATGGACAGAATGTGATGCTTTACTCACTTAACACATTCAGCTACCAGCCATCAAATAATGGCTGTCTATAACTGGTTTGCCTCCTATCTAGAGGGTCGCTCTTTCAGCGTGTCGGCTAACGGCAGCTTGTCCTCCTCTTTTCCCCTTTCAGTAGGGGTTCCGCAAGGCTCGGTGCTTGGCCCGTTGTTGTTTTCTTTATACATGCTGCCCTTGGGTAAGCTTATTCAATCTCATGGCCTCCAATATCACCTGTATGCCGATGATACACAATTATATCTCTCATCTCCGGAACTTTCTCCTGATGTTCACGATCGGATCTCGGCATGTCTTTCAGATATCTCAGCCTGGCTGCTTCATCGTCGTTTGAAACTTAATATGGCAAAAACTGAACTGCTTGTTTTTCCTCCTAAACCTTCTCCTCACCTCTCATTCTCTCTTACTGTCAACGATGTCACGCTTACTCCGGTCAAGGAAGCTCGTAGTCTTGGCTTTATATTTGATTCCTCGCTCTCCTTTATTCCTCATATCGAGGCAGTAGCTAAATCCTGTCATTTCTTCCTGTATAATATTGCCAGGATTCGACCATTTTTGTCTGTCTCTTCTGCCAAGACTCTCGTTCACGCACTGGTTATCTCTCGGTTTGACTACTGCAACCTTTTTCTCACTGGCCTTCCTTCATCTCACATCAGTCCGCTGGTCTCTGTCCACCACTCTGCCGCCAAGATCATCTTCATGGCCCACCGCTCTGACCATGTCACTCCACTTCTGAAATCTCTTCATTGGCTTCCAATTCACTCCAGAATCCAATATAAACTTCTCCTGTTGACCTTCAAAGCTTTTCACGGTCTAGCTCCTGCCTACCTCTCCTCTCTCATCTCACACTATTGCCCCGCTCGTGCTCTCCGCTCCTCTGATGCCATGCTTCTCACCTGCCCAAGGGCCTCTACTACCCTTACTCGGCTTCGTCCTTTTTCTTCTGCTGCCCTTTACACCTGGAAAGCTCTTCCAAAACACTTGAGAACTACAAACTCAATCACAGCTTTTAAAACTCAGCTAAAAACTTTTCTTTTCCCTATAGCTTTTAAATATTGAGTTTGTTCTGACCCTATACTGTCAGCTTCACCCTACCCGGTGCCTGTTTACACTTCCCTGTGCCTGTTTGCATTCTCTTTCCCTCCTTATTGTTTGCTACAACTTTATTAGATTGTAAGCCTATGCGGCAGGGTCTTGCTATTTACTGTGTAATCTGTACAGCACCATATACATTGATGGTGCTATATAAATAAATAAATAAATAATAAAAATAATAATAATAATAATTAAGTGATGGAGGAGAGTGCTTTAAATTCATCTGAATTAGCCCTTGGTTTATGGACCTTTTGGCGGACTTTGGGCATTTCTACATTAGGCTTTGGCTTCTGGATTCTTTGCAGGATCACGACTGGCTCCTTTAAATGTACTTTTCCCCAAGATTTTTCTTTCTTTGCCTTCATTATACAACCAATAGATGGTACTGTGGTGTAGCGCAATTGCGCAATTACACAAGACTCTCATTTCACCATTTCTAAATAATATCAGACTTTCCTCGTTAGGAAAAACAAACACACAATAATAGCTGCAAAGCACAGGCCCTGGAAGAGGAGGATGTCATTATTATTATTATTATTATTATTATTATTATTTATTTATTTATTTATATAGCACCATCAATGTACATGGTGCTGTACAGAGTAAAACAGTAAATAGCAAGACCCTGCCGCATGTAAAGGACCTGCAAACTGCCACGAGTAAGCATGATAAAAGTTCCATGTAGAAAGGCCTTTTCATTGTCTAGTTCTTCCATATCCATTCTCACATAAACTCTATTTTCCCCTGACCCCTCAACCCCACAATACTTCCTCAAGCCCACTGAAACTGTGACACAGATGGCAGGGAATCTTGCAGAATAAGGGTGAGATGTGGAAGAGGGATCCCTGAAATGAAGTATTTCTTCCATAAGCAGTGCCCTTCCATCAAGAGAAGTCAGATGCTGGATCCAACCCATACAGAAAATGAACCAGTGTCTGGAAGCTGTTTTGGGATGGATGAGGGTGAACAAGCTGAAATGTACTCCAGACAGAGGTAAGGTGGGCTGGGAAACCAACTACTTTGTTTAGAGGTTTAAAAATGGTCTTAGATGGGGTTGCACTCCCCCTAAAAGACCAAGTGTGCAATCTGGGAGTCCTCCTGGACTCGGAGCTAACCGGGGAAGCCCAGGTGACTGCAGTGTCAAGAAGTGCATTTTACCAGCTTAGGCTGGTAGCCCAGCTGCAGCCCTTTCTGGAAAGGACAGACCTTGCCTCAGTTATCCACACACTAGTGATGTCCAGGCTGGTCTACTCTAATGCACTGGATGTGGGGCTGCCTTTGAAGACAGATAAGAAATGCTAGTGCAGAATGTGGCCACCCGAGTATTGATGGGAACAAAGTGATTTGATGCCTATACTGCGCCAGCTGCATTGTGTTTCCAAGCCTAATTTAAAGTGTTGGACTGCCTTCACCCATATCAGCCTGCCCATACTTTAAGACCAGAAAGAGAGACCCTTCTCATTTGCCTACCCATGAAAGCAGTGAAATGTGTGATCACACATGAGTTGACCTTCTCTGCAGCGGCCCCACAACTTTGGAACAAACTGCCATCGGAGGTTCGCCATGCTCATCATTGAAGGCTTTTAAGAAGGCCTTGACAACATTTTTATTTTATTTTATTTATTACATTTATATCCCGCCTTTTTTCCTCCAAGGAACCCAAGGCAGCGTACATAATCCTCCTCCTCTCCATGTTATCCTCACAACAACAGCCCTGTGAGGTAGGTTGGGCTGAGAGTCTGTGACTTGCCCAAAGTCACCCAGTGGGTTTCCATGGCCGAGTGGGGACTAGAACCCAGATCTCCCAACTCCCAGTCCAACACTTTAGCCACTACACCACACTGGCTCTGTATATTACCTTAGCCTTCTCTTGATATGACTGCTATTGTTGCTGTTATTGGCTTGTTGTTGTTGCTGCTGGTTTTATTGTTGGCTTTTATCGTTTTTAACATTTTTAACTGTTTTTATGTATTTTATTACTGTAAGCTGCCTTGGGAGGGCTTCTGCCCTGAAAGGTGGCCAAGAAATATTTTAAATAAATGAATAAATAAAATAAAATAAAATAAGCAGAGGCAGTAAGAGAACCAAATCCCTGCACACCAATGAGAAAAATACAACCCCCAATAGCATTCCTGAACCAGGCTAGCCTAAGGTTTTTGAAAGAGACAAATTTTAGCCTGGCACCTGAGAGAAGGAAATGTTTGGGCCTGACAGATCTCCCTGGAGAGCACATTCCATAAAGCCGGCACCACTCTGGAAAAGGTCCCATTCCTGGTAGCTGCCTGCCAAGCATCGTTTGCCAGTGGCACCAGGAGCAAGGCTTCAGGTGTTGATTGGAACGTTAAAGGTTAAATGCAACCCTTTAGGAGTATTAGGCCTTATCTAGACCTAAGGTTTATCCTGGGATCATCCCGGGGTCATCCCTGTTCATGTAAATGACACACAGGATACCCCGGGAGCAGGCAGGGACGACACTGGGATAAATCTTAGGTCTAGCTAAGGCCTAAGAGAGAAGTGTGCTTCCAATCTGAATTCATTATATGTATGCCTCAGCTATCTGAAGTATGGGAAATACCAGCTTAATTTACTGTGTATAATCTGTACAGCACCATGTACATTGATGGTGCTATATAAATAAATAATAATAATAATAATAATAATAATAATAATAATAATAATAATAATAATAATAATAATAGATCTGGCCTTTTCCATACAAAATGAAGTATTCTTCAAAGTTTATGAAAATGATCTTTTCTATTGCTCTTAAGACAGTCCTTTCTTCCTTTCGTGCATCCTACCTCCACTCTTTCAGCGTGCTGCAGCCGTTTACCCGTTGATCCGTCTACCACATTTCTGGAAAGGTCAAGTACCACAAGGGATGCCTCTAGTGCTCTTTAAAAACACTCCATTCCCTTGCAGAAAGGATGGTAATGCTCTCAGGTGGCAGGCTAATTAATTCAGCCTTTTCAGATGGCCTGAACTCTGTGACATTTATTATTTATTCTGAAATGAAAATAAAAATAATTTACCCTGGTGGTTGTCTTTAATAACTATTTTTCCCTTCTAAAACTCATACCTTACAACACACCCTAAACAAACTTACTTGGGAAGAAACACCATTTAACATAGTAAGACTTATTTCCAAGTAATAACGCACAGGGTCATGTAAATTGTCCTTCATAAAGAAACTGGCTGCTAACAAGGACATATAGGACATAAGGCCTGCTATTCTCTAAAAGGATATATGGCTGCGAGAGCTGGACCATAAGGAAAGCTGAGTGAAGGAAGATAGATGCTTTTGAACTGTGGTGTTGGAGGAAAATTCTGAGAGTGGAAGGCAAAAGGAAGAGGGGCCGACCAAGGGCAAGATGGATGGATGATATTCTGGAGGTGACAGACTTGACCTTGGGGGAGCTAGGGGTGGCGACAGCCGACAGAAAGCTCTGGCGTGGGCTGGTCCATGAAGTCACGAAGAGTCAGAAACGACTGAACGAATAAACAACAAAAGATTGAACAAGGTAATTACAACACCATAATTAGTGAAATTAGGCAAATACAGGTACATTATCAGATTCCTTTAAATAAAGATATGATTAGAACTCTATGGTATTTAGCCTCTCCTCCCCAGATAGAGATTTGATATCTAGTATTCATCCTACATACCAATAGCAAACTCATTCTCTAAGTCTAAGTGCCAACCCTATAGGGATGCTTACGTTGGATTCCTGCATTGAGCAGAGGGGTTGGACTTGATGGCCTTGTAGGCCCCTTCCAACTCTGCTATTCTATGATTCTATGATTATCCAGCCAAAATGGCATTATCAACATATAAGAGAGGTAACAGGTTTAAGGGAATCCCACAGTTTACAGAAGTACCAAAAAAGCAGGGAGAACCCTAAAGGAAGAGGGGTCAAAAAATAGATCAATGAGGACCAAGCATGCTTGGTAGCCACACAGTGCTGAGTGACTGTTTTGGGGAGGAGGGAGAGAGAGAGACAGAAAATCCAAGGGGAGAGAAATGGCATGGAGTACCCTGAAAAGGGGCAGGCTGCCTGGCACCCTAAACAGCAGCACTCCACACTGCGAAAACTTGTTGCAGGTGCCACTTGCATTCACTATTTCATATGCATTTACACTAGTGCTGAAACAAGATCACACATATTGGGCATGTTTGGTTGGAATGCTAATGGTGGCTTTTAACATTTCGTTCATGAGCTTGCATGAACCTCAGGTACACATGCTCCTCCCTCCTTCTCTGGTGTAGCCATGAGGAAAAGATCTTTCATTTGCACCTGTATTTTACATCGTTCCTAAAATTCACAAAGGAGTGATCACTCCTCCAGGCAGCCCCATAGTCTTGGGGTGCAATTCAGTGCTAGAACCACTGTGCCAGTTTGTAGATCATTTCCTAAAACCTTCATTCCACTATCGCCTTCCTTTGTACATGATTCCTCTGATTTCATTAATGAAATAACATGCATTAGTATAGAAGACAGAGATATTCTAGTCACCATGGATGTAAGATCACTTTAAACAAACATACCTCAGGAAGATGCCCTAAGGATCATACAAGACGCATTGGACAGGAAAGTACAAAAACTCATTTCCCTACTCATTTCCTTCTTGCTCTTTCAAACATAACTCTGATGAAGAATTAATTCAAATTCCATGACAGCAGACTAAAGGGGTTGCCATGGGGTGCCCCATGGCCCCATAAGTAGCCAATTTATATATGACTGGATTTGAAAAATAACTTGTGTCCCCTGATGGGCCATTTGCTGAACATCTCCTGGTGTGGCTGAGATATATTGATGACGTCTTTACAATCTGGACAGGGGGTGAGAGGGCTCTAGAGGCATGGGTTAACTCAAAAAATGAAAACATCAAAGTTGACATCCATTATAACATCCTGGAGATCCACTTTTTAGATTTAAAAGTGAGAAAGGAGAGGCAGCAGCTTAAGCCTTCTGTTTATAAAAAGCCTACAGATGTCTGAATAATAAATAATAATAATTTATATAGCGCTTTCTATATTTAGTAGCTCCCAACTCTATTTACTTAGTGAATACCTCCCACATGGGTAGTTTTTAAGATTCAGACAGGGATTACCCATTAAGAGTGATCCACCAGAATTTTAACAGGACTGGCAAATAAAAAACATGAGGGGATCTTTTGAGAGAACAGGTGGGGGGGAGGAAACCACTCTCAAATTGGATCAACTGCAGTTTAACATTCAACAAGGGAGCACAAGAAAACACTAGCATGTCCTACAACACATTCCCAGTTGTCAGGACCTGGTGAAATTCTCTCTTCATCACAACAGTTAAACCTGCAGGAGCCCTGCCCTTTTTGTATCTGGTCACTCTGAGCAGGGCTCCTGCAGTTTTAACTGTTGTAATGAAAAGGGTATTTCATCAGCTGCTGCATGCATACAAATGACACATGCTGAAATTCCCCTTTCGATACAACTTTTAAAGATACAGGAACCTTGTCTTCCTTTCCACATGGTTACCCTATTCGAAAAGTCTGAAATGGTCAGGAATAGCTGAAGTATTAAGAGAGCATTTCTGCTTCAGATTCCATTTGTCCCTGCTGTGAAATTCCCTTTGCAGACAGACCTGTCTGTCCCTTGTCACAAATCAAAACAAAGCCATTCTTCAACTGCCGAAGGAACCAGATGGATGCCTTCCCTTAGGCTGAAATCAGATGTACCTTTCATTCATTCACTATGTGACTTGTCCTGCCAGGAGACCATGCCAGCAATAAGGCTGCCACAGTACAACGCTAATTACTCTGAACTTTCCTTTCAAAAAATATATGCTGGTCCTTCATCTCCATTGCCTTTGTGTGCCCTTTCTGAAGGGTCCAGACACCTGGAAAGCATATCACATAACAGGAGATACATTCCAAATCTCACTCGTTTTGCACGTCACCTGTTCTTCTGGGAGGAAAACTTTTGTTCCCCCTCATTTTAGACTCACAGCCACCAATGTCAATTACAATCACCATTCTAAATATGATTAAGATGTGAAGAGTCTTGCTTTTTAAGCATTTCTAGAATGTATTTTAATTGTTTTAATTTTTTTGTGTACTGCTCAGAGAGCTTCAGCTATAGGGCAGTATGGAAATATAATAAATGAATGAAATGAAACTTAATTCTGTACATGAAACAGTGACTAAAGCATGTTAAAGACTAAGTAATCAGAGCTTAAGAAAGTTAACTCTGTGAACAGAGTATTGTAGCTCAGTGGTAGAGCATATGCTTTGCATGCAAATGGCTTCTGGCTTGATCCTTGGAGTCTCCAGATATGGCTGGGAAACACCCCTGTGGAATCCCTGAACAGCCACAACCAGTCAGCGGAGACAATACTGAGCTAGCTAGAGATCTGACTTGTTACAAGGCAGCTTCCAGAGCCAGTTACTTGTAGAGGATTATTAAGACCACTGCGGAGTTCTGAACATTTGATCATTGCAGATCAAGCCAAGATCATTGTTCATTCATGAACAAGAATTCCTTATGGTGGTAATAAATGCCTTGATCAAATTAGATGTGCAGTTGATATGGTGGATAAAGTATTGGCTGACCTTTTCTTTCTTTCATTTGACTATTTTGGCCTTGTTTGTTAGTTTTCAAACACACACAAATAAAAATGGTAAATATATATATAATCCTCAGAATCACCAACATTTCTCATGGGGGAGAAATAGATGTGGGATGCTTCCCTGGCGCATTCCTCCAAGGCTGTTTCTACGCCTGCCTCCCCCCCCCCCCAGGATCATCCCTGTACATCCAAATGACACACAGGGGATCCCGGGAGCAGGCAGGGATGACCCCTCCATTTGCCTGGGATAATCCTTAGGTGTAGAAAGGGCCCAAGTATAAAGCGGGAAGGAGGCCATGATCCATCAAGCTTCTTAGATCTCAGTTTATTGCCCAACAGCCTCTTCTGGCACTGCCTGGAAAGTCTTCTCCAGAACTGGCTAAGACTATTTGAAAATCGAGAATCCAGAGCAGCAGTGGGCACCAGGTGGGCTTGCGTGTGGTCCCCGTACCCAAATTGCCACTGAATTTCGGCAACACATGATGACTACACAAAAAAGGCAGCATTGCCGTTTTAAAACAAGGTGCACAAACTGTATTTTAATGAAAATTTTCACTCCCCCAGGGCTCCTGGGACCATGACTTTGCAATAAAACAAGGTAGCAGCAATTTAAGCACCAGAGGGTGGTCCCTGGTGGGTTAAATGGCTCAGGGATTGGCCTCAAAACCCTCCAAAGTTGCCCATCTCTGGCCTAGACGCTTGGTGTAAATCCAGATGAAGAAATCTCCACCATTCCACAATTTCCTGGCTGTCTTAGAATTCAAAACATGAAATAACTTTCTCAATTCTTATTTTGTTCTTCATCGTGCCTTTTCAATTAACTGATAGTCCTGCACAAACATCTTCTTTCCAACAGATTTCCTACCGCTTTAGCCTCTCCTCACAGGGAAGGTACTTCAACATGGACTGTACCTTTTCCAGTTTTATGTTATGCTGTCTAAAGCTTTCTCCCTTCCATTGTGGTACTACTACATCCATAGTAGTGAAAACACTGCGTAAAGAGAAAAATGCAAGGTTATTAAGAGAAAATGCAGGGGCTTAAATAGCTTAGAAAGGCACTAATGCAGGGATGTATTTGAATGGCTGACAGGTTAATAATGGGTTTCAGCTGCAGAGGGCAGCAAACACTCAAGATTTAACAATGAATCATTAAACCAAGCTATTCAGCTTGCATAAAGTAGATGCAAAACAGCATTCTTGAAGTATTAACAATAATTTACAAGATTATATATAACCATAGAGTTGAAAGGGCCGTTTAGGCTATCAAGTCCCTGCTCCGTGTAGGGATCCTGTTTAAAACATTCTTGACAGATACCTGTCCAGTCTTTGCTTGAATACCTCTAGTGATGGAGAGCCCACCACCTCCCTAGGCAGTTGGTTTCATTGTCTGACTCCTCTGTCCATTAGGTTTTCCTGATATGTCCACCCAAAATCTGCCTTCCTGTAACTTAAGTCTATTATTTCGCATCCTCAGTCTTGGGTGATAGAAAACAGGATGCGGCCATGTCAGTCACATTCATTTATAAGCTACATTTTCCCCAAAAAATTAAATAACTATGTAGCACTGCTAGAGAGAATATTTTTGCAGAAATTTAAACTAGACGTGGTAACTTCAGTCAATTTACAGTCCCCTTGATAAGAGGAATCGTAACAAGAAAAGCTCCCAATCAGTATGGTGTTAAGTTCCACAGCTTGTCATCCTTCCTCCTAAGACTTCCCCAAAGACATCAAAGCTGACAGCAAAATGAAATCTCAACAAGGCTGGTCATTAACATGTCTGTCTACCTAGTGCATTAATTCATGATCTAGCCTATCAAAGCCGGCAAGCCATTAACACACAGTGTTATATTACAACAACCCAAAAGGAAATAGAAACCAAGCAAAATATTTGTGCAAGAAGATCTCCCTTGCATATAAACCAACAGTCGAGGCTCCAAGGGCCCAATTACGTTGTAGGCTTAATTACAGACAGCCCTCTTCCTAATTTCCAAAGCCCTCTGCAAGCAATCAGTTCAGACTTCTGGCAAAAGAAATCTGTCCTTCATCCAGCTGAGTGGGAAGGGAAGAAAGAGAAAGGGGTGCCCCCCCTCCACGTGGCCTGCAACAAGACGCAGGCTTAACCGCGGGTGGGGGGGAGGTTCCTAATCCCAATATAAATGAACTCAAGCCCATGTACTATCTTGGTCCCTGAGAAGGAGGAAGCCAGGTTGCAGGATAAGGGACTGCCCCAATGTGTTATGGTGTGAACAGGAGATTGGGGAATCCAGAAATACAGGATCTTAAGGAGAAGCAGAGGTCAAGTGTGATGAGGTAATCCAAAAGTGGCCATGGCCCAACAGTGGGGTCATGAGGCACAGTCAAAATCAATCACAGTAGAGCAGCCCAAAGGCAGGCAGGATTCCAGGAGCCAGGTATTTACTGAGCTAATCTAGGGGTCAGTCAGGAATGAGAAATTGAGTAGCACAGAGTTAAGGGCTTCTGTTATCCCAACAACTAATAGACCAACTGAGGCCTTATGTACTCTGTTCTCCCAGCCCCAACTGCAACCCATTATCCAAGCCTTCCATGTTTCTTTCTCCTGAGGAGTCCTTTCTCCTGAAAAGCATGGCTCTTCTGGGCCTTGAGGCATATGCTCCATCAATAGGTGGCACCTGCACCTTCTGACACCAGTGTTCCCTAGGGCTGGGAGGGAGTTCAACCTCCTCCTCTGATTTCCCAAGCAAGGCAGAAGCTGTGGGTGCATCAGACACCCTGTCCATGGGTCCCTCTGCTGCAAATAGTCCTGTGTTACTTTTCCTGAAATGTCAGGATAGTCTGGGTACTCCATAGGGTCTTCAGTTGTGATGACATTGAGGTCTTCCTCTGAGGAGGGGGCATAATATCCCGCAAAGGACACAGGGATGAAAATATCAGGGTGCTGTAAGAAACTGGAAAGGGACATTGTTGTGAATGCTTATGCACATCTGAATCCACAAAAAGGAAATGAAAGACATGGCTGGTAACAGCTAAGACAAGCCTGTAGAAGTTGAGGCCCATGAAGAGGAACAAAGCCCATCAGCCATATTCTATGCCCACCATAGTCTAGTTAAGCACTTTGTTTTTGTTATCCCGGGTTGTTGAATTCCCTGGCTGGTGGGCTACATATGGTTTGGGTCACAGGTTGTACAGGTCTGATGCTGTGTTTTAATGCTGTGTTTTTAATATTTATTTTAATGTTATGAACTGCTGAGAGTTTCTATTATATTCAGCAGTATATAAATGTTACAAATAAATAAGAAGAATGCAGAAAATAAACTCCATCTCTATTATATCTAAAGAAGAGAAGCATTACATACCTACGCTGGTAAATGGTATTGCAAGTAAGTCTAACCAGAGGGACACCACCCCAGTGGACAAAGTAGCACCTATATATTAGTGGAAGGCCAACTGTGGGGCTGTCTATTCACAGGGAAAGCCCTGTGGTGCCTGCAGATCTGTGCTGCATCTGTTATACGACGCAGGCCTAGCTTTGCAGCTACCACGGGTCTTTCCAGTGAAGCTGCAGATTGAAAAAGTCGGGATTTACCCTGCCTTTTTCAATCAGAGCAACATCAGTACGGCTCTTCCACCATCTGACATAGATCTAGGCCAATCTGGGTGCAGTCCCTGGTGGAAGGCGACTGGCAATTGGTCACCTTCCACCAGGAAGAGGGCAGAGGGAGGCTCCGGTACCCAGTTGGCTGCCAGAACGCCCGCTCACTCTCCTCATTGTCAGGATTATCTAACTCAACCCTGGGAGAGGAAAACCATGGGGTTTTGGAGGGAGGTGGCACCAACCCAGTGCTGTGAAGACAGCCCCTTTGTTTCTAGGTAGGTGACAAATGTTAGCAAAGATAGCAATTATGGATCAAAACAAAACAAACGAAAGCCTCAGGAGAGATGAGAAGATGAAAAGGCAACTAGACAGGACTCAGTCAACTGCTGAAAAGGGTGCCAAAGAACCTCAGAGGGAAGGTTCAGGTAAAGGGCTCAGTAGGCCTTCTATTAGGATGCCTCTGTTAGAATCAAACTTAATACAAGAATATTTTAATATTTTAATATTTAATTTGCTTCTGTATGAAAATGGTAGCTTAGGAGAGTTTTGCCATTTATGAGAGAAATGTTGAAAGTCAATAACTTATTTTGGATAAATATTTGCAAGGCAGCCTATTATGCAGGTTGGTACAGTGCTCTTGCAAGATGCAAAGGCTTCTGAGGGAAATATTTGTCACACTATCCCCTTCTATCCTTCCATGGCACATTTTCAGCCATTCCACCAGGCTGCAGGAGACAGAGAAGGGGAGCTCTGCTGAGAGGACACCTGCTCAGCCATCCCTCTTGATCCCTTCCAGCAACTGTCACCTGGCAGCAGCCATTCCATTCCCCCCCCCAGTCAAATTGAGCTAATTAACTGTTAATTTCCCCTGTTAATTGTGTATTGTTGTTAATTTGCTATTGTGAAGTTATTGTAGATGTATAATGTATAATGGAAAGGAGGCGACAATACAAGTTGTACAGGGCAGAGGGAGATATGGTGATGGCAGGGCGAAGTGCCAT
Source organism: Elgaria multicarinata webbii (assembly GCF_023053635.1). Lineage (NCBI taxonomy): Eukaryota > Metazoa > Chordata > Lepidosauria > Squamata > Anguidae > Elgaria > Elgaria multicarinata. The sequence continues at coordinate 88,250,903 of NC_086174.1, forward strand.
TACAGGGGAAGGAGAAATAGATATTTAACACCCATCTTTTCTTCCAGTCGCCCTGCCACCCTGGGGAACTTGGAGAACGAACCAAGCCAACCACGGACCATCTCCTTGCTCCTATGCAATGCCAGGTCGGTTAAAAACAAAACAAATATAATTTATGATCTCCTCACAGATGAGGAGGCCGACCTGGCGTGTTTCACAGAGACCTGGCTGGGAGATGACAGTGGCTCCACATGGGCCCAGGCCCTCCCAGCTGGGTACTGTGTTATCGAGCAGGTGAGGAAAAGTGGGCGGGGGGGCAGAGTAGCTGTGGTCTATAAGGATAATCTCAACCTGACCAGACTTCCTGTCCGGGAGTTGAATCACATTGAGTGTGTGTACCTGAGTCTAAAGACCAGGGATAGACTGGGGATTCTGTTGGTGTACCAGCCACCCCGCTGCCTATCAGACTCCCTGGCCGAGCTCACGGAACTGGTATCGGAGTTGGTGTTGGAGTCGCCCAGGCTTTTGGTCCTGGGCGACTTCAACATCCCTTTCGGGAATGGTTTGTCAGGTGCAGCTCGGGAGTTCATGGCATCCATGACAAACATGGGCCTATCCCAATTGGTCTCTGGACCCACACATTCAGCAGGTCGCACCCTCGATGCTGTTTTCAGTTCCGAACAGACAGATCTGTGGGCGGAGGTGATAAATACCTCTGCGTTGTCATGGACAGACCATTTTCTGGTCAGGGTTAATATCATGGCTACCATCCGCCCTTGCAGGGGTGGCGGACCTATTAAGATAGTCTGCCCTCGAAGGCTGATGGATCCTCTTGGATTCCAGAAAGCCTTAGAGGGTGCTATGGCTGGTATTGTCGACGATCCCGTTGAAGCCCTGGTCAATAGATGGAATCAAGACCTAACTAGGGCTATCGACATGATTGCCCCCAAACGTCCTCTCCGACCTGCTTCCAATCGTGCACCTTGGTACACAGAAGATCTCAGGAAGTTGAAGCGGGAAGGTCGACGACTGGAGCGCCGATGGAGGAAAACTCATCTCATATCCGACAAGGCACGTCATAGAGGACATCTTCGTTCCTATGGGGTGGCAATACGTGCAGCGAAGAAAGCTTTCTTCTCTGACCGCATTGCGTCTGCGAATTCACGTCCAGCAGAACTGTTTAGGGTGGTGAGGGGTCTAACTCAGGCACCTCCTCCCCTAAACCCAGTTTTAGAGCCTTCGGTAGTTCGCTGTGATGCATTTAATGATCATTTCACAGATAAAATCTCTCGGATAAGAGCCAATTTAAATGCCGTCATTATAACAGAAGCTGAAGTGTCCAGCAACTCCGTGAGTAGGTTTACACTGGATCAGTTTCAGTTGGTGAGTACTGAATGCGGACAAGCTGCTTGGATGGGTAAGGAAGACAACTTGTCCTCTCGATCCCTGTCCTTCTTGGCTGGTCGCCCAGGGAGGAGATGCAGTTAGACTACAACTACAACATATTGTTAATGCATCTCTCAGGGAGGGGAGTTTTCCACCATGTTTAAAAGAAGCAGTGGTACGGCTGCTTCTAAAAAAGCCCTCCCTGGATCCCCTGGACCTTAATAATTACAAACCGGTATCAAATCTTCCATTTTTGGGCAAGGTGATTGAGAGGGCAGTTGCCTTCCAACTCCAAGCAGTCTTGGATGATGCAGATTTTCTAGACCCATTTCAAACTGGCTTTAGGGCAGGATACGGAGTTGAGACAGCTATGGTCACCTTAGTGGATGATCTCCGCAGGAGTATTGACAGGGGGAGTGTGTCCCTGCTGGTACTTTTGGACCTTTCAGCGACTTTCGATACCATCGACCAAGGTATCCTTCTGGATCGCCTGAGGGGATTGGGAATTGAGAGCACTGTGCTCCAGTGGTTCCGGTCCTACCTCTCAGGTAGATTCCAGATGGTGATGCTTGGGGATAGTTGCTCCTCAAAAAAGGAGCTGTTGTATGGCATACCACAAGGTGCCATCCTATCTCCAATGCTGTTTAACATCTACATGAAATCGCTGGGAGAGATCATCCGGAGGCATGGGGCGGGGTGCTATCAGTATGCTGATGACACCCAAATATATTTCTCTATGCCTTCAATAACAGCGTCAGCTAAGGATAGTGTGTCTCCTTTGAATGAATGCTTGGAGGCAGTAATGGGCTGGATGAGGAAAAACAAACTGAAGCTGAATCCAGACAAAACAGAGGTGCTTGCTGTCAAGGGCTCTGACCTAGGTTTGGAGGTGTGTCAGCCAGTTCTGGATGGGGCTACACTCCCCCTGAAAGACTGTGTTCACAGTTTGGGGGTGCTCCTGGATCTGTCGCTCCAAATGATAGCCCAGATAGACGCAACGGCCAGGAGTGCCTACTATCAGCTTCAGCTGATACGCCAGCTGCGCCCCTTCTTAGAGTCAGAAGAACCTAAAGACAGTAGTGCACACGCTGGTAACCTCAAGGCTTGACTTCTGCAATGTGCTCTACATAGGGCTACCATTGTACCTAGTTCGTAAACTTCAACAAGTTCAAAATATGGCAGCCAGGTTGGTCACCAGTACATCTAGGGGTGAGCATATTACCCCAACATTAAAATCACTCCACTGGCTGCCAATTAGTTTCCAGGCAAAGTACAAAGTGTTGGTCATTACCTTTAAAGCCCTACATGGTTTGGGTCCAGGTTACCTGTGGGATCGCCTTCTCCCATACAGTCTGCCCTGCACACTCAGGTCCTCTGGGGAAAACTAGGCTGACATCAGTTTCCCAGAGGACCTTTTCTTCTGTCGCCCCCAGATTGTGGAATGGCCTGCCGGAGGAGATTCGTAAAATTAACTCTCTGTGTGATTTTAAGGCAGCTTTAAAAACTAGCCTTTTCCGGCAGGCCTATCCAGATCAATGTAAAATCATGAATTTTTAAGATGTATTGATTCCTGTTCTAATGTTGTTCCCCGCCTCGATCCAAAGGGAGAGGCGGGTAAGAAATAAATAAATATATTATTATTATTATTATTATTATTATTATTATTATTATTATTAAATACTGTAACATCAGCATTCCAGGCACTAGGGAGTTTAGGAAATGCAAGTTCCCCTGGGCACCCAAATCCTTAGTATGAATATCCTGGAGGCTGCTGAGCAACAGGGGTCAGGTACTGGTGCAGCAGTCAGTAAGATCAGTCTGTAAAGAAACAAATATACTTCAGCTTTTAAATGTTTACTTATGGTTTGGCATTGATGTTAAGGCAGAATCTTAAACATGTTCGTTATATTTAGAATGTAAAGTATCAGAGAAACTAAAAACTTTGTGTTTTATTTTTTTTATTTTTTTAAATGTGTGTTTTTAATCTCACCCCCAACTTTTGGACATGGATCTCCTAGTGGTGATGAGGATGGTAGATCTTCAAAGAGGAGTTTATGTAATCACTTGACACTTCAGCTTCATGAAAGGAAGGTTATGCCAGTAATTAGGGGCTTTGCCTCACTCCAAATCTGGAAGATTGGGAAATTTTCCACACAGATGCAGCCAACACAAAGGTGATTATTCCACACTGTACATCATTCACGGTCTCCATCAACTACATTAATGAGTTGCTGGTTTTACATTTGCTGAAAATGAGTGTATTTCTTTAGGGAGTATAATCAAAATCAGGCAAGCTTAATTGTGAATGGTAGTACAGTAAGAAACTGTTTTCTCACTGCAGAATAGTGGCTCCAGCACAAGAATTTATTGGAGCAGAAGACATTTCCGGGGGCGCGGGGGGGGGGCGGGTGGAGGAGAGAGAGAAACAGTGTCACCTTATGAGTCAGAGAGAAAGGAGAATGTCCTTGGTGCGTGAGTGACGCAATGGGACAGGTTCACTCCCTGGGCAGAAATGTTAGGCATCACTTAGCAGTGGTCCTTATGACTGCATGCAAAAAGGCCTCCATTCTGTAATATATCCCCAGCTGAGAAATAGATGGAGTTCTGAAGTCACTTGGAGTGGGTAATGGAGGTACTTCCTTCCTTCAGGCATGGAAAGTCCCCATTTGCATTTTGCAGGTGAGTACATTTGTAGCAGATATTTCTAACCCACTAAAATATGCCTTGCCATTTTGAGAGAAATGCATGTGGGTGGGTGATCCCAGCAGAGCAATGTTAGCCAATGCTGCTATTCCTGCCCACTGTCCTTAAGCAATTTCCAATGCTGGTGCAATACCAACTCATGGCACTGTATATTGGTACATCACCCATTCTTCATCATCCTAGCCATGAGTTCCACATTGATGCAGCTCATAGTAACAATGCCATAGATAAGTATCATCTCAGGTTGTAACATTGCATGAAAAAGGAAATGAAGATGGCTTTGAGAATTGGCTTACACTCAGTGCAATGACACACAATACTACAATGGTCCTCCTGTTCAACCTCCTTTCCTTTGTCTTGGGCAGGATCTACACTACTGCTTATAACGGTTTATAAGGGTTATGACAACTGTTCAGGCCCAGGACACATTACATATACCGTTTTCATACTGTTTTAAAAGTGTTATATCCTGCTTGGTGTAGATCGGTCCTTGGCTATTTTATAATTGTCTCATTATATGATGTGCACTTTCTGTATATTTTCAGAAATATCCAATAGCTTCATCAGGGTAGCAATTAGTAGAAGAACAGCCTTGTGGTGTCTTAAAGACAGTCAAATCCTAAACTGTAGCCAATGGAGACAGTTATATTTTCCCTGACACACAAACACTGTTGAGAAAAATGAGATGTCTTGATGAGGCATCATTCTAGGGGCATCGTGTCCCAGGAACATGGTTAGGTTGCTCAGAGCAACCAGCAGCAAGGATATTTTTTTTTACATAAATAAAAGGAAGAACAAACCTTGGCCACCTTGAATTTAAAACTATGACCTTCCCCCACAAAACCCTTAGAATTTCACTCACCCACCCCAAAACATGGAATATCTCTCCCCATTTTTGCAGGAGGCAATTGTTCCCATGAACTGGGGGTGGAATTAATTTGGCCCATCATTGTAAAAGTTTAAAGAGACCAGAGAACTGTTGAATTTCCATTTGGTTCTGGTATGTAAGAAGAGTGTAGTTTCCTGGAGGGAAAGGGTAAGAACATAAGAACATAAGAAGAGCCATGCTGGATCAGACCAAGGGTCCATCTAGTCCAGCACTCTGTTCACACAGTGGCCAACCAACCATCGGCCAGGGATGAACAAGCAGGACAGGGTGCAACAGCACCCTCCCACACATGTTCCCCAGCAACTGGTGCACACAGGCTTACTGCCTCAAATACTGGAAATAGCACACAACCATCAGGGCTAGTAGCCATTGATAGCCTTTGCCTCTAGGAATTTATCCAACCCCTTTTAAAGTCATCCACATTGGTGGCCATCACTATATCTTGTGGTAGTGAGTTCCATAATTTAACTATGTGCTGTGTGAAGAAGTAGGTTTGATTGCATTCAGAGCTGCTGCTGTTGTGCACCAAAGAAGCACTTCATGTTACTGCAGAACATAAGGTGGGAGCAGGAGACATCTGCTATTTGTCTTTTGGGCACCAAAAGGGAGGGGAAAATGGATCCTGCTGGATCAGATCAATGGTTAAATTACCGGGGGGGGGGGATCTACACTACTGCTTTTAAAGCGCTTTAAAGCACTTTAAAGCGCTTTGAAAACGTTTTGAAACCTGTATATGCAGTGTGTCCTGGGCCCCAACAGTTGTCAAAACTGTTATTAAGCGCTTTAAAGCAGTAGTGTAGATCCCCCTCCCAGATCCAACATCCTGTTTCCTCTCACAGTGGCCATCCAGAGGCTTCTGGGAAGCCCATGAACAGGGCAATGGCATTCCTCCAGAGTTGTTCTGCCCCTCCCGAGTATGCTACTACCGTATTTCTTCGATTCCAAGATACACCTTTTTTCCCATATAAACATCTCTAAAAATGGGGTGCATCTTAGAATCGCGGGTGTGCTTATTATTTCTTAGAATCAAAGCTTTTTTTCTGTTGGTGGTACTGAAATTAGTGTGCGTCTTACAATCGATGGCGTCTTACAATCGAAGAAATACGGTAGTATTCAGTTGCATACTGCCTCCAAACATTTAGCTCTTGTGGGCTAATAGCCACTGATAGACACCCATGTTCCATAAATTTGTGTATTCCCATCCCTGCTAGAAGCCATCACCTTAGCTTGTAGCAGCGAATTCCATTATGCACCGTGTGAAAAAGTACTTCTTTTTGACCCTGGGTTTTAATGTGATGAGAGAAAAAATATTCACAACTACAGCCCTCATAGTCCCTTTCTACACCTAGAGGGAATCTACACGTTGTTGTGAGGGCGCTTACCTCCTCCGCCTCTTCCTCCGTCTCCTCTTTCTCGGTCTACACAGTCGTTGTGGGGGCGCACTGGGGGCGCATGTAAGAGCCCTCACAATGACATGTAGATTCCCTCCTACAGATGTAGAAGGAGGGAGAGGGGGAAATCCCAGACTTCTCTGCTTCCAGGATTGTTGCCCTGTGTCCATACGGCTGTGCAACATCCCGGAAGTGGAGAGGGACTTGTGCTCCAGCAAAAGGTAAGTATATATAAAAAAGCCACGACCCTGCTCCCCACCCCATCCACAATGTTCCTGGGCTGTCCCTGGCCCAGCTCCTTCCCTCTGCTGACCACTGCTACTTGCGAGGAGGAGGGAAGAAGCCAGGACAGGTGCCCACACCTCCCGCGGTCTTGGGACAATCCCGAGACCATGGGAAGAATCAGGTTTTCCCAGGGATTATTTATCCCTGGGAAAACCTGTGCTTGTCCCCCACCCCTTGCCCTCAGGAGTCCCTGTGCATCATTTGGACACACAGGGACTCAGCTGCGACCAGCCTGGATTTTCGGGCTGATGTAGAAATGGCCATAGCAATAACAATTGCAATGGAAGAGCTGGGGTGGGGGAGTCAAATTTTCCCACCAACAAAATATTTTATTTTCTACACTGGGAAAACAGGATTTGATCACAATAGCAGTATTTCTTCCAATGAAACTCTCTAGATCCTGTGTATCTCATTGTTCCACATTCAATGCTAAAAAAAGAAACGAAAAGAAAACCAGTTGGACGATAAACCCTTATAAGAAACCTCTCTACATGGATTAACCCTTAATGGCTTGGACAACACACGATTATTATTATTTTAACAGTTTCCTCGCAAATAAGCCCTTTTTACTTGTGCTACCATCTGTGAATACATCGCATAGTGATTGTGCTTACAGTCAGCTGCTTCCAATATTCACAAATGTCAAGCCACTTCACTGCTGACTCTTTTTTCCTCTTGCATGCACAGACTGAACATGAAACAAGCGGATCAATTGACAGAGAAGATACCTGTAAAATGCCAAATAACTATTGCACAACTAAGTGGAAAAAGGGGAAGGACAGCAGCATTTGAATTCAGCACATTTTGTAACATACATTATTACTCAGGATTCAACTCCCGCTAGAAGTAGGGTTCCAAGATGAGAGCCCTGCATCTATCCAAAGCACTGCCAGCAAAAGCCTGGCAGGACAGCAAAAACAACAGAGGCAATTTTGCCTCCTGTTTCTCCTACCCTTTTTTAAAAAAAAATTCAGGTAGATGGGCCTCCTAAAAAATAATAATATTCAGGTAGACAACAGCGAATGGGGATAGCAACAGAAAGGCCATAGGATCCTGCAGATCCTGGCCTCTCCTCACCACTCTCTGCCCACTGTCCCACCCCCTTCAACCTCCCTCAGCTCCTCCAAGGTCACTCTTGTGACCTTGGAGGAGCAGCCAATGTGGTATTTTTCATGGTGTCTGCAAGGTCCTGGGGCCAGGGATGGAGAATGGCCTGATGTCAGAAAAAGCAGGCCCAAAGTGTAGGGCTGTATCCCGGGGCCAGGGAGGGATGATCCTTCCCTGATCCCGGGATCCCCTGTGCGTCATCTGGACACGCAGGGATGATCTCAGGGTTCGCCCTGGGATAAAGGCTGGTCTAGCTAAGGCCTATATGTTTTTAAAGAACATCTGTGTTCCAAAGTGGGCCAACAGCCCCATCTATAGTGTCTGTGATTCTGGACACCTGCTGGGGAACAGATGTCCTTGGTTTTGTGTCCAATCCATTTTTCAGGTTTATTCCCATTTTTACAGTAATCTTTTCTTAGATTCAAAGATGCAAGACAGCCATTATGGAATGGTCTTACTACCTTTCCAGGGATTATTTTGTGTATAAGACGTGTAGTCCAAAACTACATCCCCTTCTGTTCAATAGGTTTGCTTACAGTCTTATTTAGTCCCTTAATAATTATCTACTGTATCATACACTGTTTGTGCCAAATGAAACTAATGAAAACAATGAATATTTAAAATCCACAATTTACCTCAGTTTTTCAAGCAAATGTAGGTCACCTGAAACTGCAACTAAGGCAACTTCACAGTTCACTGCTTCTTCACCTGAACTTTACCTAAGGGAGTCTGTGATGCTCATTCAAAAGACAAATTATACATTAAACGCTGGTGAAACACATATTTAAAACTCTAGAATTATGCCTTTGATCTCTATAAAGACAAAAATGAGGCCTGTTACAGGAGAATTAAACTAGAAAGAAAAATATTAAGTATTTGTAAAGGGAATTAAACATCTTATTCTATTTTAAAATAAAAGGTCATATTACATATTATATTGTAATTTTAATAAGTTTATTTCATTTAACTGAATATGCTATGAATTACTGAAAATGTCTAGTTGTTTTGTTTTTAAGCACATCACTATATTGCTGACTCAGCACTCAAGATTGCCTGATGAACTCCCTATTGAAAGATGTTTCAAAAGATTGGAGAACAAGATCAAATAATTATGGGGAACTAACTACAGGGAACAGATATATTCACCAATACTACCTTCAGAATCCATCCCTAGACATTGAAACTTGACAAGAGCCACTAAAGCTCTTGTCTTCCAAAACCTAGTCTTAACTTTGATTGGCATGGGTCAAGATCTAGGCATATTAGTTTAAGAAGGATTTTGAGAAATTGGAACATGTTCAGAGAGAGTGGTGAGACATTTAGAGACCAAGTCCAGGGAAGGCAGTGGGCTGTAATATAGATGTTGGAGCTTATTTGTTTTCTGCTGCTCTAGAAGGTTGGACCCAGGGTCAATGTCAAAGTAGGCCTACTTGGGCACCTGTTGAGGGCCCACATCCCAGTAAGGGCCCACTGATAAAACCCATCTGGACTTATTCCCCCTCTTCACCATTGCTACCTGTTTATTCATCTTCCTCTCACTCTATCCCAGTCAATGGTGGTGGTGAGAAGGAGGAGCAGTAGATTCGATTGCCTGCTTGTTCAATATCTCTCTGTCTAATAAGCAAGCAAATGGTAGCAATAGTGAGAAAAAGAATGACAGCTGGTGCCGAGGGTGGTAAAAAGGTAGAATCGATGAGGGAGGAGACCCATTAAGGATGTCTTGCCAAGAACCCTCAAAAACTGGAAGTTGGCATTAGTAGGACCCAAAACAATTGGTCCAAATTACAACAGGTCCAAAAAAGAATTTTCATAAATATTAGGAGGAACTTCCTGAAAGTGTAAGCTGTTCAACAATAGAAGAGATTGGGGCTCTTCGCACAAGACGGCAGCCCACTGTGGGTTTTTTAACCCACAGTGAACCTACAGCACATGCAGGATGTGTGCGGCCTCCATATGCAACCCACACTCAGAGGTTGCCGTGTTGTACAAACCCGTGAGTATGAGTTATATGAGGGTTAAACAACAATCGCATGACCCATGGTCTGTTTTAGGGTTATGCAAGAGTTGTTTACCCTAGCAACCCTCACATAACCTACACTTTCCAGGTTTGCACAATACGACAATCCATGAACTGGGATTGTATGTACAACTTGGTATCCACAGACACCACAGCTCATCTGAAACTTGGTTGTTGCCTCGCAAAGTAGTAGACTCTCCTTCATTAGAGGATTTTAAGCAGAGGCCATATTTCCTTTCGGTAGTGGATTTCTTGCATTAATGGGAGGTTAGACTAGATGATCCTTTAAGTCTTTTTCAACTTTATCAGTCTAAGATAATCAGCCTCATCCAAAATCACTTGCAGCTGCTCTGCCCCAATCTATCAATTACCTTGTCCAAAAATGGAACATTTGAGACTGATGTAAAGTTATTCACATCAGCCAAATCCAATCACTGTAGGATCAGGTCAATAATTGCCAAGAGGCATCACAACCTCTATATAACAGAAGTCCATAATCATCATTAGCAATAGGCCAAGACTCTCCTGGCTGGCCTTGATCTCTCAAGATAGACAAGCATAAAAGTGGGCAAATTTTCAAAGCAGTTTGTCTGCATCCTCAGGAGAAAGTATTTGAAACTGATCCAATTTAACTGGAGAAGAAATGGTTTCGGGCATCTTCACAAGAACTGCCATAACAGTAGCACTCGAATGGGATTAGATACAGTGCTCTGCAAACTAGTCACAGTGAATGGGTGAGAGGCCATCCAACTTCTCTGGTGAACAAGATATAACAAACCCATATAACAGAAAATAACTCTACCAGACAACAGAAAGCACAATGGTGTCAGCAATTTGTGTACAATGGCTTTGTTTCACCAACAGAACAGACACTGCTGGTGCATCAAATTTCCCTCCACCCTGTAGTCTCCAAATTCTGCTCCAGAGGTCTCAGGGACCCTCTGAAGCAGATAACTGGGTGTATGAGGGTGGTGCTTGAGGGAGGAGGGGCAAGGGAAGTCCCATTGCATGAGCAGAAATCATCTCACATAACCTTGGATTGAGCCCAGAGTAGCCTGCACCACGTGGAAATTGTGTTGGGGGGGTGGGCATGGGGATCCTTATACAGATGCTTCCAATGGATGTGTGAAACTATATAACTGAAAAGGAGTTTGCTAGAAAGCAAAGTGATACACACTATGGCTTAAGGGTCAGTGGCTAAAGAGGAAAAATACTCGAGGAAAACACAGCTTCAGCTGAACTAGATTTTAAAACCACAGGGGAAATCCAGCATATAGTTCTGACTGTGTAAATGGATACACATCAGTAACTACCTGCCCGTTGACTTCAGAGGGGTCAAGATTGCTTGCCAATAAAATCATGAACCAACAGAATAACTTCCTTAGGAAGCAACCTCAGCCATAGACAGAAAGCTATTAAATCAGCAATTAGAGGGGGGAAATAAACAATGTTTTAAAGATTTATGTTCATGGGATTATTTTGGGAATTGCTCCAATGGATTCAGCATGCTACAGCTTTTGTATAATAATTTTTCCTATAGCATCCTGAGATTTCTCTCCTTTTTTGTGTACATCTTAGATGCTCACCTGCCTTGCATCCTCCAATGGCTTCAGATGCTACATGTAATTGTCACACCCAAGCATCAAGTTTAAGTATGGTTCCAACTGCTGGATCTAACACAAATCCAAGAGTTGGCAATCCCCTCGAACAAGATGCATGTGCAAATTTGTTCCATAGATACAAAATGTTTCTTACATCTCACAGAATTTGTAGAGGAGTATACAAGAATCCTGTGATGTGTTTTTTCTAAATAAAACAAATTTGTAAAATATCACCCTGAAACAATAAAGCAACTGTTTTTATAATGTAAAACCTTGGCAGTGCTTGTGTTATTTTTTACACTATGATATAGTGACAATATGAAAAGCAGTTAACAACTGTAGTCAAAATCATTAATTTCTACTGGCTAATGAATCAAATAAAGGAGAGCTTCAAATAAATATTGTTCAAACCACCCAAAGAATGGATTCAGGCAATCACCAAGTTGCCATTACCATGACTGTATAGTAATGGACTGTCTGACAAAAATGTTTGTGTAACAATCTCAGCAACCAGTGTATGTCCATGAAACCAGACTGTTGACAGTTAGCAACTCTAGGTTTCACGATGCAATAGGAATTAAACAATCCAGATTCATCATCATTTCAAAACTCATTTAGATGATGCAGCAGCAGATTCAAAGCAACCTTGTGGAAAAGAGCTGAAGTTGCGCAGCTGAAAAGACAGGGACTTACCCCGACTTTTCCAGCCAGAGCGATGGAAGCCCAGCTTTTCTGCCGATTTGTCCTTGCTCAGGAGTCGCTCCATAACTGCTCCAGGGCATTCCGGGTGGGTGGAGACCACTGGGGCAGGGGTCTGGCCAGCGAGCAGAATGGCTATCAGAATGCCCCACCCTGCCTTACCATGGGGATAAGAGTTTTTCCCCCCAAGCTGCCTCCTCGTCCTCTTAAAATAAATTATTTTCTTCCCCCGAGCTGCCTCCTCCTCCTCCTCCTCCATAATTTCTGTCTCAGGGAGGGATGGGGCAGGGGCAGATGACCTCCGTAAACCCTGCGCTTGCTCCTTGGCATGGGGATTATCTGGCACAATTCTCCAGGAGTGAAAGCGTGGGGTTTTCAGGAAACGCGGCACCAACTTGGTGCTGTGAAGATTGTGCCTTGACCATTTTTTATTCATTTCATCCACCTTTGTTTCAGCTAGGGTGACCATATGAAAAGTGCAAGAGCTATACTACAGTGACTAGATTTAAAAGTGGGCAGGGCACCTGCAGCTTTAACTCTTGTGATGAAAAGGAAATTTCACCAGGTTCTCCATATATACAAATGTCACCTGCTGAAATTCCCTTTTCAATACAACTGTTAAAGATACAGGAGCCCTGTCCTCCTTTTCATATGGTCACCCTAGTTTCAGCTATATTTTGGGGTGAAGCAAAATTCTTTGGAGAGAAAAGAATCAGAGTGGCCACCATTTTGTTATTGTTTGTTTGTTTGTTTGTTTTTAAGAAGCCATTTTCTGAGGGGTGTGTAGGGGTGTGCATTTCAATTTTAGGAAATTCAAAATGGTTGCCATTGTAAAAAAAAGGGCTGACTCCTTTCCTCTAGCAAAGGGGTGGGCAACTTATGGCCCTCTAGATGTTTTGGGCTACAATTTCCATCAACTCCAGCCAGAACAGCTAATAGTGAAGTATTATGGGAGTTGTAGGCCAAAACATTGGAAGGGCCACAAGTTGCCCAGTTGTTCAGGTCATTTCATGAAACTAATACTCCTCAAATTACTGGGGCCAGATCTACACCAAGCAGGATATGACACTCTGAAAGTGGTTCTAAAATAGTGTATGGAATAAGTCATGGACCCCAACAGTTGCAAATACCATTGTAAACCATTATAAAGGAGGAGTGTAGATCCTGCTACAGTCTCGTCTTTTATGAACTTTTGGTTCAATCACTGTTTAAACCTATCCAGGTTTAAATGAGAGCATACTTGAACCTTCCACTGACATCAATAGGAATTCAAAGTGCTTAGCCTGGGGATTGTGCCCATCATCTTCAAACACCTATAATACATTTAGTCATACTTATTCTTTCTGTTACAATTGCAGTAATGACAACTACAAACCATGACCTTTAGATGAAGCTGGTTATAACTAAGAGACACCCAGGTTTCTCTATGATGAGTGTACATTAAGCACTTGAGCAGAAAGTTAACATTTTGTTCTGTTGCAAGGTATGTTTTGCAACTGTCAACATAAAGATATTAATTAACTTTGACAATTCTTCACCCAAACCATGCACTTCAAAATGAACTTTAGCTCATGTTAAAATACCAACACACCTAGAAGTAAATACAGAGCTTATAGGCCACCATTTTAAAATATTAGTTCATGCTTTCAAGATCTATACACATATTATTTATTTATTTATTTATTTATTTATTTCACTTATATACCGCTCCCATAGCTGGGGCTCTCTGGGCAGTTTACAGAAATTCTAAAATTAAGATAGAAACAAGTATATAAAATTTAAAATTCTAAAACACAGAACATACACACATAAAGCATTAAAACAGTTAAAAAAAACTAAACATGTGGGTGATTAAGATGTGCCGCCATATGCCTGGGCAAAGAGGAAAGTCTGAACCTGGCGCCGGAAAGATAGCAGCGTTGGTGCCAGGTGAGCCTCGTCAGGGAGATGAGGAAAATTAGTAGTAGGGATTAAGCTCCAAACACTGTAGTGCAGCATCAGCAACTAGATTTAAAAGTAAGGGCACAATCCTATGCATGTTTAGACCAAGAAAGTCCTATAACTCCCAGCAATTTCCCATTATTTAGATTGTTCCAGTTTTTTAAAAGCCTCAATTAAGCTATGGTATATTCAAAAACTCTCATTACTATCAATCTCAGTGCCTCAAGATTCCCCACCCACCCACCCTGATCTAAGCAATAAACCCTACAATGGACACATCCAACCATAGTCATGACTAAGTGCTATTAAAACAACAGAATGAAACCAAGTAATGATTAACTTATATCATATTGATTTCAATGAGACTAACATTTGAGGATTGTACCAGGGACATTGTTGCCTGAATCTTGTGGCAATTAAATTTATCCTTACTAGAGCACACCCAGAAAACCCTCCTGATCACAATGTATCCAAGACTAGGTTTTCAGAGCTGCAGGAGAAACATCAACTCCTTTCCTTGGAAAACAACCCAGAAGGAGGAGATGCTGAAGAATCAGCTTTTAACATTAAATGCAGGTTCCATAATACAGCTAGAATGGTTAGATCATGCCATCTCCAAATGTACTTCCCATGGCATTATAAATTAGATGCTTTCAATCATAGCTCATATTGTCCTTCAAAAATTAATGAAGGAGATCCAGAAAACTGTATGTCTGCTTCTATAATTGCAGAAGGACTTGCTAGAGAAGCCACTATTAAAAGGCAGATTTCCCTTGCTTCCATTTGTTCGAAATAGAAACTGTACTAGGTAATAACAGCATTGACACCTTCCAGTTTAGAGAACAGGGTCACTATACAAAAACATGTGGTTTGCTGGTACAAGATGTTGCAAAGAACATGGATAATATGTATATAAGTTGTCTAAGAGTGCAGACATATTTACTAGGAATTAACTCCCATTATGTCAATTCAATTTACTTCTTTGTAAGTCTGAAAAGGATTGTGACCCCAAACACATTATTACCTCAGGTTGCAAATGATGATGCAAGATGATGAGATCAACATACACCAAAGACCGTTTTGTCCCCCAAGATGGGTTCAGGTGGCCTCTTTACATTTAAATTAATTATCTGGGGGGCGTTTTTTTTCCAAATGGTCCAAAATCAAAATGAAATGTGTTTAATTGGCAGAAACCTGATACTTCACTGTGTACTATTATAGCACTTTTTAGATTAACTCAACATTCTGCCAAATTGTGCTGTGCCCATCAATAAAATTAAATACTTTTAGTATAAGGGTTGACTTTGGGCACAATATAGCCAACATTAATCACTGTAAAATCCATTTGAAATCAATATGTTCAACAAGTCTTAACTTTGATTGGATCTTGCTCAAGTGTCTTTCAGAAGTATCTGAGGAACTGAGCAATTTCAACCATGACAATGATACACTCCACATCTCAGGCAATGTTTAAGCCACCATTCCCTTCTATTCTGTGGATTACAGGAAGATCACTTACATTCCATATTAGACTTGTTGTTCTTTATTCGTTCAGTCGCTTCCGACTCTTCGTGACTTCATGGACCAGCCCACGCCAGAGCTTTCTGTCGGCTGTCGCCACCCCTAGCTCCCCCAAGGTCAAGTCTGTCACCTCCAGAATATCATCCATCCATCTTGCCCTTGGTTCCTTTTACCTTCCACTTTCCCTAGCATCAGCCTCTTCTCCAGGGTGTCCTGTCTTCTCATTATGTGGCCAAAGTACTTCAGTTTTGCCTTTAATACCATTCCCTCAAGTGAGCAGTCTGGCTTTATTTCCTGGAGTATGGACTGGTTTGATCTTCTTGCAGTCCAAGGCACTCTCAGAATTTTCCTCCAACACCACAGTTCAAAAGCATCTATCTTCCTTCGCTCAGCTTTCCGTATGGTCCAGCTCTCGCAGCCATAGGTTACTATGGGGAATACCATTGCTTTAACTATGCGGACCTTTGTTGTCAGTGTGGTGTCTCTGCTCTTAACTATTTTATCAAGATTTGTCATTGCTCTCCTCCCAAGAAGTAAACGTCTTCTGATTTCTTGGCTGCAGTCAGCGTCTGCAGTAATCTTTGTGCCCAGAAATACAAAGTCTGTCACTGCCTCCACGTTTTCTCCCTCTATTTGCCAGTTATCAATCAAGCTGGTTGCCATAATCTTGGTTTTTTTGTTTTTTTTTTGAGGTTTAACTGCAACCCAGCTTTTACACTTTCTTCTTTCACCTTTGTCATAAGGCTCCTCAGCTCCTCCTCGCTTTCAGCCATCAATGTGGTGTCATCTGCATATCTGAGATTGCTATCTGTCCATATTTCCCAGTCATTTTGCTGGCAATTGCTGTCCAGGGTCTCATATAGATGTCTTTAACCATCATCTGTTTCCTGTTCATTTTAACTGGAGATGGCACAGATTGAACATGGGACATTTGCATGCAAAGCATGTGCTCTACCACTGCTCTACACTCCCTCTAAACTTCTTTTGCCACAGTTTCTCAAGAAAATATCCATTCAAATTCCTCACCTTGTTTATATTTGCTCATCAATATTTCCTGACCTCTTTTCAGCATCATACCTACAACACTTTTTATTGGGTCTCAAACCAGTAGCACTCTTCTCCTATTTCATAAATATGTTCAGTAGAATATCTTAAGAATGAGTGCCTGCAGTTTGGCATTCCTGTGAAGTCTTGAATAGGCAAATACCTTTGTTTTTAAATACACATTCTCAGGATTATATTTTTATTATTATCATTTACAATGACAGAACTCGTTTGGACTGGCTAGTTCTTTTATCATGTAAGTGTAGAATAATTAAAGAAGTGGAACCAACCTCTAAATACATTTCTGATTGCCTAACTGGCCCATTTATATCAAATATAGCTTTTCTCATAATTGGACCAAAACCAGTTCTGTCCTCATTAAGAGATAGGCTTTTATGGGCCTCAAATTCTCATAAATACGTGAGGTTTCACCCTCAGTCTTCATCTTTCTGGAACTGACAAAACCAGAAGTCCTTTGAAGCATTGAAATCCAAGATTATAGTCAAACAGTTAAAATGCACCTAAAGGTGCAATTCTATGTATGCTTAGACAGAAAAAGTTCTACAATTCCCAGCATTCCCCAGCAATGTGCCATGGCCTGGCTGGTGAATACTGGGAGTTGTAGGATATTTTTTCTGTCTAAACATACATAGGATTATGCCCAAGGCTATATTGGCTTTACTGATGGTTGCCTTCCCCTTTCATTCCTCTTTTCCCCAAATAAATTGTCTTATACTGTACATGGATGCTTGGCTTCCTTGGTTTTAAAATGTATTTCTTTGGAATGTCTCACTAAAATCTTCCACATGCTAAGATTACATAATTATTAAACTACCACTTGTGTTCATAGGATATTTTGAAAGGTGTAGTGAAGTTGTTTCCTCTTGGCTTTGCATATGTAAATTCAAAGCTCCTTAGGGTGTCTCTACATGAGTGATTTATTGCACGCTTGTGATTGGCCCCACAGAAATTTGTGAGTCCTTTACACAATGTTACCAACCTCCAGGAAATCTCCCACATTTCCCCCATTTATTTTACTTTCAAAAAAGATCAGAGATAAGCTGTAATTTTTTAAAAAAATCAGGATGTCCCCAGTGTGTAATGCCAGCATACCACCATAATTCAGCAACTAGAAGGCACTGTTTCATAAAAATATAGAAAGCCCTGGTAAGCATGCCAAGAAAGGGCATTTTTAATTCCACATCACATGGTCGCCATCTAAAGAAGCCCATTTTAATTGCACTATGGAAACAGAAGCAGAAAGCCCTGGTAAGGCTGCAGGAAGCCCTCTGTATTTAATATTTCTAGAGCTAGGCTTACAAACTTCCCTAGCAGATGGACAGCCTAATGTTCAGGATAGAATCAGCCCGTGGTGGAAGCCTGTTACAACTCATTTTGAGAGGAGCCCTTATACAAGAAAGTGGTCTTCCACGAGGGAAGGTTTCCCCCACCCCCCAATCCATCACAGCTTGATGGGGTTTTGTCTTTGGTCTGCTGAGCCAGGAAGGAGGCAGGCCTGACATTTCAATAACTAGACCAATTGGATGGATGATTCTGCCAATATATGGTACACCTTTCTGATGCCTGTGCTGTTTGTGGCAGTCTTGTCACAGTTTGGTCATACATCTTATATGGCATGTTGATCTATATATTATAGAAATAGTTTTTTCCTTTTTTTTTTATTGAAAGATGAAACACTTTTACATAAATAAAGCTTATACCTTAAAATTGTTTCTGCATTTTAGAGCTTAAAAAAGACCGTTTTATAAACCTCAGGATTTCTAATAAAGTTCCAAAATATAGCAAGAATGTTGCTTGTGTTTTTATAGCAGTGGGCATCCTTCACTTAAACAGGCACTGTAATAATAATTGAGACATATTGTGCTCAAAGGATATAGACATTGGAGAAGATAGGGCTGTTTTAATAGGACATATACAAATGTGCAGTTAATTGTAGCCTCAGTTTTGGCAAGAAAAAAGTAATTAAATATGAATGAAGGCAAAAGTGGCACCGTTGGTCTCACAAGTGTGAGGAATCTGCTCCTTTGGGGCTGGTTTTTGTTTGGGATTTTTTGGTGGATTTCCCCAATCTGGAAATGGATGCCACCCCAGATGCACTTTGTGCCTGGAAATTAGCACATTTAAGGGCTTGTGATGCATTCCATGGAACAGGAAAAATGCATCTGATAAAATGCACATAATTGAAAAGTAAGTAAAGAATAATTCATTAAAAAAAAACCTACACAAATACACTTTATTCATACAAAAATACATGCACTTTGAACTATGTGGAATGGAAAAGGTGGGAAAAATAGGAAGTCCACAGAATTGTACTTTCCAAACCCACCCTTCCAACCAGCAACTGTTGCCAACCAGCAACTGGCATATATAGGCACACTGCCTTGAATACTGGCAGCAAATATTCATCAGGACTAATAGCCATTGATAGCCTTCTCCTCCACAAATTTGTCTAACCTCCTTTTAAAGCCATCCAAACTGGAAAGACCTGTACAACAATGGAACAGGCTACCTACGAAGGTTGTGGGTTCTCCGTCTCTGGAGGTTTTTAAGAAGAGGGTGGACAGCCATCTCTCATGGATGGTTTAATTGGTTTTCCTGCACATTGCAGAGGGTTGGACTAGAATAACCTTGCAGTCCCTTCCAACTCCACAATTCTATGAGTCTATGTCTTGTGGTAGTGAATTCCATAGATTAACTATACACTGTGTGAAGTACTTCCTTTTATCTGTCCTGAATCTCCCACTAATCAGCTTCATTGGATGACCACAGGTTCTAGCATTATGAGAGAGGGAGAAAAATGCCATACCATAAAACTGCAGTGTCACATCAACTTAAAACAGTTTAATTTTTTTAAAGTATTATTGATTATATAGGCAGAATCCTGTCTTAGCTAAAACAGATGGTAAAATTTATTACAGATAAATTGGGATGGGTCACCCTCCCTTTCGTTGGCTTCTTTAAACATAAAGTGGTTAAACACAGAGGAAATTAGAATATTATTTAGTGCCAATACTATTAGCATAATAAAAATACTAATCATGAATGGGTTTTCAACCCTTTACCAGCTTTCTAAAGTTAGGGAGTTGTTGTTTTTATGTACATTGAAGGACTTTGGATTATAAGGGAGCAATATAATGAGAGCCAGTATGGTATTGGACTGGGACTCAGGAGTTCCAGGTTCTAGACTTTGGGCCACTCACTAACAACAGGATTGTTGTGAGAATAACATGGAGAGAAGGAGGACCATGTAATCCACCTTGGGTTCCCTGGAGGAAAAAAGTCAGGATATAGATGTAGTAATAGTAATAAGAACATAACAAGAGCCATGCTGGATTAGACTGAGGGTACATCTAGTCCAGCATTTTGTTCACACAGTGGTCAACCAGCTGCCTGTGGAAAACCCCAAGCAGGACATGAGTGCAGCAGCATCCTCCCACCCATGTTCCCCAGCAACTGGTGCACATAGCCACCAATACTTATGCCTAAGTACACCATTAAAACAATTAGTGGTAAATTTCATTTTCATGTTTAGCCACCTTGTGAAAGCCCAAGGCCAGATCTACACTACTGCTTTAAAGCGCTTTATAACAGTTTTATAGTGCTTTAAAGCAGTTAAAGCGCTTTATAACTGTTATGAAGCGCTTTAAAGCAGTAGTGTAGATCTGGCCCAAATGGTGTTTCTATAAAAGCTGTTTTTATGCTTTTTATTGTTTTAAATTGTGTAATTGGTTTTAAATGTTCAATGTTTTTAATGGGGTGGTATATAAATGTAATAAATAATGATAATGATGATGATGATGATGATGATGATGATGATGATAATAATCTGCTAATGAATAAATATAGATTTGCTGTAATAGGATATATGTGCAACAAAGCTGCTCAAGCAGTAGGCAAAGCTAAGCACAACCTTCGCCACCAAATATCTCCTCTTGCATATACGGAGGCGGTGCTTTTCGTCTGGTCTCTCTCGCCCTGGAATATTCGTGTATGTCATGAACACTCTCAGTGAACAACCTCCGAAGTCCTTAGCGGGCGCCCGGGAAGGCCGTCCAAGTAACCTTCCCAAGTGACGGTCGTCATCAGTAAGCGGAGGGGGTGGAGGGAGTTATCTTCGCTCTCAACTGATGTTCGCATAGCAACCACCCGCTCTACCTGCCGTTGAGGCCACTCAGACGGTTGCGGCAGACGAGGAAAAGACGCAGCTCGCGCGCATGACGCCAGGAAGGGCGGGAGTTGCTTATTATAAGAATCATATCCCCAGAGCCATTTTCTTATGTCTATGGCATACAGTACTCCCTTTTGACAACTCCCCCCTCCCTGCCTCCTATTGCGCATGCGCCCACTGCCGGCGGGTTTCAAACCCATCGCCTCGGAGAGCGTGTGCGCGCGCGCGTTTTTAAAGCCCCTTTCCGAGGTTCTGAAAGGGGGCGGGGACTAGTAGCAGCCGGAAATGACGCCACGTGCACCGTGTAAACAGTTTGTTGAGAGCTTGGTAACAGAGCGTTCGCGTCTGTGGCCGAAAACGGTAGGGGGTGGATAACAGCCGCCGTGGCTCGCCTGCCTGCCTGCCTGCCAGCCGCGACTTCTTTTCTCTTTTCTGCGGGGCGAGGCGAGCGTCGAGAGGAGGGGGAGTCCTGTGGGCGCATCAGGACGGCGGGAGGTGCCCCCCTCGGGCTCCCCCTCCCCTCGCGGCGGCTAGGAAAGGGTCCCGCGGGCAGCGCCGTTCCTGAGGAAAGCGCTCCTGTGAGGGAAGAGCGGAGACGGGGCCGGCCCTCTTGGTCGCTCATCTCTCTTCCCCCCCCCCTCCACCACTCCTCCCGCTCCGCTCCTGCGGCCGGAAGGAGAAACGGTGGCAGGAATCCTCCGAGGAGCAGAAGGCGGCTTGTCATTACCTCAGAAGAACCGGAGCTCATCATCCCCCCCTCCCCCAGTCCCCTTCTTCCTCACCTGGACGGAAGGGAGAGGGGAACGGGGGCTGCTGGCCCCTGCCCCTCTTCCCTTCTGCCAACCAAGTAGGGCAATGATGCAGAAGGAGCCACAGTGACACACTGGGCCGGGAGGGAGGGAGACGCCGTGAGTGCCAGATGCTGTGTGTGAGTGCGCGCGCGCCCGTGTGCCTGTGAGAGAAGGTGGTAGTGGGGGTGAAGAGGTAGCTTGACCTGTCCCCCCACCTTCCGTCCCTTCTTTTCTCCCCACCCACCCTGCCACAAACACCCGCGCCCCTTCTCTATCCTTCTCTTCTTCCCTCTTCCCCCCACCCCCATTTTCCTGCCATCATCCTCTTCTACCCGGTGGCTGGCAGCGCGGTTGACAGGGTCTTTTTCCTGTGGAAGATGGCGACACCAGGGATGAGCTGGCAGCAGCATTACTATAGCGGCAGCTCCGCGGCGAGCGCTGGAAAATTCACCACTTCCTCTTCTTCCTCGACCACCTCCTCCCAGCTCGGCATGGAATATAATCAGGATCTCCATCTCAAAATGAGCAAAAAAATCGCTCAGCTTACCAAGGTAGGAGGGCACCCTCCATCCTCCAAGTCTCACTAGTAGTGCATTCTGTTGGACGCACATAGGCTGTTGTTGTTTTTTACTCCTACTTTTTTCTTAATGTGTGTATCTTAGATGTGTGCATTTAAAGCCTTACATCAGTTGCTGAGAGGAAAAATCCCCATTCTGTAAACCATTTAAATTACCAAAATTCTTTTCACAGAAAGACGTATTAATATCGCACTGACTGTTCCATCCCTTATTGCAGAAGGTCCCTTAGTAGAGGGTACGCTGTCTCTGGTATTCTACTTTCTCTAGATCCACTTACTAATAGTGTGTATTGCAATAAAGAGATTCATAAAATGGCAATTGGAATCCTGTACATAGTGGGACTTACTTAGGAACACAGTGGGACTTATCACTGTTGTCCGCAGGTTATGGACACCACATGGGCAAGACTTCCTCAATGGCCCCCCTCGCTCAGTGAGTCTACCTTCTCATCACCATTACCACCAGCTGTTACTCTTCTTCATCATCTTTCTCATCATTGCTATCACTGGCTTGATTGACATGCAGAGAACATCTACTGCTCTTCCTTCTCACCAGCAATGTTGTCTAGGTCAGACTGAGAGGCAGTTGAACAAGCAGGTTGCAATGGTGAAGAGGAGCAAGTCCAGGGAACTCTTGTCAGGGGGCCCTGCTTACCCTTGATGCAGGCCCTGTTACTTATGAGCAAAAATGCATATGATCAGGCTGCATGTTTGTTTTTCTGTGCCTCAAATTTGGTTACGTATAGATTTGTGTGGTTTAATAATTGGTTTGTTATAGCTTATGCACCTAGGCTTTCATTTATGCTAGCAGTAACTTTTTTATAACTTCTGTTGTAGCTTCCTTTTTGCATGATAGTTCCGCAGAATGAATAATTTTAGTTGAACTTTAACGGTGAATTAGAATGTGTACAACTACTTTAAAAGAAGAAAACCTGTCTTGTTTTATTAAAACTACTTCCGAACTGCTGTTTATGAAAATCTCATAATAGTTTACAAAATTAAAATAGTAAAATAATACAATACAAACTAAAGGCTCCGCATAAAAGAAAAGCAGCATCACAGTAAAACAATGTAGACTAGGGTATAATAATTGTTCATTCTCAAAGGCTCACTGGAACAAATTTTTTTTTACCTGATTGCAGAAAACGTTCTCTCTTTGAAGAGAGTTACGCAATCTCAGGGAAGCTACACAAAAGGCCCTGCTCCTATGCAACTGGGATTATTTAGCATGGATAAAAGGAGGGTAAGGGGAGACATGGTAGAGGTGTACAAAATTATGCATGGTATGGAGAATGTGGATAGGGAGAAGTTTTCCTCCCTTGAAGCTCATTGGTGGAAGATTCAGGACAGATAAAAGGAAGTACTTCTTTACACAGCACATAGTTAAACTATGAAATTCACTACCACAAGATATGGTGATAACCACCAATTTCAATGTCTTTAAAAGAGGGTTGGATAAATTCTTAAAGGAGAAAACTATTAAGGGCTGCTAGTCTTGATGGCTATGTGCCTCCTCCAGTATCAGAGGCTGTAAGCCTGTATACACCAGTTGCTGGGAAACATAGGTGGGAGGATTCTGTTGCGCTCATGTCCTGCTTGTGGATCCCTGCTTGACAGCTGGCTGGCCACTGTGTAAACAGAGTGCTGGGCTAGATAGACCCTTGGTCTAACCCAGCATGGTTCTTCTTGTGTTCTAATCTAGCCTGTCATTTAGATGTAATCCAGGGCAGAACCTCATTGGAAAAAAAATAAATACTATGTTCTGTCAACCAGTGTTTTAGGTTCAAGTACTGCTGAGAGAACCCAGAATTCCACAAGTTTTCATATATGCTTTTCCTGTCTCTCTCTCTCTGTGTATTAGATTTTATACCATTGCCCTGAACCCAGTGTGTTGTTTAGGTATTGAATTTTGATCCCAAAATAGATTATAGAAACTTGTTTTTACTTTATGTAAAGTAATCCTATTCTTTAACCTTCTTTAAATATGTTTAATGTGATGCAAAACTTCCTTTCAGGAGAATAGAATTTGCTTACTATCCAGGCTCCAGTTTGGTAGATTTTGGAATGGATATTATGGTGCCTATTTACCAAACTCTGTTACTATATACAGTAGTAGTTCTTTTTGTTAGAAACACTAAGTTTGTCATAGTAACTACAATTTTCAGTGCTAAAGTAACTTTGGAGGGCCTGGTATTGTAGGGCAACTGTGTCTGAAAAGCGGCTGACTGATAGTTTAAAGTATCAGTGGTATCTGTATAGTAAAGGACATGTTAACATTTTTTGAGACAAGTTCATACTTGCCTCAATATGGCAACATGCTCATGTTCATCTCAATGACAATTGAGAGTTCTGGGGGCGACCTTTATTTGACCATAGAAAATGGGTGATATAAACTGGCACCCATAACAGCAAATACTTTGAAGAAAGGTTGCTTGGTCTGTTCGTCAGTATAGAAATAAAAAATAACATCTAGTTTTAACTTTAACTAATTTCAGTTGCAGTAGGCTTGTGTTCCCAAAACGTATATTAACTCCTAATAATATAGTATCATAAATTCACAAATAAATAGGTCTACAGTGGCTTTCTTTAACTAGTTCATAAACTCAGATAGCTTAAAGGGAGGTTAGACAAAATTTATGGATGATAGGCTTATGAGTGGCTATGTGGAACTAGATTCAGAGGCAATATGCCTCTCAACTCAGTTGCTGGGAGAGCAACAGTGGGAGACAGCTATTTCCTTCAAGCCCCTCCTGTGCCTTTTTCCAGCTCACTGTGGGAAGCTGGATGCTGGACAAGACAGAACTACGCATGATCTGGCAGTGCACTTCATTTATTTATTATATTTTTAATCCAGTCAATAACAAACATTCTCTGGGCAGATTATAAAACAGTTAAAAGACTAAAATGCAATACAAACAGTTAAATATAAGATAAAATGCAAATATTTAAAATAATAAAATGCAATACAAAAGAACAAACAACATAGGAATAGATAAAGGTATTTGAGAACAGCCATAAAAATCTAGAACCAGGTCTTTAAAATATCATATGCAAATAAAACAAAATGTCTAGGCGATAACTAACTTTGTAGGTTCATCTCCATGTCATGTGAGAATACCAGAGTAACTATTTTTCATGGTCATTGAAAATCCAAAGGGTATAGATACTTTGTGTGTGAGAGAGACAAGCTGATATCTATTGTGCTCAGTGAAGAATATAATATAGGTATTGTGGGAAATGCCTTTTTTCTTTTACAAAATAGATTCTTCAAGCTCAATACAGCACAGGAGCAGGGTTTCTGGAACTCTTTGATAAGAGAGGCTAAGTCTGTGTTGTTTTTCCATCAGCAGACAAAAAAGTTTTTATTCAGGCAGGCCTTTGGCATATTAGCTGGTCAGATACTGAAGGGTTTTTTAAATTGGTTGGGTGCTGTTTGTTTATTTTATTGTTGTGTTATTCATTGGGTTTTTATGGATTAGTTTTTATGTTGCATTTTAATTGTACATTCCTTGAATGCAGTGATTCTTCACCATCACTGAGGGTGTTCTGGGTCCAGCACTGCTACCTTAGCTTCACATATTACCCTCCTAATGAGAGAACACATATATTTGATTCGCTTTCTAGCCTTTCCTCCTCCACCAACCGTTGCAGGCAGACTTGACTGGGGAGACTTGCAGAACTGGCTTGTTTTGTTTTGCTCTGCACTTCTTGAAAGCAGATGGAGCTCTGTCCTTGGGAGGAGGACCAGAAGCAGCAGCCGTAGCTCTCTTTAAGTAATTCACATCTTTAATCGGGTTGTAGCTGCCATTGCCGCTAGGGAAGACTGAGCATCTGTTGCCAGATTAAGGCTGCAGTCCCAAGTATACTTACTAGGGAGTAAGGCCCATTGAGCTCAGTGGGACTTAACTGTGCAATCTTAAACATGTTTACTTAGATGGAATCTACTAATATTTTTAAAAGCAACAATCTAAGCACTTACACAATAAGGTAAAAACGTAGGTCCTATCCACAGGTTTATAATCTTTAAAAAAATCAAAGAACTTGAAAGGTTTCTCTTTTCCTTCCCTTTTGAATGTTAAGTTCTTGTACAATTACAAATATATCAAATAACAATTAAAATTACATGTATGCAAGCCATTCCTATATTACAGAAATGCATTATTAAATAAATGTGTATTATGCGTATATATTATGGATGTAATTACACTTGCATTTAAGATTTCAAATATTTTTCAGTTAAAGAATTCTAATTTCATATTTGAAATATATCTAAATGGAGTATCTTGCATTTGAATTTCAAAGCATACATTTAGTCTAGTCTGCTTTACAGAACTAGATTAGTTGCAATAAGTTCTGAAGCAAACCACGTTAAACTCAAAGGAAGATTACTTATGAATAGCTTACTTTGATTGGACTCGGAGGGCTACATATGTATTGTCAGGTATTTGAAGATGCATGTGTAGTCTCCATTGATGTGTCTATTCTATGGCAAATTACGGGTATAAACTCTCCTAGATGGAATAATATGACAGAACACTGTTACCAGTCCCTTTAGCTGTACTAGCAGTAATTCAAAGCACTGTGCAAACATCCATAAAATGGTATATTTGAACAGTAGCATAGCTCTCTTTACAGTTGATTGGATCCTTCCCAGTGTAGATCAATGTGCCTCTCTCCCCCTCAAACCCCCTGTGAGTCAGGGGAGTTTCATGAACAGCATGTGATAGTGGCGTTGGAGGCTGTGGGAACCTTCCCCACAGGAGCAGAAGTGTCTTCACTGGTGTGCAGAAAGACCTTAGGTGTAACCCAGTATGTGCACCTCATTTGTTAAACCTTAGGTTTAAGCTTCAATAATTTGTCATAAATGTTGCTAATCCAGAGTTATGCAAATAAAGAGGCTTTAAATGTTGTTTAATAATAATAAAAACCTATTGAATACCCCTAGGGATGTGCTCTGAAATACCTTAACTTCAGATGCAAGCATAACATTTCTTCAGGTTTACTTAGTATTTCTTTGCCTGTCTTGAGAGGCGGGAAGTCTATACCACTCCTGTTGTAGAAGGTTTGTGTGTGTTTTTAACCAAGGCATTCATTCAAGTGGAAATGCTGGCAACTTGCCTGGAATGTAACAAACATTATTTCAGACTGAAGGGTTTGTCTACATGAAAATGTGTATGATAGAGTTCCTTTCTTTTTGTTTGTAGCTTTAATCAGTGTAGACACTTGTCCAAAGTAAAATTTCAGAAGAATAACTGCATTAGTCTGCAACATCATTGCAAAAAGTGCTATGGTATCTTGGAGACAGACTACCTTATAAAGGCAGCAGGACCTTTAATCATATGAATTGAATGGAGAAGGTGGAGGTTATGTTTTGCACATAGTCAGTCTCTAATACACCTTTCTGTACTGGTAACAGAAAGTATATGTGCCTATGAAATTCAAAGTTGTTTAGTAGACCATATGCTAGTTTTTAGAATCTTTGGGCATGCCTACACCAGTTGTTATCCTGGGAATTGCCCCGGGATCATCCCCGTGCGTCCACATGACACACGGGATCCAGGGGGCAGGGAGGGAAGATCCCTGCATTTCCCCGGGATAACCGGGATGGCTTTAATCCTGACTTTTCCCGCGGTCTTGGGATCATCCCCGCAGGAGGTGTGGGTGGCCGTCCCAGTTTTGTTCTGGCTCCTCGCGAGTAAACACAAGGAGCCGGGAACCGGGCATGGGGCACGAAGCTCCTCAGACACTCCATGCCCATCGGGGGTGGGGAGGGAAGCGGAATCGGGGTGTGTTTTTATTTTTTTATTTTCGCTGGAGTGCTCATGCGCTAAAAAAAATGGCCGCCGCGATAGGCACGATGCCCAGGATGTTGCGCAGCCACGTGTGGGCTGAGGGGGAGGATCTCGCCATCAGAAAATCGTGAGATCGTGTGTCCCCCTCTTGGAATGCCAGGAGGTCTAGAGATGCCCTTTGTCTCTAGACCCTTGCATGTTCTGTTCTAGAGTTATGCAGTGGGCTGTCGTGTTGTGCAAACCAGCCCATTGAAACTCTAGTCTGAAGGAAGAAACAACTTCCAGTTCTGTGCTAATTAAACAAAGGTGTTTTTCACTCTGAGTAGCTTGATGAAATTTATTTGTTTTCCCAGTTGTGGCCTTGGGATAATACCAGAATGGTGCTTATTTGTGTTTTCTGCTTGTTATATTCTATCCAAAATATAGTTAGTTCCTCTCCAGTGTAATACTGCAAGCTGTGTGCTCTTTTCTTTATGTAGATTTTAGAAAGTTTTTTAGGATGTTTTAAAGATGTTTTAATCATGTATGGTATGTTTTAAATCAGTTTTTAAGTGTATTTTATATCATGTTTTTATACTGTTTGTTTTATACTTTGAATGGTTTTAGTTTTTGTGAACCGCCCAGGAAGCTTTGGCTGTTGGGCAGTATAAAAATGCAATTCTTATTATTCTTATTATTCTTATTATTATTATTTAAGGGCTCAATCTTGTGCATGTAGGACTTCTTTCTCTCTAAACAGCAGCCATGCTGTCTGGGGCATTCTGGGACTTCTATGGCTTTTTTCTGTTTAATCATGCATAAAATTGGGCCTTAATTAAATTTTAATGTGCACCCTTCCCAGCTCTGTAAATGATTTGCTTCTCATTATGGCAAAATACTATGTAATCTGTCAGTAATTGAGGCTTGTTACATAGCCATCCTGTAAGATCTCCAAACTTTTGTGATATAAAACATAGATAGATCCAAATAATAATAGGCCTCAACATAACTTCTTGGGGGGGGGGGTGTTTTTTAAAAAAAACTGCCAAAAAAAAAGTAACTGCTGATTAGAGGCCTTTTTCTGATATATCAGACTTCTGAAATTGGCTCCAAACTGGTTCAGTCTGCTTCCGATGGTCCTTCAACCCTCTGGAACAGAGAGAAGTGGGGAGGGGTAAGTTCTTCAGCATGAACACAAGTTCCCTTGAATGATCTTGGATCTCACCCGCTGCCTGCACGGTTGATTCCCCTGCCCTTATGCTGCTTATTCTGTAGGTTGGATTCAGAGATAGACGTGCAGAACGCTGTTTTCAGAACAGTATTTCTGGCTTCTCCTCCCCACCCCTGTACCACCTTAGACCCCTTCAAAAGCTACTCCTGTGTGATAGGGCTCACAGGTGCAGAAAGTTAAGGAGAATTTGGCAGGGGTACCTATGCACTCAGAAGTGCCTTTCTGTTCATGCAAGGAATTTCTGGATCCAAGCCTATATGTTTGGATTTGCAGCTATCTGCAGAGATCTGAATTGTGGTCTAGCTTGTATATATGAGGGAAAGTATCTAAATGGTTCTTAGATAGTGAGAGAAAAAACTTGCCCTAATTCAGAAAACCCCTTCGCTATGCGGTAGGCAAGGAAATATGTACATGGACTAGTGGCTGAACATATGGAAAACATACAGTATTCTGCTACACATTGAAAACAAGCAGCTCCATCTGTCTTCCTTTTGTTTGTGAAAACTCATGTAGAATCCTGCTGTATGTAAGCAACAAAGGAAACCTGTGCATGTTGGCAGATCCACTCCTGCATGATTAAGGTTTTGTCATGGTTCTGGGAACCAATCAGCCTTGAACTCTCTAATGGATGATCTTTATCGAGAAGATGACAGGCAGAGAGCAATCCTGTTAATTTTGCTTGATCTCTCATTTAGGGTTAAAATGTTAAAAGCGATGAAAACATGAACACAGTAAAATATCAATAAAAAGCAACAATAAAACCAGCAAGAACAAGAAAGTCAATAATAGTTGTCAAGAGCTGCCCCTTTCAACATGCAACTCCTTTGCTCAGGGAACTGCACTGACTGCCTATGGTTCAAGGTTTTGGTACTAGTGTATAAAGCCCTAAACAACTTGGGACCATGATACCTCAGAGAGTGCTTTCCTACTTACCGACCTGCCTGGCAACTGAAGTCATCAGAGGGCATGCTCGGGGTAGTTCCACATGGACCTATGGCCCAATTGGAGTCCACCCAGAAAAGAGCCTTCATGTAGTGCCCCCTTTTTATGGAACCCCTGTCTCCAGAGGTCAAGCAGGCACTATGTTGTTTCTGGTACCTCCTGAAAAAATAATCTGTCGCTTCCTGAAAACATCCATGGTTTTTATTATGTTTTTTTAAGTAACTTTTTTTAAAATTGAGTTTTAGTCTTTTATCTTACTTTTAATCTTTTATTGTTCATCTTACCAGAATCTGTCAAGATGTGGAGTGGTGTATCCTTGATCAGATCCAGCATGACTCTTCTGTTCCTAATAGTTTCTGAAATGAAAGAGAGCTGTATTATAAACATTCATCTACAAGGACGCTGATTTTATTCCGGCGCCAAGTGAAAACATGGCTTTTTAACAAAGCTTTTAAATGAATTCACTAAGGCCACAGCTAGACCTAAGGTTTATCCTGGGATCATCCAGGGTTCACCCCTGCCTGAGCACTGGATCCCCTGTGTGTCACCTAGATGAACAGGTTTGACCCCTGGACGATCCAGGGATAAACCTTAGGTCTAGCTATGGCCTAAGTTGGCACATTGTTTTAACTGCTTTTAAATTATATATTGTTTTAACTTGGTTTATGGTTTAATTTGTTTTTAGCTGTGTATGTTTACTGGGGGGGGGTTGGTTTGTTTTTTAAATTTCTTTATTAAACTCTATTTAACAAAGCAGTTTAAAAAGTTAAATATATATATATAGAAAAAAACATACAAGTCAGACAGAGACCTCACGATTTCTGTAGATGCCGAACCAAGCTTGTTTTGTACTATTTTGTACTGTATGCTTTTATCTGTACGCTGCCCTGAGATCTTATTGATATAGGGCAGGATATAAATGTTTTAAATAAATAAATAAATAATATTTGGCTGTCCTTTCTACCAAGAGATAGTGGGAGAGGGAGGAAAAGGTCTCCCTATCCACATTCTCCATACCATGCATAATTTTGTACACCTCTATCATGTCTCCCCTTACCCTCCTTTTTCCAATGCTGTAAATACATTTTAAAAAATGATTAAGCTGGTCCCATAGTTAAACAAGCACAAAAGTGATGCATTGTGGACAGCTAGGCAGGATCTACACTACTGCTTTATTATGGTTTATAACAGTAGTGACAATTGTTGGGGCCCAGGACAACTAGATATACACTTTTCAAACCTTTTTCAAAGTGCCATATTCTGCTTGGTGTAAATCTGGCCCTAGTCTGTCTTTCCATACTAGTTATCAGCATCATAATGCAAGGGGAAGTGTATCTGGATCAAAGTATCACACTTAGTACTATATACATGCTGTGGCATTTCACATGAGTATCTCTGGATCGAGTTTATTTATCATCTAGACAGCAAAATCTGTGTATACCTAGAATTTTAATGTGATTGCATTGGCCAGTGATCTTTAGTACTCAAACACCCAGGAAGCCAAAACTTTGTTCCCATGCAGAGAAGATAAACGGATCACTAAGCAGTATGTGAAAAGCTTTCTTGAGGTTTTTTTTTAAAAAAATCTGCTTCTGCACTGTTTTGAATATCTATTGTTAGGATGCTTATTTCCTCAAACAATGGTAGGATTTGGGTCAGACAGTTCCCATAATATATTATTTTTCTTTTCTTTTTTTTCCAAATAGATAGCTTCAGTGCTTGGAAAACATTCAGAAATTTATGAACAAAACAAACTTTCGAAACCTATATATTGTAAAATTGTATAGCCTGATAAAATATGTCACATACATGGGGCAGGAAATGCCGTGTGTTAAACTAGATCTGCTTAAATTTGGACCATGGCTAGCACTACCACCAAAGTCAAGCATCCAAGGATATAAGAAAAGCCTTTCTGGATCATACCAAAAGCCTATCTAGTCTAGCATCTTGTTTCGCACAGTGGCCAACCCGATGCTTATGGGAAATTCCACAGTGGGACTTGAAGGCACTAGTCCTCTCCAAGTTGTTTCCCACTGATTGGTATTCAGAGAAATGCTGGCTCTTATCCTGAAAGTTACCTATAGCCACCATGGCCAGTTAAAATTGTCCTAAGACCATACACAGTTGGCACAACTTGAATCCTAATCCATTTTCCCTGGTACTTGACAACAGGGAGGGTGGAATTAGGGATGCTTCCAAAACCTTCTCCATATAAATTCCTTCATTTTGAGATTTCATATTGTTTCTGCTCATGGACCAACACTATTACATTACATATCAATGATTTGGATTGTACAGTACAAAGACAACTGAGCATGTGTTTACTGTTGCCACAGCTTTCTGTTTCTTGTTCAGGTTTTTACTCTAGATAAGTCATATGCAGAAGTGATTATATATATTGAAAACATATATAATCACTTTTTTAATGGTTTCTTTTCAAATCAGTCACCCTGATTCAGGTCTTGTTTGGGTTACTGTCACACGGTTGCTTCAGATGGAGATGTGCATTCCGGTGTGTGTCAGTAATACATCTAGCCAGTTAAATTGGTGCAGATAAGCATTTCAATGGAGAGGAGATATGAAATCAGGTGCACATTTGTATTCTCATTACCTGGAATAGTGGCTCTTCTGCAATAGCTAGAACAAAGTGCTAGATTTGAAACAAAACAGGTAACCATATTCAGCTGTGCATTTAGTGTATGCTCAAATCAGCACATCTTACTTGATTTGTTCTGCTGCTCCGTTACAACAATTGCAGAAAAACTACCATGCAAAGATTGGGTGGCGATAAAAAGCCATCATAGCACCCACTCAAACAGCTGCACTGTTGTTCCTGAAGCGTTATCAAGCTGTTGGCAGGTGGGTGGTAAGTTCTAGTATCTTCTTAAGATTCAGGAGTCCATTTGCTCTGCATCAAAATACCAGAAATGAGTAAGCGGTGTACTAGGGAGAGCAGGTCTCTTGCCATATAGTGGGAAGGTCTCTGCCACAAGGGCCCACAACCTGGATCTGGCCCAGGTGCACATTTAGCTCCTGACTTGGAGGGCAAGTTGTTTGAACTGATATCATTCATTCTGATGACAATTCAAAATATGCAGGTGTAGTTGTCAGAGCTCTTCTTTCCCTGTAATTAATATTGTAAAACTAGATGTTCTCTCTAGAAAGTAACTTGTGTTACCAATACTGAGCCCAGGAACTTGAGCTTTGAGTGTGATATACTGTATTTAATTAAATTATCAGATTTCTGAAGAACGCCTTGATTGCTAAACATTACATACTGAACAATGCTAGGCTTTTATGGCTGTATGCCTGAGTTCTGCAGTTAAGTGAATGTAACAGACTGGCTTTCTTCTGTTAAAAAATTTTTTTAACAGAAGAAAGATGACAAAATAGCCATGTTTGGGTGTTCATGTCTTAGTTGATTAAGTAGT
Source organism: Elgaria multicarinata webbii (assembly GCF_023053635.1). Taxonomy (NCBI): domain Eukaryota; kingdom Metazoa; phylum Chordata; class Lepidosauria; order Squamata; family Anguidae; genus Elgaria; species Elgaria multicarinata. Next base: position 88,284,398 of record NC_086174.1, read on the forward strand.
GATATGAATGAAACTTTTGCACACAGCTCCTTCCCTTCTCAGTATGCTGCAATAAAATTTAAAAAGTCTTCAATGAAGCATAGTTTGTAGCTTATTTGAAATAGTATTTGCAGACATGGAGGTGGATAGCTCATTTAACTACTGATAACAGAAAGCTAGGCTCAGCTATTTGTATTAAGCTGAATGTGCCAGTTGCTCTAAGATACTTTACTTTATCAACTCTCTTTTAAGTTTCTCTCTATCTCCCCACCCCCCTTTTTCGGTCCCCAGAGTTCTATTAAGCCCCAAAGTGATAACTTGTGACAGATGAGTAAAGTCATAGCTTGGCCTTAAAATCTTTCCATTCTCATGTGCATACAGTTCATCCATATAAATGTACCCCAGAATATTGGTTTATTTGGGGAACAGAAACTGTTCTTAATCTAGTCTGCATGGTGTAGCATAATGTACATGAATATGTGTCTATGGTGAGCTACCCAGATTAATAGATTTACAGATTAATCCTATGCATATTTATTTGGAAGCTAGTCCTACTCAGAAGTGCTTATTCCCAAGTAAGTATGCATAAAACAGCAGTCCTAATCTAGTATATGTGCAATGACCATTTGAAGGAAGAAAAACAAGCAATGACCAATTTGCATGTAAGATCATGCAAGGCCGTTCTCCAAGTGCCTGTTCTCATTCCCCCCAATTAAGGAATGATCTCACTGACAAGGTCTGTCTGGCACCAACATTATTATGTTTTCTGTGCCAGGTTAAAACTATCCTCTCTTAGGCATTTGGCATCATATAATGAGTTTTAATGAGGTCCTGGATCATCTGCGGATGATATTTAGCAAATTGTTTTTAGATATATGTTGCCTATATATGTGTTATCTGTTCATATAGTATTTATGTAATGCTTTTTTGTACTTTGTATGATGTGTTTTAATTGGTTTTAATTTTTGTGAACTGCCCAGAGAGCTTTGGCTATGGGGCAGTACAGAAATATAATACATGAAATGAATGAAATATGCAACCTCCAATCAGCCTGATCTAAGGTTGCTTTGTGATATGTGAGCCCAAAGTGTCTGTTCATGGGTTTAAACAACCCAAAGTTAGTTGTTTGTTGGTTTAACCATACCAAAGTTAGTTTTGGGGGGGATGCCTTATTTTTTATATATTGTGTGCATAGAGTGGACATAGAGTGCAC